>NC_090941.1:1117980526-1118660805 GCF_040938575.1 Ambystoma mexicanum | reverse complement strand
TGAAGAGTTACTGGATGCAGGGAAATGCATTGACTATTGTGAAGGGGCCGTTTTCCACACTCAGAAACGTTGGTAGTTCGCTGTACACTATGAAACATTTGTTCTGGTCGCTCTCCAGCATGGGTGAGCAATTTTCTGCTGGGGGGGCGGTGCGTGGCTAAGCGCTGGCAGTAATAGCAACACAATGGGTGGGAAGCCATAGACAATTGCAGCTTAACCCATCGAAATCAAAGACTAGTTCAGATGAGAACTTGAATGTGGTTAAGCAAGGCCAGTCCATGGGGATGAGGCCAGTCCACATGTGTGGAGGAGCAGTGGAGGTACAAGCACTTGGCAAAGCACTGAAAAAGCAGGGCAAAGCACTGAAAAGGCAGAAAAGAGAGAGAGAGAGAGAGAGAGAGAGAGAGAGAGAGAGAGAGAGAGAGAGAGAGAGAGAGAGAGAGAGAGAGAGAGAGAGAGAGAGAGAGAGAGAGAGAGAGAGAGAGAGAGAGAGAGAGAGAGAGAGAGAGAGAGAGAGAGAGAGAGAGAGAGAGAGAGAGAGAGAGAGAGAGAGAGAGAGAGAGAGAGAGAGAGAGAGAGAGAGAGAGAGAGAGAGAGAGAGAGAGAGAGAGAGAGAGAGAGAGAGAGAGAGAGAGAGAGAGAGAGAGAGAGAGAGAGAGAGAGAGAGAGAGAGAGAGAGAGAGAGAGAGAGAGAGAGAGAGAGAGAGAGAGAGAGAGAGAGAAGGTTTCATGCAGGACCATTCAGTTTATCTAAGAGGCTGTGACTCATCAAGGAAGTTGGCAAAGATACAGTATTGGAGACTAGTGTCAGCAGGGCCATCTTTAGCATTTTTGGGGTCCTGGGCACGGACATCTTGGGGCACCCCTCCACCAAAGGAATTAAGGGCTCAAGAATACTGGTCGGACCTCCCAGCCATCACGCTCACAGCCTATAAATTGATATGCTGTCTCGAAAGCATAATAAGCACTTTACTCCCTTTAAGTCTCCTTGCCCTCTTCATTATTGCTCTAATCAGAATGATAAACAAGTAGAATTTGAAGACCAACATTAGCATTCTACAGGTTACTGTTCTAGTGCACACAGGATACTTTTTTATCAATAACATCCAGGAAGGTAGATGTAGTATTAATGCAGGACCGTATGTAAAAGGTACATGTAACCCATAATAGACAGAGAACTCGCATTAACTGCCTCACAGAATGCAAAAGTGCTCATTCATGGATAGAGACCGCCAATTGGAAGGAAGGAGAATGCTAAACATACTGTAGCATGGATAGTGGAGGCAGATTAGAAGCTACCAGGAAAGTGCCTTTATCCAGACAGACTGACATGAGAAGTGGGATATGATTTTCAAATAGTGTTGCCATTAGATATCAAAGGAACAAATCCCTGTGGTGTGCAATATAAATATGCTCACTATTAACACAGTGAAGCCTTGAATAAGGCTTTTATGAAAATCATACCATGAGAAGAATATCGCTCAGAAGGGCTGACAATTTTGAAAGGTTTCGGTACTGGCAATATTGATAGGTTAGGCAATACAAGATTAAATGAGATGCCCAGGATTACACATTGGTTAAGGGGTGAATCTGGGATTTGTGCCAACTCTTCAATTTCTGCATTTGAACACTTTCTTTTCCAGTTCTTACCATGATCTAAAACAATCTAATTTTATTTAGAAAACGGACTTGGAAAGTACACAAATCACATTACCAAACATGACAATTTTTAAACAAAATATTATAGAAGGGTGTTATGCAAAATGGAAATGATTCTAGCTTCATTCTCTCCATCAAGGGAAGTATATAAGAACCAGCATTCCAATCGATGTGATTCAACAAATTGAATCTGGGTTTGTATTTTGTATTTTAAAGCTTTGAAATACTTCCAAAACAATGGCTTATGACATTTTCATGTATAAACGTGCATAAAAACATTTGACTTTTAACAAAAAGCAAACTGTTTTTTTTGTGTCAAACAAGCAGACCTTAAAATAAGCTTGCCTGAGGCCTGCAACATATGGTCCGCTTTCTTGTGTCTACCAACCCTTCCAACCAAATGGCCAACATAAGAAGAAAGATCAAGTAATGGGCTAAATGATACCAGCAGCATGCAAGAAGGTCAACCTCACAGAAGACAGCATAGTAATGTAAAATCTATTAGATGATTTGACCAGGATCACTGTCGTCTGCTGGCAAATCAGGATACAAAAATGAACGCTGTCGTTCCATAGTCTTGAATTTGTATATTTATTCACCTCTTGGACTAACAGTTTATGCCATGCTTGGCGGCGATTGCCTAGGTCTTACAAGACCCCATCTGAACAAACCAATTTCTAGACCTTTACCATATGGATGATATGTTTGTTTTTATAGCAACCCCTACCTGGTACAGGTACATTGCTGATAATAGCAGGTGTTCTGCAAAACCAAGTACGTATGCAGACAGGTTTATAAACTTCAGACATAGGAAAGGCTCAGCCAGCCTTGCTGGAATGTGATATTCTAATTTTGCATATGAACACATATCTCTGCAATGGGTGCTTCACCCACTGAGATAACTTCTGAACCATTGTGGCACTCAATTTATGAATATGCATTTCACCATTGCCTATTGCACATGATCAACATAATTCCCTCAGGAAGGCAAGAATGCTACAGATTTGTGCCATAAGGAACACACAAACTATGTATACCACAGTGAACACAGAAAGAAATGCATGATGAATTGATCAAGGCAGAATGCACTTGCCAAAACAGAAAGGCAATGGGTTTAGACCCTCAGCAGCACCCCAGAACATATCCTGACGTGTGCTATTTAGGACTGGTGAACAATGGAATCTTACTACTTCAAATCAGCTAGCCTTGTCGGGCCTCCTCCAAGGTGACGGCCCTGGGCAAGTGCCCTGTTTGCCCTCCCATAAAAACGTCTCTGAGTGTCAGTCCCCAGAGCTAGTCTCTGGTGAAGCTGAGGTAGCCAGCCGACTTGGCGGAAGCTCTTTGGCTAATCCCGGTGAGGGTTCTCCCAGAAGTAGAGTGTGAGAAGCAGAGGACCTCAACCTACAGAACCAGGTAGAAAGAGGGGAACACTCCAGTCCCCCAATACTGAATGACTGGGAAATCAAAACCTATCCCAGGAAGTGAGTTCAGGACTGAGGCATATAAAACCCACCCAGACTTGCTAATCGAACCCCAAGGTGACACCATTCTGTTGTGTTCTTTCCCCCCAGAATTGACCCACTTCTGTACACTCACAAACATACCATTATATTTTAACCACCAAACATCTGTATGCCTTATATTGATGTTACTCTTCAGGGCCGTACCCACCTATATTCTGTGAATGTGTACGACTGTAGGGGTTAAGAAATCATTTGACGCTCTAATCTCCATCACCAAGTGTTAGGTAAGATTTTCATATCAATGATAAATCTTCCTGAGCTGTGTCAACCCCAGAACGTTTTGCTTTGACTAGGTAACTATTTGACCTTGTCCTGAGGTGAAGGGAAAATCTCCCCCCCCCCCCCATCTAGTCTTTTAACGGGTGACCTTTTTATGTCTCTCCATAGTGTATGGTTGAAGTTATAGTAGTTTCCTACAACATTTGGGCTTAGGGTGGGGTTCCCCTACGGGCTTCTCTTTCATGTACTTGGGTGAACTACAGTTGCCAAGAAGTAAAGGGGGATTATAATCCCCCTTTACATTTTATATAGTGAGCCAGCACACCCAACCTTCCGTGGAGTGCTGGGGGTATACGATGTATCCCCTTTCTTACTTACCTGGTAACATTTTGTTCAATTGCAAGTTTTCTTGAATGGCTGGTGGCAGTGTAACTACTTTTATGAGGTTTTAGTCTTCATTACTCACAAGCTGTTAATTCAACCTCGGTAATGCACAGAAGGGTCACCATTTTGGTAAAATGGTGGGCTCCTTTTTTTGCCATTTCTCGTGTGCTTGCTGTTTGAGGTCTTTCCCTGCCATTCTAGATGGGAATGACCTCAGTGGCTGTTTTGTCTCCAGCAGAAATCCCCATCCAGGCCCCAGAGTGTCTGGAAAGGCAACAGTCCAAAACTCTGCAGCCCTTTGTCTTTAACCTTGCCTGAAAGGAACAAACTCCCAGTGGGGGGATGGCTGTCCTGATTGGACAGGCAGACCACGCCTTTCTGTAACATGGAGGGAGAGAATACAGAAGCTGTGCTGTAAATCCTGCTACAAACTCTGAACCTGGAAGTCGACCACTGGAGCTGAATCCGTAGAGGAAGAGACATTGGTAGTCTTCTTCTGGCTCTTGAAAAGGGTGCCAAAACCACAGAGATGCATCCGGACGCAAGGAAACTCTTGCCCGGAGCCTTCTTTGTTGATCCCAGCTGCACAATCCTTTCCAAAGACCTGTCTTCCATCTTCATGACAAAGGAATACATCAACTGGGTTTTTGGCTGTAGATCCTGATTCTTCTTGCTGCAACTCTTCTTCTGTGCTGAGGTACTTTGTTGGATGGGGTATTTATTACCTTAAGCCTTTGTGATTTCTGAAAAGCTTTAAGGGTTTTTCTGTGATTGGGAAGCCACTCATCCAGTTCACCCAGGCCCACTGCTGGAATCCTCCTAGGGTGTCCCTGGACCCTAAATAATGTTAATGTGAACTACTTACTTGTTTCAACAGTCTTCCACAGGAACTCTGACTTTGCCTGCAACAGACCCCTATCTCACCCTGCCTACAGCTTTCACCTAGACCACTATGGTGCCTCTTCTGCCTCGTAGAGAACTCCTGCAATAGACTAGGGAAGGACTGGATAAGTAAAGGACTCTGTCTTGAAAAGAATAACAAGTGTTTGAAATGTACTTACTTGTGAAAGGGTTAGCTGGTAACTAACTCTGAGTGAGCAGTTACAAAATGTTTTACTAACCTTGAATATGTGTTGTGCAATTCCGAAAAGTATGTAAGGTTATTCTACTCACCTAGGAATTGGTTATGCCTCTTTCCCAAAAGTAATGCTGTTGGCTTCACTAACTATTTCTTTCAGAGAATAGGTGTTAACGTTTCCCAACTGGGTCTTGCTTCCCCTAACTTGCTGTTTAGCCTGTTTAGAATAAGTCTGCCTTAGGTTATACTAACCTTTAAGTTGCTGGTAGCTCCTTTAAAAAGTATATGGGTTTTACTTACCTTGAGCTAGCTGTGTGTCATCCTAAAATAAGTTAAAGTGTTATTGCTTACCTCAGTCTGTGTTCCACTGACCTGAAAAAAGCAACTGTAATCGTATATTAATCCTATTCCAAGAAACTTCGACATATGGGCTGCGCCACTGTAGCAAAAGAACACTTTGACAGCAAAAGTTACTTGTAGTAAGTGATTTTTTTACTATATGTAATGGTAGCCCTTATTTGAGACACGCTTTTCGGCACGTACTGTGCCTTTTTCAATCAGGGCATTAGTCTCTCGTTGCTGTGGTTAGTTAGGACCATATATGATTACAGTCATTACTTCATTAGAGTCCAGGGTTAAATCCCTCCTAATAATGTATCTTGTTCTGTCCCCGCGCGTCGGCCGAAATGAAAAAAAAAAAACACAAATGAGCAGATTCAACTCTGTGTTAAGCTGTGTAGCATTAATCACAGTAATTAGTGGAACATTTCTTTTATCAAACACTGTGGTGGGTAATCAAGGCATAAATTATTTTTCAAAAATTGATTAGCAGAGTTTGCTAATTAAAATGTTCTTGATTAGCAAACAAACCCATTTGATTATCAATGATGTACTGTTATTTGTACCCAAGACATAAAATGAGCAACAATACATCAGTTTTGTGTACCGTTGAAGTAAGACATTAGTGTGATGAGTCAGGCCTGCACATTCTTTAAATTGCCACTAAACCTGCAGGTCGAGCATCTCAGTTTACCTCGACCCAAGAGAAATGCATTCGACCAATGGCAACAGATGACAACACATTTTAAATGTGCTGGTGCATGTAACAACAGACCCACTTTGTTTGGCACGCTGTTGCTACCCAAAGGCAAGCCATACACAGTGAAACCTTAGACATTTACTGCAGATAAGGTAAATGTTAAATGAAAGTTTCAAACATCCACTGCAAATGGTACACACCCTACATAAAATCTACTCTACTATAGGAGTGGGTGAAAAGACTGCGATTCCTTCATGAGTGTCTGTAAAATGTGAAAGGTTAGCTGAATAAATGGACACAAATAAATATGATAACATTTCTTTGAAAACTGTTTGGCCAGCTCTCTCCCACGGGTGCTAATATATAAAATGCCATTATTATAAGGCAAAGCAAGCTCTGGAGGCTGCATGGTAGTGCAGTAGATCTGTAGATATACAGACTGGATGGAACTATTGATAGCTACCTTGTGTAAACATCTAGTTAGGTTTGTGAAAGACTAAGCAAAGTGGCTGGTGTAGCCGGCAGAGAACTTGGCAAATTAGCTGTAGTATTGTAGTTTGCAGCCATCTAACTTTCAGGGCAGCTGTTATAAAGCAACAGGGTGATAAAATAGAATGTCAAGAGGCATGGGAGCATTTCATGGGATGTATGCAACCAGCAGGTTACAGAACTAGGTTTGCCATATGATAATGTACATTTTTTTTAAAGTGCTCACTTGTCAATATGATGCATTTTCCCCAACACAATGAAATATAGTTGTCACTATGAGATTTAGGTACACTAACCTACACTTTACTATAAATCATGCAGAAAATGCAGTATTTTACAGTAGCAATACTTCAATTATACATCATGTGACAACTTACATTTTTAGGAATGGAGTTGCATGACCGTCTTTTAAAAAATAAACTGAACACATACGGGTCTTTGCCAGAGAGGATAAAGTTGGCTTAGTAAAAGTATCAGCCAGATTACTTCTCGTATGCAATTATTTGAAGAAAAAAAAACAAAGATAGTAATCTTACTGTGCACTTCAACAAATGTTTTTGGCACTTAAGAGTGGAGAAGAGGATTACTGCTACACTTTCTCTCAATTAGCCCCTTTGAACTTGAAGTGAACAGAGAAAAGAGGGCGGAAAGAGGCCTGAAATGCAGAGGCAAGCTCTGCTTTCATTGAACAGGGGAACTTAAATAGCTAGTTTTGCTTCACAAGTGCCAATTTAATTAGCAAACCAACAGAATTGCATAGCAAATTATATGCAACACTGCTTATTGTATGCCTTGGTAATACAACTTACAGGTAGGTGAAACCTGAATTTCTGTGTCTTTCTATCAGACTTCTATGAATCACCAGATCAAACAACATACTTAGTATAAACATTTTTTTAATAGACTGCTTTTCTCACTCGCGTATGGTTATTTCAATTTCGGAGGGCTATGGACATGATGTTTGGGTAGGAGACAGTAGTTTTTGTCCAGGATGACTTTCTGATCTGCGGCAACGATTGACACAAGCATATGAGGAGGTTAAAGAATGTTCTCAAGTTACGTTGATTAGGAAGCAATGAAGGTGAAGTTCATAAGTGCAAGTTCAGAGTCGAGCATTGTTACCTAGATCACACACTCTAGAGAGGGTGTCTAGCCTAAACAAACCTTTTTTTCTGACATTAGGGAAATTCGGGCAGTAAAATACAAATATAAAGATCTAATTAACACCAAAAAGAAGGGACAGGTAACCTAAAACTGAGAAACTCTACAAGCATCGCTGAAATGAAATGATCCCAAGACATTTTGGGCATTGGTGTAAATCAAGGGTACAGAAGTACTTCTGCTCTCCAGAAGTATCCACTTGGTTTGAACATTTCAGGATCATTTATCATGAAGGCCTAGAGAATTTCCACGTAGGAATCCAAAATTCACAAATGCCTTCTAATATATCACGAGAGTTCACTCTAGACAGAGTTAATGTAGCAATTCATAACCAAAACTATGGGAAAGCTCTTAACCCCACTATTCCTGCTGATATTTTTAATAAATGTAGGGACTGAGTCCTAACTAAACGTTTAATGCGATCGCTGTTAGCAATAAAGTTGGAAGCGGAAAACATTCCAATCTACAAAAGGGTGAATGAGATAATCCTGGACATTACCGCCCAATCTCCCTTTTGGACACTGCAGGGAAAGTTTTTGGGAAGATTATTTTAAGCAATTTAGAGGAGCGGACAGGCTAAAAAATGGCAACATATCTAATTTACAAGTGGGCTTCCAAAAGCGGGTCGGAACAATTGATCAGATATTTAGGTTGTTTATGCTTAGAGGAAAGCTTATCAGAAAGGACAATATATATCTATGCTTTATAAATTTAAAAGCAGCAATTTATTCTGCCCTGAGACATGCATTGTGCAAGAATCTTCAGATGCAAGGTGTCTGTCTAGACCTTATGTTAATCATTGTTTTGTAATCAATAAGGGAAGAGTGAGACTCGGCCCGCTGGGCGAGGAAACAGTTCTTCCCAGTTGAAAAGGGGATCAGAGAGGGGTGCGTTCTGCGCCCCCCACCCCCTTTTTATTAAATCGTCTATGAACAACTCAGTGGAAGGCATTTCTGAACTATCAGCAGACACAGTTAGGTAAGATTTTAATTTCAGTGATCAATCTTCCTGACCTGTGTAAACCCCAGAACATTTTCATTGGACTTAGTAATTATTTTACCTTGTACCTGGATGAGTGGGAATCTTTTTCCCCTCTCACTAATCTTTTACTCTTTTTATGGGTGACTTTGTTATGTCTCCCCATAATGTGTGATTGGAGTTATAGTTTCCAATAACTTTGGATGGACTAATATCTGGCAGCATATAGAATTTCAAATGCAGTGGCTTCTATTTAATCTTCTTATTTCTTGGGTGAACTTCTGTTCCCAAAACGTTGATTTAAGTGAGCCAGCACACCCCAATTTATGCGGAGTGCAAGGGCATACAATGGAAGCTCCTTTCTTACTTACCAGGTAACATTGTGGTTACAATTACAAGTTTACTTGAATGGCTGGTGGTGCCTTAGTTACTTTTTAGTCTCATTACTCGCAGGCAGTTAAATCAGTCTCGGTAATGCAAATAAGTGTCACCATTCTGCTAGAATAGTTGGCTTTTTATTGCCATTTCTCATTTGCTGGTTGTTTCTGAGGTCTTCCCCTGACATTCTAGGAGGATACGACCTCAGTGGAAGTTTTGTCTTCGGCGGGAATCCTTTGTATTCCACGCCTAGGCTCCAGAGTGTCTGAGAAGGCAGGAAGCGAGGGAGGAGTCCAAAACTTTGCAGCCCTTTGTCTTTCATTGTGCCTGAAAGGAAGCAAGTCCCAATCAGGGGGGCGGAGGGAACTGGCTGTCATAATTGGACAGCCAGCAAGCACCTTTCTGTAAACTGCAGGCAGAGTTTGCAGAAGTTGTGCTGTAGTCCCAGATCAATACTTTGATTCTGGAAGCTGCGAACATGTCGACCACTGCAGCTGAATCCGAATAGTTAGATGAAGAAAAGACATCTGTGGCGATTTCAAGCAACCCGAGAGCATGCTGTGTAACCGGAGCCTGATTCACCCTTTCTTGCCAATCGACCCGGGGTTCCCGAATGTGACACCTCCTACCCAGAGTCTGGTGAGACCCACTCGTCTCAAGAAGAACTGTATTTTGAGCCATCTCATGACATGATGCAACTTTGCTGGGCTGCAAACCGCCAATACCCTGGGGCCTCGAGCCAGTGTGCAGCGCATGGTCTCCGAAGCCCGAATCCGTCCAAAACTTTGGTGGACTCCTGCTGGATCCAGACACATGATTAGAATCCTTGAATCTTCACCTCGAATCCTCACTGGAGTGCAGGACCAGATTAGTGACCAGCAATATTCGTTCTTAATCTGGCTGCTGTAAAAAGGTACCAAAACCACAGAGCCACGAGAATCTGTGAAGAGTCCTTTGCTAGAAACCTCCTCTGATGACTGCTGCTGCAGGTTCCCATCCAGGGTCAAGCTCTTTAGTCTCCATGCCAAGAATCCAGGGACCGGGTCCTGTGCTGTTGCATCCTGAAGGCATCCACTCCAAAGCTCTTCTTTTCAACTAAGGTACGGTATTGCCTTAGGTAATACTTATCTTAAATCGAGTGTGAATCCTGTGAGGCTGAGTGGGTGATTTGTGTGGTTGGGGGGAAGTTTACCCATACCACCGGACCAGGCCTAAAGCTGGAACGCATATAGGGAGCCTTCTCTGAAGTCTCTGAACACGTTACTAACTCTGAAGCTAATACTTACTTGTTAAATAGGATATCCTCAGGAACTTTGAAGTTCCTGCAACCGAAACCTATCCTGACTTGCCTACAGCTGGCAGCAGGACCACCAGGGTGGCTCTTCTGTCTCTAAGAAAACTCATGCAATAGACTATGGAAAGACTTTGATGATAAGTATTCTGTCTGGAAATTGTAACAAGTAAAAAAGTACTTATTGATCAGTTAGTGTTGCAACTGTAACAATTGCTAGTGCAAGCAACTAGTAGTTAAACAGTGGACCTGTCATTTCCCTGTAACAATTGGGTATGCAAGGTACTACTATTTAAGTAGTCACATGTAAAAGTATACTTTGAATGGTGTATCCCCCTTCTGAAACGTAATAAGTATTGGTACTGTTATTATTCTTAACAGAATGAGTGTCAAGGTTTACCAATAGGGTTTACATACCTTGAAATACATGGTGTCTTTCTTAAAGTGTACCCGTGGGTTTTGCTTTCCCTGATCTACTTTATACAGATCTAAAACATCCCTTGAGTTAATACTGGTCTTTGAATTGCTGGAAGCCACCTCTTAAAAGTATACAAGTCTTGCCCTGAATAGCTGCTGCTCTTCTAAACTTTTAACACTGGGTTGTGCTTCCCTGACTTGCTTTGGAGCGATTCTAAGATAGTTTCATAAAGTTCTCACTTGCCTTGGAAACTGTATTATACACTTCTTAAAAAAGTATACTGGGCATAACTAGCTATTCGGTATCAGATAATTGTGTACCAATAGGTCAATTACTTATCTTGAAATACATAGTGTCTTTCTTAAATTATAATTGGGGTTTGCTTTCCCTGAAGCAGTTAGTTCATTCTAACAGTTATTGAGTGTTCATACTCATCAGTGAGTAGCTTAAGGTCCCTCCAGAGTGTATATGAGTTGTTTCACTAACTCTGAACTGAGTTCCGAAAGGTAATGTTGCAATGTGTATACTTGTAACTGGGTTGGTTTATTACGTGATTTCTGTAACTGAGTGTCACTCCATGACTGACAGGGTCTACTACCCTTGAATTACTGATGGTATTCTAAAAGTATATATAACTTGGTTGTACTCCCCATTAATAGCCGACTGTCACTCTGAATGTGTTGTAGGTTTGACTCATCTTAAACTGCCGATTGCTATTCTTAATAAGGTTATACTTTGGGATGTAACCCATAAGTATTGAGTTGGTTTTTATCATTGTGTCAATATGATATGTTATAGTACTTATTTCCCCAAGATTTACCTGTGCCTACTTGTATTTAAATAAACCATGTATTGTTATAGTACATAGTGTTTCAGTGTGTATTTGGACCATATGTATGCTACAATTTCTTTGTACTAAGCAACAGCCTCACTCCCTCCTAAGATCAACCTGGCTGCTCTGTCCATGCTACCAACATTCTCAGGTAGTACAGCTGTAGACTAGGAGTGGAGCCTATGTACTGTCTCAGATGTATTGTTTTATGAAGCCCTTAGTTGAACTTTAGAAAAACTGTCCTAACATGCACCATGCCTTCACAGAAGGCTATCCGGTAATATTGTCCCCATATATAACGTCGCCATACATGTAGTCGCCGGGAAACAGCATAGGCACCATTATATATGGGACAATATATGGGGTAAATGGGTGCAGGAGTTGGGTTGCAGCGGTGTCCCCCGCAGGTTTGGTTTCATATGATGATGTTGCCGCTAAAAAATGGTGTCATTCTTGCTTGCCTTTTTTTTGGTTGGGACATTATCAAATGGAACCCGCAGAAGGCCCATTGGGACCATGCTATTTCCAGATGATGCAGTTTTAGTTTCCAAAACAGTATTGGGTCCTAAACAACAAGTGGGCCTTTTTGTTGAAAATATCTAGGCGTCAGGATTAATACAAAAAGGCACATTGCAGGATCACTGTAAAAAAACGGCACTATATCGCAGATAAAAATTCTGGGGCAGTTCTAAGGTTTGCTAGAGAGCAAAGGGGTAGATAAATTGAGCCAGAATGAACCGTTCACAAGGCAAAGGCCATACAGGAATGTATCCATGGTGCATAAATATGGTGCTAGCTAGACTGCCAAGTCCAACATGTTATGTTATCAATATCTGTAAATCGCAGTGCTACACCAATAAACGCATTATGGCACTGGAGAAGACTAGGGAGGAAACACCTGGGCCAAGACATGCTCAGAAAAGAAGTCTCGAGAAAATGGACAGAACTGAAGATGATTGTTGATCACGCGTTGGGAGCATGACCGTTTGTTCCAAGAACTGCAGGCGTCACAGAGAAACCCCGACCTCCCACATGTGTTTGTACTGCAGTACCTGGATGAGGAGGGAATGCTCACATCTTAGGGCTCAGGTCCGAGCATACGATTGAAATGTGTCCTGAAGGTACTTTGCACCTACTCCGTAAAAAGCATGGTGAACGATCCAAGAGTTCCTTGAACTCAATGCAGCGACCCAAAGGCAACAAGTGCAGGAGGCGAAGGACTGGCGAGTTGGAACAACACAGAGTACCACCAGTGGCCACTCTGCCAGCAGAGTTGTGCAACACCTGTAGCCTGTTGAAGAGGTGTAGGGGCTGAGCTAGACAAAGGGGGCTGCAATAGCCAATCATTGCAAGAATGGAAGATGACACCCCTGGGGTACAAAGGTGAGCTGGTAAAAAGGGGGAGAACCTTCCGGGGGATTTTAAGTTTAAAGTAGCTGTTTTTGCAGATCATGCTGACGTGGGCTTTCGCAGAAAGGGACTGTTAGGGAGAATTCTCATTCTATGGCTAATTTCCCTTACCTATAGAGTCCCCCAGCAGCTTTGCTGGATTTGAAGGGTTTGTTTATTTTGACCTGCTAAGAGTGAGACTCTTTTTCCCACTTTTAGGCATTTTTACCATGTGTGTTCTAGGCTATTTTTGTGTTTAATGCCTATGGGATCTTTCTCAACCCCCATAGGAACCATCTTTATTCACAGGTGTTACACAGCACCCTCAGTGCAGTGACACAGGGGTGTCGTAGCGACCCCCAAACATAGACTCCATACCCTGGGACTGACTACTGTCTCCCAGGGCATGTAAAGTCCCAATTGACTTTACTAGTCAATTTTCATGAACTAAACTAGTAAAAACCATCTTACTATGGAGGTACTGAAAAGGGGTAATAGTTTTTCCCTTATGTTCATTTTCGAGAGGGTACCGTACAGTCCCCTCTGTCAAAAGTTTCTGGCTGGTGGCAGTGGTTACTACCATAAATATTCGACCGCAAATATTTCCCTATGGGATTTTCCCATTGTTCAAGGCTACCACTTTTTCTGACAGCTTCTAACATACTGCCGGTGTATTTTAATATGTACTTTACTCCGGTAGGTTTTTATTGCCAGAACTTTAATATAACTTCTTTCTCGTGTCTTTCTCTAAACTCCTAACCCAGGTCGGGGATCCTTTGTTTGTCCTTTTGGCGGGCTTCTGCCGAGAAGCCCTCCTTTCAGCGCCACTGAGTCTGGGGTGGGTCCATTGTGTGGGAGGGGGAGTAGGACCCATGGACAGGGTTGCCTCAGCAACCCATGTCGCACTCTATCCTGATAGGCTGGAGGGTCTCCCGCCAAGATGACCACTCCACTGTGTGAGCGACAGCTAGGCTGTATGAATGGGGATCTTTTTGCATAAAAGCAGGATCCTGAGGACTGGAAGAGCAAGACGTTGCCACTGAAAATAAGAAGCCGAAGAGGAGAGAAGCCAAAGACATCTGCAACGACTGAACCACCGGTGAAGCCCTGCTGCAGCGTCTCACCACTTTTCTCCACATGACGAGAGAAGATCTTCACCTGCAAGAGCCTTCTTCCCTTGAGCTGGTGGGGCCAACCAGTTTGCCAATTGCCTTCCTGGACCTGCCTTGGTCGAATCTCTTGTACCCAGTACTCGGAGGCCGGATAGCCAGGCACCAGTCCACCCGGACCGCGATTTAAAGGAGCGTACCTTTTATTCATCGGGCAACACCGCAACTGGTTTTAGCCCTGGGTAGCGCAGTAACTCAAACCTTCCTCCACGACGAGCGCCTCTCTTACTCTGCTGGATCACCCGAACTGCAGGAACTACCAGGAACAACCGCCACCGCAGGAGCCACTTCTTCATTTAAAAGGTACATTTTTCCGCCAGGCCGCCCCTTTCTTCGCGGTAGGACTAAAGGTGTTTTAAATCCTTTACCTACCTGTTGGGTTGGCCACCCCTCTCTCTTAACATTGTCTTTTCAACTTCTGCATCAACCTGTTCCTCTTCATTAACCAAAGACTTGACTGCAGCTACAATAACATTTTTGCTCCTGGGCCCCTGCCCTGTACCAATTGACTTTGGCACAGGCCTAATCAGTGCTTCAGATAAGATTTTGAGGTGGGAGTATTTTACGCATGACTTTTGAAATTAGAGAGTAAATGCAATTTCAAGAGAGTAAAAATGAGTTTTCTCCTCTGCAAGAGAGTAAAACGTATCCAACATATACACCGAGTGCATATGTAAAATCAGACCCGTAGACAAAAAGAGTTGTAGCTCAAATTTGTCTGGCTTGTCTTTAACCATTTAATTACACTTGCGGAAAATATTCTGCCATGAAATAACTTGTAAGTACAAGTGCACACATCCAGGGGTGCACCTGGGGTACAATTTAGACAGGGCTAACCCTTCAAATGTTGGGAGAAGCACTAACTTCAGAGACGGTGGAGGGGTGGCAAACTTACTTGTGTAATTGCATTTAACTTCTTACTTGTAATGAGACTATTCTAGTGCAGCTTCAATGTTACAATCAGTTAACTCTCTCTTTTAAGTCTGAAACACCCACTTCTTGCAGATCCTGAAGGTCCTAGAAAGTGTCCATATGGCAGATGGTGTGCAATGAAAGACTCGATATTATAGCATAACTCGGACATTGCAGAATGGGGGGCAGTACTCTGGACAGCCCAAACCACTTCAGTTGCTGGGAGCAACAGGGGAGAAAATGTAATGTTGGTTCTACCACAGTCTGCTATACTAGAATTTCTGGTGCACTGACTGGCTGGTGGGACGGTCTGCCTGTCAAATCCAGTGTTACGAGATTGGAGGCGGGCCAGTGCAGCAATAATGCATCTCTTTTTTTTTTATTAGCTTATAAAAACCTTTAAAATAATGCATTTCCATGCAGCAGTATTGGAGCTACTAGCAGAGGAGCACCCGCATACACCAATGTGGCCCTACACTTATTAAAACTGTCCTATTGTAGTAAGGGTGTACATGTAATCATTCATAAGCACTCCATTTTTTGCAGTTGAAGTTAGGGTGAGATTACAATATTTGCCCAGGATCACACACTTATGCTAAACAGCGAAGCAGGGATTTTAACCCACTCTTTCAATTTGGGCATGGCCACTTTCTTCCATTCCATACTTACAAATATTTAAGTTTTGGTGTCAAGAACTACAAAAATACTGTCATATAGAGTTTACTTGCAAAATACCCAAATTGCATAGTAAAGCATCATGACAACATGTAAATCCTTATAGCAGCATGTTGGGGCAAAATAATATCACTGTACCTTTATTTTCCACATCCTGAATGGAAAACGATATGATGCAAAAGAAAAATATCCTGATTTAGCCACTTTATTTTCAGTGCTATAAAAACACACCAAAAAATAAGTTGTGCGCATGACACACGGTAACGGGGGGCATGGGGACACAGACAGTCAAGGGGGGCGGGGAGACATGACACGGTAACGGGGGCATGGAGGCAGAGACAGTCGCAGGGGAGGGCAGGCATCACACGTAACGGGGGGAGGGCAAGAGGGCACAGAGACAGTCACGGGGGTCGGGGGTCATGGGGGCAGAGACAGTCACGGGGTCGGGGGAGGGCAGGCATGACACGTAATGGGGTTAAGGGGGCACAGAGACAGTCACAGGGGAGGGAGGGGAGCATGACACGGTAACGGGGGGATGGGGCAGAGAGTCACGGGGGAGGGGAGGCATGACATGTAACAGGGGGGCAAGGGGGCAGAGAGTCATGGGAGGCATGACACGGTAACAGGGGGCAAGGGGGCACAGAGACAGTCAACGGGGCTGGGGGAGGGAGTGGAGGCATGACACGTAACAGGGGGGCAAGGGGGCACAGAGAGTCACGGGGGAGGGAGGGCAGGCATGACACGTAACAGGGGGGCATGGGGGCACAGAGACAGTCACGGGGGGCGGGAGGGCAGGCATGACAAGTAACGGGAAGGGCAAGAGGGCACAGAGACAGTCACGGGGGTCGGGGGTGCATGGCACGGTAACGGGGGGCATGGGGCAGAGAGTCACGGGGGCGGGGGAGGGCAGGCATGACACGTAATGGGGTAAGGGGCACAGAGACAGTCATGGGGAGGGAGGGGGGCATGACACGTAACGGGGGGCAAGGGGGCACAGAGACAGTCACGGGGTGGGGGAGGGAGGGGAGGCATGACACGGTAACTGGGGCAAGGGGGCACAGAGACAGTCACGGGGGGCGGGGGGGAGGTAGGGCAGGCATGACATGTAACGGGGGGCAAGGGGGCACAGAGACAGTCACGGGGGTGGGGGAGGGGAGGCATGACACGGTAACTGGGGCAAGGGGGCACAGAGACAGTCACGGGGGGCGGGGGGAGGTAGGGCAGGCATGACATGTAACGGGGGGCAAGGGGGCACAGAGACAGTCACGGGGGGAGAGGGAGGGCAGGCATGACACGTAACGGGGGGCAAGGGGGCACAGAGACAGTCACGGGGGAGGGAGAGGAGGCATGACACGGTAATGTGGGCATCAGAGAGTCACAGGGCGGGGGGGGGGGCGGGCTATGCTGCTGATGACAAAGGAAACGTGTTTCCCAGAGTCACAGCCCCCCCGAGACACACAGGCTGCGTCGACAACACTGTGGTGGAGTTCATCAGGGACACAGCCTGTGTCTCAGGGGGACTGTGACTCTGGGAAACGGGCAGTTGGTTGATCATCCGACCCGAGCAGATGGATTTGCTTTGGAAGAAACAAAATACTTTGAACTGGTTTCAATTGCGGTTTTCTTTCTCTGACAGCCCGGACCATGCGAGATTCGATCAGATAGCGGTCCGGGCTGTCAGACAGAAAATAAAAATGCAATTGAAAAGCGCCTGCAGCAGAAGGGCGGGTTGCTTACCTGGCTGGTGTCACCGCGTTTGTGGCCTCCTCTCTCAGTTTACTCTACAAATGAAAAAACGTAGCAGAAGGACAAGTGCGTTTCTGGAAAGTTCTTCCAGGGCCGAGGTGGTGGGTTGAGCCCTGGATTAGGATACAGGTCTCAGAGAAACTGGCAAGGGAAGGGCCTGCCTGCCTCAAGGCAGGAGCTTGCTACAGTGCCATCTAGTGGTGGAAAGTATGCCGTTTTTAATTAATAAACACAGCGTACATGGTACGCAGTAGAAACAAAAATCATCCGTATTTCCCATAATTAGATGCGTAAATAAGCACAATACGCACCTTATCTAGAGGGCTGGGCCTACTGACTCTGGTCACATTTGTTAGATCTGCCTTCTTTAGATTGATTCGCACCTAGAACTGTGTGGTGCATCTATTTCTCTTAACTACCCTTTCCTTCCCACTTTTAAACCTTGTGAAATGCAATTTTGCTCAGTTTTCATTTAAGTATTGCCTATACTGATGCACTGTCTTGCTTAAACTGGTCCACAAACTTATGGGAAGTGTTGCTAGGGTGTGTAAGAACCTATTTCTATATAACTTGTGCTTTCCCTCCCTTGTGAGGAATTGTTAGAGGATCCCTTGTGTGTAGTTGTCACTGTGCCGTTTTGCTCAGTTTTCACTCTGGTTCACTTGGTCTACAATTTAACTTGGGTGTGTGTATATTTTTCCTTTGACTTAATTTAACTTGCTTGATGACTGTGATACATGTGTTTTATTAGAAGGGTATACAATAAATATATATCTACTTTTTACATACAAGGCTTTGGTCAGTGTTTCCTTGTGCCATAGTGGGCCTATTGTGTAAACCCTGAATACTGCTCATCTCCCTCTTGAGAGAAGTCTGACTGCTCAGCCACAGCTACCAACTAAATCTTTGTGGTACAGACTGATACCAAAGGGGATTTATTGCTCTCACCTGTAGTCCTAATCTTGTGTAGTGCTCCCTAAGGGAACTGCACAGGATTCTTCCTAACAGGGACGCAGAGATTTTACGTCCATGGGTAGGAAGCAGGCCCAAAGAAATTGGCCAAAAAGCCTGTGTCCAGAAAGAGGTAGATGAGGGGGGCCCAACCACCAAAAATACTGCTTTGTCTGCATTCAGCTTCAGCCAGTTTTGATTCATCCAGCTACCCACGATCCCATACAGCCATGCAGATGGACAGCAGCATCTGCCGCTGCCCAGATTGACCCACACGTCAATTGGGTGTCATCGCATGTATAGCAGCGGAACCCGTAGGACTAGATGAGCCTGTCCAAAGGCTCAATGCAGACATTAAACATAATGGGGGATAGAGCAGAGCCCTGGGTAACTCTGCAAGTGATAGAAATGGGATCAGATTGGAAAGGTCGAAGAGAGAGTGACTTAACGGTTCCCAAGAAAAAAACCTAAACCAGGCCAGTACCAAGCTGTAGATGCCAGCATTTGCCAGCCGATGAAGCAGGGTGGGATGGTCAACGGTGTCAAAGGCAGCTGATAGATCTAATAAAATCAGTGCGCCACCCTGATCCGACAATCATGCTAAATCATCCACAACTAAGACAAGCACTGACTCAGTCCCATGCCTGGGTCTGAAACCAGATTGGAAAAGGTCAAAGAAGGAAGACTTTTACAAGAAGGAACAACGTAAAGGAGAGACCAGAGATTCCAAGAGCTTCATTAGGAAAGGTAATATGGAGTTGGGTGGTATTTATCAGAAAGAGTAGGATCCAACGAAAGTTTTTATTTTTTAGAAGTGGGATCACCAAAGTGTGCTTAAGAGCAGAGGGCAACAGAGGCAGAGGAGAAGGATTGACTGACTGCACCGGCCACAGCCAGATCAGTAGCCACTATAACAGATTTCATAGTGGCAATGGGAATTGGATCCAATCGAGAGGCTGACCAGCAGCAATAATATCCATAGAAGATACTGACCAACAGAACAGCACGCCTCCCTTGAGTGAGTGGGCAGCCACTATAGGAACTGGCACATTGCCAGAGGTGATTGTATGACGAATAGCCAGAATTTTGTCAAGAAAGTAGTTGGCAAGTGAGTCACAGCAGGCTTGGGAGGGGACTATAGAACTCAATGACCGTGGAGGAGAGTGACTTACTCTGAAAAAGCTCCTTTGGCTGATTCAGAGGAGCCTCTACGTGGCTAGTAAAGTAGAGACGTTTTGCCTCACAAATAGCTTTGTGATGAAGCGCAAGCAATCTGCGATCTAGGGTTCTCATATCTGAGCAGTACCCAGCCCTCCATCTCCACTCAGCCTGTCTACAGAGGAGCCAAGTTCAGCCAACTGAGTGAAAAACAAGTTAAAAAAAGAAAAAAAACATCTTGGTTCTCCCGCAAGAAGCCCCAAATCTAGATAGCCATCTCAAACATCTGCGGCTTCCATCAGAGGGTCTTTTCATTAAGGCCAGTCTACTCTTCCAAACCTCAAGCTGGATCGGTATTACCCGAATTGTTTGTTTACAATTGTTCGAATGACACAATTGTTCGAATAATAGGGGTCCTAATTGACCTTCTGCACAATTGACCGTATGGTCATTTTAATATATATTATGGGTTGGGTTGGTGTAATAATAATATAAGGGGATTGGGAGGGGGGTTGGGGTGGGGGTTGGATTGGGTGGGGGGCTGCGGGGGGTTTCTCCCCGCATATATATCCTAATTGACTGTTTAAATTCGGTCAATTGTGCAGAAGGTCAATTGTTATCCGAACAATTGATATTCGAACAATTTGTATACAATCGTATACAAAAATCTGAGGCTGCTTTATGGGGAAAAGCCAACTACGGCATATAAGAGCAGCTTACTATTAGTAAATACGTTGTATTCATGGCACCAGGAGCAATCTCTTTATCGACGCCTGATCTTATCAGCTATTTATCAAAAAAGCACCTGAATTTGAGACTTTTTGAATTTGTAGATCGCTCCTGTTGAAGCTGCATCTTTGGGATCTGGTACAACTCACCGGTGTCCACTGGTGTCCAACTCATTGCAGAAATGTCCCCACATTTTTTGCGTCTTTTATGGGAGATAAGCCCCCAATATCCCTCCTGCCCCTTCCCCAAAACCAAACTACCCCATGAAATAAAAATAATATCTCAACTCTGCACCCTCGCATTAAAAGAACAGGTTACTTACCAACTGGTAACGTTCTTTCGACTGGATGTTCCTCCAACGTATTCCACACCTTTGACATGTAATGTCCACAGCTGTGCTGTTTTGGAACTTTTTTCGGCAGAGGGCGTCCTGCGTCGATGGTGTCGGGTCGATGCCCTCCGTCGAGGGGGACGTCATCGGATGTTATAAGAAGGACACACAGCGCCCATAGCCCCAGTTCGTGTTTTATACCCTCCACAACGTTTGCCATAAATAACCGCACACCAAGCCTCCATGACTGCACATAGCCTTGTAGGAACACAAGCTGCAATAGCATAGGAAATTCTTCAGTGGGGCAGGCTGGGAGGGCGATGTGGAATAGGATGGAGGAACATCCAGTCGAAAGAACGTTACCAGTTGGTAAGTAACTTGTGTTCTTCGAATGGATTGTGTCCTCCAATGTATTCCACATCTTTGACAGACTCCCAAAGCAGTATCATTGAACGAAGGAGGGAGAAGAATTTGGATATACCCAATCAGATGGCAAAATAGAGCACTTCTTTACCAAAGGCCATATTTTGACCATGGAAAGTAGGCTTGACAAAGGTGTGGATGGGAGACCACGTTGCAGCATCACAAATGTTTTCAACAGTAACTCACCGTTGTAGGGCTGTGGATGTAGCCACACCGCTGGTGGAGTGAGCTTGCAAACCCTCAGGAGGGTCCTTGCCAGCCAATCTGTAGCATTTAGCAATGGTGAGGTTAATCAACCTGGACAAGGTCTGTTTGGTAACAGCCAGGCCCAATCTGTGTCCAGTGTACCCCACAAAAAGTTGGTCCTCCACTCTGACCCTGGACCATCCTAGAAATATAAAAGCTCAAAGCTCTCCTAGAGTCCAACCTATGGAGTCTCTCCTCTTCTTTACCAGGATGAGGAGGAGGATAGAAAGCAGGAAGTACCACCTTCTGGCTCAAATGAAACTCAGACACTAGCTTAGGTGGAAAGGAAGGATGTACCCTCAGTACAACCCTATCCCTGTGGAACACAGTAAAGGGTCGTTTAGACGAAAGTGCCTGCAACTCGCCCACTCTGCAAGCAGATGTAACTGCAATCAAGAAAACTGTCTTGAAGGTCAACAGTCTCAAAGGACAAGAGTTCAACGGTTCAAACGGAGCACCCATGAAGAATTTCAAGACTATATTCAGATCCCAAACCGACACCTGAAAAGGGAAGGGCAGGAACACATTTGTGAGCCATTTTAGGAACTGGGTGATCAAAGGAATATTAAAGTAAGAACATTCTTCTGACGAGCGCTTGAAAATAGACAGCACTGCTAGGTAACCTTTAATGGTACCCACTTGAAGACCCTTGTGGGCCAAAGAAAGCAAGAAAGAAAGAACCATCAGAATGGAACACTGACAAGGATCGACATGGTTACCTCTGCACCAGTCGCAATATTTACGCCAATGGTACAGGGATTTGGTTGCCGGACGCCTGGCCAAAAGCAACACCTCCATCACGTCATCCGGGAGGTCCCAATCCTTGTATCTCAACCTTTCAGAAAACAAGCATAAAGGTTGAGAGTCTTGACCTCTGGATGGAGAATTCGGCCAAGGCACAGGTGGAGTTGGCTGATTTAAGGGTCATACTCCCAGCCGAAAATACCTTGCCTGCCCATCCATCGAAGCGCTCGTCGTCCCTATCTGGAGGTATGGTAGGGTACACCACCTGCCTCGAGGTGGCTGTGGCCGCCTGAACCACCAAACTCTCAGGACTGGGGTGTGTGGATAGGTAGCTGGGGTCGCTCCTGGATGGGCGGTATTTCTTAGTCAACGACTTGTTGACAGCCGGAAGAGACTCCGGGGTGTTCCAAGCAGCAGCCACCCTTTTCTGTAACGCCATGTGAAAAGGCAACACTGGGTCAGTGGACGGACCCTGATCTAAAATGTCAGTCAGGTCATCCTGATCGAATTCAACTGGAGGACCGGACCACTCCAGGTACTCCATAACTCTCGACATCAACCTCCCATAGGAGGATTCAGCATGAGACCCAGGCTCTGGCCTGCCAAACTCCATCTCAGGAGATGTGTCCAGGCCACTGGCATCATGTATAGATTGACGCAGATCCAGCAGCTGACTGTCCTCAGAAAAGACCATGTCAGGAGCTTCAGGAGTACCAAAAGGCTCCAACTCCACAACAGACCTCTCCTCATCCTCATAGATAATCCTGTAGAGAATGAAAGAACTCCCTCCTAGGAACAGGAGCAGACCTGGAGTCAAAAGGAGGCCTCACAGTTTTAGACAGAGCCTTTCTTGGAGGCTCCACAGCTCTAGTGGCCTCCACCTGCAAATTCAGGCCTGTAGGCCCCAGTGGAGTCGAGGGCGCCGACTGCTTCGACGTAGACAATGGCGCAGAGGGCTCTGAGGGCCTGACCAAGGACAAGGCCCCGATAGCCACACTCGATGGGCACGGCGCCGATGGTGTCAACACCTTCCCAGACTTCGACGGTTTCGTCGGGGACGAAGACAGCGACCTGGATCTGGCATGTCTCTGGCGATCTACCGGAGCCTTGCCCGAATGGGACCTTGATGGTTCCCGATGTTTATCCCGCTGACTGCCCAGGCCCGAAGGCGCACAAGTGTCGGACCAAGACCGTTCACCGCCGGCTTCAAACAAAGTGCCCTGCGATTGAAAACTCTCCTGTATTTTCTCCCTGAATACCTCCCATTCCTCCGGAGTAGAGGATTTAGTGGGGCAAGTCACTTTCCTCGCTGAGCCATCATCCGACGGGGAAGACGACCGGTGAAGCCGCTTCTGGGAGTGCCTCGCTGAGGAGGACGAGTGGCGAGAACCACTCCGGGACTGAGATACCCTGGACTCACTCCGACGGGGAGAGTCACCCCTTCAGTCGTTGGTGGAAAGACCAGTAGTTTTACCGGGTTTGGATACCCGAAGTACCTGCAACTTCCCCTTATGCACCCGCAAGGCCTTGGCAGTCAACGACTGGCACTTCGAGCAGTCGTCCAGGTCGTGGCTCTCGCCCAGACACCACAAACAGATACGGTGCGGATTCGTGATGGAACTGAGGCTACAGGCTCCGTACGTCCTACTTATAACATCCAATGACGTCACCCTCGACTGAGGCCTTCGAGGGACAATGACCCGACGCCATTGACGCAGGACGCTCTCTGCCGAAAAATTACCAAAGCAGCACAGCTGTGGACATTCCATGTCAAAGATGTGGAATACATTGGAGGACACAATCTATTCGAAATGCTGGTTTGCTTGGAAAGTACTGATTCACTTGCCCATTTTCTTATGTCCAGGTAACAATTTCACATTCAAAAAATAAAAATACATGGTTGACAAATCAAGGTATTACAAGCCTGTCTTCTGCATTACATGGAAGCAGGGCTTTAAATCCAATAGAAGTGATCCATGCAACTGTTTTGTATTTTGCAATGGATGTTGCAGAAGACCCAAATACTGTGTCCTAGTGGCATAAGCTATTTTACTGCAGGAGCTGGTTTCTGTACGTATTCTTTTTGTCATGCAACCCAGTCAACGCTGGTCCCTTTGGTCCATGTGTTGAGTCTGCTCTTCACGCCATTCCACAGGCCTGCATTCCCTCATGTGCCCATACCAAGATGGAGCCTGTCGTATACTGTGAGAGCCAGGCTGCACCAGGACGCAACACGTACACGGAAAGTTTGCGTCTGGCACTTCTGCGCTGCATACACAGGAACACTGGTAAGTTCTCTCAGCAGTCCGCGACGCAATGCTTGCTAAGCGGACGTTGCCTTGTTCCCATGTTTTAGTCCAAGATTCCAGTATGTTCCTTCTTGCTCCCGCTTATGCTCTTCAGTCCTTTTCCTACCGAACTCCAGTACCTTCTTGCCTTCAGCCCTTAGTGCCTTCACAGTCTCTTGCTCCTTCTATCCATCCTCGCCATCAGCACTGCAATCTTCCTTATACTCACCTGGAAAGTCAATATCTGTAGAGATATTTCTTTCCTGCAAGGGTTTTCCTCTGGCTTCCTCTCTGTAGCCCACTTACTCTCTAGTTACCGGAATCCTGGAGAGATATTGGCTTGGAGGAGAGAGGCTGTTTATAAATACGACGGCACTGAACGGTACAGGTGTGTCTAATTGCGGCTATCTTTCCATTTTGTTCACAACTTATGTAAAGTTTGCTTTTATGTCTACGATATAGTTATTTATGTCTTAATGCTTTTAGGGCACTAGTCAAAATAAATCTAAATGAAATTAAATGTAAAGCAGAGCACCCACCAAGTACTACAAAGTACTGTTTACTGTGCCGGAGGGTTGAGTTCGTGTGGACCTGGGCTTGTGTGCCATTGAACTCTATTCCACAGGAGCTGAGAACGCTGCCGAGCGTTTGTTTGTCCACAGGGAGGAAGTCTTTGGATGTAACACCGCCCTGCCTGGAGGAGCAAAACTAAAGAGCGGCGTACAATATCTATAAACAGTAAATAGTCTCGCTGAGTTGGTAACAACCTCAGCTGCATATTGATATACTTTTTTCTGATTTGATTTAAAGGTTGTCACGTTGACTCCGCCCCCTGGCGCTCACGTCCCACCCTATCCGGAATAAAATTGCATGCAACAGCGCACCCACCAAGTACTACAAAGTACTGTTTACTTCCACGGTGCGGGGTGCAGAGTTGCAGTGGTAAAGATTTATGTGTTTATCTTTGTCGATAATTTGAGAATCCACAACAGGTAGTGGATACCAATTAGGCAGAGGTTGTTAACTCTATGATATAATGTTTGATGTGTGGCTAGAACCTTGTATACTAGCAGAAGCGGGTGTTGGCCTTACTGACTTTTGGTACTTACAAACTGTAAAGTGTGTCAAAGTCTGTCGTTTCACGTTCCGGGTGGGAGGGCAGACATAAGTCTGTTGCTGCCTGAAAGCAGGGTGGGGAAGGCACAGCTTACTCAGTGCTCCAAAAGCAATTCTTTGTGATTAGCTAGTTGATGCTTAGCTTGAAGCACTAGGTAATTTTGGTCTCACGACTTATAGCATGGTCAAAAAGTTGCGCAACGGGAAAAGGTGCCTAAACGGGTCCCCATCCATGTTAAGTGAGGGGAACATGTCAGAGGAAGAGATATCTCAAGAAACTATAAATCAGACAAAAAAAAGGGAGATCAGCCCGTAATATCCCTAGTGAGGGTCAACTTGTTTCAGCACCTCTAAACACAACATTATTTGTGCAGCAGAAATTAAAAGCTGGTCCAATTAATAACAAATTAGATACTATAGCACAAATTCACATGGAGACCAATGAGGGTCTCACCTACCCCGCAAATCCTATTTGTAACATACCCATTACTGATAGTTCGCTACTGGGTGTGGTAGGTGATGCATACAGCATACCTACTGCTGACACCTCACTGGTTGCGCCAGTGGTGCTTGCTGAATGACATAGGAGAACGCGCCTATCTAATGGTCCATCAACCCCAGCAGCGAGCTTACGTGTACTTGGGGAACACTTTCATGCAGCTATTGCGGCCAATCTGAACCAACTAAAAGATACAAGAAAAAATGACAGGTTGGGAGACAAAAGAGGCAAAACAAAATGCAAGCTCACCTCTCCATGAACTTGCGAGTAATCCAACCGACATATCCTATCCACACTCACCCGTGTTAGGATCTGATCCACTCCCACCTAAACGGATTTCTGAAATACCACACCAGCCAAACTCATCATTACCATTCTTCCCCCTTGAAGACACTCTAGTCGATCTTAATCAACAAGAGCTACAAAACTTCCCTGTGCTAGCAAGGATCCTGAATTTGCTGGACAAAGGGCACGAATATACCCATGGGGCAATTGGTGCCCTGAGTTCAGCAACTTCGGAAATTGCCTCTAGACTGAGCCGAATAGAGGGCTTTTTGATGGCACAGGAAAAATGTCATACCTTTTGGGCAGTGGTAAATAATTGTATAAGAACAATTTGGTGGAGCCCATAAGAACAGTACAGACTCAAACTGTGCCCCAGATAATGTCACAATCAACTGGAGTAAAGCTGACAGGCTAGAAACAGATACAGCTATGAGTTCGAATGGACAAGGAATTAACCCGCTCCCCGCACGCATAAATTGCCAAATTGAAACATGAGAGAATTTTGGTTCTGGAAAAGATACTGGTAGCAGCACATTTAGGGCCTGCTGAGATGGTGTGTGGAGAACAGGCTGGATATGAGGAACCCAAGTCTCTTATACTGAAAACCAGTCCTGATAGTCCTCGCCCCTTACGGATTTGATTGACCTAGACATGGGTCCTAACTTGAAGGTACATTCTCCCATTGAACTTCTGGCAGAAGATTGTGACGAAACACAGTCTACTTTCTTCATGTCACGTAAAGCAAAAAAACTGCATGCTAGAGCGAAGAAAAGACAGGCATAGATAGGGGGAAGAAATGCCAGTAATCCATTGGGGCTCACCGAAACAAATAATAATAAAAAATAAATGCTTATAGCAGAAAAGACGGAAAAAAAAAAACGAGTTAAAGAGAGTACTGATAAGGCGAAGCAAGCATTAGTATTGCTGAAAGAACTAAACAAGAAACAAGAACAGGGGAGTGTGGAAGTTCTTTCGGTACAAGTTAAAGAGGTTGATGTAATATCCACCCCCCTTCTTATACAAACACAGTTACGTTTTTTTGAAAAAATGGACAAGAAAATAACATCCCATACGTAAAATTCGCAAGGTTCAGTGACTAACACGGAAAATACTGACTTGAACATTAATGAATCAAACAGTCACAAACACAGTCAAGTACTAAGTGAGGACAAAGAAAAGGGGTCCACACAGGTGTATGGGGGCACTAACATACAGGTGACTCCGACTTGCATAGATGCTGGTGAAAAAAGAGCAATCTACCAACAATACACCAAAACTTGATGGGCAGGGAACAGGTAGAGTCTCAACTTACAAAGAAGTGTCCCTGGAAATGAAATTGGTGATGGGGGTGGACGGTGGATCCGGCAAAAGGAACAAGTTACTTACCTGTAACTGTTCTCCAGCATGGGTCTGGCATGGATTCACATGCTCATGAATATTCCCCGTCGTCAGGCTGGGAATCCTCGGTAAAGAAAAAATCAGTATCAGTTCCGTTTCTGATCTGTCTTTCTTAGTAGTAACCAATCACTGATCTCTGGGTCATACTGCCCCCAGCCAATGACTGCCCTCTCCCTAAGCCCCTCGTCTGGCAGCCATCATCAGATTTGGTAGCACGTAAAGTGGCAGTATGACCAAGTGAAGAGCCGCAGAGGGGGAAGGAGGGAGGGTTCGCATGTGAATCCATGCCAGACCCATGCTGGAGAACAACAGTTACAGGTAACTTGTTCCTTCTCCAGCATGGGGTCTGGCATGGATTCACATGCTCATGAATATAAGAATACATAGCAGTACACACATGCACAACCACGGGAGGTGGCAACAGGCTCAACATTAAGCAATACAACAACTCAACATTAAGCATCTCTTACCTCCTCACCAGGCTCACCTTAAGCGAACAGGTTGCGCAGCACTGCTTGGCCAACCCAGGACTCCTCCCTGGAGTCCCGATCGACGCAGTAGAATCTTGTGAAGGTGTGCGTCGACCTCCACGTAGCAGCCCTGCAGATGTCCAGCAGGGGCACACCAGACAGGAACGCTGTGGTAGCAGCGATCGCTCTGGTCGAATGGGCTCTCGGATGGCCGGGCAGCGGTTGGTTTGCCAACTGGTGATAGTGCATGATGCAGCAGGAGAGCCATCTGGAAATGGAAGCCTTCGAGAGAGCCTTCCCTTGATTCACAGGTCCAAAGTTCACAAACAGCTGTGATGTCTTCCTAAAACTCTTTGTGAGGTCCACGTAGAACTTCAGCGCTCTAGCTATGTCCAGCGAGTGCAGAGTCCTCTCGGCCTGCGACGAAAGCGACGGGAAGAAAACTGGCTACACCAAGGGCTCGTTGAAGTGGAAGTCCGACGGCACCTTGGGCATAAAGGAGGGATGCGTCCTCCGCACCACCCTCGTGTCGTGAAAAGTCAAGTATGGAGGCTTGCAAGATAGGGCCTGGATCTCTCCCACTCATCGTGCGGAGGTGATGGCCACGAGAAATGCTGTCTTCCACGACAGGAACTTCAACGGCGCCGAATGCATAGGCTCGCATGGGGCCCCCATGAGCCTGGTCAGCACCACGTTGAGCTCCCACGCCGGGGCAGGGCCTTCACCGGCGGGAACGATCGAAAAAGTCCCTTCATAAATTCCTTCACCAGGCGATGAGACCACAAGGACGCCCGTCCTGTAGTTCTGGTGTATCGGGAGATGGCAGCCAGATGTATCTTGATGGAGGCGTGAGCCAGTCCAGCTTTGGCCAGCGACAGTACTTGAGGGGTTGTAATCCGCAGAGGGTTAATCTTCTGTGCACGGCACCAGACAGAGAACCCCTTCCACTTATGTCCATAGCATTTGAGAGTTGAGGACGCCCTGGCTTTTGCAAGAACCTCTCTGCAGTCAGCCGGGATATCGCATCCTCCCAACTCTAGTGCTGCAGGAGCCAAGCCTGCAAGTTCAGCGACTCCGGGTCGTGATGAAGAATGGCGCCTCCTTCTCTGGAGAGAAGATCCGCATCCGTCGCCAGCTTGATAGGTGGGGACGCTGACAAGTCCAGAAGGTCCGGGAACCAGATCTGTCTCGGCCACGCCGGTACGACAAGCATCATCCTGCACCTGGACCTCTTCAGCTGGTTGATGAGACGGAGCAGCAACGGCAACGGAGGGAACGCATAAAGTAACAGGCCGACCCAAGGGAACGAGAAAGCATTGCCCATGCTCCTCGGCTGTGTGAACCTGCTGGCGAACCTCTGGCACTTGGAGTTTTTCGTCGTCGCGAGAAGGTGATCTGGGGTTTGCCCCATCGTTGAAAGAGCCGATCCACCTGGTCCTGGCGTAGTTCCTACTCGTGGCACGATGCCAGGTGGAAGGGAACCAGAAACATCCCCTGGGCGACAGCCCAGTGCCACAGATCCTGGGCCTCCTTGGATAGAGCTGGGGATCTGGTGCCTCCCTGCTTCCGGATGTAGAACATTGTGGTGGTGTGGTCGGTGAAGATCCTCACCACTTTGTCCTTGAGGGACGGAAGGAACAATTTGAGCGCCCAGAAAACGGCTCGTAGCTCCAGGATGTTGATGTGGAGAGACCTCTCCTCTGGGAGACAGTGGCCTCTTGCGTGGAGATCTCCGGTGTGGGCCCCCCATCCCTCCAGGGAGGCATCCGTCGTCACCGTCTCCTGATGCGCCGGGATCTGAAAGTCCGTGCCTGCCGTGAGGTGCGCACGGATACCCCACCTTAGAATCGCCCGACCGAAGTCCTCGTCGAGCGGGATCCTGTCTTCGAAGCTGCCCGCCGCCTGAAACCAGCAGGCATCGAGGAACTCTTGCAGCGCACGCATCCGAAGTCTGCAAAGGGGCACAAGGTAGATGCATGAGGACATCATCCCGAGGAGGGACTTGATGGACCTCACCCTGGCCACATCCGTGGCTAACAGGCGCTGCACCTTGCCCAAAATGGCCATCGTCCTTTCTTCCGACGGAGATGCCAATCGCTTCACTGTATCGAGCTTCGCTCCCAGACACAGTGCCACCTGCGACGGAACCAGGTGGGATTTTGGGTAGTTGATGGCGAATCCCAGTTCCGTGAGCAGGCTGACAGTCCTTGCTGTGTGTTCGACGGCAAGTTCTCATGATCTCGCACGGATTAGCCAGTCGTCCAGGTAGGGGTAGACGTGGATCCCTTGCAGGCGCAGCCACGCCGCCACTGGTGCGAGGCACTTGGTGAACACCCTGGGTGCCGACTTTAATACGAACGGCAGGGCTCTGAATTGGTAGTGACGCCCCTGGACTACGAATCTGAGGAACTCTGTGTCCTTTTAGAATGGGGATGTGGAAGTAAGCATCCTCCAGGTCCAACGACGATAGGAAGTCGCCCTCCTCCAGCTGTCCCAGCACGTGCTGGAGGGTGACCATCCTGAATTTCTGTGCCTTGATGTACTTGTTTAACCGACGCAGGTCCAGGATGGGGCGCCAACCGCCTGTCTTCTTTCTGACGAGGAAGTACCTTGAGTATACTCCGGAGCCCCTTGGGGACGAGCTCGATGGCACCTTTCTTGAGCATCACCCTTACCTCCAACAGCAGTTGAGGGACGTGATTCTCCTTCCTGGCCAGGAATGCAAGGACACTTCTTTTGAAATTCTAGCGAGTGTCCGCGGGCCAGGGTGTCCAGCACCCTGGCCCGCGGTCGGTGGAGATGGACTCCCACACGCTGACGAACTTAGTCAGCCGGCCTCCCACCGGGGTGCTTCGGTGGGGGCCCGAAACTACGGCCGGTTCAGTCCTGCTTGGAAGAGGCCTTGCCGCCTTGGCCTCCTTGACGATGGCGGCGAGACCCTCCTTGCTTGCCGGGACCTCTGTAGGCCCCCTGGGACGAGGAGCGGGCCGCCTGGCGGTACGTAGAAGAGCCACCGCTGGATCCCTTGGAGGCTCCCTGTCTGCCTCTGGAGATCCGAAAGGGCAGCCGTTGCTGAAGGACTCCTAGGGCTCGGGCTGTCTCTGTCGGTCTTGATGGCCTGGAGGGACTCATCCACCATCTTCCCAAACAGGTTGTTGCCGTCGAACGGCATATCCAACACTCTGGTCTGGACGTCCTGACGAAAGTCCGTCGCCTTGAGCCATCCTCGTCGTCGAAGGCAAACCCCGTCGCCCAGCTGGCGAAATCCGGTATCGGCAATGTCCATTGCCACCGTTATGGCGTGATCCGACGCCACCTCACCTTCCTGCAGAATCTGTAGGGCCTCTGCCCTCTTGTCGTCCGGTAGGAAGTCTAGCAGGGGAGCTATCTTGAACCAAAGATCCCTGTCGTAACGGGCCACAATCGCTAAGGCATTGGCCGCGTTAATCGGCGTCGCCGCCGACGAGATGACTCGTCGTCCCATGGTGACCTTCTTGCCCCCGCTGTCCGGCGGGGAAGTGGAAGTTGAAGCCACTTTCTTCTTGGCCGCTGCCGAGACGACCGAGTCAGACGTAGGCTGGGTCCTGAGGCACAAGGGGGTGGCGTCGGGGACCCGGTACTTCTTCTCGTACCTGTCCCTTTTGGCGGGAGTCGAGGAAGGGTTCTTCAGGTTAGCCAGCCATTCGTCCCAGATGTCGTCGGGCAACGGTACCGCGAGGACCGTCTTTCTCTTGGCCTCCCGTCGTTGGTAAAGAAAGCCTTCCTTTTTCTGTTCCTCAGGGCAGAGCTGGAAGAGCTCGGATGCCCTGGGTATCATGGCGTGGAAAGAGCCAATTTCGTCGGGTGGAGAGGCCCGAGGGGGGGGGGGGGGGGGGGGGGATGAAGAAATGTCTGTTGTATCATCGCCACCGCCGTCGTCGTCCGTCCCAGTCACTATATCAGTCGCCGTATCATCCCGAGGGTCCGGCGAGGGGGATGTGGGGTCCACAGGCCTTGTGGGCATGAAGGGCGGTGCGGGGTGGACTCTCCTCCGCTTGTTCGGAGGGCTTCCTGACGGTCCTGATTCTGGATCCTCCGTCAGGGTCCGTGGTATACTCGTCCTTATCTCAGTACATAAGGATTGGATCGCCAACAAAATGGCCGCCGAGCTATCCTGGGGCTCGGGCAACGGCTGCGACGGGCGGGATGGCTGCTCCACTGGGCCCTCGTCATCATCATCATCATCATCATCATCGTCGCTATCTTTGATCACATCAGCAGGATCCTTCCCCTGGAATCGAACCTTCTCGAACCTCTCGTTGAGGCCTTTCACGGTTTCCACCAGATCCTCCTCGGAGTCTGAATCCGAAATGGCCCCCGGCCCCCCTCTTTTTCCACCAGGGTCTTCACGGGGGTCTTAACGATGGGCTCGAAAGAGGATTCCCTCTGCAGTGGCAGGGAAACTCTGGGCCCCGAGGCCGCCTCCACTGGCGTAGTATCTGCCGGCTTCACCAGGGCCGCTGCGACAACCTCGATAGAGGCCTTTGCCAGTTGGATCAAGGCCCTCACCACCTTAGGTGCATCCTGGGCCTTTGCTTTGGGGGGAGGGTCATCGCCTCGCTCCCCCTCGGCTCCCTTCGAGATTGACCGGGGCCTCTCCAGAAGCTTACCCGGGTTCGCGGACTTCCTCTTCCCCGAACCAGAGAGCTGGCTCGTGGTTGATCGTGCTGGGGAAGTCGCGCCCTGCTTGGCAGCTGAAGAGCCCGACCTTTCGGTGCTCCCGGTGCCCGCGGACTCGCAGTGCTTGGCATTCTGTTGGGCCCCCGTCGCCGGGGCGCCCTCACAGGACTTAGAAGACCGCTCAGACTTTTTCTTCGCCTTCTCACCTGCTGTGCCCTTCTCCAGCCAGGCGGCGAGGCGGGAACGACAATCTTTCTTGGTCCGTTCCGACAGGTTCTTGCAGAACGCACAGTCCTTCTCCACGTGCGTCTTGTCCTCATGAAGGCAGTAGAGACATCTCGAATGCTTGTCCTCCTTGAAAACATTTTGCAATTCGCATACCGGGCAGCTCCTGAACAGCTTGGATCCGGGAGTCGAGCTTCCCTTGTCCTGGGCCATGTCCGTTGAAGTAGGCCTCAGATCTTCCGGAATCCTCCAAGAAACATAACTCGACGACAACTTCACCCTTGAGGGGCGTAGAAGAATTCCAAAACGGGTCCCCGTTATCGTAAGTAGAGACGGTGGAGCTTGAGGCTCGATAAAACCGAAAAAATGAGAACATCTCCTGAAAAAGTGTGAAAACGCAGTAAAAGCTCAAGCGCTAAAGCACGAGGACTCCCAACACTTGAACGTGCGGTAAAAATCTGAGGATGGCTGCCAGGGGAGGGGCTTAGGGAGAGGGCAGTCATTGGCTGGGGGCAGCATGACCCAGAGATCAGTGATTGGTTACTACTAAGAAAGACAGATCAGAAACAAAACTGATACTGATTTTTTCTTTACCGAGGATTCCCAGCCTGACGGGGAATATTCATGAGCATGTGAATCCATGCCAGACCCCATGCTGGAGAAGTGGACAAACCTAATTTAAATTGAGCCTCATTAATGAAAGTGTTTCATCAAATCCCAGCTCTTTGTAATCTGGTGTCCAATGACATTGACTGTCTCAGACTCCCCTATGTCCCCAATTGCCGGATGCTTTGCAAATGTCAGACTATAATAATTGGTTCGCTAATATGGAAACATGAAAAAAAAATTTAAATGCTTGGTTATGATTTGTCTATGTATTATTCTATGGAAGATGCAACTAGTTTTGTTGAATATCAGGCACCGTCATCTCAAAGTGAACCTAATGTAGATGCACGAGAGAATCAGCTTGCAAGTATACATGAAAAAATAAGAATTCAGTCAGAATCAGTGGCAAAAATTGTCACAAATCTTGCATGGCTTGAACCTCTAATGAAAACTCTAATTGGTGAAATGCCAGGTATAGAAAACCTATAAAACAATATATTGGGTGATACATTTATGGAATTGTTGTGGTTTTAAGAATTTGAAGGTATGGTTTCAGAAGCAGCACTATACAAATCTACGGGCAATAATCTTAGTACAAGAAACCATGGCACTTCAGAATATTTACCTAGAAGGATATACGGCTTTCTGTGTACATGCTGTGAGAGGCCTGGTTGGGCGTCCATCTGGTGGCCTTGCCATATTTATAAAACACATTTACTGTATTAAGGTACGCCAGGTACTCACATCCACAGATATACTTGCAATTGAAGTTACTACAAGCATGCTAATGGGTTCAAATATGCTTTTGATATCACTCTACTGGAATCCGAATGCAACTACCATAGATAGCATAATTGACTAATTGAATCTTGTAATGACAGATGCTGTTGTAGACTCTCCTAATATGCAAATCATTATAGGCAGCGACCTTAATTCCAATCTTAGTCCAAGTAATGTGGGGGCAGAGACATCAAATTATGCATATGCTACGTCCTCATACGAAAGGGGGCAACTATGGATACATTATTTTGAACAATGGGCCATGCAAATTATACAATTTACTGATAAAGATCCATTGTTTACATGGTCTTGTGGCCATAAAACCTCAACCATTGATTACATTGTGATGTCTGGACCACTAGCTAACACAGCATCTTTGTGCAACACCATACATTCCCACCTAAGTGATCACTGCATTTTGGAGTGTCATATGGAATGTACCATACCAATATACAATTCCTTAACTGCCCTGTCCCTATTAGAAATAGATCGCAAAGCACTTTCTATTAGACGGAACACAAGTTTATATAGACACCTGAACTATGTGGTTAACAGGGACATTGTTAAAATAAACGTTGAATCGATGTCAATAAGAGAATCTAAGTTTTGGGAATTGGAGAATGACGCCATGATACATAGGCACATTGAAGCGCTGGCAGCTCAAAAAATAAATGAGAAAAACACCAACTATAGGGGAACGTACAGTGCTGAAATTGCTCTAAGAAGAAAGCAAAAAAAATATTGAAATTCGTAATTTGCTAAAACATTCTAATGGTAGAATCTCAAATGTTACAGAAATAAAGGAAATTATTGCAAGGTATAAAAATGATCTCAAACAACTTAAATTCGACAAATACTTCAAAGCTAACCAAAAATGATTCGTAATCTTGTTGATAAAAATACTAGGGAAGTCTGGGTGACGCGGAGAGATCCGCTATTGAAAGGAATGTCGACCTTGTGTTCGGCTGTGAGTGGAGAGGCCTGGATAGAAGTATATCAGAACAAATATGCACTCCCCCAGAAATTTCGAGACATTCAAACCTTGGTCACTATGACAGATCTACCATCACAATGTCCATGGGGTATGGATGATATTTAACTAATAGGGAAACTGAAATCTTCAAAGGCTGCCGGGCCAGATGGCATTCCCCCATGTGTCATAAAAGATGACCATAAGTTGTGGGCAGCAATTGTATTGAGGCGCCTTGAATGTGTGTTCCAAACTAAAAGTGTACCGGCCTCATGGTTATCAGGCATAGTGATCCCAATACACAAAAAAAGACTCACTTACTGAACCATGTAACTTTAGACCCATAGCACTCATAGATGTCTCTGCCAAGATCTTTGCTGCCCTGATCCTGAGAGACCTAAACAAATGTATTGTAGAACAGAAGATCCTCTCGTGTTTTCAAACAGGGTTTCGCAAAGGAATGGGCACGCTATTAAACGCCACAATAGTGGCACACCTTTTAAAACTCACCAGACAGAAAGATCATGGCCCGATCTAAATGGTGCTCTTGGACATATCTGGTGCATTTGATTCAGTAATAAGACAACTCCTATGGCAAAGAAGGAAAGAGCTTCAAATACCATCTTAACTTATAGCCATGATAGTATCATTACATACTAATGCAAATTATAGAATCAAAATAGACAAAACTGTATCTTTAACTCCTTCCATTGTTACACATATAGGGCTTAAACAAGGTTGCAATCTTGCAACCACCCTGTTCAATCTGTATTTAGCTGGGAATGGTACCCTATGGACATGCTGGAACTCCTTTCCGATTAAATTAGGCGACCTGCGTATAGATTGGTTAGCATTTGCAGATGATCTAATATTGTTTGATTTGACCCCATATGGACTACAAAACAAATTGGACGGTTTAGTCCAATTTTGTGATAACCATAACTTGAAATTAAACTCAAATACATCAAATATCATTGTCTTTACAAACAAGAGAAAGTTTACTCGTTACCGTTGGAACATCAAAGTGTTGGTAATCCCTCGGGCACTGGGTATGTTATACTTAGGATATAACTTGGCAAACTCCAATTCAATAGCGAAATGGCAGGTAGAAATAGCAATTAAAGCTGCTCCATTAATTGCCCAAATGAAACTTATTAATTTGTAGGTCTGCCAATGTTCGCTTATTACCTTGATTGAATTTTATACGCTCAAGGTGGAGGCAATAATTTATGGCTTAGACTTATGCTCTCTTGAAGTTGGGTCAATCTTGAAGAAATTACAAGGGAAAATATGGAAACAAGTTCTGCACTTACCAACATCCTTACCAAATTCTATAATTATACATGAACTGCGGCTCTCATCCTTAGCCATTAAACACCTTTGGCGTAAATTGGCTAGCCACACTAAAATGTCAGACCCTGTTTCAAACTCTGTAAAGCAAAAGTGATTCCAGGACTCAGCGCCATCAAATATATGCTTGTTTAATTGTGTTGCATTGTCACACATTCAAAAGCGAAGAGAGCCCATAAACGATAACATGTTTCGGCTATGCTAAGCCTTTTTCAAATCTGGGCTACATAATTTTACACAACCAATCATCATATGCATGTGATAATGTTTGCCATAATTACATAAAGTAAAGTTTGTAGAGAGGCATGATATCGGCATAAATGCAATGATGAAGTTACAAGAATTTTGACACAGACAGTATCGCGTCATTCCACAGTACAGATTATCAAATCAAAGTATTAATGAAAAGACAGAAAAACAGGGGTTGGTTAAAGGGGAGGATACAAGGGTATAGAAAGACATATCAAAAAATGAACAATGTTGCAAAAATCAACCAACGAAATAAACCAATGGGGAGACAACACAAAGGAGAGAAAACCAGAAAAGTATAGTGATTAGTGAAATCAATAATAATTGAGCCAATAAAGGCACAAGGCGCAACATTGTTCATTTTTTGATATGTCTTTCTATAACCTTGTATCCTCCTTTTTAACCAACCCCTGTTTTTCTGTCTTTTCATTAATATTTTGATGTGATAAACTGTACTGTGGAATGACGCGTTACTGTGTCACAATTCTTGTAACTTCATCATTGCATTTATGCCGATATCAAGCCTCTCTACAAACTTTACTTTATGTAATTATGGCAAACATTATCACATGCATATGATGATTGGTTGTGTAATATTATGTAGCCCAGATTTGAAAAAGGTAAGCATAGCCGAAACATGTTATCGTTTATGGGCTCTTTTCGCTTTTGATTGTGTGACAATGCAACACAATTAAACAAGCATATATTTGATGGCGCCGAGTCCTGGAATCACTTTTGCTTTACACTTTTGTGGTGACGGTAAGGCTTTACTACCGTCTGGATACAGTGACTTGCGACATCCGTGTTTTCTCTACATGATCCTATATTCATGGAATTCTCTTTGAAATAGAGTATCGATTTTTTACTCCTGGGATTGTAAGGCGTCGCCCCCCAGAGCAACATATATCAAAGCCATTGGTTTCAGTTACGTTATTGCAGTTGCCTTTGGGGCTGACCCGTCACCTCAATCTACGAATATTTAAAGTTTTCGCAAATGGCAGCTTATTTGAAGAACCGAGAGGAAGAAACAAAACTTGTTCACTCCCCGAGGAGATATGACCCATGCTTTTTCGAACCTTGGCAATAAACGAGAAGAACAAGTTACTTTCTTACCTGGTAACGTTCTATCGATGGGATGGTCCGACAACGTATTCCATATCTATGACAGGTAATGTCCACAGCTGTGCTGCTTTAGAAAATCTTTGGCGTCTGCGTCGATGACGTCGATGCGCCGTCCCAGAGGACCTCCTCCGACGGCCGACGTCACCCGATGTGATAAGTAGGACGCACGACGCCCATAGCCTCAGTTATAGTTTTTTCCCAGAACGTGTGCCACCAGTTTTCTGCCAGTCAGACACACAAGGCCTTGCGGAACGCAAGCTGCAATCGCAAAAGAAATTCTGCAGCGGGGAAGGCAGGGAGGGAGCGATATGGAATACGTCGTCGGACCATCCCATCGAAAGAACGTTACCAGGTAAGAAAGTAAGCTATTCTTCGAGGGGATTGGGTCCTCCGAAGTATTCCATATCTATGACAGACTCCCAAAGCAGTACCAAGCAAGGAGGTGGGAAAGAATTTAGAATACAAATTTAGCATGCCCAATCAAATTGCGGAATAGAGAACTGCCTTGCCAAAGGCCAGATCTTGCCCTCTCTTGGAATCAAGGGAATAGTGATGTACACAAGTATGTACTGAAGCCCAGGTGGCTGCATCACAGATGTGACAAATAGGAACTACCCTCTGCAGGGCAGTAGACGCAGCCACTCCTCTGGTAAATTTGGGCCCGCAAGCCAGCCGGAGGGTCCTTACCCACCAAGCGGTAACACTCGGAGATAGCTAAAATAATCCAACGAGACAGTCTGTTTCGTCACAGCTTGTCCCAAACGCTTTCCAGCGTAACCAATGAAAAGTTGATCGTCCACTCTGACCCGGAATATGCGCGAAATATAAAAGCTCAACGCTCTCCGAGGATCAAGCCTATGGAGCCTCTCCTCTTCCTTACCAGGATGTGGAGGAGGATAGACCGCCGGAAGAACAACCTTCTGGCTCAAATGAAATTCCGAAACCACCTTCGGAAGAAAAGAAGGACGAACTCTAAGGACAACCCTGTCCTTGTGTGACACAGTGAAGGGTGGCTTAACTGAAAGTGCCTGCAACTCACTCACTCTGTGAGCGCAAGTAACCGCAACCAAAAACACAGTTTTCAGAGTTAACAGCCTCAAGGGGCAAGAATGTAAAGGCTCAAACGGAGCACCCATAAGAAGCTTAAGAACAAGGTTCAAATCCCAGCCTGGCACCAGAAAAGGTGACAGAGGGAACACATTAGTGAGCCCTTTCAGAAACTGCGAAATTAAAGGAATTTTGAAATAGGAACACTCTTCAGACGAGCGCTTAAATATGGACAGCGCCGCCAGGTAACCTTTAATGGTCCCCACTTGCAAGCCCCTGTGGGCCAAGGAAAGCAAAAAAGACAGAACCATGGGAATGTCACATTCAAAAGGATCCACATTCTGAACTCTGCACCAGTCGCAGAACTTTCTCCAACGGCAACGGTACAGAGACTTAGTTGCCGGCCGCCTGGCCGAGAGCAACACCTCCATCACGTCTTCAGGGAGGTCCCAATCCTTATACCTCAACCTTTCAGAAGCCAAGCGTGAAGATTGAGGGATCTGACCTCTGGATGGAGAACCTGACCCCCCTCCCGTGAGAGCAGATCGTCTCGGTAGGGAAGACGACGTGGAGGGCAGATGGACAAGTCTAGAAGGTCCGGGTACCACGTCCTCCGGGCCCACGCTGGAGCAATGAGGATCATCCGGGAACCGAACCTCCGCAGCACTTGCGGGATGACGGGGACTGGAGGAAACGCGTACAGCAGTGGGAATGACCACTCCACTACGACCGTGTCTCCTAAGGCTCCTTTTGGAGGAAATTCCCGCGAGCAAAACCTTTTGCACTTCCGGTTGACACTGGAGGCGAAGAGATCCACTTGAGGGGTCCCCCAAAGGGCGAAGATCTCCAGGAGAATCTCCTGAGCCAGCTCCCACTCGTGAGAGATCGTGCTCTGCCTGCTCAGAGCGTCCGCCGTCTCGTTGTTGTCTCGGGCCAGATGAACCGCCGAGATTGAAACTTCCTGCTGGATGGCCCAGAACTTGAGCTGCATCGCCTCCCTGCACAGCGGAAGTGACCCGGCCCCCCCCCTTTTTGTTGAGGTAGTGCATGGCCACTGTGTTGTCCGTTAGAATCCGGACACTCTTTCCACGCACAGTCGGCAGAAAACCTTCAGGGCTAGCCCGACGGCCCTCAGCTCCAACAGATTGATATGGAGTCTGGACTCCGACGGAGACCAACGACCGCTGACTGTCAACTTGTTGGCATGAGCTCCCCATCCCGTGAGGGATGCTCCGTCACGATCGTCACCTCCGGCCAGGGCAGCCAAAATGGGGCCCCCTTCATCAGATTGCCCTCGACGGCCCACCACAGAAGGTCCGGGGCTACCGAGGGCGGCACCTGAACAGGGTCCGAAAGCCTGCCGGAGGACTGAGACCACTGGAGCTTGAGTGCCCACTGCCAAGATCTCATCCGCAGACGAGCCTCTGGCACCAGAAGAATGCGAATGCAGGATGCCATGATCCTGAGAAGTCTCAAGAATTCGGACGCTGGGAGATTCTGGGCAAGCTGAAACTTGTGCACCATCTGATGAATGTGAAGAGCCCTCACCTGAGGAGGAAAGCACTGCCCCAGGGACGTGTCGAGCACTGCTCCGATGTACTGGAGCCGCTGCGTTGGTGTCAAATGGGACTTCTTTAAATTGAGGGAGAAGCCCAGCCTGTGAAGGGAGTGGCAGGTGACGGACAGATGATCCAGGACTTGCTCGGGAGAGCTCCCCCTGATCAACCAATCGTCCAGGTAGGGGTAGACGTGAATTCCCCCCTTTCCTGAGATGCGCTGCCACCACCACCATGAGCTTGGTGAAAACCCTCAGGGCGGAGGTCAATCCGAACGGCAGGAACCGAAACTGAAAGTGCGAGTCGCCAGCCACGAACCTCAGGTACTTCTTGTGCTTGGGATGGATCGGCACATGGAAGTAAGCATCCTTGAGGTCGAGAGACACCAACCAGTCCTGAAGTTGAAGGGCCTGGAGGACTTGAGAAAGAGTTACCATCTTGGACTTGTCCTTCCTGAGGAGCTTGTTCAAACCGTACAAGTCCATGATGGGTCTCAATCCCCCGTCTTTCTTCGAAATCAAAAAATAAGGGGAATACCATCCCTTGTTCCTCTCCGCTACAGGCACCAGTTCTATGGCGCCTTTCTCCAGCAGGGCTTGAATTTCCTGCGCAAGGAGCGGATCCGGACTCTTCAAAGAGAGGTTCCCTGGTGGACTGTCGTGAGGCCTCTGCCGAAAAGGAAGAAAGTAGCCGTGGGTTATGATCTCCAGAACCCACACATACGAAGTAATGGCTTGCCACTCTACAAGATGCTGCGCCAGCCTTCCCCCAACCGGCGAACCATGGGACCTGGCCTCATGACTGAGTGGTAGTGGCTGCGTCGTTGCCTGAGGGCAAAGAGGCAACTGCCCGAGCGGCCTTGGCACATCGAGTACTTTTGTTTCCACCTCTGGCACTCTTACGATGGCCTCTTTGACTGCTAGCTCCTCTCGCTTTACTGAAGGACGAGTAATAGCGAAAGGAACCACCCCTCCATTGCTGTCCCCTAGGACGAAAAGGCGGAGGTTGGCGAACTGCAGCGCCCAACGATTTCGCTGCAGCTTTGGAGGTCTGCAACCTCTCAAGGCTCTCGTCAGCCTTGCTGCCAAAAAGGTGTTCACCGTCAAAAGGCATGTTGAGGAGCCGGGACTGCACATCAGGAGCGAACGCAGACTTCCGCAACCACGCAAACCTGCGCATTACGGTGCTCGCCGCCATGGACCGGCTGACACAATCCGCCAAGTCCAAACCCGACTGAACGGCCTCACACATAGCATCCTTGCCATCCTGAACCATAGCAAGGAAACCATCCCGTTCGTCCCCTTCGGGAATATGATCAGCCGCTAATGCAACAGTTCCACAGAGTGTGTGTGAAACGAGACAAGGCACATATGGAGTTGGCCGCCTGAAGCGCCATACCCCCCGAAGAAAACACTTTCTTCGCCCAGCCGTCAAAACGTTTGTCGTCCCTATCCGGAGGGATGGTAGGATACGACCCCTGCTTTGCCGGGGCCGTAGCCGCCTGCACCACCAAACTCTCCGGGGTGGGGTGCCTAGACAAGTAGCAGGTGTCGCTACTGGCTGGACGGTATTTTCGCAAGAAAGACTTGCCCACTGCCGGAAGACTCTCCGGAGCAGTCCAAGCCGCCGCCACCCTTCTCTGCAGAGCCATATGAAAAGGCAAAACCGGGTCAGTAGGAGGACCGAGATCAAGGATGTCCGTGAGATCATCTTGAACGAACTCCCCTGGGGGAGCTGACCAACCCAAGTACTCGTTAACCCGAGACATAAGGCGCCGATATGAAGAATCGGCATGAGTGCCAGGCTCCGGCTGACAAAACTCTACCTCCGGAGAGGTGTCCAGTCCACTGGCATCATGCAGCGACTGCCTCAGGTCATCAAACTGGCTATGGCCTGAGATAAGGTAATCTGGAACCATAACCGGAACCAGGCCGCCATCAGAGCCTTCATCACCCTCTGAAATGTACTCCAGGCGGGGAGAGGAAGACCTCTGCGGACCAAAGCAGTGCGGGACCTTAGCCATAGCCTTTCTAGGGGCAAACCCCGTGCCACGGGGCCCCTCCGACACCACCGCCTCGAAAGGCGTCGAGGGCGCCGAACGAGTCGGCGCCGGCGTCGACAGAAAAGGCGTCGATGTCGATCGAATCGGCGTCGACATCAGCTGCAACGCTTCCAGCATCTGCGGCGTCGACACAGTCCTCGAAGCCGGAGCTCCGAGCGTGTCTCTCGACAACCTGGTCGCCGACGGCATCGACAGCGGAGCCTCGAGAGAAATCATCGACGTCTTCTTCGAAGACGGCACAGGATCACGCGGTCTCGAGCGCGTCGAGGACCGGGACCTGGAACGGGCATGGTGAGAACGGCTACCCTTGTCCGAGCGGGACCTCTCCCGTGAGCCGTGCCGACCAGCCGAACCCGAAGGCGTACCGGCGGTGTCTCTCGACCGGTGCCGACCGACCCCACTCGGAGGCGCAGACGGACCGGTGCCCTGCGATTCCAGAATCGCTAGCTTCTGCTTCCCGAAGGAAGCCCATTCCTCCGGTGTCGCTTGCATGGAGGGATAAGCGACCTGCCGACGGGCGGAGTCCTCGGAAGAGGACGGGGAAGGCGACCTATGCCAGCGCTTCAGGGAATGCCTAGAAGAGGCGGAGGAGTGGCGAGACCGACTCCTGGAAGGAGACCCACCGGACTTCCGACGATGACGCGGAGAGTCACCCCTCGAGTCATCGATCGAAAGACCCGCAGACCTCGACTTCCGGGGCTTAGACACCCTGCCTACCGACAGCTTCTTCTTGCGTTCCCGCAAGGCCTTTGCAGTGAGCGACACTCAGTCGACACAGTCGTCCCTATCGTGGGCCTCACCGAGGCACCAGAGGCAGGCGTTGTGCGAGTCTGTGACCGACATCTTGGACCCACAGTCCCCGCAGTTCTTGAAGCCCGGACGCGGGGTCGAATATGAGAAAGACATCGCCATGAACAGGTCTTCACAACAAACCGAACAGGTTCAACGAACCGAGAATAGAAAACAGCAAACTCCAACGAGTCGAGGCGTACCGAGATTCACGAAGCGAACACGTTCGTGTAAAAAACGGAACTGAGGCTATGGGCGTTGTGCATCCTACTTATCACATTGGGTGACGTCGGTCATCGTCGGAGGTCCTCGGGGACGGCGCATCGACGTCATCGACGCAGACGCCAAAGATTTTGCGAAGCAGCACAGCTGTGGACATTAACTGTCATAGATATGGAATACGTCGGACGACCCAATCCCCTCGAAATTGATGATACTATCTTAATACGATCATTGGTAGAGGATGACCAATACCAAGTACTCCATCTTTTGGACGATTTGAAAATTCAATCTGATACATTGACAGTTAAAGAATTCAAAACGCAATCTAAATTTGTGCCACAACTGGCACCCGATAATGTCATTGATACATTCTATAAAGCAGTTTCATGTGATTTCTATAAATTGAACCAAGCCGGAACCAAGCACAAGAGAAGAACTAATAACTTGACACCAGGAGAGAAAATAGCTCTTCAATCACTGAAATCGGATACGCAAATAGTGATCAAAGAGGCAGACAAGGGGGTAATATTGTTATAATGAATCGAGAAGACTATTTAGCAATGGCTTCTCGGCATTTGACAACCCCCAGCTGCTATGTTACAAGAAATGACAACTACAAACTTACGGCACTGGAACAAGTTGATACACATATCTTGATGTGGCATAGGAAAGGCTTAATCACTGATGAGGAACGTGCCTTTCTAGGAATCAAGGAACCAGTGACTCCAACTATGTATTTCTTGCCTAAGATCCATAAACATTTCGATACCATACCAGAGGACCGCCCAATCATGAGTGGGATTGGTTGGGCCACTGAGAACATATCGGAATACCTTGACTCTATCCTTAAACCAAGGGCTAGCCTTTTGTACTCATACTTACAGGACTCTACTAGTCTCATACAGAAATTACAGAGCTTTACTTGGCATAAGACTTTTCTGCTAGCTACTCTTAACGTGAAGGCATTATATACTTCCATTCAGCACAAATGGGCTATGATAGCAATTGACTATATCTTCAGAAATGAATCAGCTTCTTATTACAATCATATCCAGATGATCAAAGAAATGTTGCAGCTCACTTTGGATCTCAATGTATTCACTTTCGACAATCAAATATATCAACAAACTAAAGGGATGGCAATGGGCGCCAAGTATGCCCCAGCCCTAGCAACCTGTTCATGGGCATGCTAGAGGACAAAGCAGTTTATCCGGAAATCTTTTACAGGACAAAAATAAAGATGTGGACACAGTATATAGATGATATTTTCTGTATCATTGATGGAAGCACAGATGAGTTTCAGAATTTTTTGACAGCTCTGAACTTCAATTGCTTTAATATACAATTCACAGGGGTCTGTGATCAACACAAAATCAATTTCTTAGATTTGACAATACATACAGATGGCGACAAGCTACAGACATGGACATTTAGGAAACCAACAAAAGTGAACTCGACGTTGCATGCTAGCAGCTGTCACTCTCACTCAACCATCTTCAACATACCATCAGGTGAATATATTCGAGCGAGACGAAACTGCCAACATGAAGATATATTTGAAGAGGAGTGTACACTTTTACAACAACGCTTTAGGAACAGGGGTTATTCGAATAAATCTGTGACAAGGGCATATAAGAAAACAAAACCAATGAAGCAACAAGACACTTTGGGATATCGAGCAAAGAGGAACTCTGATTTGAATACAGTAATAAGTTTCATTACCCGATATTGCTCTGACCACCGGAGAATACAGAAAATACTCAAGAAACATTGGTACCTACTCAAATTGGATGATCACATTTGTAACTTCGTGGGTGAGCATCCACGTATAATCTACAAAAGAGCGAGCACACTTAAGTCCATACTTAGTCCATCCCTGCTGCCGGACATTACGAAAGATAATCAAGGCACATGGCCATATAGAAAAGATCTGGGTTTCAGAAAATGTGGCACATGCCCGCAGTGTAAATATGCACATGATCCTACGAAGGAGTTTGAAGATACTAATGGCAAACATTGGGCCATTAAACAGGGAATTAACTGTAAAACAAAATTTGTTGTTTATTGTATCATCTGCGTATGTAAAATATTATATATTGGTAGCACCAAGCGAGCTTTGAGAATCTTGATATGTGAACACCTGGCAAAGATTGGCAGCCAGGACCCAACGATTCCACTAGCAGAACATTGGCAGAAGGCACATCAACTGCACAATACATCTGAGATCAAATTTATTGGTCTACAGCAAGTGACTTTGAATAAAAGGGGTGGTGACAGACTGAAAGCACTGAGGAAAGCTGAAGCGCAAACAATATGTTATTTCAATTCCACTGTCACAGGTCTTAACAGTGATAACGAAATGGTTTCCTTTCTGTAGTGTTGGCAAATTGCAATATAGCTCTTTAGTACATTTAGACTTGCAGTATTGTACACCTAAATAAATGTGAAATGTGTTTATTTTCCTGGAGTTTTACACTGCAGGTGCAAAGCTGGTACCCCTACTGTGATATATGTTTTTCTATAATGTCGCGCAACTAATTCTTTTTCTTGCATTACATATAGTACTCTTCCAAATTATCACGTTTGATTAAGTCAGCATGAGGTAGATAAAGTTTCATAATGTTAACTGGTGACAACAGTTAGTAGTGGGCTCAGGGACCGCCTTGGTAATGGCGGCTGCCACCTCCAAGATGTTGGGAAGTTAATGATACTTGAGGTCACGGCGGACGTTTTCCAAACGTTCCGTCAGACGCAGATCTCCATGGCAACGTTACACACGTTGCCATGGATACCGTACATGGTAGAGATAAAATGGCGCCTCCGGTCGGCACTCTGATTTTGCCGACGCGTGTGACTCCCTGTTCGCAGAGTGAAGGTAAGCCAGAGTGAGCTCTGGTCTTTGAATGCTCTGTTTTTCAACGGGTCTTGTTAGAAGTAGACTCGCTAATCCGGACACGTAGCCAGATAGCTATAAACCATAGTGTTTCTGTTTTGTAATAAGACATTTTGGGAGGAGTTTGCATGTAAACATCTAACAATACGGTGCGGCGTGAGGGAAGTATCCCTTAGCATACGGGATTCCTGTTTTTTCTTGTATTCGTATTACACCCTAGCCCACGGATACTTTCGGACACATTGTGATTAATATTAAGTAGGAAAAACAAAGAGGTGATGGCTGGAAGGTTTAGACTTAATCTTAACCACTGGCAATGCTCTGGGCAACCCTCCAGACCACCGTTCTTCGCCTGCCAAGCCATTACAGAAGGGAAAGACCATATGCAAATCAGGCTTGGCCCCACCCCAAAAGGGGCAGTCCAGCCCGAACTGCTAGGCCACATCCCTTCTGCACGAGACCACAAGCATCCCCAAACATGTTTCACCCTTGTTGGGGCTCATCAGTGAGGAGTAGCCTGGGTCTCTAGGCCCAGCAGGCAGGGGACCCACGTCTGGGCATACCCGTCCCACTCGGGGTGACATAGCAAAAACAAAGAGGTGATGGCTGGAAGGTTTAGACTTAATCTTAACCACTGGCAATGCTCTGGGCAACCCTCCAGACCACCGTTCTTCGCCTGCCAAGCCATTACAGAAGGGAAAGACCATATGCAAATCAGGCTTGGCCCCACCCCAAAAGGGGCAGTCCAGCCCGAACTGCTAGGCCACATCCCTTCTGCACGAGACCACAAGCATCCCCAAACATGTTTCACCCTTGTTGGGGCTCATCAGTGAGGAGTAGCCTGGGTCTCTAGGCCCAGCAGGCACGGGACCCACGTCTGGGCATACCCGTCCCACTCGGGGTGACATAGCAAAAACAAAGAGGTGATGGCTGGAAGGTTTAGACTTAATCTTAACCACTGGCAATGCTCTGGGCAACCCTCCAGACCACCGTTCTTCGCCTGCCAAGCCATTACAGAAGGGAAAGACCATATGCAAATCAGGCTTGGCCCCACCCCAAAAGGGGCAGTCCAGCCCGAACTGCTAGGCCACATCCCTTCTGCACGAGACCACAAGCATCCCCAAACATGTTTCACCCTTGTTGGGGCTCATCAGTGAGGAGTAGCCTGGGTCTCTAGGCCCAGCAGGCACGGGACCCACGTCTGGGCATACCCGTCCCACTCGGGGTGACATAGCAAAAACAAAGAGGTGATGGCTGGAAGGTTTAGACTTAATCGTAACCACTGGGGATGCTTGTGGTCTCGTGCAGAAGGGATGTGACCTAGCAGTTCGGGCTGGACTTCCCCTTTTGGGGTGGGGCCAAGCCTGATTTGCATATGGTGTTATCCTTTCTGTAATGGCTTGGCAGGCGAAGAACGATGGTCTGGAGGGTTGCCCCGAGCAATGCCAGTGGTTAAGATTCAGTCTAAACCTTCCAGCCATCACCTCTTTGTTTTTGCTTTGTCACCCCGAGTGAGACGGGTATGCCCAGACGTGGGTCCCGTGCCTGCTGGGCCTAGAGACCCAAGCTACTCCTCACTGATGAGCCCCAACAAGGGTGAAACATGTTTGGGGATGCTTGTGGTCTCGTGCAGAAGGGATGTGACCTAGCAGTTCGGGCTGGACTTCCCCTTTTGGGGTGGGGCCAAGCCTGATTTGCATATGGTGTTATCCTTTCTGTAATGGCTTGGCAGGCGAAGAACGATGGTCTGGAGGGTTGCCCCGAGCAATGCCAGTGGTTAAGATTCAGTCTAAACCTTCCAGCCATCACCTCTTTGTTTTTGCTTTGTCACCCCGAGTGAGACGGGTATGCCCAGACGTGGGTCCCGTGCCTGCTGGGCCTAGAGACCCAAGCTACTCCTCACTGATGAGCCCCAACAAGGGTGAAACATGGTTGGGGATGCTTGTGGTCTCGTGCAGAAGGGATGTGACCTAGCAGTTCGGGCTGGACTTCCCCTTTTGGGGTGGGGCCAAGCCTGATTTGCATATGGTGTTATCCTTTCTGTAATGGCTTGGCAGGCGAAGAACGATGGTCTGGAGGGTTGCCCCGAGCAATGCCAGTGGTTAAGATTCAGTCTAAACCTTCCAGCCATCACCTCTTTGTTTTTGCTTTGTCACCCCGAGTGAGACGGGTATGCCCAGACGTGGGTCCCGTGCCTGCTGGGCCTAGAGACCCAAGCTACTCCTCACTGATGAGCCCCAACAAGGGTGAAACATGGTTGGGGATGCTTGTGGTCTCGTGCAGAAGGGATGTGACCTAGCAGTTCGGGCTGGACTTCCCCTTTTGGGGTGGGGCCAAGCCTGATTTGCATATGGTGTTATCCTTTCTGTAATGGCTTGGCAGGCGAAGAACGATGGTCTGGAGGGTTGCCCCGAGCAATGCCAGTGGTTAAGATTCAGTCTAAACCTTCCAGCCATCACCTCTTTGTTTTTGCTTTGTCACCCCGAGTGAGACGGGTATGCCCAGACGTGGGTCCCGTGCCTGCTGGGCCTAGAGACCCAAGCTACTCCTCACTGATGAGCCCCAACAAGGGTGAAACATGTTTGGGGATGCTTGTGGTCTCGTGCAGAAGGGATGTGACCTAGCAGTTCGGGCTGGACTTCCCCTTTTGGGGTGGGGCCAAGCCTGATTTGCATATGGTGTTATCCTTTCTGTAATGGCTTGGCAGGCGAAGAACGATGGTCTGGAGGGTTGCCCCGAGCAATGCCAGTGGTTAAGATTCAGTCTAAACCTTCCAGCCATCACCTCTTTGTTTTTGCTTTGTCACCCCGAGTGAGACGGGTATGCCCAGACGTGGGTCCCGTGCCTGCTGGGCCTAGAGACCCAAGCTACTCCTCACTGATGAGCCCCAACAAGGGTGAAACATGTTTGGGGATGCTTGTGGTCTCGTGCAGAAGGGATGTGACCTAGCAGTTCGGGCTGGACTTCCCCTTTTGGGGTGGGGCCAAGCCTGATTTGCATATGGTGTTATCCTTTCTGTAATGGCTTGGCAGGCGAAGAACGATGGTCTGGAGGGTTGCCCCGAGCAATGCCAGTGGTTAAGATTCAGTCTAAACCTTCCAGCCATCACCTCTTTGTTTTTGCTTTGTCACCCCGAGTGAGACGGGTATGCCCAGACGTGGGTCCCGTGCCTGCTGGGCCTAGAGACCCAAGCTACTCCTCACTGATGAGCCCCAACAAGGGTGAAACATGTTTGGGGATGCTTGTGGTCTCGTGCAGAAGGGATGTGACCTAGCAGTTCGGGCTGGACTTCCCCTTTTGGGGTGGGGCCAAGCCTGATTTGCATATGGTGTTATCCTTTCTGTAATGGCTTGGCAGGCGAAGAACGATGGTCTGGAGGGTTGCCCCGAGCAATGCCAGTGGTTAAGATTCAGTCTAAACCTTCCAGCCATCACCTCTTTGTTTTTAATATTAAGTAGGGACATCACAACACGTTACTTGCACTAAACATAGGGGATTTTTGGCATGAATACTTTCTTTTAGAATGAGAACTTAATCAACATTTTTGCTCTACCAATACTTGAAATTACACTTACATGTTTACAGATTCTGTTCTGGGGATCTTACCCCGTTACTACTACAGTGACAATTAGTCTTGTGGATTTGTCTCATACTACTATGGGTAAGCATTAACACCACATACATAACCAGTTAATACGCTGACCTTGTGCCTATATTGGCTCAATTATTATGATTTCACTAATCACTATACTTTTCTGGTTTTCTCTCCTTTGTGTCGTCTCCCCATTGGTTTATTTCGTTGGTTGATTTTTGCAACATTGTTCATTTTTTGATATGTCTTTCTATACCCTTGTATCCTCCCCTTTAACCAACCCGTTTTTCTGTCTTTTCATTAATACTTTGATGTGATAATCTGTACTGTGGAATGACGCAATATTGTCTGTGTCACAATTCTTGTAACTTCATCATTGCATTTATGCCGATATCATGCCTCTCTACAAACTTTACTTTATGTAATTATGGCAAACATTATCACATGCATATGATGATTGATTGTGTATTATTATGTAGCCCAGATTTGAAAAAGGCTTAGCATAGCCGAAACATGTTATTGTTTATGGGCTCTTTTCGCTTTTGAATGTGTGACAATGCAACACAATTAAACAAGCATATATTTGATGGCACTGAGTCCTGGAATCACTTTTGCTTTACACTGTTTGTGGTGACGGTTAGGCTTTACTACCGTCTGGATACAGTGACCTGCGACATCCGTGTTTTCTCTACATGATCCTATAGTCATGGCATTCTCTTTGAAATAGAGTATCGATTTTTTAATCCTGGGATTGTAAGGCATCGCCCCCCAGAGCAACGTATATCAAAGCCATTCGTTTCAGTCCTGTTTCAAACTCCTTATATGAAGATCTAGCAACAATGCTAAAGCATGGCAGTCCAAAATCTGTCTATGTTGTTGGGCAACTGTGCCAAAATAGCCTCAAAATGATTGCAATGGACATAGATGACCTTACAAACAGCCACAAACTGAAGCGGAAACTGCTCCAAAATGACTGGGCAACCACAGCTGATAAGATTGTTAACTACACAGCATGTGAGGAATATGCAAAATTTCGACAAACAGAAACCATTACTGTCCTATATTATGCAAGCCCCTTGCCGAAAGATACGCACATTGTATATGCGATTTAAATTCAATTTGCTGCCAACATTAGCTCGTACGAAAACCTGGCAGCGCAACATACTGCTATCTGAAGCATGTAGATTTTGTAAAACTAATGTAAAGAAAACTCTGAAACATCTTGTGCTTTATTGTGCTTACTTTTTAAAGGAGAGGTAAAGATACCTGTGGAAATATGTTGAAATACCGGTTACCTACAAATTGGAATTGCTGTGGATACAATAAATGTGGGGCTATAGGCAAGCTTTGATTGTTGATTTGTCTCATCTTTTATCTATCATAGAGTTGAATGTGGGAAAGTTAAAATCCTAGATGGTTAAAAACAGAGGTTTGGAATTATATGCTATCAAATCTAACTAAAAAAAAATGAATGTAAATTGTGACGGATTAAATAATAGGCTGCTCTGCCATTGTACAGCTCGAAAAGTTGAACTGTTATTGTTACTTTTGATTGTGTCTATGGCCCTTGATCACTGCATTTTTCTTTCTCACTTAAGTCTGACGGAAAGACTATTTTAAAAAGATGTTTTTAACTATGTTGTAAAGATATTCTATCGAAAAACAACAAAAAATAAAAAATTAATTAAAAAGCAGAGGTTCTATATTTTCTTGGCCTCGCCAAAAATTGTGCTCATTTGCTGCATTTTCCAGTCAGGCCCAGTTCAATGAGGGAGTTAGCCAAGAGCCAAGTTGAGTTCTTTAGGACTGAAGAGCGCAAGAATGATTTAAAGGATGTTGAAAAGGTAGTGTGTAAGGCCCCTCTGCTGGCACACCAATACCCATTGCAATATCACTGTGTATACTGATGCCAGTAAGCAGTCCTTCCTGGGGCAAGGAACAGACATTTGGTTTGGTCTCAGACCCTGGGAGGGGCAGTGGTACATGAATCTCCTACAGAAAGGAGGTTCTGACAGGGGTGTGTTTCATTATCAAATTCAAAACCTTTTTATGGGGTGCCAGGTTTTTATGGGGACAGAACAGACCTTTGAGAGCAATATATGACCAGAAAGGGGTTGATGGTGTTTCAAGCAGATTTGCTGGCTCAGTGAGTGTGAAAGGGAATAGAGTATGTTAACTATGTCAAGGGTATTATCAAGTCCCAGCACCTAGGGAGTGTGGCCTCGGTGCATGCAGTGAGGGCTTGACTGTGTAATGCTCCCACTGTGATCCTGACTGATCCTTGCAGTGACTATCTTTTACGGCTTGTACCTGCTGCAAAACTACACCGTGTGGGGGAAGCTAACGCTGAGCCCACGAGTCTTCTCCCGGCACGTATCGGAGCTGGCAGAGGGACGAATTTGGGCAGAGAACGGAGCCCCCCAGTGCTCAAAGATGGCGGCTGCCGAGTAACAGGGGGCTGTAACGACGATCTGCGGTGAGGTTGGGCCTAGAAATTTCTGCGTACCTTGACCCTCTGGGAATCCACTGGCCGCATATGCAACAGCCGCACTCCGGACACTGAGGGAGCTGCGCCGATAGGACTGAGGAATCGCACTTGTGCTGTGGGGTGGGTGATCTGAGACGCCCTCCTCGCCTCTGGCTGGCCTGACCTGGAGCTGCGGCTCGTTGACTCTGCAGATGGCCAGTTGAGCCTTTTAAGGTGCTCCCTGCTTGGGGAACTGTAGGGGAGCGGAACTCCATCTATAGCGGTGCAACACGCAGCTGCGTACGCTGGGGGCAGGCCAGTGACACATCGCTGCATCTACCGCCTCACTCAGGGCAGTTATATTGTTGAGGCACCCGGCCTAGGATCCACTAATCACTGCGTGAACCCAAAGTAGGACTCTGGCTGCCTTGGCTCTGGTCCATGCTACCCCTGCCTGTACGAAACCAAACGCACACGCCCCACTGCAGGGGACTGTGGCGTCCCGTCTCCCAAAACATAAATTATCCCCGTACTGTGCTGGCTGCACCTGGTGGGACTGTGGTAACTAACGGGCCCTTCCTAACTTAGCATCACTGAAGGCGCCCTTCTCAAAAACTGAAATACTGAACCTACTAGGTGCCCATTCGTCTTTGCTCTGCCACAGTTCTTCTGTGGACTGCCTGTAGTGTGTGATCATTTGTCGTGGCTGAACCCCTTGGGACAGTAGCCGCACTGCCAAAACCTACATGCGAGGAGACGCTGAACCTCAATCCGCTGCCTCCCTTCTCCAAACACCTGCTGGGTGGCGGGTCACTGCGCACATCCTGCAAACTTAACCTGGGATCTTCAGCTATGTCTCCCGTGAAAAAGAAGGGGAAACCCACCATTATGGGCACGTTTTCAAGCCAAAATAAGACCACTACCGCTCCTCGAGAGTCTGGAACAGACCAAATCGCACCCCTAGACACCACTCAAGGCTCACAGGACAACCTAGTCCTTGCTGCGATTGCCTCCCTGCGGACCTTCCTGGAAACCAAAATCGATTAGGTCAAGATATATGTGCAGCTAATCAGGCAGGATGTCAGACAGTTGGCGGAAAGGGAATCATCTGCGGAATCGTTGCTAAATGACACTGTGGTTACTACTAAAGAACTAGTGGTTAAGGTCAAGGAGCAGGAGAGGAGGAACTTCTCGCTCTCGAACGAGCGGAGGATGCGGAAGGCAGAGCACGATGGAACAACATGCGTGTGCTGGGCCTGCCGGAGGGAACAGGGAGCGGACCCAGACCTGGCAAATTGTCGCAAGGCTTTGTGGTAGAGAGCCCATAGATCGCTCCAGAAAAAAATGCCCCCAGGATCCCACCCTAGGCCTATGATTGCTAAGATCCTCAATTTCTGTGATACATAGGTAATTTTACGGCACTCCAGGAAAGGGGAGGGGGTGTAAGATCTCACAAGAAGGTTCAAAAATTGCCATTTACCCAGATTACACCCCTTCAGTACAGAGGGCTTGAAACTCTCTAAGCTTCAAACATATGCTCATATACCCTTCTAGGCTGAAGATCTTCTACAACAGCAAATCGTACTTTGACAGTCGCAAACGTGGATGTAACACAATAACCTGTCTTGTGAAAGTGGCCTTGGTACCTGACAAATTATATGTGCAGTATAACTTCTCTCCAACACTACCGCCTCTGAAAACGCTAATGGGGCTACATTTGTTCGAACAGTGCAGTTGACGCGGGGCCTATGCTCGGCTTGTAACCTTCTGGACTAACCTGATGCTTACCACTGGTGTTACTTTTGGTTTCACATTATGAACGCTACTTCATTCAAGATTTGAATTTGCCGCGTATGTCCTATTTGTTAAGTGGGGGTGAAATCCAGTTACCCACTGCTAGTATTACCCACCAGCTCTCAGTTGACACTGGTGACTGGCACGTTACTAGTCCGGCAACCTGGTACACACTGGCCATCCCAAGCCTTGGTAGTACCAGGATGCATAAACAATACGGTTTTGTTGGGCAGTGTTTCACGGTTCTGTTTATGTTATGCACTGGTTCACTCCATACATTATGGCTCACTAGGGGAGGTGTCTGGATTGGCTGGGGGACAATGGGCAACACAGGAAATTACTATGGCCGGCATTGTAATACCATCTTGGAATGTGCAGGATCTAAATTCCTATCTACGTAGGAATCGGGTGCAGCGCAGAAAACTTTCTATAGCTTTACTTCAAGAGACCCACCTACTAGTGGAAGATCAGGAGGCGCAGGCTACGGTGCTATGTACTCCAAATTCTCCAGAGCAGTGCCTACTTGGGTAAGTGGTTGACGAGCCTTCCCATTATTGGAAGTGGTAAGCAACAGAGAGGGGAGGTACCTAATTATCCGGGGTTACATACAACACAGGGAAATCTGTATTAACTTATACTTCCCAAATCACACCATCCTGGCCCATGTTCACAAACTTTGCAATCTCATAGAGCCCAGGCGAAAGGGGTTTATTATTTGGGGGGCGACTAATTGTGCGAAGGATCCGACTCTGGACAGGTCCACCACCACCCCCACCCTCGGCCCCCGGGGCCGCCCTACACCAGTGTCAATCACCAGAGGGTACTCTTTTTATTCGGTCCTACACAAGATCCACACAAGGCTCGATTACTTTTTTACTGGGACCTGGCAACTAGCTGAATTCTGCAGTGCAGAATATTTGGGCCGCTCCATATCGGACCACTCCCCACTGCTGGTCAAATGGAATCTCACAGACCAGCCATATCAACATGGCGCATGCCAACTGACGCACTAACGGACAAAGTTTTCAGGAAATCACTGTCAGAATTTTTAACCAGTTTCTTAGACATCAATGTGGGCAGTGTGGAGAGCTGGGGAACCATAGGGGAAGCCCCGAAAGAAGTGACCCTGGGAGAGGTGCTAGCAAAAGCTGGGGGCATCCGCCGAACGCTGCGGGAAGAGCTGGAGGTCAGAGAGGATGAGATTAGTATACTTGAAGCCCACTCCCCGAGCCGCCCGGCGACTGAAGAAAATAGAGCTGCGGCTCGCTCCCAGTTCACTACCCTTGTGTCAAGAGGCATGGTGGAGACTGTCCAAATTTGACTGTACCGCACGTGCGGCCTGTGCTCATGCAGAGGAGGACAAACCAGTGAGGCTGCTTTCATGGCTTTGCAGAAACAAACAGCCTAGACCCCCGACAACACTACTGGCGCTGAAATCTCTCCCCGTGGTTGCAAGGATCAAGTTCAAGTCCCACTGCATAGTCCACAAGGCTTTCTGAGGCGGCCGGGGCCCCTATTATCTACAACTCTCTCTTCCTAAATACTTTCCATCCAGAGCCCTCTGCTCGGCATTCTCCGGCTCCCTGCGGATGAGCCGTTTTTCCAAACAGAGATTTGGGGGAGGGGTGGTAGATCCTTATCTGCAGGTTCATCCCTCTGGAACAGTCTACCTGCATCTCTCCGTCTTGAGCCAAACCGCCTTAAGTTCTGGAAACTCAAGACATTTCTCTTCTCCTCCTCTTTCTCTCTACCTCTCCGTTGCTAACCTACATTCTCTTCTCTCCTGCTTCCCTCTTCTTCGTTCTCATTCCCAACCTGTTAATCAGCTGACTGGTCGCCTGGTGCACCTCCAGAGCCTCACGGGTCCCAGGCTCCCCCACCAGTGCTGCACTTACCTCTGGGCAGCCACAGTCTGCCTCGCATTACTGCACTCGGAATACATTCCATGAGAGTGCCTTCCACTCTGCACTTAATCCTGGCCCTTGCTGGACTGGGCGCACTTGTCCCCTGCTCCCCCCCTCACACTTCAGTCTGCAGACTTGCACAACTTTGAAAGGCTTAGCATGTTTGTCTGTTCCTGTCCTCCTCTCCCTCCCCTCCCCAGCTGCCTGCATGCAAAGGTGCATTGATGACCAACTCATTCTTTCTCTTGTATGTGCCTCCTCCTTACATCCACCCCGCATCTCTACCCCCACTCTTTGTCACGCACTTATGCTAGTAGAAATGCCCTGCCCTAGTATGCCAGTTATTGCTGTTCATTCAGAATATTCAAGGCCTAAAAATGATGATGTTATCCCCTTGTTGCCTTCCCGCGTTGATGCGCTTTGAAGCACTTCACTTCAGTGTAAGCGCTTTACGAATAAACAATTAAAATTACAGGGACTTCTGAGAAGACACCTAGAAGGATTTCAGCAGTGGGCCTGGGTGAACTGGATGAGAGGACTCCCAATCACAGAAAACACCCCAAAGGCTTGACATTAAGTAAATACTCCAGCCAACACAGCACCTCAGCACTGAAGAAGAGTTGCAGCAGGTAGACTTGAGGATCTGTAGCCAAAAACCCAGTCGATGGATTCCTTTGTCATGAAGAGGGAAGATAGGACTTTGGAAGGGATTTTGCAGCAGCGATCGACGGAAAAGGCTTCAGGGACTTTTTGTACTCTAATCGCATACCTGGAGATCCTGCAGGAAGCCACCAAAGTGTCCGCTTGATTCGGATGATCATGCATTGCACACTGGCTCGAGGTCCCACGGTAGTGGGATATTGCAGCCCCGTAAGGTTGCAGCACGACGTGGGATGTATAAAATGCAGGTCTTGAGTCTAGTGGATCTCACCAGGCTCTGGGACGTCATTTTCAGGGTCCCCAGGTCGATTGGAAATGAAGTGTTACTCACCGGAGTGACTAAACTGCTCCTAGTCCATAGTCCCCTTTCCGCCATACTGTGTGGGCTGTGTGGGGACAGGAACTGAACCTTTTCACCAGAAAAATAACACTTACCCTTTAAATGTATACAAGCGCAGCCTTAGGAGCATGCATGCAGATTACGAAGGACAGCCTGGCACTGGTATCCTGACAGTAATGCTTGCAGAAGCCAGATGGGGTAGCCCATGTTGCTGCCCTGCAAATCACCTACCACGGTACGTGACGCTGGAAGGCAACAGCCGCTGCTTTGGCCCCGATCGTGGGAGCGTGCATGCCACTGGGTGATTCTATGTGCGGAGCCTTGTATGCCTCCCGGATGGCTGCAGTCATTCATATAGCCATTGAAGCTTTCGACGCTTGCGGTCCAGGCCTTGACCCGCCAAATGTGACGAATAAGGGGTCTGTCTTGTGAAAGGCATTAGTTGTGTCAAGATAGAATTTCAGGGCTCTGCTGATTTCCAAACAGTGAAGCGCCTTCTCAGAGTCTTCCTTGGGGTTTGGAAAGTGGGGAGCACAATTTCTTTGTTAATGTGGAAGGAGGAAACCACCTTTGGGAGGAACCCTGGGTGAGTGTGGAGCATGACCTTGTCTCGATGAAAAAGTGTTGGGCTCAGAGGCCACTAGGGCCTGAATCTCAATAATCTGCAAGCTAATCTGCAAGCTGAAGTAAACCCCACTAGGTAGCGCTGTCTTGAGCGTGACCAATTTGATGTCGACCTTGGCTATGGGCTCGAAAGGGTTAGTGCGCGAAAGCGCCAAGTACAACGTTAAGATTCCGACTGTTTAACCCAACCAGATGTCTTCACTACTGGGTTGGCAGATGAGTAAGTAAACTTGCTAGAGTTCCTGTATGCGCTAATGACCGCTAGGTATGTCAGACAGGTGTCGACTTGGACCCTTGATCTGGCTAGGTACACCGAGAAAGGCAACACCTGGTACAGCATGCTAGATAGCGTGTCCCCTCCTTTTTCCTACGACTAGAAGCAGAACCTGGTTCATTTGCTTTTGTACTGTTTTCTAGCAGCCCGATTTCCAGGTCCCGAGACAGGTGGAGATGTCCGAGTTACCTGCTCAGGTACCAGGCTGCTAGGGCTAGCCTCTAAGGGGAGGGTTGAAGGACCCCCCCCCCCCCCTGCTGTGCCAGGAGCGAGCCTTTCCCCAACAGGAGAGGAAGATCTGGCTGGACTGACGGCTGTCGAAGGCCTGATAACCTGTGTCTGGCCAGCCACTGAGGGGCTATGAGAATGAGATGCAGCCGCTCGGTCTGCTTGATCTTGCAAAGAACCTTGAGGATGAAAGGGGTAGGTGGAAATGCATACGCCCACATCCCGTTCGAGGGGATCTGAAACGCATCCCAGAGGGAGCCGTGCTCCCACCCCCCCCCCAGGACACGAACTGCTGACCAGTCCGGTTGTTCTACATCGCAAACAGGTCTGTGACTGGGTGGCCCAACCTGCTGAAAATCTCTTCATATACCCTTTCATTTGCCACTCGTAGTTGTCGGAGCCCAACCGACTCAAGACCGTCCCCCTCAAGGTTCGATTCTCCCGACAGGGTGCAGCTCTGACATCGAGATGGCCTGTGCAATCCTCCACTCCCAGATGCTAAGGGCAAGCCTGCATAGGGGTGGGGATCTGGTGCCCCCCAGTTTGTTGAGGTAGTATATGCAGGTAGAGTTGTTCGTCCAAATGCAAACTGCACGAAAAATGCAGCCGGAGCCTCCTCATGCGCAACATGGTGTAAGGGATCGCCAGGAGGCATGCCCCCAGTACTCCCAACAGGTTCTGGTACCACCAGGCCGTAGTTACTGTTCTGCTGAGGAAGTGAGAGAAAGAAGCTTTAATCACTGCCACCTTCTCCCCCGTGGGAAACACCTGGGTATCCCACAGCAGCTCCAAAAACAACAGTGTTTGTGTAGGGTAGAGCTGAGACTTTTGGAAGTTGATTGAGAACCCCAGTTCGTAGAGTGTAGTCATGAGTATGGCAGCTCAGTACCTGACCTGCTCCAGGGACATACCTCGGACTAACCAGTCGCAGAGGTAAGGATATACATGGTGGCCCTCTGAACTGTGCAGAGTTGCGATCGCCTTCATCAGTCTTGTGAATACCCTCAGTGCTGAATTAAGGCCAAACAGCAGCACCTTGTATTGAAAGTGCAACCTCATGACCCAGAATCCTCAGGCTTGTGCCCGGTAACATAGCTGAGCCTCTCGGAATGTGTCCCGGTACCAGAGCCAGCAGGCCTCTCGGCAGAGGAACCGTGAGGGCCCTTAGACCTCTCGGCCGGTAAGCCGGTAGCTCTTAGAGCCTCAGTGTCCTGCCTGCCAGTGCAAGGGTCTGACTGACCCCTCCAGTCAACGGGTTTCCCTGGAAAGGAGTCGCCCCCACAGGGTGCTTTGGAGAAGAGTACTCTACATTCTTGGTCTCCCTTCATACGTATTCCTTAATGCTCTCTGGCGGAGTCCTGGAGAATAACTCCCTCCACTGCGCAAGACTGTTCCTGAAGAACCAGGTGCGAGAGCGTTGCACGCCAAGCAGCCTTCCTACTCACTGTCTTCCCCCAAGGCACCAGAGGCAGAGCGCGTGAAGACACGAGGAGGGAAAGGAACAGTCTCTCGGCGGGCTCCTGCTAAAGCCAGGCGCGGCCGACATGTGCCAGGGACAGGCAAGGGCAACCCGAGTAGTCAATAATAAAAAAAAAAGAAAATATTAGGGAAAGGGCATGGAATTGTGAGGTTTGAGGCCTCGCCCAGGAGCGCTGGTGAAAGCGGTGTGCTCCCATCGTCGTGGAAAAGAGGACCGAGGTGTGGCGCCAGTGGGAGAGGTTAAGGAGTACATGCTCCCAAGGCCGCACGTGTATACATTTAAAGGGAAAGTGTCTTTCTTCTGGTGAAAACGGTTCAGTTTGCATCCCTAGAGAGAGACTCCCATACAGGATGGAGGAAAAGGGACGGGACATAGGTGTGCATCACTGTCCAGTTTCAAATGGCTTGAGTATTATCTTTAGTGGGAAGAGCCTGAGCCATATCCCATTGAAACACTACCAAAAAATGTACTAGGTTGTAGTATGAAGGGTTACAGCCGGCTCTGGTTACACAGCAGCTCCCCGGTTGCTGGAAATCACTACGCCATTGTTTTTTCATCTTCCTCTACTGTTTCAGCTCTAGTGGTCAACTTGTCAGCAGCTTCCAGGTTGAGTATTTATCAGGAACTTCTGCATTCTCTCCCCGCATTTTGCAGCAAGGGGCGGTCTGGCTGTCGAATCAGGACCAGCAGACACCCCACTGGGAGTTTTTTCCTTTCAGACAAGGTGAAAGACAAAGGGCTGCAGAGGTTTGGACTTCTCCTTTGCTTCCTGCCTTTCCAGACATTTTGGAGCCTGGGCAGGGAATCCATAGGATTCCCACCGAAGATCAAACAGCCACTGAGGTTGTTCCTGCCTAGAATGGTAGGGGAAGACCTCAGAAGAACAAGTTACTTCTTACCTTGTAACGTTCTTTCGACGGGATGTTCCTCCAACGTATTCCTCATCTTAGATATCTCCTTCCAGCTCTGCTGGCCTCAGAAAATTTTTTCTCTAGAGGGCGCTGCGCGTCGACGTCCTTCGAGTCGATGTCCCTCGACAGCCGCCGTATCGACGTCATCCTGCCTATAAAGGCAGCGCGCAGCGTCCGTTGCTCAGTTCTGTTTTGTAGCCCACAGTATTACTGTCTGGACTAGACTAATCACCCTGAAGGAGCGTAAGCTGCAACCACAAGGGAAGTAGAACTGCGGGGATGGATGGGAGGGTCGATGAGGAATACGTCGGAGGAACATCCCGTCGAAAGAACGTTACAAGGTAAGAAGTAACTTGTTCTTCGAAGGGATTGTGTCCTCCGACGTATTCCTCATCTTAGATAGGCTCCCATAGCAGTATTCTATATTCGGAGGAGGGAGTACTGACTTCACGCTGTCTTCTATTGATGAATAGAATGCAGTACAGCCCTTCCAAACCTAGTCTCTTGACTGGAGGAGGAATCCAGATTGTAAAAACGTGTAAAGGTATGGACAGACGACTATGTAGCGGCCGCACATATGTCTTTAAATGGCACGCCTCTTTTGACGGCCGATGAAGCTGCAATACCTCTGGTCGAATGAGCCCTAAGGTTTTGAGGGGGCTCTTTCCCTGCCAGTTTATAACATTCCAGAATGGCTAGAATGATCCATCTGGAAATGGTCTGTTTAGTTATTGGTAACCCCAGCTTGTGACCTGTGTAACCTACAAACAGCTGGTCTGCCTGTCTTATCCTGGCTAGTCTACTAATGTAAAAACTTAAAGCCCTCCTAGGGTCTAGTCTGTGTAACCTCTCTTCCTCTTTCCCCGGGTGAGGAGGAGGATAGAAAGATGGTAGGGTAATCTTCTGAGTGATATGGAATTCAGAAATCACCTTTGGGAGGAAATTAGGCTTCACTTGCAGGACAACTTTGTCTTTGTGAAAGATTGTATGAGGGGGTTTACAAGAAAGAGCTTGTAATTCGCTCACCCTTCTAGCAGATGTAAGTGCTATTAATAAAACAGTTTTAAGGGTAAGGAATCTTAACGAACAAGAATGGAGAGGTTCGAAAGGTGTACCCATCAGGAAAGTTAGTACTAAGTTTAAATCCCATAGGGGAACTTGGAATGGTCTTGGGGGATAAACATTGGTTAACCCCTTTAGAAACTGTATTACCAAGGGTAATTTGAAATAGGATGGTTCTTCCGCAGTACGCTTAAAGATGGATAGCGCTGCGAGATAGCCCTTAATGGTGCCAACTTGAAGGCCTGAATTTGCCAAATATAGTAGGAAGGACAAAACCATTGGTGTACCACATGAAAATGGGTCGATATTCTTTTCTCTACACCAGCTGCAAAATCTGTTACAACGGCAGCGGTATAAAGACTTTGTTGCTGGCCTCCTTGCCAAAAGCAACACCTCCATAACATCATCAGGGAGGTCCCAATCCTTGTACCTCAGCCGTTCAGAAGCCAAGCGTGAAGGTTGAGGGTTTTGATGTCTGGATGGAGAACCTGACCTCCCTTCTGTGAGAGTAGGTTCTCTCTGAGTGGAAGTCGAATTGGAGGGCAGATGGACAAGTCTAGAAGGTCCGGGTACCACGTTCTCCTGGCCCAATCCGGGGCAATTAGGATCATGGTTCGCCGGAATCTTCTCAACCTCCTGATCATTTGAGGAATGACAGGGACCGGTGGGAACGCGTACAGAAGCGGAAACTCCCAGTCCACTATGAACGCATCTCCCAGAGCTCCTCTCGGAGGAAATTACCTTGAGCAGAACAGGTCGCATTTCCTGTTTAGGCTGGTGGCGAACAGATCTACCTGAGGGGTTCCCCAAAGGGCGAAGATCTCTTGAAGGACTTCCTGAGCTAGCTCCCACTCGTGGGAGACTGTGTTCTGCCTGCTCAGAGCGTCCGCTGTCAAGTTCTTCTCTCCGGCTAGGTGAACTGCCGATAAGAGAGATTCCTTCTTGGATTGCCCAAAACCAGAGCTGCATCGCCTCTCTGCACAGGGATAGTGATCCTACGCCTCCTCTTTTGTTGAGGTAATGCATGGCCACCGTGTTGTCCGTCATTATCAGGACGTTCTTCCCTTGTACAGCTGGCAGGAAAGCCTTCAACGCAAGTCTGATGGCTCTCAGCTCTAACAGGTTGATGTGTAGTCTGGACTCCGATGGAGACCAACGACCGCTGATGGTCAAGTCGTTGGCGTGGGCTCCCCACCCCGTGAGTGAGGCATCCGTGACTACTGTTATCTCCGGCCAGGGTTGCCAAAACTGATATCCTTTCAGAATGTTCTCCTGACAGGCCCACCACTGAAGGTCTCGAGCCACCCTGCCGGGAACCTGAAGAAGATCTGTCATTCTCCCTGAGAATTGTGACCACTGAGTCCTCAGTGCCCACTGGAGGGATCTCATTCTCAGGCGAGCCTCTGGCACAAGGAAAATGCAGGATGCCATGAGGCCTAGCAACCTCAAAAAGTCGAAGGCTGGGAGACGTTGGGCATGCTGGAACTTGGTAACCATCTGTAGAATATCTTGAGCCCTCACCTCTGGTGGCGAGGCTTTTCCCAGGGAAGTATCCAGGATCGCTCCTATGAACTCGAGTCTCTGCGATGGTATCATTTGTGACTTCTTTAAATTGAGGGAGAAGCCCAGTCTGTGAAGGAAGTGGCATACGTGATTTAGCTGGATCTGGGCTTGCTCCGGAGAAACAGCCCTGATCAGCCAATCGTCCAGGTAGGGGTAGACGTGAATCCCTTCCCTCCTTAGACTTGCAGCCACTACCGACATTAACTTGGTGAAGACCCTCGGGGCGGAGGTCAGCCCAAATGGCAGCACTCGAAATTGATAGTGAGAGTTGCCAATTGCGAACCTCAGGTATTTCCTGTGTTTGAGATGGATAGGCACATGGAAATAAGCGTCCTGAAGGTCCAGAGATACCAACCAGTCCTGGAACTGAAGGGCCTGGAGGATCTGAGAAAGAGTGACCATCTTGAATTTGTCTTTGAGGAATTTGTTCAATTCTCGCAAGTCCAAGATGGGTCTCAGTCCTCCGTCTTTCTTCGGAATGAGAAAGTAAGGGGAGTACCAGCCCTTGTTCCTCTCCGCTACAGGTACCGGTTCTATGGCACCTTTCTCTAGCAGGTCCAAAATTTCCTGCAAGAGGAGCGGATCTGGAGCTTTCTGAGAGCTGATCCCCGGTGGATGACTGAGGTATACGTAGGAAAGGCAGGCAGTAACCTTGGGCGACTGTTTCCAATGCCCAAGCATCTGACGTGATAGCCTGCCATACCGCCAGATGTTGAGTCAACCTGCCTCCTACAGGTGTCCTGTGAGGGGAGTCCTCAGAGTGGTTTTGGGGCGGCTGATGCAGATGCCGATGGTAAAGAGGCACCTGCTGTTGCTGCGGCTTTAGAATATCTACCCCGTCCACCTCGGGTAGTTCTTCTTTGACCCCTTTGAGCCGGTCGTCCTCTACCTCTTCCGAATGCGGAGTAGAAGCGAAAGGACTTGCCCCTCGCAGAGGTTCCTGTGGGACGAAAAGGAGTCTGACGGATTGCAGCTCCTAGGGATTTTGCTGCAGCTTTTGAAGTTTGCAGTTTCTCTAAACTGTCATCCGCCTTTTTCCCGAACAAAGAAGAGCCATCGAATGGCATGTTCAAGAGCCTGGCTTGCACATCTGGGGCAAAACCCGACTTTCTCAACCAAGCGAATCTCCTGGTTGATGTAATTGCCGCCATTGCTCTGCTGATACTGTCAGCCGAATCAATGCCCGTCTGGAGGGATTCGCACATAGCGTCTTTACCGTCCTGTATAATATTCAGGAACGCATCCCTTTCTTCTCCCTCCGGGATGCAGTCAGCCGCTGTAGAAGCACACTCCCAAAGTGTATGGCTGAATCTAGCAAGGGTGCAAGTAGCATTAACAGACTTTAACGCCATGCTACATGCTGAAAAGACTTTCTTTGCCATAGCATCATATTTTTTATCGTCCCTGTCCTGTGGGACTGTAGGATAAGCCGTCTTGACATCGGTAGAGGATGCTGCTTGTACCACCAGACTTTCTGGGGATGGGTGTTTAGACAAAAACTCTGGGTCTGTGGAAGATACCCTGTACTTTGTAGACAGTTTTTTATTTACTGCTGGTATTACATCTGGGGTTTCCCAGTTTGTCATGATCTTTCTCTGAAGAGCTTTATGAAAGGGCACCACAGGATCCTCTTGTGGGCCTTTGTCAAGAATATCCGTGAGGTCATCTTGTTGGAAAGCTTGTGAAGGTGCCGACCACCCCATGAACTCTGTAATCCTGGCCATTAAGGCTCTGTAGGGGGTTTCAGCATGCTCCCCCGGGTCTGGCTTAGCAAACTCCACCTCAGGGGAAGTGTCTAACCCACTTGCCTCATGTAAAGAATCATGAAGATCCTTTAATCTGCGCTCATCAGAGGAAAATTCCTCTCTAACTGGGGTTACAGGTCCCTCTAACTCAAATGTGTCTTGTTCAGACAATTCACCCTCTTCTAAAATTGAGGATATAGTTCTCAATTGTTCTGAACTCATAAAGGGAGTAAATCCCATTTCCAAGGCAGAGGGTGCCGAACTTGTCATTATTGGCCTCGAAAGCGTCGATGTCGTCGACGCCGACGTCGAAGGCTTCGAGCGTGGCGTCAAAAACAGAGGTGGAGGCCTCGAGGACCTCGACAGAATTGGAATTCTACTCGACAATATCGAAGCCATCGACGTCGAGGGCCTGGGGATAGTCACTGGATGTGTGGAAACCGTGACTTTTCTTGGCGTCGACGCCGGTGTCGAGGCCGGCGTCGAGTCGACAGACCCGTGTGTCGAAGGTCCCCTCGACAACGGCGTCGAAGACATCGAGCTCGACGTCGACGGGACCTTCGTCGACGGCGTCGATGGAACCTTCAAGGAAGGTTTGGAGGTCATAGTCCTGCTCGAGGGTTCGAAACGCGCTAGAGAGGTTTCTTTCGCCGGGTACTGCGACTCGCGGCGTTTTTGACCTTCGGGTCTTTCGACCAGAGCATCGCTCTCTGCAGTCTTCGAGGGGGTCGAGGCCGCTTTCTCGAAGACGCTCATCATATTCTTTCGGAATTCCTCCCATTCAGTCCGGGAACTATGTTTTGTGGGGCAAGGGATTCTTTTTGGCGAAACAGAGGAAGAGGAAGACGGAGAAGGGGATCTTCGACGTCTCCTCTTCGAGTGCTTCGATCTCGAGGAGTGAAGAGACCCACTCCGAGACCTGGAGCGCGAATGGTGACGAGGAGACGAATGTCTCGACTTCGTCGACGAAGAAGAAGCTTTAAAAGTCTTACCTTTCTCTAGCTTCCCCCACGCTCCTTCAGGGCCTTAGCTGTCATGGACATACAGTCCTCGCACTCCCAACAATGGTGTTCAGCTCCCAAACACCACAGACAAACTCTGTGAGGATCGGTCAACGACATCTTTTTCCCACAATCTCGACATTTTTTGAAGCCGGATCGAGGAGTTGTCGGTTCCGACGAGGAAGCCATCGAGTACGGATCGAATAACTCGAGGTAAATAGGATTATCTGACTAAGAACTGAGCAACGGTATTCCGAGGCACCGAGTAAGCGTGGAAAAACGGAACTGAGCAACGGACGCTGCGCGCTGCCTTTATAGGCAGGATGACGTCGAACGTCGATACGGCGGCTGTCGAGGGACATCGACTCGAAGGACGTCGACGCGCAGCGCCCTCTAGAGAAAATTTTTTCCGAGGCCAGCAGAGCTGGAAGGAGATATTGAAGATGAGGAATACGTCGGAGGACACAATCCCTTCGAAATAGCAAGCACACAAGAAATGTGAAAAAAAGGAGTCCACCATTTCAGCAAAACGGTGGCCCTTCTGTGCATTACCGCAGCCGAATTAACAGTGTGCAAGTAATGAAGAGCAAAAAGTCATTAAAGTAGTTACATTGCCACCAGCAATTCAAGGAATCTTGTAATTGTAACAACATGTTACCAGGTAAGTAAGAAAGGGGATACACATTGTATACCCCTCCATCCCCCACCAAGCACTCCACATAAGGTGGGGTGTGCTGGCACATTATATAAAATGTAAAGAGGGATGAAAATCCCTCTCTACTAGTTGGGAACTGCAGTTCACCCAAGTATACAAAAGAGAAATTAACAGGGGAGTCCATAGGGGCAACCCAGCCTAAGCTCAAAACTTGTGGGAAACTATAACTTCAACCATGCACTTAGAAGAGACATAAAAGTGCACCCATAAAATACTAGGTGAGAGGGGGAAAAATATTCCACTTCACTTAGGGAAAATAATCAAGTCCAAGCAAAAAGTTCTGGGGTTGACACAGTTCAGGAAGATTCATCATTGATATAAAAATCTTACCTAACACTGCCCAACTGCAATGTGCTCAAAACCCCAAACGTGTGCAGTGCCTACAAAGACCATACCTAAATTTGGAAGGCGTGAGGTCCGTGGCAAGCAGGTGGTAAGAAACAATGAGCTGCATTGCAGGTGAACTCGTAGGATTCGGAGAAGGTGATCAAAAAAGTGAATGCTGTGTGCAGCGGGTACTGGAATGAGCAAATAGAAAAACTCACGTGGGTCGAGGCAATGCATAAACCAGGAAGCACATGCTGTGCATAGATTAGCGAGCAGTGTTAGAAGAAGGAGGTGGGATGTGAAATGTGAGAAGGGTCATGAGCAAATGTCTTAAAACCGCTTGTCCCACTTGAGTATCTGTCTTGGAATGGGAGTCAATGCAGTAGTGCTGAGTAAAAGTGTGAACCAAGTAGCTGCTTTGCAAATGGTGTCAAGGGGTACATTTGCAATAAAAGCCAGAGTGGCCCCAATGCATCTAGTAGAGTGGGCTCTTGGCGTGAAAGGCAGAGTCTTTCTAGAAAGAGAGTAACACATCTGGATACAGTTAACAATCCACTTAGAGATGGCACCTTTAGAGACGCGATCTCCCTCTCTGCCTGTAGCTACGGAGACAAACAGTTGGTCTGTTTTCCTTAGCGGTCTGGTCTTGTTTACATAGTAGAGGACCGCCCTACGCACATCTAGGGTGTGTAGTTTCACCTCAGCCGAGCTTTGTGGGTCTTGGAAGAAAGTCGGAAGGCTCGATGGAGTGGTTCACGTGGAATTTAGAAATAAACTTAGGCGAGAACCTAGGGTGTGTACGTAAAACCAGTTTATCTTTATGAACTGTAAAGAATGGATCTTGCACTGACAGAGCCTGAATTTCACTGACCCTTCTAAAAGATGTTATTGCTACTAAGAAGGTCGTCTTACAAGTCAGGTGTTTCAGACTGCTTTTATGCATGGGTTTGAATGGGGGGCCCATGAGTTTAGATAGCACCACGTTAAGGTCCCACCCCTGGTGGTGGGTTAGAAATAGGAGGGTGAAGTCTCTTTACTCCTTCCATGAAAGCTTTAATCACTGGAATCTTCCACCACGACACCTTGTTATGGGAAGTGGTGTATGCTGACAGCGCTGCCAGGTGTACCTTCAGTGAGTTAAATACCAGTCCTGCATCCAGCAGGTGGAGCATGTACGTGACAACTGTGGAAGGAGTGCAATCAACTGGGTTGATTTGCTTGTTCTGGCACCAGATAACAAATCGTTTCCATTTGTCAAAGTAGCAGTGCCTCGTGTTTGGCTTCCTAGATTCCTTTAGGATGTCCATACATCTCTGTGGTAATTTGAGATGTCCGCACTCTATGACCTCAGGAGCCATGCTGCTAGGTTCATTGAGTTGGGTTGAGGATGCACTGTTTGACCTTGGTGCTGGGACAGTAGGTTGTACCAGCCCGGGAGTTTGATGGGTTCGCACACTGCTAGTCTGCGTAGGTGTGGAAACCACGGTTGTCTCGCCCACATGGGAGCAACTAGGAAAAGCGTCAGACTCTCTGTTCATCTTGTTGACCACCTTCCTGATGAGGTGTTGGTGGAAAAGTGTACGTAAACATCCCTGACCAGTTCATCCACAGGGCGTTCCTGGGAGTCTGGCTGGGGGAACCTGGTTGCAAATCCTGGGCACTGTCAGTTTTCGCTTGTGGCAAATAGGTCTATAGTGGGGAAACCTCACTGAGAGAAGATCTCTTCTACGATTTCTCTGTGTAGACACCATTCATGTTCCTCTGGGAGGGGATCTCTGCTCAAAGCATCCGCCAGAGAATTGAGATCCCCTGGAACATCTTGCGATGACAGGAAGATCTTCCGTCTGAGTGCCCATATCCAAATTTTCTGGGCAAGCTTGGACAGATTTGGCGAACCAGTCCTTCCCTGCTTGTTTATGTCAAACATGGCTGTAGTGCTGTCCGTCCGGATCTGCACGGACAGATTCAGCAGGTAGGGCTTGAACGCTTGAAGCGCTCTGAACACTGCCAGAAGCTCTACCAGGTTGATGTGATTCTTGGCCACTGAGTGAGACCAGAGACCCTGAGCTGTGTGGTGGAGGAGGTGAGCTCCCCACCCTGTCAGGCATGCATCGGTTGTGACTACCGCCTGTATCTTGGGATCGTAAAAGGGTTTCCCCTTGGACAGATTTTCTCTTGTCCACCAGTGAAGGCTTTGTACCAGTGTTGGCGAAACGACCACTAGATCGTCCCACTGACCACTTGCCTGAGACCACTGTTTCGCCAACCATTCCTGCATGGGACGCATGTGCGTGGGGGACCAGGTAAATACATGACGCCATCATGCCTAGCAAACGCATTGCTTTACGTACCGTTATCTGGTGACCGGCCTGATATTGCGGAATTTGCAGCAGTATATTCCGAATTCTTTCCTCTGATGGAAAGGTCAACCCCTCTTGTGCGTCTAGGATAGCTTCTAGGAACTGTTTGGAGTTGCTTGGCACCAGAATTGACGACTTCTCGTTTGAGAAGCCTAATTCGAAGAGGAGGTTGATCGTCCTTTGAATGTTTGTTCTGCAAATTACTGGGGTCTCCCCCGTGATGAGCCAGGCGTGCAGGTAAAGGTACACCGGGGATGCCTCCCTGTTTAGGCTTTGCTGCCGCCACCGCCAGTACCTTGGTGAATACCCTTGGAGCCGAGGCAATTCCCGAAGGGCAGTACCTTGAACTGGTAGTGCCGACTGTCCACCTTGAAGCGCAAGTACTTTCTGTGCGCTGGGAACATGGAAATATGAAAATAGGCATCTTTCATGTCCAATGTTGCCATGTAATCCCCCTTTTTTTTTTTAGGAGGGGGACTACCTCCTGGAGAGTAGTCATGTGAAATTTTTGGGGCTTGACATACTTGTTTGCAGGCCCCAAGTCCAATACTGAGCGCATTGTCAAATCTTTTTTTGGCACAAGGAAGTACGATGAATAAATACTCTTGTTTACCTGGTGTCCCGGGACGAGTTCTATCGCGTCCTTTGCTAGAAGATTGACAATCTCCTCGAGGAGGATCTTCTGGTGGTCCAAAGAATGTATTCTTTGTCGTGAAGGGTGGTCTTGGGGACTCTCTAACAGTTCTATGCAGTATCCTGCGGACACTGTGGACAGCACCCATCTGTTTGAAGTGATCCCTTCCCAAGCTTGGGTGATGTTGGAAATGCGTCCCCCTACTGGGGATGTGTGAGAAGGGACCCTGAACGTCACTGTTTTGGTGGAGGCGTGCCGCTGCCTCTACTGGGGCTGCCTCAACCTTTACCACGCCCTCTCTTATTACCCCTGCCATAACCCTGGGTAGACTGCTGGCTGGCTGTTGTTCTATTGTGTACCCTGCCCCTGGGAATAGTTAGACCCTTTCCGGGAATTTTGTCCGCGAGGGCGACAAAAATTGCCATTCCCTCTCTGGTTAGGTTTATTGGTTAGTTGGCCTAGGGATTTGAGTGTCTCATACTCGTCCTTGGCATTTTTCAGCGCGTCTGCGACCGCCTTTCCAAACAATAGATCCGGCTCCACAGGTTTGTCTATCAATGAAGCCTGGGTTTCGGCCTTGAACCCAGATTGTCGCAACCAAGCATGCCTTTTGATAACAGTACCTTCTGCTATCAATCTGCCAGCGTTATCCGCGGCATCAAAGGTTGCTGTTAATATGCAACCGGACACGGCTCTTCCTTCTGCCGAAACTCGTGCCAATTGGCTTTTTAAGGTTTATGGGGCGGAATCTATGAGTAGTGCCGACTGTCCACCTTGAAGCGCAAGTACTTTCTGTGCGCTGGGAACATGGAAATATGAAAATAGGCATCTTTCATGTCCAATGTTGCCATGTAATCCCCCTTTTTTTTTTTAGGAGGGGGACTACCTCCTGGAGAGTAGTCATGTGAAATTTTTGGGGCTTGACATACTTGTTTGCAGGCCCCAAGTCCAATACTGAGCGCATTGCCGCAACTTCTTCCCACTGGTGGCAGTTGTAACTCGCCAGTAGGGTGGTGGAGTTGACAATCCTTGCCTGGTAGGCGGAAGTGGAGGCTACTTTCCTGCCCATGCCATAAATCCTCTTGCTCTTCTTGTCGGGAGGAGCTTCCGACGATGACAAGGGTGTTCCCGCCCTCTTACGGGTGTTGGTAACTACCAGGGAGTCCGGATCAGATGCCCTTTTATGTACAGTGGGTCTGTTTGGGCAGCCCTGAAAAGCTTCTCAACTCTGGGGTTTACTGCCCTAGTGAGATAGGGATTAGCAAGGGAAGGGTCTATCCTCCTTTGTATTGACTTAAGGATAGGGATTGCCTGGGCAACAGGTCTCCTTTTCTCCCACTAACTCCTCGGCAAAATCCCTCTCTTCCTGTGCACCGTGGGTGTCAATGTGGAAGTGTTCTGCCGCTCTGGACAGCACTTCATTCAAAAGAGGCTGGTTATCGACAGGGGAGTCGGTAACCGGGGGTTCTTTATCTACCGGGGAATCTAGTCTGTAGGTTTCTGGGTTGTCCTCCTCCTCCTCTTGGTCCTCGTCATCCCCATAGTAGCCTGTCCCAGTATGTTCTTCCAACATGCCCCAATCTGGATCCTCATAAAGGGATGGATCTCCCTGATAATGAGAATAGGGCTGTATACTGAAGGGGTCTGAAGTAGTAGCTTCGACCCGGGACTTCTTACTTGGGGGAATCGGATCCCTAGAGCCTGAGGGAGTTGACCCGTCTGGGGTAAAAGAGAGAAAGTGTTCAGGGTTTTTGGCGTAGAAATCTGCCAATGATGACATCCTTGACATTACTCTGTCTATGTCATCAGTAGACAACTCTCTTGAACTGGGAATGATTCTTTCTTGAAGGCCTTTCCCTGTCTTTTCTAGACTAGACCTACTGGTTTGAACAGGGGTCTTAGGGGTAACAGAAGACCGAGGCTTGTCCATCTGTTTAAGTGGGGTAGAAAGTCTCTGAGGTGTGGAAGTAGGCTGAGACTGCTTCCTCTGTTTCCCACCTTCCCCGTGTGTGGAATAGTGTTTACCCTGTTTTTTCGCCCCTACGGAGTCCTTTGACGCCGAGGTTCGGGGGTAGTGTCCCTATCTCTGTGTAGTGGAGGTTGGGACTCGGGAGCAGCCGTTGCGCGGCCTGTTGACGCCGACTCCTGGAGTGCAGACTGGGGATAGAGGTCGGCTTCGTCTTTTGACGATCGAACCTCCGTTACCTTGGGGAGCGAGGCACTTCTGGCAACAGTGGATGGTTGCCTGGAGTCATGCGGCGATCTAGATCGAGAACGCCCAGAGGACACCGAATCTGACCATTCTGTATGTGCTTCTTTCTGAGTACTCGGCGTGCGCGTCGAGTCTCGGTTGGACTTCGTGTGTTTAGTGGAAGTGCTGTGGGTAGCGCTTGTGTCGCCGGGGGTCTTCCCCATAGCCGCCCTGCCGGACGACCTTCTGAGGTCGGGGACTTGCGCTTGGCTGTCAATTGACGCCACATTGCACTCACCGTCCGAAAGCACGGCGTCGCTGCCATCGCTGAAGGCACCCTCCGCTGCCATGGCCTCTTGACACCTGGCGGGCCCAACGCTTGATCGACCGGTCCTGGAGTGTTTTCGGTTTGAACCTACTACACGCTCTGCAGTTAGCCTCGGGGTGGTCCCTCGGTAAGCAGAGATTGCACGTGGCGTGCCTGTCAACCCAAGGGTACTTGCGGTTGCACTTGGGGCAAAATTGGAAAGGGGTACCCTCCATACGCACCTTGTGGCAGCGGGCTAATAAGTGTAGGAATATATAAGAATGTACCTATATACCAAAAGAGTGTAGAGTATGTCCACCCCCCCACTCTCCCTACTTGCAGGGCCGAGGCCAGAGGCCTTCCTAGGCCCGGGCTGAGGCCAGAGGCCTTCTGAGGCCCAAATCTGTCGTGCAGCTCTCGACAGCGATTCTTTCTCTGTGCCGGCTTCAAGTGTGGATGTTCGGCGACTCGACGTTGGGGTGGAGAAATATAACAATATTTTAGCAAAAGTATGGCTAAAGCCAGGGAACTCTGCGGAATGCTTCCGACCAGTATGGCGGAAAAAAAACAATCGGAGGGTCCTAGACGTGTGAGGGATCATGGGTACAGTGGACGTCACACTAGGGATAGTATTACTGGCACGACCTGTGTCGACGCCCATTTTCGAGTTTCGAAAAACAAACTAATACTCCGCAGCTTCCACTAGATGTCGGCCTATGCGCAGCATGTGATCTAAGCAGATCCAACAAGATATATATATATATATACACATATATATACACATATATACATCATGCACTACCGAACAATACGCAGGGGAATGTTTGCGGCCCGTATGTAGGGCATGGGTACCAAAGGAAGGTTCATGCTCACATTTGGAAGCTGAAAGATTGGAAAGGGAAAGAATGATAAAGGGGACGAGAAGCACACTTGGGAGTTTGTTAATGTAGTATTAACGAAAGGTGAGAATGTTGGGCAGGAGCGACGATTGTTCCAGACCCTCAAGCACTTTTGGATGAGGCAGAGGCCTGGAAGTGTGCAGTAGGGGCTTGGGGAGTGAGAAACCAGAAGGTGTCTCACCGACTAGTCCCTGGGGATCTGTCATCCAGATCCAGGACACAGCCATCGCTTTTGGATCCAGTTCCTGCGGGTGGACCAGAGCAGGAGGATCACCTGGGTGAGGGGTCTTTGGGGAGTGGCAGTGGGAAACCGGATGGTGAGACACTGTATCCCCTTCCCTATAACACCTTTACCCCATTCAACCAAGTATATAATTCAGGAAGTCAATAGCCCCCCACACTTTACAATACAAACACTTTCTCACCGACAGCCCACTCTGAGAGAAAACTGATTAACCCCTGAGCCGTATACCTGACATGTCCCAATATGATGGTCAGGCAATTACTGACTTCCATTAAGCTTCTCCACACGGATAAAAGGCGGAGCACGAGAGTACACTCTGAGCGAAGCAAAGTACACAAGGAAACAGCAGTTCCAACAGAAGGGGGTCGCAACGAGGGAAGTTCCCTTTACCTTTTCAACAAGGAACTGTTACTTTCATGAAATCTCGAGAACAGAAAACGTAAGACCAGGAAACCAGGCTGAAGAATCCTGCATTGTGTGTCGGAGGTACCCGGAGCCCTCCCGCGTCCGTAATCAAGGCAGGGAGAATCTGCAGTCACTGTGGTACTGTCCTTGGCTCCAAGAACAAATCCAATTCAGTGAAAGCAACACAGCCGGTGAGTTGGGGAGACCGATATAAGACCGGCCTATGTTGCATCCAGGTTTATAGTGATAATATCAAAAAAATAATGTCGAACTACAAAAATGTCGGAAAAAAAAAAAAAAAAAAAAAAAAAAAAAAAAAAAAAAATCGAAAATATATACATATAACAGTCAATTTTTCGAAAAATAAATGTCGAAAAATAAGTCAACGAACAATAGTAATATACCAATGTAAAGTGTCATCAATAGTACCATTTCATAGGCGGGGGTTCCCCCCCAAAACCCCCCCTCACCCGACACCCCGCAGTCACCTCCCCGTGCCCCCTTCCTCCCCTCTCACCCCTCATACACAACACAAAAGGGTAGAAAGGGTTAAACAAATAGGTGACAACCACGAGTAAAGAACCTTGCCTAGGTACCAAGGAACAGATAACGGTTGTGGAAAACCATCATTACCTGACAGAACCACACTTCAGATCGGACTGCAGGGAATTGAATAGTTACTTCAGGCTAAAATAGGTAATATTAGCATAACTAACATGAAACTAGATATTAAGGTATCTTACTATATAAAAATGTGTGACAGGAATGGTAAAACATTTATTTTCTCTGTTATTTTAGAGTAAAAAATGGAAGACAAGGTGGAGTATATCACCTCACAAAAAGGAGGAAAACAGTTTTGAAAGCTGAAAAAAAGGAATGCACCTATTGGAAGTGCGCCGAGTATGGCAAAACAAAATGCAGCGCAAGAGCAATTACTGAAGCTTCGAATGTAAAGACCAAAAATGAGCACAACCATCTACCGGATCAAACAAATAATATAATTTAAAAAATTTACGAACTGAAACGAAAAGCAGTGGAAAGTCAAGGTGAAGCAAGTGGGTCAGTGATTTCAAGTGTTTGTGACAAGTTACCCTTATATCGGCACAATTACCAGGAGAAAAATTAATGCAACGTACAATAAACCGTACCAAACAACAAAAAGAAAATCTGCCACTGATGATATATACTGATGTGACAATACCAGAAGTTTTTAAAATGACCACAAAAGGAGACAATTTCCACCACGCCACCATGGAAATAAACAATCAAAAAATAATTATATTTTCAACTGCTACAAACTTTGGACATCTCAGTCAAAGTGAACAATGGCAAAGTGACGCCACATTTAAAGTGTGCCCACAACTGTTTCACTAGTTTTTTTTACCATTCATGGAACAATTAATAACAAAATCATACCGCTTGTTTATGTTTTGATGCCAAGGAAAAGTGAGGAAACTTAAAAAATCGTGTTAAACAAAATTAAAGAGACTGTACCTCATTCACAACCAACTACTATAATCATGGATTACGAAATTGCACAGATTAAGGCATTTTCTACAGTATACAAAGAGACAAGGGTACGAGGGTGTTTTTTTCATTTTACACAGAGCATTTGGAGAAAATTACAAAAACTAGGATTAAGCACGAAATATAAAGAGGACAGTACTTATCAATACAACATAAAAAAACTTTTTGCTTTGGCTTTTGTGAAAGAGGATCAAGTTGTACATTTTTACGAACATTTGATTGACAGTGAGTATTATAAGAATCATGAGGAGGAAAAATCAGACTTATTAGATTATATGGAGAACACTTGGATAAGACAACTAACACGTAGTGGTACAAGACGCAGGCCAAAATTCCCTTGCAACATTGTGGAATTGCTACCAAGCAACTTTAGAAGGAAAACCACGAACCAACAATGCATTAGAAGGATGGCATAGCCGATTAAATAACAATTTCAATATCAACAACCCAAATTTATGGCATTTTTTGAAAGAATTGCAGAATGAAGAAACAGCAGGAATTTCGCCTATCTCAAACAATTTCATTGGCAAACGCAGAATCCAAAAGAAAAAAATACAGAGATTACGACCAAAAACTGGAACAACTGGTACGCGAATTTGACGAGCAAAATAAAGAAAATTACCTGAATTCAATTGCATTTAATTTAAAATGTTAAAAATACTTAAGTTTTTGAAGCATCTACGATCCAATGTGGCAAAACAAAAGAGTATCCAAATACACTGACCTGAAAACTCCATAAATCCGAATGTGCAAGAAATAATCCGTAGAAAAATGACCAAATAATAACCCAAGAAAAATCCAAACCTGGAAATCGAACAGTAAAATCCAGCACGGAAGAGTAAATGCAACTCCAAAGAAACGAGAAAAAAAAAACACACACTCCACAATGCACGGTAAATAAAACAAAAAAAAAAACCCATAACATCCACGTAATCCGATGGAAAAAAAGCCATAAGATCCAAAAAAAATCCGCGAAAAACAAAAAAAATCCACAAAATCCATGAACGGAGACGCGAACGCAAGGAAACGGTTTTGCAATGAACTTTAAAAATGGCGCCTACGTATACGTATGCACATGTAATGTACAAAACAAAAACAAATATCACAAAACAGCAATATGAACATTCTAATGCAATACCGCCATCTAATGGACAAAAATTATAATTGAAGTTCAACTTGAAAAAAGCATGCTACTTATTTAATATTTATTAATACATTTATAGTTAATAAATAGTTTTTTAATTCATATAATTAAAAGTTAGTATTATACATTAAATTATATTGTAAAGTTAAACATTAAAAAAATGCTTAATAAAATACATATACATATGCTTACCTTATACCTTGCATGTATTAATATTTTCGAAAAAATAGATAAAAATTTGATATTTGGTATTTGACATTTTTTTCGAATATTTGACATTTTGACTCTCGAAAATATTGCATTCGAAAATATGACTGCACACCTTGCATCCATGGTTGCAAGCAGCAACATTGTATTGCGAGCGTGTTAAAATGCATGTGATAAGACGCGAATGAAGTTAAACTGTTGATGAGTGATTGAACTTTAAAGCAAGTTAAAATACCTTTGTCAGATGGTCTGGCACTGCGTGGGTGCTCAATCAAAGGTCTCTGTAAGGTAACCAGCTGAGAAGTGATAAAAGTAGCTAAAGTTGGTGTGAGCATGGCGGAGGGAGATCAATTGAAGGAACACTAAAAAATGGGAATCGAAGTGGTCCTGCAACGGGTCAAGTCAAATCCCACGCACATTCAAAAGTCTTCAATTTCGATGAAGTAGAGAAAATTTGGCAAAGCACATGGATTTGGTCCGAGACCGACAGAGGGAGATCAATTGAAAGCTTTGTGTTGAAGTGAGTCTGAGCCGGGCAGAGGGAGGGGGGGGGGTCCAGGGTGAATCGAAAATCACCCAAGAAGTTGTACATGAGAATCCTGAGGAGAAAATAACTTTTTCATTTTTGTCACATCAGGCCCTTTGAAGTAAGAGACTTTTAATGGCAAAGAGACTTTGACATAGAAGGCCCCGATACTGAGATTTGACCCGCATCCTTGTGCTAGATAAGGCAGAGACTATGCTAAGCTCCAGTGTGCGGCCTTATCCCATGCTGAAAACGTGGGGAAGGGAGGCCAACGGCTTGAATAGCCTTGCATATCATTTCTTGAACACGTTTCTTTTGCAGAACATTGTTTCCCAACACTATTTTCTATTTGTAAATAATGTAATTTACGTCACTGATGACGCTGTGTGCTTTTATAATGTGTTGCTCGTACTGATTTTGCCAGAATGTTTCACGTCAGCAGAGTGCTTTGCTGGTGCATTTTTATTTTTGTGGAAATAAAATCTTGTTCCCCTTGCAAGATGGTGTGCTGGGCCTTTTTCCCTAGTGGGTTGCATTTTCTAGTGCGAGCGTTGAGGGGTTTCTCTACTGGTGGTATATTTGTACATCAGAGATGTCTATTCTTCACTGGCTACGAACATGAATGTTCACTAAAACAAACATGTTTTTGATGTCTACCTTTTGTTGTTAGTGAGGTAACACTTTCCTAAAATACCTGCCCTAAAAAACGCAGACTGCTAAGGACCCTTGTATCTGGTGTTAAGATGGATTTCCAAAACCAGCCAATGTGGGAGGATTTAGGGAGGCCCTCCTATATTGGGGACCATCGAGGACATTGGTATTTTAGCCAATTCCAAGCAAGGTGAGGTAGCAGAGTGGCTAGGCTTAGTCTCAGGAAGGGTTTGAGAGTGGTCTAGTCCACACAGAGAAATAACAGAAATTCCAGTTAGGCAGTTTGGAGTGTTGTTGTGAGCACATCGCTTCACTGTTGGAGTCTTTCCTTACTTTCATTGGAGCCTCTGACCTAGCAAAGCGGAATGAGAGAGTGTCTTGGTGTCTGGGCATCGGGCTCGTGGGCTTCCGGAGAGTGACTGGACCTATCGCTAATTGTCTCGCGTGTGTGGGAAGGGAGGCTACCAGAAATACGTCTGACCATCATATATTGAAGTGCCATTCTTAGACCTCAGCTTTAAACAACTTTAAACTTGGAAGTCTATTCGTGAAACAACCACAGCTACACATGAAGACCGCATTACTGAGCGCCGTGCATTAACCGCCATCACAACGGTCACAGCCAAATGTTTAGCCCTCGGGAAAAGACTGCTACGGTCGAACCATTCAGGCACATCATTTAACATTGGCAGGGGAAGGGGCCAATAAAACGACCAACTCCATACTGCCTCCAGTCACAGATTATGGAGGCGCTGCGCAGACAACTATGGAAAATACGGCGCTTGAAGGACAAAAAATTTGCAAGGGCCATGACGCCATCTGCACGAGGTTGCCCACAGGACGGTAATCTTGGCTGTCGCAGTGGGAACAAATACACCAGTGTTGAAAACAACAGTTTATTTTCCAGCACAAGCAAATCCGAATAAAGACACCCTAATAGAAACGTGTACTGAAATAACACGTGACTTGTTGACATCGGTACCCTACCTAGGAAACAAGACTATTGAGACTGTAGTCCAGGCACTCATCACACCGAACCCTCCACAAAATGTTGAGATACTCGACAGTCCTCCAATCTATAGCCGGATTTGGACGCACCAATGGGCTAGCCTGAGGCACTTACACCTAATCCTGGAGTGGATCTCTAGCCCCAAACAAACAGACCCATTAATGTCAATCAGGTACACATTAGAGGATAGTGTAACCAGCACGGGGCAAATATGCGTCCACACCCTCAATCTCTGACTTGTTTAGGTCGGACTGTCGGCCGTGGCCAGTGAAATAGCAGAAGAGCTGATCTGGGGTAAAAGGAAAAAAAGAAAAAAAAAAAAAAGAGGACGGTCAAACAGCCCGCAATGTACATAGACCTGCTGGAGCAACAAAAAGATGGCTGCAAATAACCAGAAACAAGGCACCATTTTTAGCAGCAGTGGCGAGAACTGCCCACAAGGGGCAGCCCAGATGTCTACCATGTATGTACCAAAGGTCCTCTCTAATTGCACGGTGACATTTGCGCCAGAGGTAGAGATCTTGAGTGAGAACACCGCAAAAAGAAGCAATGAGAAGAAGGAACAAGTTACTTACCTGTAACTGTTCTCCAGCAAGGATCTGGCATGGATTCACATGCTCATTAATATTCCCCGTCGTCAGGGTGGGAATCCTCAGTAAAATAAAAAACGGTTTCACTTTTGTTTATAAACTGTCTTTCTCCTATAAACCAATCACCGAGCTATGGGTCATACTGCCCCCAGCCAATGATTTCCCTCTCCCTAAGCTCCTCAGGCAGTCATCTTCAGATTTTGTAGCACGTAAAGTGGCAGTATGACCAAGACGAGCCGCAGAGGGGCAAGCGGGAGGGTTTGCATAGGAATCCATGCCAGACCCATGGTGGAGAACAACAGTTACAGGTAAGTAACTTGTTCCTTCTCCGGCATGGGGTCTGGCATGTATTCATATGCCCATGAATAAAGAATACATATCAGTACATACATACACAACCACGGAAGGTGGCAAGGCACAACAGAAGCAATTAGTCTTACCTCCTCAAAAAGGCTCACCTTCAAGCGAACAGGTTGCGTAGGGAATCCCTGTCGATGCAGTAGAATTTTGTGAAAGTGTGCGTAGAGTTTCACGTACCAGCCCTGCAGATGTCCAGCAGGGGCACACCAGACAAGAATGCTGTCATTGCACCTATCGCTCTAGAAGAAGGGGCTCTCGGATGGGTAGGCAGCAGTCGGTTAGCCAAACAGTGACAATGAGCGATGCAGCCAGGGAGCCACCTGGTGATGGAAGCCTTGGACAAGGCCTTCCCAAATTTCACAAAAAGCTGGGAAGTCTTCCGGACAACTTCAGCGCTCAAGCCACATCCAGCAAGTGCAAAGTTCTTTCACCCGGCGACAAAGGCGTTGGAAAAAACACAGGTAACACTAAGGGTTAGTTGAGATTAAATTCTGACAGAACCTTGGGCATGAAGGAGGGGTGAGTCTGCAGCACAACCCTCATTACTGCGTGGACATTCCCTTATTGTGGGTTTAGCAAAAGTGCTTACTGTTGTCAAGACAATTTCATTTTTGGCAGGTCTATAGGTCCTTTTTATAGACCCGTTAGGAAAGATATCAGTTTCAGCAACTTTCCCTCCATATTCTATAGAGCCCCACATCTTTTGCTTTATTTTTTTTTAACCTGTCCTGACTTTTTTCTGGGGAGTGAAGCCTTCACCATCACTCAGCTGGCCTTTTGCTCATTGTTACGCGAAACAGACTATCAGTAATGGAAAACTAGGTTTCCCTATCTGGTAATTTTTGAACCTGGCACACAGCATCTTACAATGCAGTGGTGACACTTTTGTATCACCCTAGTCTTCTACACTTCGGATTTAAGTGAGACTGTCTGGTCCCACTCCACAGTGGCCAGGTGAAGCCCTGCTAGATACCGGATCTGCGAAGGCCCTACCCGGTGCTCCAACCATTAAACTGGTGGGACCAACCAGTCTTGACGTTCCAGCCGTCCTGAGCGTTCCAAAGTGTCCCTGGACCACACAGTGGACTGAACAGCTCTCTAGTGGGCTACTTCGGCAGAATAGTCGCCATTCCGTATTAATTGGCAGACCTTTGGTGGTCTGCAGCTTGTGTGATAAGTCACCTTCCTACCGAATATCAGCGTCCAAGCATCAAGGGATCCTCTTCTGGAAGGTCATCCTCAACTGCCACTGGAAAGACGCCTTCAGTCACCCGTGTGCCGTGCCGTGCCTAGAACTCGCCTTCGTCCATAAGGTAAAGTGTCCTGAAAAGGTTTGCATCAGTGTCTTCTGTATTTCTCCTTTGCAAAGGTTGCACTCTGCTCCTTGAACCAACTGGAAGAATCCTTGCACCCGAAGCTTCTAGGTACCGCTCACTGGAACCAACAGTGGGATAATATACCTTCAGCAACGCCCAGAGAACCCATCTAGCCATTCAGGAAAATTGGCGTCTGGGGATAAGTAATTGCAACACTTTCATCTCCCCCTGTTCTCCTGAGAATAAACTGGTTATTCTATTCAATCGCTTTTTGATACTCTGATCGAAAAGCTTTTATCTGAAAGATAGGAACAACATGCATTACTCACCGTAATAGAATTTCTGATGATTGTATCTGCTTAGATTCACATGCTGTGCATATGGTCCGACATCCAGTAGTAAGCGCAAATTATTGCATCTTGTCTGTCGAGGAAAGGGGACGTCGGCATAGGCGTGTCTGTAACACCATCCCTAACGTGACAAGTAGTGTACCCATAATCCCTCATGCGCTGTGGTCCCTCCGATTGTATTTTTTCTGCCATGAGGGAGCCCAAGGTTAACGTGAGTGAGCAAAGAGAAAATAGTAAGACGTTTATGTTCCTTCCACCCGAGCAGGGAGGAAGAGTGGGCATATGTGAATCTAAGCAGACACAATCGTCAGAAATGCTATTACAATGAGTAATGCATGTCTTCTGATGCTTGTTAATCTACTTGGAATCAAATGCTGTGCATAGACTAGCGAGCAGTACCCGGAGTTGGAGGTGGGTTGTGAGAAGGAACAGTAGTGAAAAGATGTCTTAGTAATGCTTGTCCCACCTGAGAATCAGACCTAAAATGAGTGTGCAGGCAATAGTGTTTTGTAAAAGTGTGTACAGAACTGCAGGTTGCCGCTATGCAAATGGACTTTAGGGGAACATTTGCAATTAATGCTATGGAAGCCCCAGTGCCTCGAGTAGAGTGTGCTCTAGGCTTGAAGGGCAGTTCTCTCTTAGCAAGAGTGTAAATGTGTGATGCATTGGACTATCCACCTTGAGATAGCTGACTTAGAGACAGGATCCCCTTCTCTGCCAGCTGCCACTGAAACGTAAAATTGGTTTGTTTTTCTCAGTGGTTTTGTTCTTTCCAGGTAAAACATGACTGCCCTGCGCATCTCTAACGTGTGTAAGCTTCTTTCGGCCACGTTAGAGGGGTTCTGGAAGAAAGTGGCCAGTTCTATTGACTGGTTCACCTGTAACTTGGAAATAAATGTAGGCGCAAATCGAGGATGAGTGCGCAGAACCACCTTATCTCTGTGGACAGTAACAAAAGGGTCTGTTACTGAAAGGGCCTATAGTTCACTAACCCTTCTAAAAGAAGTGATAGCCACTAAGAAGGCTGTCTTATAGGTAAGGACTTTTAGACTTGCCTTGTGCATAGGCTCAAAGGGGGACCCCATGAGTCGAGTCAGAACCACATTTAAGTCCCATCCGGGAGCTGGTTTAGAAATGGGGGGTTGAATCCTCTTAACACCTTCCATGAAAGCATTAACTGGCATTTTCCACCATGACACTTTTTGTTGTGATGTAGTGTAGGCTGAGAGAGCAGCTAAGTGAACTTTTAGGGAATTAAAAACCAGGCCTGAATCCAGTAAGTGGGTCAGGTACAATACAATGCGAGTAGGAGAGCGGTCAATGGGATTGACGCCCTTGGCATTACACCAGATAACGAAGTGTTTCCATTTATTGGAATAGCGGTATCGGGTGTTGGGTTTTCTTGCTTCCCAGAGTATGTCCATACATCTTTGAGGGAGTTGACGGTGTCCAAACTCTATGACCTCAGGAGCAAGGCTGCTAAGTTCAGAGTTTGCGAGCATGGGTGCAGTGTCTCTCCCCTGTCCCGTGAGAACATGTTGTATGGGCAGGGCAGTTTCATAGGAGGGGAGAGGGACATCTCCACCAGATGAGAACCAGGGTTGGCAGGTCCACATGGAGGCCACCAAAATCATGGCGACTGGTTGCTGGTGCATCTTGTTGAGTAAGGGAGGTGGGGGGGAGGGCATAAACAAATCTCCCCGACCATGCTATTCAGAGCCCGTTCCCCTTGGTGGTGTTCTGTGGATACTTGGAGGCGTAATCTTGGCATTGAGCGTTTTCCAGAGTTGCAAACAAGTCTATCTCTGGGAAACCCCATTCTGTGAAAACGTTGGAGACGATGTCTTTGTGTAGTCGCCATTCGTACTCTACGGGCAGTGGGAAATCTCTGCTGAGCACGACTGCCAGAAGATTGAGTTCCCCTGGAACGTGTTGGGACAACTGGAACATCCTGTGTTTGAGAGCCCATATCCAAATGTTTTGGGACAGATTGGATAGCCTTGGAGAGTGTGTGCCCCCTTGTTTGTACAGGTAGTACATAGCTGTGGTGCTGTCTGTCAAGATCAGGACTGTCTTCCCCTGTAACTGTGTCTGAAAGGCTTTCAGTGCTTTGAATACCACTAATAGCTCCAAAAGATTTATGTGGTTGGATGCTACTTGTGGGGACCACACGCCGTCTGCATCAGTCGTGAGAGTGGCTTCTACTGCGGGGGTGGTGCAGGTCTTCCCCTTCAAGAGGGTTTCCCTCTACCACCACTGCAGAGGGAACGAGGGCTGGCAAGACAACTACCAGATCTTTCCATTGTCCGCTGGCCTGACACCACTGGCTGTTGAGCCACTCTTGCATGGGATGCACGCACAGACGCGCATGAGGAACTAAGTAAATGCAGAATGCCATCATCCCTAACAGTCGCATGGCTTTGTGAACTGTCACTTCCAGACTAGCTATAGATTGAGGGATCTGAAACCGCATGTTTTGAACCCTTTCTTTGGAGGGGAAGATGAGGCCGTCTTTCGTCCGAATTAGAGCCCCTAGAAGCTGTTTGACTTGACTGGGGTCTAGGCTGGATTTCTTCTTGTTGATTGAGAATCCCAGACTGAATAAGAGGCCTATTGTCTTCTGTGTGTTCAACAGGCATGTGTTGTAGGACTCCCCTGTTATGAGCCAGTCGATGTAAGGGTTAACCGGGACGGATAGTCTGCGCAGGTGTGCTGCCGCTACTGCCAGTAGCTTTGTAAACACCCTCTGTGCTGAGGCAATGCCGAAGGGGAGTACTTTGAACTGATAGTGCCTGTCCTCTATCATGAACCTTAGGTATTTTCTGTGCACTGGCAACATCGAAATATGAAAGTATGCATCTTTCATGTCCAGTGTTGCCATGTAATCCCCGTTTCAGGTTTGACAAACTTGTTCGCTGGGCTCAAGTCTAGCACATGGCGAGACACTTTTTGGGTACAAGGAAGTACACTGAATAAATACCCTTGTTTACCTGTAGAATAGGGACGGCTTCTATTGAGTCCTTTCCTAGAAGGGTCTGCACTTCTTGCAGTAGGATTTGCAGGTGGTCTGGCATCGGGCGTCTTCATCTTGGCGGTCTGAATTAGGGTGGTTGGGCAAGTTCGATACAGTACCCATCGGCGACCGTGTTCAGTACCCACTGGTCTGTTATGCCCTCCCATGCGGTAAGGAAAGATGTTATACACCCCCCCAACCAGGGTTGCATAGGAGGGGACTTGGATCCACAGGTCATTTCTGGGGTTGGAACCGTGTCCTCTAACTTTCCGCTGCTGTCCTGTGGGTGGGTAAGTGGCAGAGGTATTAGCCCCTTGACCCAAATCCCAGTCGTTTCCTGTATTATACTGGTTCTGTGAAAAACGATGATTGCCAACGAAAGGACCGGCGGGAGCTGCTTCCTCTCTGAGGAGAGGGTTTCTGGGTAATCTGTTGAAGGGACTGGAGTGTCTCATGCTCTTTCTTGGATGTTTCAAGAGCATTGTCCACTGCCTTGCCAAACAGGTTTGTCTCCTCAACTGGTTTGTTAATCAGTGCTGCTTGGGTCCCTGGCTTGAAACCTGAGTTCCTCAACCATGCATGTCTTTTGAGCAAGGTACATTGTGCCAGGGTTCTCCACGGAAACGATGGCAAGCAACTTGGTTCTTGTAGGTTCTGGCACTTCCTGAAGGCCTTCTTGTAGAAGCTCCCACTGGACGTCCGCATAGCTGGCCAATAGCGTGGTGTTATTGGCTATACGGGTGGTAAACACAGCAGACAATGTTATTCTTTTCCCCAGTGCATAAAGTCTCTTGGATTCCTTATCGGGTGGTGCCTCTCCTATAGACAGGGGGAACACCAGCTAAGAAATTCCAGAATGGCATGACCGTTGATATAGGCAGGGTCGATCAGCGAAGGCCGAAACAGTTTCTCCACCCTAGGGTCACTGCCCGAGTCTGGGCTTGTGTTAACAAAGAAGGCGCCAACCTCCTCTTGATTGAGTTCAACAAGGGGTGGCCTGGCTGGCCGAGTATTTTATTTTTGTATATCCTCCACAAAATCAGAATCTGGTAAGGCCTCTTGAGTGGCGATCTGAAAATGGTCAGCTGCCATTCTTCAAGATGGCAATGAATGAAATCTGGTCGTCCACTGTAGAGGCTTGCCGATCCGGAGTGGAGGGGGGAATCTAAGCACAGGACATCAGGGTCCTGGGTGGGAGTTGGGGCATCCAGAGTTGAGCATCAACCTGATGGCTGTCCTCCCAATAGTCCATAAGAGCTGTCTGATCATCCACATTGTAGTTTTCCAGAAAGGTGCCATCTTCATCCTGATCATAAGTGTCTATAACATACTCATCTGTGATGACACAAGTGAACTCCTCATGTGGATCCTCCAAGGTCCTTTGAAACTTAGATACAGGAGTAGAAGGAAGGTCTGAGGTCTCTTGGAAGCAAGGGTCTCAGAATAAGAGACATTTTTCTAATCTGCCCATACATCCCTCAAATTTCTCTCTGGTCTATGAGGATGAACCAGAGGGGTCATCTTCCCTGTGGCATCGAGATTTTTACCCTAATGTGCCTGACAAAAAGGTACATGACTCTCAACGTAGCCCTGGAGGGGTTCGGGGCGCTGTGGCATGTCCTTCGACACGTCTCTCGGCCGTTCTTCTTGCTTCACTGGAGACAGTCTAACTGCTAAAGTAATACTTGCAATGCTCTTGGCAATAGTAGGAGAACCAGAGGCCGAGCAGTGGATTTTGCCGCTACCAGGACAACCAGAGGCTGAGCGGTGGATTTCGACACCACCGGATGAACTGGGGGATGAGCAGGGGATTTCGCCACCCCGGGCCTTAAGCGCCGTCTGTGCGTCCTCCTGTAATGCCTCGAAATCCGCATGTCTTAGTATTAGCGCCATTTACTTTGGATTGCCCAGTCGCAGGCCGCGACTGCGGTTGCGGGGAAGGATGCTGATCAGAGGATCCCGTCAAAGACATAGCCGCCGAAGCAGAACATTGGATTGTGCGTTTGGTTTTATGATTGTGCGCCCCTGTCACCGGGTGTTTCCCCATAGCGTGACTCGCTCCAGGCTTGGAGGGGACGGGCATTGTGGACCAAGAGCGGTCCCTAGTTAGGTCAATGGCTTCCGACACAGAGGCCTGGTCATCGCTAGTTCCCCCATCACTTTCGGCTGTTGCAACAGCGGGGGAAGAACATTCGGACTGCAACATGCCATAGGCAGCCCACCGCTTTAAGCAGCGCTCCTTAAGCATCTTAGGGGGCAGGAGTCAACAGGCCGTGCAACTCGCTTCTTTGTGGTCGAGGGGCAGACAACTGTTGCACCGAGCATGCTCGTCCTTCCAAGAATATTTGGCCCTGCACGAGGGACAACATCTAAAATGGCGTCTTTTCCATAGCAAAAGACAATTAGAGTGATGACAAAACCCAGGGAGCAGAGAGGGTGAAAGAGGAAAGGCGTACTTGTAAAGGACATGGCCACCCCGACTCAACTCTCCCTGTGTAGGCGGGCCATGTGGACAGCAGCGTCGCCGGGATCAACAGGCGTCTAAAGTCTGCAGCAGTCTTCTGCGTCGTTTCACAGGATTCAACAGTCTAAGTGACTTAACGGGAATAACGACAAAGTCGATAATAATGACAATTACGCTATCTCTACCTAAGAGCTCTGCATTAGGGCGACCAGTAATCTGGGCGGAAAAAAACAATCTCAGGGACCTTGGCGTGTGAGGGATTTTGGGTACACTACACGTCACGTTAGGGATAGTTTTACAGACACACCTATGCCGACGTCCCCTTTCGATCCTCGAAAGACAAGATGAAATAATCTGCAGTTGCCACTGGATGTCGGACTATATGCACAGCATGTGATTCTACACAGATTAACAAGCATCAGAAATAATATTACTGACCTGTAACATTGTTTAAATATCTTCTAGAACCTTTTCACCACCACAAGAACTCTTCATACATCTGTCACCTCGCCTAAGAAGCTTTGTGACTTTTGGACACAAGGACCCACACATCACAGGGATTGGATTTATAAGGTTAGGGTATAATTCTTGTGAATTGGTTTCATTCTGCTGCATCACTACTACTTACATTCTTTTAATTGTCTAATTTATTATATGCATTCCTACAAACCTAAAGGTGACAATATATGTTTGATAACGGAGTATTGCATGATATTACTACCTGCTTATTTCATTTGTTAGTGAGACTCTCTGGGAGATTGCAGCATGAAATTGAATATTGTGCAGCATAAAAAAGCAAATTCGGCAGCATAAAATTGCATTTCTGAGGCACATTTTATTATTGAATGGAGGGTTAAGATTTACAGGTTGCAAGAAAGACAGTCTGAGGCTACAAGAGAGCCAAGTCCTACTTTTTGCACCTTTTGCATTAATTTTATAGGAAGAGTCCCAGATGTCCCTGGCTTGACAGGAGACTGACATGCTCTTCTTTTTTGGGTGAATGTGCATACCTATTTAATTTTAACTATTTATCATTATAATAAAGTTACTCACCGTAGTGACTACCTTACTCCTAGTCCATAGTCCCCTTTCCTCCATACTTATGGGACAATCCTCCGTCCTGTGGGACGGGATCGAAGCACTTTGTAAAAAGCATCACATTTTTCAAAAATGTGTCCTTCCTCTCTTTTTACGCGGGGTACCGCACACAGCTGTAATCCCACCCTCATTAGCTCCGCCCAGTGCATCACCCATCAGTCCTTTTCTATCGCCAGGTCTATGACCTTTAAGCAATAATAGAGGAAACATTTTAGAGGGGACGGTGGGCGTATGGAGGAAAGTAGACTAGGGACTAGGAGTAAGGTAGTCACTACAATGAGTAACTTTATTATACTCCTACGCACCGTCCCCTTTCCTCCATGCTTATGGGAGATTCCCAAGCACTCCTCACAAGAATTAGAGGTGGATGGAAACTCCTTACTGAAAGAGGTTCCTAAGCATAGCTTGACCGAACTGAGCATCAACCCTGGAGCTCAGATCCAGACAGTAATGCTTACAAAAAGCCGATGGGGAGGCCCACGTAGCCGCTTTCGTGATGGTCTCCCAGGGAAGATATTTTTGGAAGGCAACGGCAGCCTCCTTGCCCCGCACGCGATGACCATGAATTCCCTTTGGGGCCCGAAGACCCTGAATGGTATATGCCTCCGAAATACAGGGAGATGGTCGCTTTCGAAGCCGGCTTTCCTTGCGGATTTCCGAAGGTCACAAAAAGCTGCAAAGAGTTCCTAAACTCAGATGTTCTGTCCAGATAGAACTTAAGGGCTCTTCTAACGTCCAGGCAGTGCAGAACCCTTTTGTCCTCCGAGGCCGGGTCTGGGAAGAATACAGGCAATGAAATTGACTGATTCAGATGAAAATCAGAGACCACCTTTGGAAGACACTGATCTGCAATACATGTGGACAAATGGCATTGTCACATCATTAACTGATGTCATAGTAGACAGGGAAACATGGCTGTTGTGTAGCCCAATAGTGGTACTCCATAATAGGGTTAGTGACCATGGCGCACTATGCTGGTTAACAACCTTAAGAGCTGTATCAGAGATACCGCTAAAATGTGCCAAAGTAACAACAAATTCAGTTGGCAACAGATTCCGTTGGGCTCAAGGTGACATCAAATTTGTGAATGACACATTAACTAAAAATGTTGGGAATTTGGCCACCTTGTTAACAGCAGCTTCATGGAATCTAAAAGAAATGATCAGGGTGATGATTTCACCTCACGCTAACCACAGTAAAGTTTAGACTCTCAATTCTCATGACTGCCATCATATGCCCTTTAATGCAATTGTATTGGGCAGAAAGACAGTATCGTAGGGACAAGGCTGCTGTCAAAAGAAATAGGGAGAAATCTCCAGACTCCAAAAATAAGATGGGGACAAATTTGTTAACAAAATACAACAATTGGCAAAGAACACACATAGCATCTATTAGAACTGTGAATTGGCTGAACTTGTTCCTATGGTTGAGACTGGATAATAAGGTCAAATTCTGGCATAACCAATAGTTTTAGAAATTCTTCTTCTCTGATCGATTTAAATCCAATCTCACAGGAAATATGGACCAAATACATACAAGATCTGCATTCTCCAACTGAAAGTGTAGTGCCGGTGATAGAACTTGGGGTGCTAATGGTCTGGTGTAAGGTGGATCTGCTATCGAGAGCTAAATTGGAGGATGAGATCACGGCAGGAAACTTAGAAAGGCTAATAATAATATCTAAAGCTTCCTGCGCCCCGGGGCCAGATGGGAGCCCCAATCTGGTATTTAAGGCCGATCCAACCCTTTGGGCTAGGATATTGGAACTATACTTTATGAAAAAACTCAAATGCGGCCAAATACCTGAGAGCAGGCGCCAGTCCATTTTGGTTCCTATTCTAAAGTAGGGGGATAAACCTATACCAACGAACTATCGCCTTCTTGCGATGATGGACTCAAACCTGAAACTATTTGCCAATAAATACCTGGATGGAAACAAAGAACATACTGAGCATATTCCAAACAGGATTTAGGAAAAAACACAATACAGCCATCAACATAGCGACATTACAGTACCTAAGGGCATTATGGCCCAAAGGGAAGAATAAGCTCTACTGTTGCTATGCTGATTTTTCAAATGCTTTCGACTTGACTTCCAGAAGTAGACTCTGGGAAAAACTAAAAGACTGGGGCATTGACCCTGCCTTGCTCCATTACATACAAACGCTCTAAGCAAACACATCGGTTGCAGTCCTTCTTACCCAAGAGAGGTCCCTTTTAAAATATACTTTCACACATCAGGGGCTCAAACAGGGCTGTACGTTGGGCCCTATTCTTTACAATCTCTAGACGACTGACATGTTACAGGCTTTTTAGGCGACTAGAAACTTTCCTCCAACCATAAACAGTTAAAATTATTGGCATGTCGTATGCAGATGACATCATTTTCGACCAAACCCAGATTGGTCTTCAGCACACACTGAATTGTCCTAAACCAATATGCCAAAGAAAATGCTATGGTTATAAACAAAACTAAAACAAGAACTATGTGTCTGAAGGACTCTCATATTAAGCTCAGGAAATCACAGTGGCATTTGGACAGCACAGCCTTGGTCACTCTTAAAGAAGTTCTCTATTTGGGCTTTGCTATATGGTCCACACCACCTGCCACTTAATATGAGGATCACAGCTGCACAAAAATATGGAGGAGATGGGCAGACATAAAAAACTATGTTGAACATAGGGGTGGCAGCAACATAGAAGGATATATACAAATATACAAAACCAGCATAAATCCGGCCATTCTATACGCCTTGGAGACTCGGTCAACCGTGGAAGTCGCTTGGCTTGATAAATTGGAGGCCAAACGTCTCCACTCAATTATGACTATGCCCAGGGGGGGTCCCAGATGAGGCCTTGCGATTGGAGTATGGTTTACAACATTTGCTCTTATGTTGGCCAATTAAAAAGGGTTCTTCTATATTTTAAACTAGATGAGATGGCCCTCGGTTCGAATCATCTTCTCCAATTATGGGCAAAGATTTGGATAAACCATGCCCAAAAAAGTTTGTCAAAGACCTGCACGCTTTCAAGGAAGACTATTTGTCCAAAATAGGTTTTACTGTGGATGCAATACATGAGCGCCCGGACTGTGTAACACTCATAAAAAAGAAAACAATTGAGATGGACATGCGAAAAAAAACATTTTGCTTGGCAGTTGTTATTCACCAATACTAATCTATCAGTTTGAATTGCAATTGTTCAATTTCTCAATGCATTATTCAAAACTGAAGGAAAATAAGCTATTGATTATATTAAGAGTGTTTTTTCTTTGTCTTTTGATTTTGATCCATCGGTTTAAATCGGTTTTACATGTTATATATTTTAATTGTATGCATTTGATTTGTTTGCTATACCATTGAAGACCTACTTTTAATTTCTTAAGGATGTATTCATTTTGTAAGAATGAATTAATCTATTAATCAGATATGTAAATAATAATGTATTTGTTTCGAAAGGTTCAATATTTTGAACCAACCAAAAAAAAAACAATTTGAGATGGACATGGTCAGGGCGATAGACAGACTGCATAGTCTCAAGAGGTATAGCGAATACACCTTTCAGTGCTTGAAAAATGGTTAACCTAGAAGTTAATTAATAAAATGGTCTAATCCAGGTCTTGGACGATTCACAATGCAACTCATATTTAATATATTAGGGACAAAGGAGTTCACAAACAAGTGGGGGAAAAAAAGAGCAAGATGGCACTTTCAGGCATTGCTTCAGCGAAGTAGACACAAGTAGACATATACTTACAACGTGTACTGTATTGAAGTTATTATATGTCAATGGATATAGGGTTTTTTTGAGATATATAGAGAACATAAGCAGAGATCAATTTTGGGCCGCTTTGATATGGGCGGAATCTATAGTTGTGAATGCTGCAGCTTTTTATATTTGCAAACAGGTGTTGCTTTAGGCAATTGCATGTATCTGTTTTAACCACATTGTATGATTATATTTACGCTTTGTATATATGGACTTTTCTTTTGCTCTGTAAAAAGTGATTTTGCTTTCTTCTTTAAATGTGCAAACATTTTTTTCTTTGTTGAAAAATAAACATGCCATAGGCATTTTTGTCTTTCAATTTTGTACTTTTGACTTATTTCTTTCTTTATATGTGCTTTAATTTTTGGCATACATTGTACATATTTTATATTACAATCAATAAATGTGAAATCCACACAAGTGCTAGGATCCAGCGCAGTGTGTTTCTTGCTCTAACCAAATAGAGAATAAACATGAGGCCACTACATAATGTGTAAATAATAAAGTGTATAGAGCTCCTTTGAGATATTTACAGTGACTTAAATCCACTGTTAAACTATATGTTTTTTCCTGTCGGGACACCCCCCTTGCCTTTAGTTCTGATCTTGGTCAAATCCATTTCCAATCCTTATGGCGCGATCACAAATCCAAGGAATTCTACTCTTGAGGTGTGAAATGGACTCTTCTAATTTGGCAAATAAATGGTTTCCGCGCAGCTTTTCCGTGAACCAATTGAACATGAAGTTTGTGCTTAGTCAATTCTTTCGAAAAGAAAAAATAGAATGTCGTCAATGTAGACTACCACAAAGATGTCTAGATACTCCCGAAGCACCCTGCTGATGAACTGAGAAGCTGCCGGACATTACACAGATCATAGGGCATCACCTGATATTCAAATAATCAGAATCGTGTCTGACAGCAGTGATCGACTGATCCCCTGCCCAAATCCTCACCAAATGATAGGCCCCTCTAAGATCTATCTTGGTGAAAATGTTTGCTCGCTGAATTCGGTCTAGCATTACAGAAATCAGAGGTAAGGGATATCGATTCTTGACCGTGATTTTATTTAAAAGCCCTATAATCAATACAGGTCATCAATGTTTCATCATTATTTGGTACAAAGAAAAAAGGGGATGCTGATGGGGACTTAGAGTGACGAATGAACCCTTTGGCCAAATTCTTCTCCAAGTACTCTGAGATGCTCCTTCTCCTGCGCTGTTAAGGTGTAAATCCTGCGCAAGGTATCAGACCCATCCTCTAAATCAATATTACAATCCTAAGGATGATGCAGGAGTAATTTACTGGCTTCTTGTTTACTGAATACATCCTCAAACCCCTTGTAATATTCAGGCAGAACTCCCATAGTAGCACCCACTACCAGTTCCTGTGAAACTCCTCCGGTCAAACGCACCCCCAGGACCTCTTTTACAACTTGCTGATACAACACACATTCCCTTGTGCTGCATTGTTCCTTGCAACAATCTGACTTGAATTCTACTGTTCTCTTTTCCTAGTCTATCAAGGGATTATGTTTGGTCAACCAGGGCATTCCCAAAATAATCTGCAACTGTAGGGCATCAATCAGTTCAAAAACAATCTCTTCCCAATGCCCTTCCATTATCCTCATGACCAACTGACCAGTAATTTGCATTATTAGACCAGACGAAAGCTGTGTACCATCTACAGCCCTCACCTGCTTTGTGACCTCCTTATTAACCATTGGTACATCCAATCTCCTAGCCAAACTCTGATTCATGAAGTTGCCTGTGGCTTCCGGATCTATATCACAGGGTCTTCCACACCTTGTTTTCCCTTCCCAAAGTAAGGATACGTTCAATGGGATAAGTGGTACTGAAGTCGGGATAGTATTCGCCACCAATTGGCCCCATTCAGTAGCTGGTGGATATTGTCTTGGGGCGCGTGGGCACCTACCCACAAAGTGTGTGCCATCTCCGCAATATAAGCAGAGATTCTCTTTGCACCTCCTCTCCTCTTCTTTAGACAAAGGTGGTCTAAACTGTCCCTCTCTTTATGAACTCTTGATCTCCCTTGGCCCTGACTCACTCTTTGGTTGCTCACTTCTTACCCAGGTTCTACTATCAGGAGCTCCCAGTCTCTCCAATCTTTTCTCCACCTACCTCGCACCTACCTGCATTTCAAAAGAAATTCACTAGAATGTCCACGATTGCCACTAGAGCATCCTTGAGCTCCTCGCGTAACCCCCCTATAAAAGAGAGATGCCCTCTTCTCCGCGGGCAAACCATTTTCAAGAACTGAAGCTCTAAATTGGGTAATGTAAGCCACGAGTTCCCTACTTCCTTGTCTCCGTTCTAGCAGTTCTCCATCTACACTCTGAGCGAACTTGCGTTGATCAAACATCTTTCCAATTTTTGCCTTATACAAGACCCAATTGTTTAATTCTAAGGCTCCCCTATCCACGAAGGGAATTGACCAAGCAGATGCTTTACTCACCAAATTAGATATTATGATAGCTACTCTCGATGTATCCATAGGGAAAGATTCTGGACGACAAATTAAATGTAGCACACACTGCATCAGGAAAGACTTGAATGCAGCTACTAGTTAAACTCCCGGGGACACTAACCCCATTTCCTTCAGCCTTTTCCAACCGTGTAGACCTTATACGTGGTTCTGGATAAAGCATGGGAGGCCCTTTCTCATCATCTTTGCTCAAACCTGAAGACCCAGCTGCCTCAACAGGCCTCTGAACCCAAACACTTAACTTCTCCATTCTCGCCCCTAAGGTCAATGTCTATTTTTCTTGCTGCCAAAATCTCCTCCCTCATTTCCTTTAACATTCTTTCCAGGGACAACAGGGAGAACCCTGTCTCAGATTCCATCGTCAATCAGGCAGGACTTATTTCGTGGGTCTTTCATTCTATCAGGTCACAGTATTTCCTTCCTGCAGACGATGAACCCTCAAATGCCCTAGGTCAGCCCACTCTGCAATCTTAGAATTGCAGGGTTGACTACACCGAGGGGAAAGAGGAAGAGGATAAAATAAAAAAAATCAGGCCTTGCTTGCTGCCCTCTGATTCAGCACATGCTCAGGCGTCTCCCTGCAAACTGTGAATAAACCACAGATTATTAGCTCAACTACTAACTTCTTTACATATATTAACGTGCCCTCCCAATTGTTTATCTCCCTCTCATACCTGAATGCCTTTGCCACACACTGAAAGGCTCTTTATATATTTTCTTAAATCTTCTTTTACATTGAGTGTTAGAAACTTGACTCTGGTCTATACTCCAACATGAATTTATGTCCTTATCTCCCAATGAAATACTGAATGGAAGGCTAAATATCGCTTCAGATACCACTGACTACTCCAGGTTGACTTTAAATTTCCTTTTGCCTAGAACACTTTTAAACTGGCCTCTACCTCAAATGTTTTTTGTTTCTACTGTAGGAACTAAATGGTTTCTCAAAGTTCCTTGGAAAGTTCACCATAAATTTCCCAGTAGCTCACTGGTTAATTCTGCAGTTCACTGCTTCTCCGGAATGAGTTTTTTAAAATCTAAACGCAATCCCTGCACTCACCAACATCTGTGATACGAATCCCCGTGGTGCTTCTGAGAGATTCCCTCTCCGACGCACTGCCCTGCAACACACTATTCTGACAAACGCGTAATGCACATGCTCGCAGTTGCACGATTTTAAGGTCCTTTCCTTTAACTCGCGGAAGAAATTGCAAATGCAGCAACAACAGCTAAGAACCGTACAGGTTAATGCAGTGCATAAACTCGAGCTCACAGCAGGGTTAATACTGATGCCAAAGCCCCTTACGCCTAATTAGTGAATTCATTTGCGAGTAAGATAAAAAGCGAATTACAGTCTTTAAATCACAAAAATCAAAATAACTACTTAAACAGGAATTTGTATAATACTGAAAACAGTCTCTTTACCCTTTTAACACATCTAAAAAAGGTTTTCACTTAGATTTCTGTAGTTGCTGTTGTCTGCTCGTCCCTTTAATGACTCAGTTCACTTCTTAATTTGGTATTGTGTTCCACTAGTAGATTGCCTCTTCTGCTGTCCTTGGGTTATTTTCTGGAGCTCGGAAATCAGTGACCTGCTTAGCTGATAATCTGAATGAAAGGCAGTTGGAACTTCCACTCAGGATTCCAAACTACCTCACAGGTACCATGACACCAATCAGCTCTAAGGGCCGCTTTTCCCATCTTGGATTGGGACCACTCCTTCCTGCTAAATGATACTGTGTTAAGGAAAACCAAGTGAACCTTGTCTAGCCTTATAATATAAGAACAACTACTGAAATACAACTTCCTTCGTATATTCCACACTTGCTCTGCACCTCCAAAGACCCTTCCTTGCTTGTAAACTAAAGGGGAACCTGACAGCCACACACATTGATTTTATCTATTGACTTTGCCCCTTCAATTCCTATGAGGAACATTTTACTTAACGAAAACTCTTCAAGAATCCCTTTGGGGGTGCTCAACAGCCCCTGGACATTTTTCCTGTATCCATCTTGGGTTCAGTTAGTTTTAGGCCAAAGACTGGAATTGTAGCTTGCACATGTGATTTTTAATGTCATTTTAAATTCTTGTGTTCCACCTCCGTTCCTATGAATGCCCGATTACAACTGAACCATTTCTAGTGACACTTTCTTTTTTTCCCCTCAAGTGTATTGTCCTAAACGCATCTTGTCTGTTCGTTGCCTCTGGCTGTGCCCCCGCTTCTATGCCCCACATTGACTGAAGTGCATCTTCGTATTTCCAAATACTATGTTCTAGAGGTTAAGTGTGACAGTGACTCATGTTGGCATCTGGGACACTGTAATGACTTATGAATACAGTGTGGCTAAGCATCTGATTCCCATAGGTATTTTTACTGCTATATCTACACAAAATAATTACTGAACTAAAATATGTATATCCGTAACTTAATAAAGGTGTATATTTTTCAATATTCCAGTGTGGTGCATTTTTTGGGATCAGTGTGTCGACCTGTGTCAGCCTACATTCCCCTTCCGTGGAGTTAAGCCCAACTGATCTGCCACTCAACCTACCCTAAGATGATTGGCTTCACCTTTTGGCTTACAGTACTGCCCCCATCTTGATGCACAGCCTTCGCCAGAGGGTTGCACAAAAACTGCCTTAACACTATACCTTTAAACCAGTGCTACTAACCCCCTCAGTCAAGATAACTCACAGGACAAATCCTGCAAACCAAGTAGGATTGCGATATTTGTGCCCTAGAAATAAGGCCTAAGAAAAATCAAACACTAAAGAAAACTTGGTAAGCAGGGAAGCAGAGCAACCATTTTAGCTTTCATCTGTAAATATTACAGCCAAACTGCATTGAGTTCTTACCTTGGAGCATATCTCATGCAGGCTGGTGGCTATATTCTTGGCAGGTGCCTCACACCGGAAGACATGACATTTCAGCAGCTGCGTCATTTTATCTCTAGCCACATATGCAAAGTCTCTGCATGAGGAAAGGAGAAGTCAAAAGGGATACATTAAGTAGCCAGAAGGACTGACAGAAAAGCAAATATGGGTCTGATGAATGAAGTGAGTTGTGCCATTCCCCAACAGCCATACACCCAAGTGCCTACTTCTCTATCATCCAAGAAAAACAATGGAGGAGTTCCTTATTGGAGACTATTCCAGGAAAGGAAGGGTGAACATGTGGACTGGAGTCTTAATTGGGGACCAGTAGTGGTACCACTGTTTACATGAAATGGAGAAGGGAATGTCTTTAAAACAGGCGATTAAAACAAAAACAACGCAAAGGTGTATAGATTGCGGCTAGTGAAGACCTTGACAGATTGCTGAAGTACAGTACTCCCACAGCAGCACTCACACATTCTATTAAAGCATCATTTTGACCACAAGAAAGGGCTTAGGGACACACAGAATAGATACAGCAACATTTTCCAGGCAATGTGAAAGTTGTGCTCTGCAATCTGTACTACCCTCATGCTTCCCTCTATAATTGTTCGAGAGGAGAATACTGCTAATTTAACAATCTCTAGTGATGTAAGGTATATATTACTGCAATTAATATTACTAGCTTGCCATCATAAAGAGACCCAACCTCCATCAGGAAAGAAACCATTGTTTAAAAATGCAAGTATAGATACATCAAAATAGATCAAATGAGAAGGGAACGTATGCTGTGCAGGGTATTATTTTCTAGTGTACTCCGGCCACCTGCTCCACTGTAAACAAAAAGGCCATTTCTCGATACGCCAACACAAAAAATGTGGGTCATCAATAGGTGAACATGGGCATGATAGTACGTCACCCAGTCACATCATCCCAAGTGAAGCAAGCTACACTACTGGAGATTCTTGCGTCCTTCCGGACAGTTTACCGAACAGAACTTATCAGTGGGCTATGGCTCAAACACCTTGATTCCTCATTCTCTTCCATCTCTATCGATGGGTCTAACCTCCACATCTTAAACACATAAAAACAGCGAGACCACCTCGAAGCAGACTTATCAATGAAAAGACTGATCAATGCCCTAACTTCCTCAACAGTCTACACTGCAAGAATCCTCTCACTTACTAGGCAATTCCTCTCTCCTAGCAACTGCCTCACTTTGGCCCATGCTTTGATTCTCTCCAAATTGGATTATTGTAATGCCCTTTTCATAGGCAAAACTTCCACCAATTTATCAAAACTCCAACTACTCCAAAATAAAGCACTTTGTGAAGCCCTTGGATTAAAACGCTCTGACCACATCTCTGCTATAAGACGAGAATCCCACTGGCTCTCCAACAAAGCATGTGTTGCTTTCAAAACACTGGCTATTACACACAGGTGCATACACCAAGAAGCCCCCTCCTACCCAAACAGCGGCATCTCCATAATTGTCTCAGTATGAACACTTAGGTCAACTGCCAGTACGCTCCTGACCACCCCGCGCTTTAAGAGTAAAATATCTGTCAGCGTTAGCTTCTGTGTCACAGCCCCACACTCTAGAACTCCCTACCTGCTCACATCCGTAACGAGCACTCGCTCACTACCTTCAAGAAACTTGTCAAGACCTGACTCTTCAACAAATATGAGTAACTAATGCCGTCATTCCATGCCTTTACTGCTTTCTTGTCATGTATTCTATATGCTGCTGTACAAAACGCTGCGATACCCTTCAGTTTGGGTGTTACAAAAATGTAAAAAAATAAAGAAATATGGGCTTCCACTGATCAAATCTGCATGGCTGAAAACACAGAATGTGTGCCTCTCAGAAATGCATGTACAAGCTGATCATGATGGACACAGCAGGTACCCTTTATGCAGCAGACATTGCATTTTCAGAAACGGGAGGCCATACTTGTAATCTTTCCACACATTCTTTAAACTGTATTACTAACCAAACAGAATATTGCCTTTTGATTCAGAACACGGATCTACCAGCTTAGAAACAGGCTACCACCAATATTAAACACGCCAATAAAAATCACATTAACAGATCACATTTTATCATATAATATTCAGAAATAGGGCCTGCCTTCCAGTTTCAACGTGTGCTAATCTGGATAGACCTCCCATTCCCATTTCATCAGCGAGGGCCTTCGGGTTTCAGGATTTTGAATGCCATTCTATTTTCCCACCCAAATAAACCATTTCTTTTTTTGCTTCCTTACAAGTGGTTATAGACACTTTATTTTAACTGTTTAACTTTAGGCAATACAGTTTAATATTTGCAATCTCCCTAAAATGTCTGTCCTAATATAAATACCAGTGCAATATTTTAGGGTTTTGAGGTTCACAGGGGTCCAACAACACACAACACACGAGACAGATATGTGACCCGCCCCCTCTCCCCCCCGGGACAAGGTGTACAAGGTCACATGAGAACAATGGGAGATGGGATCATGAGTGGTGGGGACTGTGATGATACTGTACCTCTCCCTTCATCGCAGATCGTGGCCAGAACACAGCAGTCAGTCAAGAAGGCGAAAGAAAGAACAAACGCCGAAAGAGACCATTACATTCCTGCTCAGAGATGGGGGCCATTCAGCTACACAACATACATAGTGCTACTATATGTAGATTCTCTGTGCAAATGAAAATTCACCATCCACGGCAACCCATCCGGTGACATCTTTCTGATAAACCAAAAGGCTCACATATGAAGATTGCCAAGTTAATTATCACAGCCCACCCACAGATTTCCTCTGCTTGGTTCCAACCTCTCATACAATTCTATTATTCAGCACATCATTCTATAACAATTTAACTTGCAAGCCCTGTGGGCCATCCTAGTGTCAAGTCTACACTAGCCAAATGGAGTCCATTCCCAATCATCATTCAGACAGTGGGCTTGTCGAGATTAATAATGCATCATAAATGCATCATGGTACACTCAGGATGAGGAATGCTAGGAGGGTAGAATGTAGGCTGGTCAAACGTGTACACTACAGAATGGGGGTGGAAAGAGTGGGGAAAGCATCTCAAAGCTTCTCTAAACAGGTTGGGGGTGGGTGGTTCAACAGCTTGTGGAATTGTAGTAAATGATGACTACTTGAAGCAGTGAAAGGAGATACTATAGCAAATGCTCCACAGAAGCCAAAGTTTGCTAGAAAGGGTAGCATTATTTTGATTTAGGCATAGCAGGATGGACATCATTATATATGAGGAATCATTTAGCAAATGCAAGCGCTTCTTTTACTCTTTGGAGCCATTTGTGAGACACGCATCTGCCCCTGGTGGGTTTCGTAGTGATGTAGGTGGGGTGAGAGGAACGGGGCAAGGGCGATATCCAGAGTGCAGTCTCGCACTGACCTAGGATTCCAGAGGCCAGTGTCCCAGCAAAGTATAACTAATGGTATTTGGAAATGTACATGACAGACACTGATCTGCATTTCAAGAATTGTTTGCTGGGGTTGGCAGGCATTTCAAGGCAATGCATGATCGGTTTCATACCATAGTTTGGGCATACCATCCACTGTCGCATAGTAATTGACCAGGTTTGGATACAGTGTACATCAAATTGACAACTGATTAACATTCTACAGTTGGGCCCCTGTGTTGCAAAGGCATCAACAATGCAGCAAAACAGGTGTGTGCCTATTAGCAATATGTCCCAGTACAGTGGACAGTCTTGTATTGTTGTCTCTAGCCACAGCACACTTGTGAGCTGCTTTACCAGCAGACTGATCTCTTGGTGGATCAATGGGTCTTAATGCTGCCCTCAGCATGGCTGGTGGTACTCAATCACCCAAAAGATGGTCTGGTGTGAACAGCCCTCCCTAAAGGCACAAGAACGCATCGTCCACTTGGATACAGATAGTGATGTGCCATGTTCATGCAGGTCAAGGGACTTGAGGGATAGATGCACTAAGAACTTGTGCTCGGATCCAACGTTGCAATGTTCAGTTTCCCATTTCACACGTGAACGAAAAATGTCTTCTAAAAGACACAAGCATAACAAACACAGGTACGCTCAGCAAAATAAATACTTGTGTATTAGCTTAGATAGACTTGCTTGATAAAAACATACTGACTCAAAAACAAATCATTACAAAAGTGGGGAAGTAAGAAACCTCTCTAACAGGAATACTGAAATTCTTTCAAACAAGCAGTTTGGTACTGCTGCCACAAATAGTAAACAGTCATTTTAGCAGCATACACAGCTGCACTGTATGCAGCTGCTGGTTACTAAATATTTTGCTTTAGTTCCCATTCACTCTGAGGCAAGACGGCAGGAGCGTAACGGGAAAATCTGAATAAAGATATCCTTTGAGTTAATTGATTAATTTATTAGGTGAATAAAGCATGTTTGGTTGCAGTACAATACCAAACTGATCGAATGAGTGACTACGAGCAAACTAGGTATGTCTAAAAGCAGGCAAACATTGATTTGTTAAACAAGCCGAAAAGGTTGGTTTGAGAATTGGCAAACGGGCCTTTGGATGAATACGATGGTCTGTTTACCACAAAGCTTTCAAAAAGAATAGTAACACAGAAAGTTCAAGTTTGAAAAAAGCCTGACAGACTGGGGGGGGGGGGGGGATCATTATTGCAGGATAATGACCTGCTCCCAAGTTCAAGCCAGAGGTAAAGTAGAGGGCAATACATTTGAAAAGGCAGATTAATTATTCCAAGCGATAATCATCACTCCCAAGGTCTATAAGGATCGTAACACATTGTGCTAGAAGTAATAAAGCTTTTGGAGTTGTGATGGTGAAGTAAGAGCTCTTAGTTGAATAATCATAAGTCAGAAGACGTGTTAGAAAATTAAATGTGGTACATTTTTTAATATTTAAATAACTAGGTTGTTTTTAAAAGGTAAACATTTTCATTGTGAACTTAGTTGAAGCAGAACAGCTTTAGTATGAGATTGTTTTAGGTCCAACGTTAAAGTGAACCGTTTTTTTTTTATTTTTTTTTTTACAAAAGTGAAAGCATTGTTCATGTTTTAGCTTAGACTTTGTGTTAAATTAGGATGGAAAGTTGTTGAAATTTCTTGGAAAACGCATGCTCTTTTTTTTAAATGCAGATAAAGGTTTTCAATTTGCCTGGATGCTTGTGAAGTATGAATGTCTCGAATGTGGTCAATGACAGTAGTTATTGATAGTATGGCAAACATTCAGAATGGCTGAGAGGAGGTTAATAATGCACTAATAGGTTTTAAGGCCCATCAATGTACCATTCTAAAGATAGTCCGGATTATGAACAAACTCAAATTTAAGTGACAGGATTAAATGCCCTATTTATTTATGTATAACATGTGTGTAATGCCCAGACCCAGGGGCATATCAGTGTGTGTACAGAATAAGCACGTTTAAAGCAGGGGAACAGTCAGATGGTACACCGCAAGAGCAAAGTGAAAAGAGTCAATAGTATTTGTTGAAGCCAGGTCTTCACCAGTTTCCGAAGATGGTAGAAGATGTTTCATCTCTGATGCGTGGGGGTAGTGAGTTCTAGAGTGATGGGGCTGTGATAGCAATAACCAACGCCTCCAGCTCTGACCTTTTTGAATCTTGGAGTGGTGTGGTAAGAGTTATGCTGTTAGAGGAGCAAAGGGCACGAGAATGTCGTCTCAGCGAGATACTCTTGGTTAAGTACAAAGGGACAGTATTTTAAATGCAGTGATTTGCTAGTTTTGGAGCAAGCCTTAACAGGGAGCTAGTGGACTTCACGTCTGCATGCCGAGATGTGGTCATATCGGAGCAGGCCCAGAGTTGTAAGGAGAGCTTTACGTTGGAGTTGTTGCAGATTGGATACATTTGCTGCAAAGGTGCCAATGAGTAAAGCATTACAATAGTCAAGTCTGCTGATAATAGCTCTTGCAATCGTAAGGCAGTTGGTTGGGGACAGGAATTGTCTACTCAAAGAAATAAGTTTCGCAGTGTAAGCTGTTGAGGATGCCAGATCGTTGATGTGGCTAGTCATGTTGATTTCTGCGTCAAGATGGACCCCCAGCATTTTGACCTGGCAGAGGACTGGAATGGTGGTTACCATCAATGGAGAAGGAGTAGTATGCAGAGGCAAGTTTGCTTAGGCGAGACAGAGAACCCACAATCAATAGTTCAGTTTTGTCATCATTCAGACTGATTGTGGGTCACAATCCAGTTTTGAATGGTGGAATAAATCTTGTTGAGGATGAAAGCGTCCGCAACGTGGTTCCTGGTGATGGGGATGAGTATTTGTGTATCAGCAAAGTTTGCATAGGTTATGTGAAGAGAATCAAGGATGTCGAATAGGGGCTTCATGTAAGTATTTTAGGGAGTACTGGACAAACAGGAGCCTTGGGGAGACCCCAGAGGTGCTGGGATGGGGTCTGCAGCAGAGTCCCCGTACAGTACAGATTCTAGAAGTGCAGCCCCCGAAAATGAACTTACACAAGTTAATAGCGTCGGCAGAGAATAGGAAATGGGAGCCTAGCAGTTGGCAGAGTGTGTCGTGGTCAACCAAATCAAAAGCTGCAGATAAGTCCAGGAGGAGAAGGATGGCAAGATTCCCAGCATCCCCGGATGCTGTCCAGCTGTATCTTTAAGTCTAGCAAAGCGGTTTCAGTGCTGTGATTTGGTCAGAACCCAAATGGTCTTGTGCTGAGGAGAGTTTTTAGGAAGAGTTGGACTTGTGAGTAGACGATACGGTTGAGAATGTTATGCAGAAAGGGGAAAGATGTGATGGGTCGGTAGTTGGTAGATGAGTAGGGATCAAGAGATTTCTTTTTTTTTTTTTTTAAAAAAAAGGAGTGATCCAAGCTGATTTAATGCTGTTGGGCAAAGTGAAGGTCTTAAAGGAGGCATTGAAGTCTGTGATGATAGGCGCACACAGTTTTACAATGTGTGACGGACAAGAGTCTCCTTTGCAGTTTGAGGGCAAGGATGGTCACCAGGATATACTTTTCAGTGACTAGGTAGAATGCAAAAAGAGCAGTATCAATGGTGAGATCGAGGTCAGATGGGAGAGAGGTGGACAGAGTAGAGGTTTTGGAGCCTAGTTTGATTATTTTCGGCATTGATTTTGGTGCAAAGTAAGCAAATTGTGTTGGCAAGGGCGTCCTGAATGGTATTACACCATTCATTGTCTGATCTGGTGTGAGTGTTAGGACTGACAAGGTTCTCTAGTTCTTGTAGGATGGAGAACAATTCTTTGCAGTTAGAGCTAGCATTAGAAATCCTAATATTGCAGGAGTTGGCCTTTTGGGAGAATACTGCTTTCTTGTAGGTCTTAGCAGCTAAGGTAAAGTTGGAATGGCTAATTTGGGAGGAGTTCATAAGATATATGTTCTCAAGGGATCTCTTAATTTTGTGACGCAAGACAAGTTCATCTGAGGATCAGTGGTTGGAGAGTGTGCGCTTTGGGGATTTTAGATTTGAGAGGAGCATGTTGATCCATTGTAGTGCTGAGGCTCTGGTGGTAATGATGAGCTAATATTGTTATTGTCTAATATTGTGAAGGTGAGGAGTGCGCAGAGATAGGGCTTAAGAAAATCGTGCCTACGTTTGCGAGTGTTATGGACAAGGATCGGGCTGATTTCAGGGGCAAGAGGTGCCGTGGGATTGGAGTGCAGAATGTTAAATTCAATGAGAAAATGATCAGACCAAGTGAAAGGGGAGATCGTGGTGATTTCAAGGGTGACGTTGTTGGAGCGAATCCAGTCAAGGGTGCGTCCCTTACTGTGGGTCGGATCATTGACAAGTTGAGTAAAATTAATCTGTAGGGCTTGAGTAAGCAGGAGTGCCTTGTTGTCACTGGGGCCGTTGAAACCCAGATTTAGAACACCTAGTATGGTAAATTTGGTGGAAGGTTTAACCAAAGGAGTAATCATAAGAGGGATATCAGATTCTGGTTTACCTGATGAACTTGGTTGGCAGTCGAGGAGGAAGAGGTTTTGGGTGGTCTGAGTGTTAATCAAGAGTTTTAGGAGAGATTCATAAAATGGTAGTTGGGGGGAGTCAATACATCTGAGGAGAGAGGATTTGGCAATGAGTGCCACACCACCACCTAGGGAGCTGATGCGGTCAGACCTGAAGATAGAGTAGTTGAGGGATGGCTAAGGATAATGGCTGCCCTGAGCCATCATGCAACCAAGATTCCGTGATGGGAAATATGTCGAGGCCAAGGTCTGTGATAAGGTCATGGATGTCGATGGCATGGGCACCAAGGGAGCATGCATTAATCAACGCACACTTGAAGGATGTCGCTTTGTTGCTGGGGAGCGTCAAGTGAGGGGAATTGGGGGGCGCGTCTGGCATGAGAGGTGAGAGGAGAATGAGAAGGTGATTTGTGGGGGAGGAGAGCCTAGTCACTGGAGTCATTTTGTGCCAACATGAGGTTCGGTAGAGGAGAGAGAGGTTGGTAATGTAGTTGTGTAGTGCTATCTTTAGCAGTTCTTGGGGTAGGTGGCAACAATGAGGTTGCATGAGCAAAACTTGTAAAGGCTTGATTGGCCATTGCTGGGGTATTCTTTTCAACTCTGGCTTTAGGAGAGCTAAATGTGGCAGAGCTGATGCTGGGAGGCAGAAATGAGGAGGCTCGAGCATTATTAACAAGCGCCAGGATGTAATGCCCGACAAGCGCCAGGATGTAATGCCCGACAAGCGTCAGGATGAAATGCCCGACAAGCGCCAGGATGAAATGCCCGACAAGCGCCAGGATGAAATGCCCGACAAGCGCCAGGATGAAATGCCCGACAAGCGCCAGGATGAAATGCCCGACAAGTTTCAGGATGATAGGGTGAAAAGAAGGACCAGCCTCTCAACAAAAGCAGGTTCATTCTCTTACACATACTGTTCCTCCAAACAAGTCTTAAAGTTTCAGCAAACAGTTCAAAGTAATCCAAATCAAGGAGTCTCCTGACCATTTACAAGAACACTGTCCTTTTAATATTCTTTGGTGTTGTCTGGAATTGTGTTATACACATTCTGTTGTTCCCACAGACCCAGAGACCCTAAAGATAAAATGGCTTGAACTCCAATGTAGGCCTTCAGCTGGTAGTTGAAAGTGTGCACTTGCCATCTGTGCTTCTCCCTCAGAGAAGAAGACTAAGGAGGCAGTGTGGGCCTCTGAAGGTTTACCATTACATCTGGGAACCCCTTTCACATGATCTACAGACTTGCATACAAAACATTTTCCAAATGTTCTCTGGAATGGGGGTTTCTGTTGACCTCCCTCTGGTTTGGCACCAGAAGGTTCACTAGACCTACCAGGTTTTCCACAAAATGTACCCTTGTTATGTTTGTGGCCCTCGTTTGGATGGTTGGGATTAGAATTCTATGTGCCCTATTTATTGTGCTGCTTCGCCTCCTCCGTGTGAGTAGCCCCAGAGTCTTTATGAGTGGCCCTGTTGTAGGTCAGCAGCATGTGCTAGCATTTTAGGATCAATTTCCTTAGAGTCAGCTAAGTGCTGTCTCAGCTCAGGAGAGCAGGCATCCAAAATAGATTCATTCAAAGGTGTGTACTCTGTACCCCTTAACCCAACCATCTAAGTTCTTCAGAAATTCACATAACCAGGTAGCCCAAGGGGTACCATCAGTCTTTTTGAGTGTCCTAAAACTTGTAAGGTACTGGGAAGTAGTCTTCCGAAATCTGGCTATTAATGCCAGCTTAACTGACTCATAATCCTTTCCGTCATTGGCACCTAACTCTATAACAGCATAACAACCATTCAGGTGGAGCCGAGACATGAGCCATGGAATCAAATAATTCCCGTTTATTCCTTGCAGACTATAGGTATACTCAAACATACTCTGCCAATCCAACACATTATGTTTAGGTTCATAGATGTGCACTGCTCCTTTAGGCAGGTAAAGCCTCTTGGGACTAGTAGACCTAGAAGACCCTGAAAGGGACGCAGAATCAAGGGACATCTTTCTCATTTCCATTTCATGCTGCATTTCTCTTTCACTTTTTGATTTTTGGTGTTTCAGATTGCACATCCAGTTTTTTAACTCCCAACTCTAATCTTAGTGTCTCAAGTGAAATATATTCTTGGCTTAAATTTGGACCTCGTGGGGTCACAAAGGGAAGTCACTAAGGTACAGGGGCAGGCTGTGGAAGAGGGAATCTCCCTTCTGAGGACTCCGCTCCCTCCTCTGACTCTTCTTGCCGATTGGAGGTTGACTCTAAACTAGCATCCTCATCATTATCTTCCACATTATTTTGGTTAGTAGGTGTTGTAGGTCACCTACCCAAGCTTTTGTGATTTAAAAACCTTACAATCAATTCACATTTTTTTCCTTTCAGAGTCAGACCCCTACTTTTACACATATCTTTCATTTGTTCGACAGGTCAGGGATGACTCATTAAAGTTATCCATATTTGGCATGTTACAGTTCCTTATCTTTTTGGCGGCGCTTAGCCTTGTGGCTCGTTTAGTTGGGCACAAGTAAAACAAATAGTCAATGTAAACACTGTGTGAGACTACACAACAATTATCTGCTTGGTATTAGGTAACCCACCTTTTGGTATAGGTCTGTACTACACATGTTGGTAGTGTGACTGAGCAGCCAGGCCCATCTCAAGATGGGTAAATGTGAGCTGTAGAGCTGTACATATAAACTCCGTAAATACAAGCTAAGTAACACTTGCACTCAAGGTTTCAGTTATAAATAGTTATTTATTTAACATCATTTTTTAAATAAGCGTTCTTAAAAAGACAATTTGTTGTAACAAGGTAAATCTACTTTACAATTACTTTCCAGAATCAAAACAAGTTAGTGGATAATCTTTGGATATGCTTCTTACAGAATTCCTACACCCTGAGGGGATGGCAATCACAAGGACAGTAATGGCATTTATATATCTCACCAGTATACTTTGCAGATTCTGAGGTTGCAGAAAGGAAAGGTTTGGGAAGGAAAAAGGTTAGACAGTTTCTCAGTATATGTGATGACAACTAAATCTTCCAATGAAACATAGACATGCCTTTCCCAGCAGTAACAGTAGACAACAAGCTACCAACTATGAGGGACAAACAGTATCAAAGTCAATGGACTAGAAACGTAGTTAGGGAGCTAGGACAGCCAAAGTCATTTGGGACACAGTCTATGGATCAGAGGCACTTCTAAGATCAAAGTCTTGCACAAAGTTAGAGTCCTTCGAAAAAATCACTTGTAGGGTCAGATGCTGTTAAGCCAGTGAAGAGTTGATATCAATTTTAAAAAGGTAAGCCAATACAATTCCCAAATAAGTAGAGCGCAGCTAAGGCAATATGTTGTACCCCAAGCCGCCTAAACAGTACCTCTGGTTTGAAGAAGTGATCCAGCTGGATTCTGTCTTGCTATTGCAATGCAGACCCTTGTCCCTGAGCTGAGTTGTGGGGACAAGAGGGACGATGTCTGGAGGGCTCCTGCGGCGGTATTTGGCAGGTCGTCGGCAGCTACAGGCTCTTTTCGGTTCAGTGGCACTTCACGGTTTCAGCTCTTAGTAAACAGCACTGTTGCGGATCGTGATCACCGGTTGGACACTTTGCTCCCTCGGTCTTGCACTCTGGTGAGGGGACTTCGGATCTGGTGGTCCTGCTTCTGGAGGTTCCTTAACAGTCTCACAGAGCTTCTAGCCAGATTCGTTCCACGGCAGATGTTGCACTCGACTACGGACATTCAACCCCTGGCATTGGGCTTCCGAAGCAACAGAGGCACAGCAAGTCGGGGATGGCGGTCTAGTAGAGTTTGGCTCGGGGTTAGTTGGTCCCACTAACTCAAGGGGAGAAGTTGTTCCACCCGGAGCGTCTGTCGAGGTGAAAGGAGTTCAGCACAGCAGCAGGGCTTCACCGGGCAATTCAAAGGTCCAGGAGGTTGCAGAAAGCATTGTTCATGGTTTCTTAGCCAGGTGTTTCTCCCAGTCGTGCCTGTAGTCCCAAAAACCCTCACCATTTAAGCCGGTTTCTTCCATTCATGCACAGCCTAGGCTGTCAATCACACAGCCAGCCAATCAGGACTAGTTGCATCCAGGCATTCCTAGACACAAACAGGGAAGTTTCAGGACCCTCCCTCACATCCAGTCCTTCCAGATACACTGGAGTCAGGGGCGGGCTTCAGGGCTGAAGCTCGCCAAAGGCAAAACAAAGGGCTTGAATCTGTCTCAACACACAGAGTAAAACCCAAGAAAGACCTCACAAACAGAAAATGGCAAATAATGAAGACCAGGGCCATTTTGACAAAATTGTCACCCATGGGCGCTGTACTGCAGCTGAGGGTTCAGCCTGCAGTAGAAAAGCTCAATAGTAAGAAAAAGTAAACCACTGCCACCAGCCATTTAAAGTAGTGAGGGTAACACAAAAATGTTACATGAGAGTAGGAGAAGGGGCTACTTGGTAACCGCCCAGCAATTCACATAAGATGGGGTGTGCTGACCTACAAAGAGAAAAGGTAAGCAAAGTCAATTTCACTTTAGTATTCTTGGGAACTGTAGTTCAAACAAGAAAAAGGTAGTTAAACCTTATGAGAAATCTAAAATGAATTCTCTGTGACACTGCACTGCAGGTGCTGTGTGTCACCATACAAAAAGCAGATGGCTATGGAATTTGTCAGACTCCAAAAACACTGAAAACACAAAGTCCAAATCAGGTAAAAACACACGAGAGTGAGAAAAAGGTCTCACTTACTCCAGGGTTAAAATTAAAAAGTCCTAGGTCCAGCAACAAAAGAGCTGGGGGTCTCTAAGGTTGAAGGGAATTGGCACAGAAATTAGATTTTCCCTAACACTGGACAACTGTCTCTCAACAATACCTTTCTGTTCCTGTGCTAATATTCCCTCCTACACTCTGCTCAAGAGTGTTATACCAAGATATAGGACCTCATTAGAGTATGTGGTGTGGGGAAAAAATGGCGTAACGGAATTACAGATACTTTTCACTGTTCCACCATACTGAGAGTTTGGCTCTGGAATGAGTGGGGGGAGGAGGGTGGGGAGAGGGGGGGAGGGGAATTTACCTCCAGTATCTGGCTGAAGGTAAATCCTCCCACTTTCTGCCGGAAAATCAGAGTAATTACTGCAGAAGTGTTTTGCTTTTTTCGGGCACGCACAGGGGCCTCAGACTCCTGCACCCTATTATACGGACCCAAAAAAGTTCTTGGACTCAGGGAGGCAATGAATCACACTCTGACCAATAATTAGAAGAAAATGGCTCATTACAGGCCCTTTATTCATACCCAATACTCATACACAGGACTAAAACATAACATATAGTCAATTATACATAAACACAGAAAAAGAGCACCACCGTTAGTATGGTAGCAGAAGACACCTTCATCTCAGCCACCACAACACTGCTTAGTCACAGAGCAGGTAGGCAGAGAGATCACTCATGCTAACGGGGTCTGGAGCAGAGCGTCCTCCCTATCACCTAGACTGCATCCCCCGGGGTTCAATTCTCTGTTTTCCATGAGGAATACCTCTTCTCTTTATGGGGAAATCCCCGCCCCTTCATGGTTACAGGGCTGCCCTCAGCTGAAGGGCAGACAGCAAGCATTGGGAGCAAAGAGTGGAACAACCCAGCTTCTCTCCCTCGCCTTCGTTCCCAGAACACCTTATCACTGCACCTGCAAAGCTCGGACACCATTTTTGGCTCGTCCTTCAGCGGACAATACAACAACTATCCTACACAGTTAGCTCATCTGACATTATGTGACCTTGCAACTGTTGCAAAATTCATGTTTGCTTACTGAGCCCACGAAAATGTAGGCTTTCATTGCAGTAATGGAAGTGAATGTCCAAAACGGCCGTGCACCGGTGCCATGTTATTTATCTAATTTTTGTACACGTACTACAGGTGGTAATTCCATATGAATCCATTGCGAATTTTGGTGGACACCAAATGAATGGGGACCAACACCGCCGCCACCACCACCACCACCACCACCACTTTAATTCCAGCGGTAAATCCGCCAGACCAAGTGGCAGCAACAGTAATTCCAAAGGGTGGTATTCCTGCAAATTAACCACCAGAACACCGCCGAACTCGTAATGAGGCCCACAGTCTTACTTTATTCCATCTACCAAATATGATGGGCTCCTTTATAGTATTTCCTGGTATACTCTCCAACAACCTCACTCGTCTACCACATCAAGAAGTTGCCTTCTTTTCCCCATAGAATACCCCTCTTCAATATCTCGTACAATGTATCCATTTCAAAAAGCTTCCTATCTTGGCTAGTGACTCAAACTCCCCCTCTGGTTTCACTTCAGATACTTTCTTTCTACATGCATATGTTTCATTCTAGATACATATGTTTCTTTCTACATACAATTCTTACTTCACAAAAGTTACACTCGTCAAACTTTACTATTGCTTTTTTTAGGCTTTCCATCATTCTTACCACAAAATCTTGCTTCAGACATTTGCTTTCTTCAGATAACTAACTACCTCCTGTTACAGTTTCACAACTTCATTACTGGTCATACTGCCTCCCCTCATGCTGCCCTTCTCAAAGGATAACAAACCTATCTTTGCGCAGTCTAAGCTTTCTCAAGGTTCTCTCCCAGAACCTTTCATAAGTATCTGTCATATGGGATTTTTATATATAAATATGGGCATGAGTTCGGCAGAGGGAATTCAGTCGTACTGTGATTGCAGTAGACAGACGTCTTTCTTTAACTCTATCAACTGTCGGCTGTCCCTTTAAGGCTCCTGAGCAGCTTACAAAGGAGGAGCCGGGCGCGTAGCGCCGGTGCGTAAGTTGAGCAGGAGTTCATTTGTGCTCGTCAGGATGAAGCCAGGCTATCTAGAAGCCTTGGGTACTTCATAAAGATGGAATCTGACAGCCCGCGTACCAGACACCAGCTGAGATTGCAGGACTTCAATATCCCGCTTGTTCGTTGGAACCAGAGGCGAGCATCAACTCCCCTATATCAAAAGTGACAAATTGCTCCCGTTAGGGATATTTATCATTTTTATGCTTCAACCCCCTCTCGTAGTGAGACCCCCAGCTCTTTTTGCTGGACATCTGGACTTTTTCTTTAAAGCCTTTTTCCAAATCATTCATTCTTATGGGCTCTGTCCTTTGCTGTCCTATGGAGTCTACTTTCCTGCATATCTCTTTCAAGGCAACTGCATTTTACTTTTACAGCACACAGCTCCTTATGGGCAGTGTTGCTGGGAACCCTTTGTGTTCTCCTTTGAGATTCTTTACTATATCCTAGAGTAACTACAGTTCTTAAGGATGTGTTCTACCAACTATTGCGTAATATTTACTGCAGGCTATGTTCATAGCCCCGGATGTCCAAAATAGGGCCACCCAAGTACTAACTTGGTGGCTCCTTTCGTTTTTCAGCAAAATTGTTCTTTGCCAGCCCTTTACCGTCCTGGGAGAATGAGGCCTGTGGTGAGTGATTTGCCTTTTCCGGGAACCCTTGAGTGTCCACGTCTAGGCTCCAAGTGTGTCTGGGCAGGCAAGAAGTGGGGGAGGAGTTTTTCACTCCCCTGCTCTTTGTCTGCCTGAGTGCCTGAATGGAACCCACTCCCACTGTTGGTCAGGCCGCCCTCACTGGACAGTCACACTTCCCCCTTTCTGTAAATTGCTGAGAGAGATTTGCCAAGGAGTGTGTGCTGAAACTCTACAAAAGGTGAGGTACCTGAGGTGAAAGGCAAGTCGACCACTGAAAGCTGAAGTAACCAAAGAAGACGACCAGAGACGCCTGCAGACCCTTTGCAACACTGAAGCGACCACTACTGTCCTGACCCTGTTTGTGTGACAGAGGAACTGTGAAGAGGACTACTCCTTCCTTTTGACTGGTGGGAACAACCGGTCCCAAGGCCAACTTTAATCAGAGGCATCTCCCCAAGTGCTGTGCCTCTTCAGAGCTGTGGAACCCCAATACCAGGAGACCTCCCAACTATTGACGTGCATAGTCTTGGAAATGCTGAATCCGTCCAAGTGTTTGCTGAGCTCCAGGCGAATCTGCAGAGACAGTGTTGGATAGATACTCAAGAGAAAAGGAAGATATAAACTATCGCTGAATGTTAACAATGAAAGTAGAGCTGCTAATGTTTTTCCAAGATATTTAGTGTAGTTTCCTAGCTCTTATTATCGAAAATAATTAATGCGTGTGAACTTATACCCCAATCAAAGAGGTACGGACCAGGCATAAGCTTTTTGACTTGGAACACACTGCCTGTAGATTCTGTTAAAAAATGGGAACAATCGAGACGGTGAAGCATATGCTTTTAAGTTGTAGTGGCTGGACACCCTTGAGAACACACTGTGGGGAGGGCGGGGCGGAGGAGAGGGGAGAGGGATTGCGTGGGGTCTCCCTACTCATTTAAGACAAATAAATTGTAAAATAAATACGATCAAATGCGATTAGGTCATGTGTTTTAGGTCAAATAGACCCAAACCATTTAGGTCATTTGACGGTAGAGGAACGGTTGACTATGGGTTTAATGGGTGAAAACCCCACTATGGTTTTTGCAGTGATAACATTTTTAGATGAAGTTATTAAATTGTGAACTAAAATTCTTTGGAATTGTATTCATTTGCCTATGTAATTAGGAGGTTTGATGATTGAATTAGGTAATTTGGAATTTGTGTGGTATTCATGAAATGTGTTGTGTTTGTAATACACCAATCAAAAGAAATTAAAAAAAATACATGGGCTTTTTCGTGGTTTTCTCTTTTGGTGACCAAGCAGTCCTGCTTGAAATCTGGACGGAAATCCATTCTTCTTGCTGACCGCTCTCCCAAGTGCTGAAAAACTGCTTGGGCTGATCTGCTTTTAAAGGGCATTCCCCATCCCCTTGGAGATTATCCTGCTGTATTGGCTGCAGCTGTGTTTCAGAGGTTAATTCTTGCTCCTGGTTGGTGAATGTTACTAGGTCATGTGACAGGACAAGGAGCTGGCCTAAAAGAATAACCGGGCTGATAGCCATTTTGATTTCTCCTTAAGATTATACCTGCCAAGGAATGCAGTTTTCCTGTCTACATCACTTGTACAGTGGTTCTCAACTAGTAAATAGCAGAGGTTTTGAGGGGGTTCTTATTAATTCTAAAACACCTTTTAAGCCTTCATCACTTTCCATATGTACATTGCTTTGCAGACTTCTACCACAAATGTGCAGACTTGTTCCAAGAGTTTGTGAACACGAAAGTCTAAGTCCGAACTCCAGATTCACAAATAAAAGCAAATACATGCAAACACGTATTGCAGGCAGCCCCCTGAGGGTTCATGGGAGGCACAGTGCGACACCCCCATGTCTTGGTGACTGGGCATGCGCCACAGGCTGGGGGGGTAGGGTCAGAGAACAGGATTTATTTTTGGAACCATCTGTAATAAGAATAACCATGTCAAGTCAGAATTCCATATTTGAGATTCCTTTTGCTAAGTTCCCCAAGCTTTTTGCATGACTTTCTAGTTTAAGACTTTTTCAGAGCGACTTCTAATGAGGTTCCCCCTGCAACCAACTCCTTTTAGTCTGCTGCCCTTAAACGTCCCTATAGCTGCCAGGCTAGGGGTGCTTTTCGAGGAGCGAGACGACTGCACCATGCAGGAGCTTTTTAATCCAGTTAGTAACCAAGTGCATTTGGCTACTAACTGGATTTGGCCATTTGCGTACCATGGCATTTATAAAGTCCTCGATTTGCTTTACAATCAGTCTTTCTTTGCATGGACCAAAAGGAATGGCCAAAACAGCTAGCCACTCTGCCGATGTAGGCTCTGGGAAGAGTCTGCCCTGGTCACTATATTTGGTTGCAACCCAGTTTGAGTTGGATGGGTCTTTCAACTTCAAAGCACATCTGCAAGAGATTTTGTTTTTACTTGCAAGACAGTTGAAATGATGGGCCGTTTTTTAACCTGTATGCCCTGGTTGGGTCCAATCCCTCTGTAGAGGCCTTTTGGTCTCTCTGAGCTGAAAGAATCTCTCTCAGGCTCCCCTTTGGCTTCTATCTAGTGTTGCATGCTGGAACCAAAGCATGCAGTCTTTGATGTTCTCGTTAAGCCTTCCTGTCACATTGCATTAACTGGGTCACAGGTGAAAAAAAACTCTGGTGCCTTGCTGGAACACTGAGCGGCTTGCTGCTGCTCTGCCTCCAATTTGCTTAGACGTGGGATGATTTGTAGCACCACAAAAGCTGCTGTTCTTCATAGGACCGTTCTTTCTGCCAGGCTTATATTAAATTTCCACCAGAGTTGCCTGTGGCCTGCTTAAAATGTCTTCCTCGAACGTCCTTGGTGCTGCTGATGCAGTGGTTCCCCCCCTCCTTCATTCTGGGTCATTTGGCAATGGTACTTCTTCATATGTGTTTAGGTACTGCCATCTATCTGGATGCATTACTGTACTTGAACCTAACTCTGCACCAGCACTTCCTAGGTTGTCCGAGTTGCTACAAGTAGCTGATGTGTTATCACCAGATTCTCTGGCATGGTAATTTGCTGGGGCTGTCAGGAAGGTTCCCCATCATTACGAAGGCTTCATGTTGTGGGCAACACTTTGATGACTGGGGGTGTCGCGAACTGAGCACGATGTTGCATTTCCATATGTATCGAGTGTAGTAATTGTGGATGAGTGGTCACTTTTAGGGTTACTTTTTGTTCAGAACCGATAGATATTAACTTGCATGCACGCAGAGAGAAAGTATTAAATCCAACAAGTGTAAAAACACACATGCACATTAATACATGGGGAATTCCTGAATCTCAATATAAGAAGCCTTTTTAGAATGAATCAAAACACAGTGGTTGGGGCTCTCGTGCAAGATGCTTTGACTTCTACACAGGTTTATAGATGGGCGAAGGCAGGTAAATTAGTAAATTCAACCTTTGCAGTCAACAGCTGCAGAAATAGCCTTGAGTTTTTGTGGTCCGATAAGTCTTGTAGATAACGGATATAATCTGCTGCTTGAAAGCGTGACCAAAGGAGTTTAGTTTATTTTGGTTAGTAGTAAAATGCGGGGTAAGCTAGTGCATACAGCTATTTAGGAGATTCGATTGAGCGATAAAATGGGAGTTTTTGTAGATTGAATAGTTTCAATGGAACAGTGACCTGGGTAATGAGATAGCATCACAAAGAAAAATAATTCACCCAGCCTCCTCATATTGCGGGGAATGTCCATGCGAGCCATGTGCAAATCAAGAGTTAGGACGTGAAACTGTTTAAGTCAGTTATTGCTAGTAATGAATTATGTTTTTAATACCAATGCTTAACCATGTGTTATTGTCATGAACTACTATGGATAAATCATTAGAAGAGGTTTGATAAGAATATAATATGAAGATAGAAATGCAGAGATATTCATATGCCACATCTAGAAAGAATGTGGCAATTTAACACATCACTTCTAGATAGCGAGACACAACCCTAAAGCACAACAAACCACACAAACTTCACTACACCGCAACAACAAAACAAACCACACATAGCTTTGCACAACAGCACACGACGGCTACCGACCGTAAAGCACCCACAAGCTCAGCAAACGGTGTTAACCGAACTGAAGCTGCCAACAGAGCATCACTGCTCTCTTGCACTTATTCCGCTCGTTCACACTAACTCAACCCGCACCCCCTTTCCTTTTCAGATCTGCCAGAGCGCCAGGGGTCCACGCCGGTGGTGATAGTGCACAGTACAAATATCCTTTAACATGAAAATAATTTTTGGGATAAACCTGACCAATAAAAAAGTAGGAATTGGGAAAAGATGGAATTTCTTTGAAGAGGGTTGTTCCAATACTGTTGGGGTGGGGGGGGGGTGGATTGTAATAAAGTATTTTGGGAGTGTTTTAACTGTTGCAAAACTGTATAACTGATGTGGTTGGTTGAGACTTGGGTTAGTTTGGGCATCCAACACTATCTAACCTCTCCCGGAACACTGTACAATAAACTTACATGCCATGAGGGACTTCCTTTATGAACAATTGTGTACTCACGTAAGTGGTGGGCCTGTTAAGGTGATTAGAGACCCATCCGCACACATTGATCCAATCTCCAGAACCTTCTGGTTGTGAGCAGAATGTTTTTGTCCCCTCCTGACTACAATTATATTACATTTGTGAGCTTGAGTCCCACTCCGCACAATTCTTTCCAGCCTCTTGTGCTGGGTAGTGAGGTATGGAGGTCTTTTAGTGGGATCCCACAGATTGCCTCTAGCCTGATGGTTGCTGCCCTCCTTGCACCTATGGAAGGTAAGTGGAAAGTACTTCTCTTTTCACCAGAATTGCCAAGAATTATTGGATTTGCTGAATTAAACCCTACAGACAAGCTTTCTGAAACTCCATAAGAGTAACCCTAACAGTTATCTATAAACTGACAATATCCCTTTGCAACCATTAGGTGCTGTGATGTTTAGAGCAATCCTGAAATTTCTACAGTATTTTTGCCATTTCATGGATATTTCTATGTAATAAATATTTTCAATTTACTCGCAATGTACTGCTTAAACTCGCTAAAATGGGTTTGAATGAGCATATTTGTTCTTACTGATTTTAGGGGTGAACTGGGTCCTTTCTAGACCCAGTACTGCATATGTTGTTTCTTAGATATTGGATTGAGATTTTACAGTTCTACTTCAGTCTTTATCACTGCTTTCCTTCCTATTGACAAAGTGTACATTATTTCACTGAACCTTGACTGTTTTCCACTGGGTTTAGGAGTGGGTTGTGTTTTGCACCTACTGTTTTTATTTACATTCATTGAGCTTGACCTTACCTTTTGGCACTGTTATTTTAAATATGTGTGTGTGTGTCTGTATATATGACAAACATTACCTTCCAGTAATCGTCTTTCTTCTCGGCTTAGCTTTACATTCTTTGCACAGGTCGACATCTAGTGGTTGGTGCCAAGTATTACATTATTCCTTTTCAAAGTGGAAAATAGAACATCGGCGTGGGGTTCCTTTAATATCATCCCTACTGTGATGTGTGCAGTACACATGATCCCTCACTCAGAGCTCTTCAGAGTTTTATATTTTTTTCCTGGAACTTGGGATGCATGAAGTGTATAGTGGTACTGTGATAAAAAATGAATGTAATGTAATAGGTTTGCTATACCTTCAAGTCCCAGAGTGGGGATGATAGGCGGGCGCATGTGACTTTAAGGAGATACAAGCATCAGAAAGTCTATTGCTGGAAAGTAATGTTTGTCTTCTGGGGCTTGTGGATTTGCTTAGAATCGCATGCTTTGCATAGCCTAGCAAGAAGAACCTGATGGAGGTGGGTAGATTGACGGAACAGAAACACATGTTTCATCACTGAAAGTATGAACTGAACTCCATATAGCCGCTTTACAAACAACATCCAATGGTACATTCGCAATGAAAGCCACATTTGCACCAGTGCTACCTGAAGCGTGTGCCCTAGGTGTAAAGCAAAGTGTTTTGTTTGATAGGCCGTGACACTGTTGGACGCAAACAATCCACCTGGCAATGGTAGCCTTTGAGACAGGGCCCACTTCTCTTCCGGCCGCCAGAGGAATGAAGAACCGATCTGTATTTCTTAACGGTCATATTAAAAAGTTAGTACATGACTGCTTTACGTACAATTTAGTGCATGAAGAGCTTCTTCTCCTAAATTTTGAGGGATTCGAAAGATCGCTGGTAATTTAATGGATTGGTGTACATGAAATTTAGATATGTTTTGGGGAGGAAAACATGGGTCTTATCTTAAGACTGTTAGGGAGATGTATCATTTGTTATGCTTCATCCCCTCTCCTAGTAAGCACCACCCCAGCACTTTTTACTCAACTTCTGGACCTTTTTGATTATATCCTGAATAAATGGATCCTTTTTCCACTTATTCACTCTTATAGTTTCTGTCTTTTGGAACTCGGTTCTCTGTTTTACTGTCCTATGGAGTCTACTTTCCTCCATATCTCTTTTAAGGCATCTGTATTTCACGGTTGCAGCACACAGCTTCTTTTGTGCATTGTTGCTGGGAACCCTTTGGGTTCTACTTTGAGATTCTTCATGTATCCTTACTTTCTACTGTTCTTAAGAATAGAGAGATGACATGCATTACTCACCGTAATAGCATTTCTGATGATTGTATCTGCTTAGATTCACATGCTGTGCATATGGCCCGACATCCAGTGGTAACCTCGGAGTATTTCATCTCGTCTTTCGAGGATCGAAAGGGGACGTAGGCATAGGTGTGTCTGTAACACTATCCGCGACGTGTAGTGTAGCCAAAAGCCCTCACGCGCCATGGTCCCTCCGACTGTATTTTTTCTGCCATGAGGGAGCCCAAGGACTATCGCGAGTGAGTACATTAAAGAGAATGTGTTAAGTCGTCTATGTTCCTTACACTCGAGCGTGGAGGAAGGGTGGGCCCATGTGAATCGAAGCACATACAATCATCAGAAATGCTATTACAGTGAGTAATGCATGTCTTCTGATGCTTGTTAACCTGCTTAGAATCACATGCTGTGCATACACTAGCAAGCAGTACCCGGAATTGGAGATGGGTTGTGAGAAGGAACAGTAGTGAAAAGATGTCTTATTACTGCTTGCCACACCCGAGAATCAGACCTAGAATGAGTGTCTAGGCAATAGTGTTTTGTAAAGGTGTGTACAGAACTCCAGGTTGCCGTTTTGCAAATGGACTCTAGAGGAACATTTCCAATGAATGCTATGGAAGCCCCAGTGCCCCAAGCAGAATGTGCTCTAGGCTTGAAGGGCAGTTCTCTCTTAGCAAGAGTGTAACAGAGTGTAATGATGCATTTGGCTATCCAACTTGAGGTTGCTGACTTGGAGACATGATCCCCATCTCTGCCAGCCACCACTGAAACAAAGAATTGGTTTGTCTTTCTCAGTGGTCCATATCTTTCCAGGTAAAACATGACTGCCCTGCGCACATCTAACGTGTGTAGGCTTCTTTCGGCCATGTTAGAGGGGTTCTGGAAGAAAGTGGGCAGCTCTATTGACTGGTTCACGTGGAACTTGGAAATAAACGTAGGCGCAAATTGTGGGCGAGTGTGTAGAACCACCTCATCTCTGAACAGTAACAAATTGATCTGTAGTTCACTAACCCGTCTTATGGAAGTGATAGCCACTAGGAAGGCTGTCTTATAGGCAAGGTGTTTAAGAGTTGCCTTGTGCATAGGCTCAAAGGGGGAACTGTTACGCTCACCTGGTTCCCACGGGGACGTTGATCTGGACCGGCCTGGTGCCACGTAGAGCCGAGATGACTGACTGGACACCCCCACTTACTTCGTTTGTCGGCTCGTATGAATATCTTTCTGATGGTTTAGAAAGGTGGGCTCTCCATCTTGCATCGAGCGCAGGGGCGCGTAGACGACCAGTTACTTCACTGGCGTGGAGGAATGGGTGAGTTCCAGTATTGACTCTAGGATCCAATAGTTTGTAAGAGTTCAAATGTCTGATCTTCACTCTTTCCGATTCCTTGTAGGTTGCCGACTTAACCACCACGAAGAGTCCAAAGGGCAGTTGGTGAGAGTCAGGTAAGTCTATAGTGGTTTTCCCCTTAGGGGCCGGGGTACGGCGATGATGTAGAGTTAACAGCGCCGACCCGATATGAGGTGAGTACCCCCTGCGGTAAATCAGGTAAGTCTTTGGGGGGTTGCTTGTAATGTCCAGTGGTTTCCCCTTAGGGGCCGGGGTGCGGCGGTGATGCAGAGTTAACTGCGCCGACCCGAGATGAGGCGAGTACCCCCCGTGGTAATCCGGTAAGTCTTTGGGGGATAGTTTGTATTGCCCTTTTGCATTCCTGTGCTCACCTGGCTTTTCTTGTCCCCTTAGATATCGGAAAGCGGTGTGGAAATGCAGAGTCTGCGATGGAGTGAGGAAAAGCTGCGCTGTATGGTGAGTGCAGCGCAGCGCTGCGAGGTGCGTGACGATGCGCATGCGATGACTCCTTCAAGATCGACGGCGCGATGGATCAAGAATTCAGGTAAGGTTTCAAGTTTGAACCTCTTCTTTCTTTTCTTTTCGTTTCCAGGTGGTCCAGGACTGAAGTGGGCGTGGCTGAAGACTGGAAGATGCTGGAGGCACGGTGAGCGTTACGCTGCTGAATGCAGAATAACGCGAAGCACGTGTGGCTGTCCGGGCGTGGTTTAAATAGCCTAGGAAGAAGTCCCAGGTAAGTATTCTTCCACAGCTCCCACCCGAGAAAAAAGTAGTCCCTTAGGTAAAATACTCCCTCCTAAGCCCCATTTGGCTTGTGGCTTTGTGCAGCATGGTCTGCACCAGATGAGTATGCAGCATGGTCTGCATTAGGTAAGTTCTCTGTAATGAGCCTGGCGCCCATGGCGCAAGGACTGACTTTATCCTTATGAGCCTGGCGCCATAGGCGCCAGGACTGCACCCAAACAGCCCCTAACTGGGGTTTTCGGGCATGCTTCAAATGGCATGATGCCTGCTTCCGGGGTTGCTGGGCCTGGTCTGGCTTCCCGGGGGCAGGCATCATGACAGCACTCCCCCTCAAGGCCCCTCCTAAAGTCGTTCTTCCCCCTGGCCTTGGTTTGTTAGGAAATTCTCGGTGGAACCTCTTCACTAATTGAGGTGCATGCACGTCGTCACTAGGTTCCCAAGACCTTTCCTGAGGACCGTAGCCTTTCCAGTCGATTAGATAAAAGATTTTTGATCTCACTTTTTTTGAGTCCAAGATGCTCTTAACCTCAAATTCGGGCTCTCCGTCTATGAGGATGAGGTCTGGAGGTTTGGTTAGTCTTGTTCCCGGTTGTACTGGCGTCAAAAGGGATACGTGAAAAACGGGATGAATCCGCATATGAGCAGGTAGGTCCAACTTGACAGCCACCGGGTTAATGATGGCCTTGATGAGTAACCTAGTGTTAAAGGTCCGTGTTCCCTTGAGTGGGATGTGCTTAGTGGCCAACCATACTTGGTCCCCTATCTGGTATTGCGGTGCTTCACTCCTGTGCAGATCCGCATCTTTCTTGTATTTTTCCTTAGCCTTTCGCAAATGTGCAGTTGCTTCCTTAAAGGCTTGTGTAATAACAGTGTGGAGATGGTCCACCGCAGGCATCTCCAAGAGTTGGGGCGAATCAAGGTCCGAGGATGGTGTCCATAGATGGTAAAAAAAGGACTTTTGTCCGGTTCCCGAGTGTACGGAATTATTGTACGCATACTCGGCAATCCAAAGAATCTCTTTCCAGGTACCCTCAGACTGATGTAGCATACAACTCAAGTACTGCTCAAGAGCCTGGTTGGTCCTCTCTGTTTGACCGTCGGTCTGAGGGTGGTGACTGGTGGAAAGCCTAACATCTATCTGTGCCAATTGGCAACATTTTCTCCAAAAATGCGAAATGAATTGACTGCCCCGGTCCGAAATCAACACGGATGGAAAGCCGTGTAGGCGAACAATGTTTTCAAGGAACTCTTTGGCCAGGACTAAAGCTGAAGGTATCCTTTTTAAAGGAATAAAGTGAGCCATTTTGGAAAAAAGGTCCACAATAACTAAAATGGTGTTAAAGCCATTGCACGGGGGTAGATCTGTTATAAAGTCTAATGACAAGGTATGCCAAGGAGTGGGTGGGATATCCAAAGGTTGCAATAGTCCAGCGGGTCTTTTCTTTTGACTTTTATTTTGGGCGCAAATGCCACAAGACATGACAAACAATTTAATGTCTTTGCGCCAGGTGGGCCACCAGAATGGTTTCTTAATTTTGGCTTCAGTTTTTGCAATACCAGGATGTTCTTCCAGTAAGGTATCATGGTACCGGGAAATGACAAGTTCTTGTAGTTCCTTTTGTGGCAGAAATAGCCAGCCTTGGTAATAAGGTAAATCATCGGTGACAGAATACTCTGGACCTTTCTTGGCCGAGTCCTGTAAGGCAACTGAATCAAAGAGCTGGTGGATCTTTTCTTGAATGTCCTCCAGTGAATGTATGGACGTCAGGCCAAGGATCCTTTGTTCGGGAATTATGGGTACAGGTTCTAAGTCGATTTCTGTTTCTCCCATTCCAATTCGGGACAAGGCGTCTGCTTTATCATTTTTACAACCTGGTCGATAGGTTATTACAAAATCAAACTCGGCGAAGAATAATGCCCAACGGAGTTGGCGCGAAGATTGGGCCTTAGCTGTCTTTAGGTATTGCAAGTTTCGGTGATCAGTGACGACTGTGATGGTATGTCTGGCACCCAGCAGATAGTGCCGCCAAGCCTTGAAGGCGGACTTGATGGCTAACAGCTCCTTGTCGGTAATGGCATAGTTTAATTCGGGAGCCGAAATCTTCCTTGACCAGAATGCCATTGGATGAAGCTGGTTAGTTTCGGGATCCCTTTGGGAGAGCACTGCTCCCATGGCTGAACTGGATGCATCCGTTTCCACTATGTATGGAAGCTCAGGGCGCGGGTGTCTTAATACAGGGGCAGATGTGAATTTTGCTTTTAGCTCTTGGAAGGCGTTTTCGGCTTCCTCTGTCCACGCAAAGCGTTTATTCGTTCGCAATAGCGTAGTAATGGGATGCACAATGTGTGAGAAGTCCGGGATAAACCTGTGGTAGAAATTGGCAAAGCCAAGCAAGCTTTGGACGCCTTTGACTGAAGTTGGCGAAGGCCAATTAAGAATTGCGTCCACCTTACGTGTATCCATCCTGATTCCTCTCAGGGTCAGAATAAATCCAAGGAATTCCACTTCCGTAGTGTGAAAGACGCACTTTTCCAGTTTAGCATATAGTTTATGCTGGCGTAACTTTTCTAGGACTGCTCGGACGTGCTTTACATGATCAGATTCTGATAAGGAGTATACTAAGATGTCGTCGATGTAAACGACCACACAAACATCGATGAGCTCTTGGAGGACATCATTCATGAAGAATTGGACGGTTGCTGGTGCATTGCATAGTCCGAAAGGCATCACCCGGTACTCAAATAATCCGTACTTGGTGCGAAAAGCAGTCTTCCATTCATCGCCCTCTTTGACACGTACCAGATGATATGCCCCCCGAAGGTCTAGTTTAGTGTATATACAAGCGTCCTTCACCTGGTCTAGTAGTTCAGGTATCAAAGGTAATGGGTATCGATTCTTGATGGTTATCTGATTCAGAGCGCGGTATGCATGTTCTAAGGTCGCCTTCCTTTTTTGGTACGAAGAACAAAGCTGAAGATGCAGGGGACTTGGACGGGCGAATGAAACCATTAGCAAGGTACTGGTCAAGGTACTGGCGCAAGTGGAGATTTTCGGGTTCCGTAAGGGCATAGATTCTGCTGCAGGGTGGTTGTGCTCCCGGTACAAGATCTATTTGACAATCATACGATCTGTGAGATGGTAAAGTGTTTGCCTGTTCCTTTTGGAAGACATCCTGAAAGTCTTGGTATTCCGCAGGTAATTGCGTGGCAGCTGGGATTACTGGGGCCAGGACTGAGTTTTGAGTTTTCTTAGGGTAGCAGGTGTGAGCACATTCTGGGAAGGTTAGTCTCTTCTCTCGCCAATCAATGCAGGGATTATGTTTTTCTAACCACGGTATTCCCAGTATTAGTTGGAACTGTGGTGCCTTGATCAAATCAAACACAATAACCTCTCGGTGCCCATCTTGACACAGCAATGTCATTTCTGCAGTGGAATGAGTTACGGGCCCAGAGACAATTTCCGTTCCATCCACTGTGGTGACGACATCGGCAGTGGTCTTTCGGATGAGAGGTAGATTCATCCTGGAAGCCAATTCACAGTCCAAATAGTTTTCCTATGGCTCCACTATCAACGTACGCCTTTAGCGCGTGCTTGCGTGATGGTTGCTCTGGATCTACAAGGACCATGGGTATGGTGAAATGCAAGGTCAGAGTGTCCTTCTTTAGGCTCGGCAAGCCGACCTCTACACTTGCCGGGCTTGATTGTTTCCCGAGTCAGGTTCTAAATGGCTTTCGTCTGCTGCTCCTATAGTTTTCTTAGGTGGTTTCACTGGGCAGTTCCGAAGGAAATGACCGGTAGCTCCGCAATAGAGACATAATTGCAGTTGTCTTCTTTCTCTTTCCTTCTGCGTTAGGGGTCCTCTAACCCCCCCAAGTTGCATAGGTTCTGGGGCATCTACTCCCTTGGAGCTTACGTGGGTTTTAATCAACACCCTATTCTCAAACTTGGTTCGGTCAGCCTTTCTGGTTTGAAGTCTGTGATCCAACTGGACCACTAAATCTATATATTCAGCACAGTCCTGAGGCGGGCTCACTATTTGGGCTAAAACATCTTTGAGTTCTCCTCAAAGCCCTCGATGGAATAATGTGATTCGCTTGGCTTCAGGCCATTCGGTTTCCACTACTAATCTGTTAAAGGTTGCAATGTAAGATAAAAGATCCTGATTACCTTGTGGTAAGGATAAATGTTCGTTATCCAAAGCCTGTCCTTGGGAGTGTCGGGCGAATAGTCTTTCCATGCTTGTTCGAAAACCCTGGAAATCTCGAAGAATCGGGTCATCCTGATTGACTAGTGGAATGGACCAATCCGCCGCACTGCCGCTGAGATATGACAGCACAAAGGCCACCTTGGCCTGATCGTTCGGGAAGGCTCCAGGTCTACATAAAAAGTGCAAGCAGCATTGATGAATATAGCAAACCTCTTTGGGTCTCCAGCAAAGCGTTCAGGCAGAGCCAAGGGAACGGCTCCAGGTAGATTTATCTGCACCGGGTTACTCAGTGGTACAGGAGCTGGACTTGCCCCAAGTCCTGGTAGAGGTGTTTGTCCAGCCTGGCTTTGCAATAGTTGTCTGGCCAAATCATCGGTTCGTTCTTTTGATACTATCAGTTCTCTCCTGAGGGCATTAGTTTCTTGACTTCGGCCCTTAATTCCCCTAATAATTGGGTCAACTCATCCGTTTCCGAGGTCTCCATGACGCCCAGGTGGGTATTTGTGGGTAGGCTTCGCATTCTGTTACGCTCACCTGGTTCCCACGTGGACGTTGATCTGGACCGGCCTGGTGCCACGTAGAGCCGAGATGACTGACTGGACACCCCCACTTACTTCGTTTGTCGGCTGGTATGAATATCTTTCTGATGGTTTAGAAAGGTGGGCTCTCCATCCTGCATCGAGCGCAGGGGCCCGTAGACGACCAGTTACTTCACTGGTGTGGAGGAATGGGTGAGTTCCAGTATTGACTCTAGGATCCAATAGTTTGTAAGAGTTCAAATGTCTGATCTTCACTCTTTCCGATTCCTTGTAGGTTGCCGACTTAACCACCACGAAGAGTCCAAAGGGCAGTTGGTGAGAGTCAGGTAAGTCTATAGTGGTTTTCCCCTTAGGGGCCGGGGTACGGCGATGATGCAGAGTTAACAGCGCCGACCCGATATGAGGTGAGTACCCCCTGCGGTAAATCAGGTAAGTCTTTGGGGGGTTGCTTGTAATGTCCAGTGGTTTCCCCTTAGGGGCCGGGGTGCGGCGGTGATGCAGAGTTAACTGTGCCGACCCGAGATGGTGAGTACCCCCCGTGGTAATCCGGGTAAGTCTTTGGGGGTAGTTTGTATTGCCCTTTTGCATTCCCGTGCTCACTTGGCTTTTCTTGTCCCCTTAGATATCGGAGAGCGGTGTGGAAATGCAGATTCTGCGATGGAGTGAGGAAAAGCTGCACTGGATGGTGAGTGCAGCGCGGCGCTGCGAGGTGTGTGACGATGCGCGTGCGATGACTACTTCTTCAAGATCGACGGCGCGATGGAACAAGAATTCAGGTAAGGTTTCAAGTTTGAACCTCTTCTTCTTTCTTTTTGTTTCCAGGTGGTCCAGGACTGAAGCGGGTGTGGCTGAAGACTGGAAGATGCTGGAGGCACGGTGAGCGTTACGCTGCTGAATGCAGAATAACGTGAAGCACGTGTGGCTGTCCGGGCGTGGTTTAAATAGCCTAGGAAGAAGTCCCAGGTAAGTATTCTTCCACAGCTCCCACCCGAGAAAAAAGTAGTCCCTTAGGTAAAATAGTCCCTCCTAAGCCCCATTTGGCTTGTGGCTTTGTGCAGCATGGTCTGCACCAGGTGAGTATGCAGCATTGTCTGCATTAGGTAAGTTTTCTGTAATGAGCCTGGCGCCCATGGCGCAAGGACTGACTTTATCCTTATGAGCCTGGCGCCATAGGCGCCAGGACTGCACCCAAACAGCCCCTAACTGGGGTTTTCGGGCATGCTTCAAATGGCATAATGCCTGCTTCCGGGGTTGCTGGGCCTGGTCTGGCTTCCTGGGGGCAGGCATCATGACAGGAACCCCATGAGTCTAGTCAAAACTACATTAAAGTCCCATCTGGGAGCTGGGTTTGAAACGGGGGAATGAATCCTCTTAACCCCTTCCATGAAAGCCTTGATAACTGGTATTTTCCACCACAACACCTTTTGTTGTGACATAGTGTAGGCTGAGAAAGCAGATAAGTGCACCTTCAGGGAATTAAAAACCAGGCCTGAATCTAGTAAGTGAGTCAGGTACAATACAATGTGAGTAGGAGAGCAGTCAATGGGATTGACGCCCCTGGCATTACACCAGATAACGAAGAGTTTCCATTTACTGGAATAGCAATATCGGGTGTTGGGTTCCCTCGCTTCCCTGAGTATGTCCATACATCTCTGAGGGAGTTGAAGGTGTCTGAACTGTAGGACCTCAGGAGCCAGGCCGCTAAGTTCAGAGTTTGCGGGCACGGGTGCAGTGTTTCCCCCCCTGTCCTGAGATAACATGTTGTATGGGCAGGGCAGCTTCAAAGGAGGGGAGAGGGACATCTCCATCAGGTGAGAGAACCAGGGTTGGCGGGCCCACATGGGTGCCACCAATATCATGGTGACTGGTTCCTGGTGCATCTTGTGCACAATCTTGTTGAGTAAGGGAGTCGGGGGGGCGAATGGGGGTAATATTTCCCTGAACTCTGGGAAGCCCCATTCTGCGAAAACGTTGGAGACGATGTCTTCGTGTAGTCGCCATTCGTACTCTACGGGCAGTGGGAAATCTCTGCTGAGCACGTCTGCCAGAATATTAAGTTCCCCTGGAACGTGTTGGGAAAACAGGAACATCCTGTGTTTGAGAGCCCATATCCAAATGTTTTGGGACAGCTTGGATAGCCCTCGGGAATGTGTGCCTCCTTGTTTGTTCAGGTAGTACATGGCGGCTTTGGTGCTGTCTGTCAAGATCAGGACAGTCTTCCATTGTAACTGTGTTTGAAAGGCTTTCAGTGCTTTGAATACCACTAATAGCTCCAACAGATTTATGTGGTTAGATGCTACTTGTGGGGACCACACGCCATGTGCTGTCTGCTGAAGCTGAAGCAGGTGAGAGTCGCCGGTCGTGAGAGCTGCTTCTACTGTGGGGTGGTGATGGTCTTCCCCTTCAAGAGGTTTTCCCTCAACCATCACTTCAGAGAGAGAACGAGGGCTGGCGAGACAACTACCAGATCTTCCCATTCGCCACTGGCCTTACACCACTGGCTGTTGAGCCACTCTTGCATAGGATGCATGCGCAGACGCGCGTGAGGAACTAAGTAAATGCAGGACACCATCATTCCTAACAGTCGTATGCCTTTGCGTACCGTCACTTCCCGACTGGCTACATACTGAGGGATCTGAAACAGCATGTTTTGAACCCTCTCGTTGGAGGGGATGACGAGGCCGTCTTTTGTGGTGAATTAGAACCCCTAGAAACTGTTGTTTGACTTGACTCTGGTCTAGGCAGGATTTCTTCGTGTCGATGGAGAATCCCAAATTCAATAAGAGGTCTATTCTCTTCTGCGTGTTCCACAGGCATGTGTTGTAGGACTCCCCTGTTATGAGCCAGTCGTCGAGGTAAGGGTAAAATCGGGACGGATAGTCTGCTGCCGCGACTGCCAGTACCTTTGTTAACACCCTCAGAGCCAAGGCAATGCCGAAGGGGAGTACTTTGAACTGATAGTGCTTGTCCTCTATCATGAACCTTAGGTATTTTCTGTGCGCTGGCAACATTGAAATATGAAAGTATGCATTTTTCATGTCCAGTGTTGCCATGTAATCTCCCTGTTTCAACAGCGGGATTACTTCCATTAAAGTGACCATACGAAACATTTGAGGTTTGACAAACATGTTCGCTGGGCGAGGTCTAGCACAGGGAGCATGGTGAGACCCTTTTTGGGTACAAAGAAGTACACTGAATAAATACCTTTGTTTACCTGTAGAATAGATAGGACTTCTATGGCATCCTTTCCTAGAAGAGTTTCCACGTCTTGTAGCAGGATCCGCAGGTGGTCCCGAGTCAGGCGTCTTGATTTTGGCAGTCTGATGTGGGGTGGTGGGGCAAATTCTATGCAGTACCAATGGGCGACCGTCTTGAGTACCCAATGGTCTGTTATCCCCTCCCATGCAGTAAGGAAAGATGTTATACGTCCCGCCCGACCGGGGTGGAGTGGGAGTGGACCTGGATCCGAAGGTCATATCTGACCAGCGGCCGGGCGCCTCTGGGGTTGGAACCTCGTCCTCTACCTTTCCCACGCCGCTGTCCTCTGGGTGGATAAGTGGTGGAGGCATTAGACCCTTGTCCCAAATTCCAGTGGTTTCCTGAATTATACTGGTTCTGGGAAAACGAGATTGCCCACGAATGGACCGGCGGGAGCCGCTTCCTCTCTGAGGAGAGGGTTTCTGGGTAATCTGTTGAAGGGACTGGAGTGTTTCATGTTCTTTCTTGGCTGTTTCCAATGCATCGTCCACTGCCTTGCAAAACAGGTTGGTCTCCTCAACGGGTTTGTTTATCAGGGCTGCTTGGGTCTCAGACTTGAAAGCAGATTTCCTCATCCATGTATGCTGCTTGAGCAAGGCACCTTGTTCCAGGGTTCTTCCCGCTGTCGCTGCAGTGTCCAGAGTGTTCTTGACCACATTCTGGTTGACTTGCATGCCTTGTTTGCCTTCCGAAATGATGGCGAGCAACTTGGTCCGTGTAGGTTCTGGCAAATCATGAAGGCCTTCTTGCAGAAGGTTCCACTGTATGTCTACATAGCTGGCCAATGGCGTTGTTTTATTAGCTATTTGTGTGGAAAACGCAGCAGCTCTTGTAACCCTCTTTCCCAGTGCATATAGTCTCTTGGACTTGGGTGGTGCCCCTCCTGCAGAAAGGGGCACACCAACCCGTTTTCTAGTAGTGGTAACCACTAAAGAATCTGGAGTGGCATGTCCCTTGATGTAGGAAGGGTCGGTGTGAGAAGGACAAAAACCTTTCCACCCTAGGGTACACCGCCCTGGTTTGGGCTGGCGTCACCAAGGAAGGTGCCAATCTCCTCTTAATAGAGATCAACAAAGGGATGGCTTGGCTGGCCAGAGGTTTTTCTTTGGGTATAGCCTCCACAAAATCAGAATCTGGTAAAGCTTCTTGAGTGGCGATCTGAAAATGGTCAGCCACCCTTTTCAAGATGGCGTTAAACACCATTTGATCGTCCACTGGGGAGGCTTGGCGGGCCGGAGTCGTGGGGCTGGGGGGTTAATCTATGCACAGGGCATTGGGGTCCTGGGTGGGAGAAGGGGACGTCCAAGGTTGAGCATCAACCTGACGGTGTCTTCCCAATTGTCTATTTGGTCATCCACATTGTAGTTTTCCAGAAAGGCGGCATCCTCATCCTGATCATATGTGTCCATAACATCATCACCTGTGAGGACACAGGTATACTCCTCATGTGGATCTTCCAAGGTCCTCTGAAACTTCGATACAGGTGTAAAGGGAAGGTCTTCTCGAGGTCTCTTGGGAGCAAGCTTCTCAGAATGACATTTTCCCAATCTGTCCATACATCCATCAAATATCTCCCTGGTCCATGAGAATGAACCACAAGGGTCCAGGGGAGGAAAGGTTTCATCTTCTTTCCCTGTGACGTCGAGATTTGCCCCCTAATGTACTTGACAAAAAAGGCACAGGACTCTCAGCGTAGTCCTTGTGGGGTTAGGGGTGCTGTGGCTTGTCTTTCGGCACGTCTCTAGGCCGTTCTTTGTGCTTCGCTGCCTTCTTCGACCATTCCTTCAGTCTAACAGCTGAGGCAACCCCTGTGAAGCTCTCGCCAATGCTCGCGGAATCCGGTCGGTCTACTGGCTGAATTGTAGGCGGAGTGGTGGATTTGGGCGCCACCAGGTGAACCTGAGGTTGAGCAGTGGATTTCGGCGTCACCTGGGTCTTGAGCAGCGTCTGTGCATCCTCCTGGAGTGCTTAGACTGCCGGGTGTTTTTTAGTGCTAGCGCCCTTTAATTGGATTGCCCAGTCGCAGGCCGCGGCGAAGGCTGCCGATCAGAGGAGCCCGTCGAAGTTTGACGGTTCCGTTTGGTGCTTTGGTACGCTTCGACAGTGCCACCGAAGCAGAACCTTGGGTTGTGTGTTTGGTTTTCTGATCGTGTGCGCCCCTGTTGTTGGGCGTTTTCCCCATAGCATGACTCACGTCAGGCCTGGTGGGGTCGGAGACGGGCATCGTGGACTGAGAGCAGTCCGCCGTTAGATCAATGGCTTCCGACACGGAGGCCTGGTCATCAGTAGTTCCCCCATCATCTTTTGGCGGTTGTGGAAGAACATTCGGCCTGTGACATGCCGTAGGTCGCCCACCGCTTCAAGCGGTGGTCCTTAAGCGGCTTAGGGCGCATGAGTCTACAGGCCGCGCAACCCGCTTCTTTGTGGTCGAAGGGAAGACAATTGTTGCACCGAAAGTGCTCGTCTTTCCAAGGATATTTAGTCCTACATGAGGGACAAAATCTAAATGGCGTCATTTCCATAGCGAAAGACAGGTACAGCGATAACAAAACCCAGGGAGCAGAGAGGGTGAAAGAGGAAAGGCATACTTATAAAGAATATAGCCACTCCGACCCCACTCTCCCTACTGTATAGGCCGGCCAGAAAGCCCAGACACGTGGACGGCAGCAGTGCTAGGTTCAACAGGTGTCGAAAAGTCTGCAGCAGTCTTCGGCATTGTTTCACATGATTCAACTGTCAAAGTGACTTAACAGGAATAACGACAAAGTCAATAAATATGACAATAACGCTATCTATATATAAGTTACATATTAGGGCGACCAGTAATCTGGGTGGAAAAAAACAATCTAAGGGACCACGGCGCATGAGGGATTTTGGGTACACTACACATCACGTTAGGGATAGTGTTACAGACACACCTATGCCGACGTCCCCTTTCGATCCTCTAAAGACATGATGCAATACTCTGCGGTTACCACCGGATGTCAGACCGTATGCACAGCATGTGATTCTAAGCAGATTAACACGCACCAGAAACGTAGTATCTCTCCTATAACATATAGTTTAATAGATTGGCACACACTACCTTATGTGGATACTTAGTATCCCCCTTCTCTCTGCTCCTGTGACTTTTCAGTCACAGAGAGCCCTTTAGCTATGGCTGGTGACAGTGAATGTGTTCTACCACCTATTGTGTGATTTTCTACTGCAGGCTATGGTCATAGCCTCGGCCGTGCACAATAGGGTCAAGTACTAACTTGGTGGGTCCATTCTTAGCATGGGTGTTCTTTGTTAGCCTTTCTTCTTCAATTCTGAGAGGTCTGTATGTCTCTTTTGTCTTTGGCGGGAACCCTTGGGTGTCCCCGCCTAGGTTCCGGGGTGTCTGGGCAGGCAGGAAGAGGGGGACTAGTTATTCACTCCACTGTGTGCCTGAATGGAACCAGCTCCCACTGCGGGTCTGGCTGTTCTGATTGGACAGCCACCCACCCCTTTCTGTAAACTGCAGAGAGATTGCAGAGGAGTGTGTGCTGAATCTGAATAAAAGGTGAGGTTCGCGAGGTGAGAGGCAAGTCGACCAGTGGAAACTGAAGTAACCGAAGAAGACTATCAGAGATGCCTGCAGACCCTTTGCAACACTGAAGTGAATACTGCTGTCCTGACCCTCTGTCGCATAGAAAATGGCAACTTCAAAGAGGACGACTCACTCCCTTTGACTGGTACGTACAACCAGTCCCAAGACACACTTTAATCAGAGCCATTTCCCAAGGTGCCTCTCCAGAGATGCAGAATCCTACTACCAGGAGACCTCTGACCCAATAGAAGTGCATTGTTGTGAGAAGGCTGAATACGTCCTATTCTTTGCTGAGCGCCAGGCTAACCTCCAGAGACACAAACCGACCCGTCCAAGTGCCCTCAGAGTGCAGGACTTCAGGAACCGAAGAAGATTGTCTGGGCGAATCGTGTCCTTTGTTGGTGCTGCAGAAAATGTGCCAAGCCCGGACAGTGAACAGAGAAGGTGCTGAAAACTGTGCCAGAGGTCGTCCCTCGAGACTGCAGCTGAGAGATCGCATCCATTGTCTGGCTTTTTTTCAGCAGACCAAGGAATCCGGAGGTTGGGTCCAGAGCTGTCAAATTGAGGAGAATCAAGCCACAAACATTTCTTCAAATCAAAGTTACTGTGGGGAAAAGGGTATTGTTTGCCTTAATCCGAAAAGTCGGTCCAGAGTGTTGGAGTGCACGTAGAGGTGTCCAGGGCAACCCCCTCTTAACTCTGATCCAAGCTGCTGCTGGAGTCTCTTTAGCACATCCTCCAATGTTGGTTGTACCTTCATCTTGGAGACTAGAAAATATCCACAGGAGTTTGTTGTTCTGCTGCTTGTCAGGACTTAAAGACCTCTCCAAACTGCCTTTAGCCAGGTTTGCATTTTGGACTTAAAAGGCCTTGCTGTGCGAAGAAACTGCCTCTAGAACCTCAAGCTCTGCCAGTGTTGTACTAACCAACAGTTTCCTTCCTAAAAGTAATTGTCTTATGTGGTTATGCTATCTAGATAGAATTACCGTATTACTTAGTGTGTGGTCGAGTGCGCGTTATTACCGATAATATGGTAGAACTGTCATTACTGTCAAAAGCTGTAACAATTCTAACTGCAAGCAACTACAAACTAAGCAGTGTCATTTGAAAAGTATTCTAAAATATTCTGAAGTGTTTTGGTTTAATGTGCTAAGTATTTAAAGGTAATTCTTGTGTGTATATATAATAAGTCTATATTTTAATATACATTTATTGAGTAAGGCGTTTCAATGAATTGCATTACTAACTAGGTTCAGTGTACTTTCCTACAGCTCACATCTTCCCTCTTATGATGAGCCTGACTGCTCTGCCACTCTACCAAGGTTCCATGAATAGTACAGACTGATACCAAGAGTTGGGGATCTACAAAGCATTGGGATAGTTCTGTAAAGTCTACCTCACAGTGGACTTTGGGGAAAAAAACCCTAACAAGGATTGCCTTGAATTTATGAACTGTTACCAAGGGCTCAGTTTGTAGACAAAGCTTGGAGCTCACCGGGTCTATAAATACAAGTGATAGCTATAAGAAAGGTCACCTTGTAGGCGAGGTCTTTCAGGGATTCTTTGTGCATTGGTTCATCTTGCTTAGTACCACATTTGAAAACCAGCCTGGCGGTGATAGCATCTGGTGGATGTAATGGTTTTACTCCATCCATGAAGGCTTTAACGACTGGAATCTTCCACCAAGAAACTTAGTTTTGTTTTGAGATGTTGTGTATACAGATTGTGGTGCTAAATGCACATTTCATGTAAAAAAGGCCAGCCCTGAATCCAGTAAATGCAACAGATAATTGAAAAAGTGTGGTTGATGAATGTTAGGACAGTTTTTCTAAAGTCCAACTAAGGGCTTCATAAAACCATACATCTGAGACAGAACATACACTCCCACCTAAGAATGTGGATAGCATGGACAGAGCAGCCAAGCTAATCTTAGGAGGAGGAGAGAGAGAGCTGTAGTTTGTTACAAAGAAATTGTAGCAAGCATACATATGGTCCAAAGAAACACTATGTATTGTAAAAATAAAGGGGTTATTTAAATACAAGTAGACCCAGATAAATATGGGAGAAATAAGTACTATAACGTATCATATAGACAATTATAAAAACCAACTCAATCCTTATGGTATACGAACAAAAGTATAACCTTATTTAGATTATAATAAGCAGTCAAGGTGAGTCAAAGCTGTCAAAGCTAAAAATTACACTTTAATCAAAATGGGTCTTGGCCCACAATTTTTGAATGTGATTGGGGCTTTACAATATGATATCTCGGCTAAAATATGGGTAAATGAGGTCATGTCTCGATCCTTCAGATTGTTTAGGGGTACTGGGCAAGGTTGTCCACTTTCCCCCTTTCTGTTTAATTTAGCTCTTGAACCGTTGCTTGCATATATTAGGCAGGAACGGAGTATTTGCGGATGGAAATTGAAAGGTAGTGAAATAAAGGTGTTTGCATATGCTGATGATCTCACGCTGGTCTTGTCGAATCCGGCTAAAATTGGGATTCTACTTCAGGAGATGTTACTGGAAGTGGGACGATTATCAGGTTATAGAGTGAATTGGGGGAAAAACAGTGTTTTTTCCGTTGAAGATGAATCCGCTGAGTAGAAGGTTGTTGAATTGGAACTGTTAGTGGGCTGATGTATCAGTGAAGTATTTAGGTGTTTATTTGGTGCAAGATATTAGAAGGACGGTTAACTTTAATGTAGACAAATTGAAAGAAACTTTATTGATTGATATACTTAGATGGGAAAGACTGACTTTAAATCTTTGTGCTAAAATCAATGCTGTCAAAATGGTATTACTTCCAAAAGTTTTGTATTGCATACAATCCATTCCCCTGAACTTCACGAAGATGCAATTGAAACGTATTGATAACATTTTTATGGATTTTTTGCGGGGAGCGGGCAGGAGACTGGGGATTCTCCGGTTTATATTAATTTGTAGTGTTAGGGATGGCGGTTTTGGTTATGCAGCTTTAGAAAATTATTATAATGGAAGGGGGTTCAGATCCCTTTTGGCTTCAGATGGAAAAGGAGACGTTAAATCCATTCCCCTTGGACTGCTTGTATTCGTATGGGAAGCTTCCGAATTCTGGGTTCAGGACAGAGGCTCGAGCAGCTACGAAATCTGCTTTGGTCTCTGATTCGAGGGAATGGACAGAATTGAGTTTTTTACAATTTTGCTTCTATTTGGTCAAATCCCGGATTACAAATTGACAACAAAATGCTGCACTGGAGGGGGTGGAATAATAGAGGTATTCTGAAAATAGGAGATGTGTGGAAAGACAACAAAATGGTTCCGTTTACAGACTTAGTAGAACAATGTGTATTAGGTAATGGGGAAATTGAGAGATATAGATCACTAGAACGCTTGATGTTGGAGAGACAATTATTAAGTGAATCAATAAGTGACAAGCCCCAACTGTGTGTATTATATAATGCTGTTCCAAATGTGGTTTATACATTTACCAAAATTATACTGATGCAGGTGTGTATGCGGGACTCCTGGGAGAAATTGCGGAATAAATGGGGGAATGAGTTGGGAAGGGATCTATCTGAATCTGAATGGGGGAATGCTTGGAGGGTTGCGGTGAGTGCCAGAATGGATTTAAACCTGAGGTACATTCATCAGCGCATTTTGGGACGTATCTATTGGACACCAGAGAAAATGAAAGAGCAGGGTTTGATAAGAGTCAGATTTATGTTGGGGGTGCTCTCAATCAGTGGGGACTTATTTACATATGCTTTGGGAATGTGATAGGGTGCTGAATTTTTGGAGGGCAGTCATAGATCGGGTTGATCTAGTGATAAGTAGGTCGTTTCCTCGAACTTTTTCTGCAGTTTTCCTCTCAAATGAGGGTCGATGTCTAGAGGTCTGTGGGGCGTCTGACGGGATTGATAGTGCGTTGTTAATGGCAATAAAACATATTATGAAAGTTTGGAAGACACGTAAGAAACCACATACTGCGACTAAAGACAAGTGGAGATACGGAGAGGTACGCGCCAGGGCTGCCCCGTCTCTCCACTAATATTTGAAATGGCTATGGAACCGCTAGCAGCAAGATACAGAGGAAACCCCGACATAAAAGGAGTGCAAATCAAGGAGACCCCGCAGAAAATAGCACTATATGCTGATGATGTGATGCTCTATATGGGAGACACTACGAATACATTACCGAAAGCCGTAGAGACACTGGAAGAATTTGCCACCATATCTAGATTTTCAATCAACTACAATAACTCAAAGGCACTAAACATAACTGAAGACGCAAATACAATAAACTGCATGAAGCAAAGATTCCCCCTGAGATTCACAAACACACCCTCTTTCTAATACTTTATAAACCACTTGATATGTCACATGAGAACATATTTGTGCTTTGCCAGTCAACTCCTGAACCTTCTACCTGGGAAGCACTGAGATCTATGCCAATCTGCTCGTCGTTGTGCTATCTGTGAACGCTTTGAGCAAACTCGTCAGTGTGCTACCTGTGGCCATCTACCTGTTCTCCTGCAACATACTGCTCGGCCTGCTGAATCCAACTGTTTGTTGGTCAAGGTAAGGCCATGTATCCGAGTCATATTTCTGTCATTTTTAAATTTCTATCTATTTGCGATTAGAGTACCCAATAGTGGTATGGTCATTGGTCTCATTGCTATGGACTTGAGTTTCAATTGTTATGCCATCAATAGATCTATTAATTTTCATCTGCCTCAATTGTCATCGAATTGCATCCTTCGGGGGTCCAGTCTATAATGTAAGCATGTTTCCTTCTCGTGCAAGACAGAACATCCAAGGGAAGAGTCACATGTTCAGAGTTTAGTCACATCATTTACAAATTTCTGTAACTTATGCAAATACTAAGCCGCACATGATGAACTGGTATAGTTCCGGCGAGTAAAACAAACTTTGCATTGAACATTGTATGGTTCACTTACTTTTGCATCACATTTTTATTCATCAAGATTGTTTAATAATGTCGATATTTACTTTTCAGAATTTTCAACAATGCCTGCCTGTTCGATTAGCGGTTGCCCTTCGAAGACCCATGCTAAATCTGAAGGCACTACAATGCATGTATTCCCGAAAACTGTTGATCGAATAAGAGAATGGGTCAGACATTGCGGATATGCACTGGCTTGAAAGTAGAGTCCAAGAAGTCTTAGAGGACAAGAGGGGTGATCGATACCGCATCTGCAGCCGGCACTTTTCCTCGAACATGTACGCCACATCTTGGCTAATAAAGAAGAATAAACGGCGAACGACACGAAAATTGCTCGCAAACACTATTCCCACTCTATTCGTCCACATCCCGCCACTGGTGAGTCAAGTGTCCGTTTTTAGCTTTAGGCCTTGCGGTAGTGTGTAGGTAGCCGAATGGATTAATTGATATTTTAGGTGTTGTTTCCAATTTGTAATACTTTTGACATTGATATGAGTGTATAGCTTTTTGAATAATGACATTTATCAATATATTCTTTTTAGATTACATAACCCACAAACGAAATCTATATATGGTCACAGGTAACTGTGGTATATTGCGCATTTTCAATAGCATTACTCAAGTATTCTGTCTCCTTACATGGCAATTTTAAATATTGGCATTTTATTATCAAACAATAAGACATGCATTACTTACCATAAAAGCATTTCTGATGATTGTATCTGCTTAGACTCACATGCTGTGCATATGGTCCGACATCCAGTGGTAACCGCGGAGCATTGCATCTTGTCTTTCGGGGGACCGAAAGGGGACGTCGGCATAGGCGTGTCTGAAACACTATCCCTATCGTGACGTGTGTAGTACCCAAAAACCCTCACGCGCCGAGGTCCCTCCGATTGTATTTTTTCTGCCATGAGGGAGCCCTAGGCTATAGTGAGTGAGTACATGAAGAGAGAAAGTAGTAAGAAGTCTATGTTCCTTCCACCCCGAGCGGGGAGGCAGGGAGGGCGCATGTGAACCTAAGCAGATACAATCATCAGAAATGCTTTTACGGTAGGAAATGCATGTTTTCTGATGCTTGTTAATCTGCTTAGAATCACATGCTGTGCATAGACTAGCGAGCAGTAACCGGAGTTGGAGGTGGGTTGTGAGAAGGAACAGTGGAAAAAATATGTCTTCGTACTGCTTGTCCCACCTGAGAATCAGAACTAGAATGAGTGTCTAGGCAATAGTGTTTTGTAAAGGTGTGTACAGAACTCCAGGTTGCCGCTTTGCAAATGGACTCTAGGGGAACATTTGCAATGAATGCTATGGATGCCCCAGTGCCACGAGTAGAATGTGCTCTAGGCTTGAAGGGCAGTTCTCTCTTTGCAAGAGTGTAACATAGTGTGATGTATTTGACAATCCACCTTGATATTGCGGATTTAGAGACAGGGTCCCCTTCTCTACCAGCTGCCACTGATACAAATAATTGTTCAGTTTTCCTCAGTGGTTTAGTTCTATCCATGTAGAACATGACTGCCCTCCGCACATCTAGTGTGTGAAGGCTTCTTTCGGCCATGTTAGTAGGTCTCTGGAAGAACGTCGGTAGTTCGATTGACTGGTTCACACGGAACTTCGAAATAAATTTCGGCGCAAATCTGGAGTGCGTGCGCAGAACTACCTTATCCCTGTGGACTGTAACAAAGGGGTCCAAGACCGAGAGGGCCTGTAGTTCGCTAACTCTTCTGATAGAAGTGATAGCTACTAGAAAGGCTGTCTTGTAAATCAGGTCTTTCAGACTAGCTTTATGCATAGGCTCAAAAGGGGGTCCATGAGCCTAGTTAAAACCACATTTAGATTCCACCCAGGGGCTGGGTGATTGATGGGGGGATAAATCCTTTTAACCCCTTCCATAAAGGCTTTAATCACAGGTACTTTCCACCACGACACCTTTTGCTGTGACGTGGTGTAGGCTGACGATGCCGCTAAGTGAACCTTTAAGGAATTGAAGACTAACCCAGAGTCCAACAGATGGGTTAGATATAACACAATGTGTGAAGGCGAGCAATCGGTGGGATTCACGCCTTTGGAACTGCACCAGATGACAAAACGTTTCCATTTGCTGGCATAGCAATAACGTGTGTTAGGCTTTCTTGCCTCCCTCAGTATGTCCATGCATCTTTGAGGGAGTTGCAGATGTCCAAACTCTATGACCTCAGGAGCCAGGCTGCTAAATTCAGAGTTTGTGGGCAGGGGTGCAGAGTCTCCCCCCTGTCCTGAGACAACATGTTGTACGGGCAGGGCAGCTTGACTGGTGGGGAGAGGGACATTTCCATCAGATGCGCAAACCAGGGTTGGCGGGCCCACATGGGAGCCACCGGAATCATGGTGACTGGTGCCTGGTGCATCTTGTGTACTATCTTGTTCAGAAGGGGAGGCGGGGGAAAAGCGTAGCCAAATTTCCCCGACCAAGTTATCCAGAGACCATTGCCCTTGGATCAGTTCTGGGGGTACCTGGAGGCGTAATCTGGGGGTTCTCCTGAGTAGCGAACAGGTCAATCTCTGGAAACCGCCATTCTGTGAAGACGTTGGATACAATGTCTCCGTGCAGATGCCATTCGTACTCTTCTGGCAGAGGATAATCTCTGCTGAGTACGTCTGCCAGAAGATTGAGTTCCCCTGGAACATGTTGGGATATCAGGAACATCTTGTGTTTGAGAGCCCATATCCAGATGTTTTGAGACAGCTTGGATAGCCCTGTAGAGTGAGTGCCCCCCTGTTTGTTCAGGTAATACATTGCTGTTGTGCTGTCGATTAGGACCAGCACTGTCTCCCCTTGCAGTTGCTCCTGAAAGGCTTTCAATGCTTTGAACACTGCCAGTAGCTCCAGTAGGTTTATATGGTTGGACGCTACTTCAGGGGACGACACTCTGTGCGCTGTCTGTTGAAGCAGGTGAGCCCCCCACCCTGTGAGAGATGCGTCTGTCGTGAGAGTGGCTTCCACTGCAGGGGTGGTGAAGGTTTTCCCCTTCAAGAGGTTCTCCCTCGACCACCACTGCAGAGAGAGAACGAGGGCTGGCGAGACCACTAACAGATCTTCCCATTGTCCGCTGGCCTGACACCACTGGCCGTTGAGCCACTCTTGCATGGGACGCATGCGCAGCCGCGCGTGGGGAACCAAGTATATGCATGACGCCATCATCCCTAGCAAACGCATAGCTTTGCGTACCGTCACCTCCCGACTGGCTACATACTGAGGAACTTGAGAGAGCATGTTCTGAACCCTCTCGCTGGAAGGGAAGACTAGACCGTCTTCCATACGAATTAGAGCCACCAGGAACTGTTTTACTTGGCTGGGGACTAAGCTGGATTTCTTTTCGTTGATAGAAAATCCCAGGCTGAACAGTAGGTCTACTGTCTTTTGGGAGTTCGAAAAACAAACTTCGAACGAGTCCCCCATGATGAGCCAATCGTCGAGGTAGGGTAAACTGGAACTGAAAGTCTGCGCAGGTGTGCTGCTGCCACTGCCAGGACCTTGGTAAACACCCTTGGTGCCGAGGCTATGCCGAAGGGGAGTACCTTGAACTGGTAGTGTTTGTCCTGAATCACGAACCTTAGGAATTTTCTGTGCGCTGGCAACATTGAAATATGAAAGTATGCATCTTTCATATCCAATGTTGTCATGAAGTCCCCTTGTCTTAGCAATGGGATCACCTCTTGCAGTGTTACCATGCGAAACTTCTGGGGCTTTATGAACTTGTTCGCTGGGCGCAGGTCTAGAACAGGACGCATTGTGAGATCCTTTTTGGGTACAAGGAAGTATATTGAATAGATACCCTCGTTTACCTGAAGAATCGGGACGGCTTCTAAGGCGTCCTTTCCCAGAAGCGCCTCCACCTCTTGGACCAGGATCTGCAGATGTCCCGGTGAAAGGCGTCAAGGTTTCGGCGGTCTGAACTGTGGGGGTCGGGCGAATTCCACACAGTAACCGTGGGCGACCGTCTTTAATACCCACTAGTCTGAAGTTATCCCCTCCCATGCCTTGAGGAAAGATGTTAATCGCCCCCCCGACCGGGGAGACAAGGGAGGGGACCTGAACTTGGTGGTCATTTCTGACCCGAGGTTGACGCACCTCTGGAATTGGAGCCTCTGCCTCTATTCTTTCCGCGCTTCTGACCCCTCTGGGGGTAATAAGTGGGGCTTGCAGCAGGTTGACTTGAGTTGAAGTTGCCCGTGCCGAAATTATTTTGAGCGGCGCGGGCTTGTCCTCGAAAGGACCGCCGAGAATTGCTGCCCCTCTGTGAAGAGGGTTTTTGGGAAATCTGGTGCAACGACTTAATAGTCTTGTGCTCCTTCTTGGCTGTCTCCAACGCATCGTCTACCGCCTTCCCGAAGAGGTTGGCCTCTTCGATGGGTTTGTTGATGATGGATGCCTGGGTCTCAGGCCTGAAGCCCGACGTGCGCAGCCACGCGTGTCTCTTTAGGAGAGTACCCTGTGCGAGAGACCTGCCTGCTGTCTCTGCGGAGTCCAGGGTATTCTTTACAACATTCTGATTGGCAAGTTTGCCCTCCGAGACAATGGCTAGAAGCTTGGCTCTGGTTGGTTCCGGAACCTCCTGCAGGCCTGCTAGTAACGTCGTGTTATTGGCAATCCGGACGGTATAAGCCGCCGCGACCTGTTTGCCTAAGGCATACAACCTTTTGGACTCCTTGTCCTGGGGTGACTCTCCCATGGCAAGGGGAACCCAAGCTCTCTTGCGAGTGTTGGTCACCACCAGCGAGTCTGGGATTGCGTGCCCTTTGACATAAAGCGGGTCGGTGGGGGAGGGCCGGAAAAGTTTTTCGACCCTTGGGTTTACAGCCCTAGTCTGAGCGGGTGTGAGTAAGGAAGGGGCCAGCCGTCTCTTTACAGAGCTCAAGAGAGGGATAGACTGGCTTACCGGAGGCTTGTCATTAATAATGTCCTCCGCAAAATCTTGTACGGGCAAGGCTTCAAGCGTGGCAATTTTAAAGAATTCCGCTGCTTTTTTCAACATGTTGTTGAAAGCCATTTGATCATTCACCGGGGGAGCTTGTCGAACCAGGGTGGATGGGGGAGAGTCGAGGCAAACAATATCAGAATTGTGATCATCCTGCTGGGTGTCCTCCCAGTTGTCCGTTGCGCCTTGATCTTCCCCATAATTGTCCAGAAAAGAAGCCTCCTCTTCTTCTGAATAGATGTCTCTATATGTGTCTTTCTGGACATCTTCTTGATAGTCAACATAGTGTTGGGCATCTAGGTGTTGGGCAACTTGTGTTTGAGAGTTAGGGTTTACCCGAGCTTTTTTCGGCAGAGGTTGATCAGAAGCTCTGAAAAACTGCTCCAGCCGATCCATACACCCCTCAAATTGCTCCGTGGTCCACTTGGATGATCCATATGGACCCAGCTGAGCAGGAACCGGGTCCTCCGCCCTAAGGCGTTGAGAGGATCTCCTCAGGGCGCTTGAGAGGGGTACCTGGCTTTCTTGTAAGAGTCTTCGGGATCGTCTTCCAAATCCGTGGAAAACCTTTCGGCGGATTGGCCCATAACTGTGGGCGAAACCGGTACTAGGCCCACCACTGTAGCAATCCTATTGATGCTCTTACTGATAGTCACCGAATCTTCGGGAGGCAACGCCTCCGATGATCACTTCTCGGGTAGAGGCCTACACGGGCCTTGGAAACCTGGGAACCCGTCAAAGTTTCTTGTTCAGAAACTTCGGCGTGTGTAGTTTGGGGAGTAGCGCCCTTGTTATGTTTGTTAAGCCCAGTCGTCATGCGCTGCTGCGGATGCGGGGAAGGCTTCGGATCAGATCGATCCGATGGCGCTTTCGCCTTCTTCGACGAAGTCGTCGAGGAGGGCGCTTGGGTTGTGTGCTTTGTGCGGTGCGATTGTACGTTCCTGTCACCGGGTCTGGTCCCTGTAGCAGGACCGGAGTCGAGCCTGGAAGGGTCGGGGACGGGCATGGCGGCTCTAGAATAGTCCGCCTCAAGTTCTATAACGTCCGCGTTGGACGTTTGGTCATCCGATGTACTCCCGTCACTTTCGGCTGGTGTCGCGGCAGGGGAGGGAGGCTCCACGCGTGACATACCGTACGCGGCCCACCGCTTCAACCAGCGCTCCTTAAGGGTTTAGGTTTAGGAGTTTACACGCCAAACACTGCTTTAGTGCTCTAGGGGGAGACAAGCGTTAGACGACGTGTGCTCGTCTTTCCACGGATATCTGACCTTACACACAGGGCAGAATCTAAATGGAGTCCTTTCCATAGCAGAAGGGAAGGGTGACCAGACCAAAAAGGAAAGAAGTGGAAAAGAGGAAAGACATCATAGCAGTATGGCAAACCCCGAGCCCACTCTCCTTACTGTGTAGGCCGGCCAGAAGGCCCGACCACGTGGAGGTCCGAACGCCGGATCTTAGGCGCCGGAACCCACAGCCGTAGACGATTCCCCCGTAGTCTTCGTCGAAGATTTTCTTGATAGGCGAAGTGATTTAACGGGGATTAAACCGACAATTCGGTATGATAAACAATGTCTCATGAAGAGCTCCGCTATAGGGCGACCAGTTATCTGGGCGGGAAAAAGAGGGACCTCGGCGCGTGAGGGATTTTGGGTACTACACACGTCACGATACGGATAGTGTTTCAGACACGCCTATGCCGACGTCCCCTTTCCGTCCCCCGAAAGACAAGATGCAATACTCCGCGGTTACCACTGGATGTCATAGCATGTGATTCTAAGCAGATTAACAAGCATCAGAATTTACCTTTACAACTTCTTGACTATCCCTTGAATGTGAAGCAAGAACATTCTACTTCCGTGACATGTTCGCAGTTAACCACCACTTCTAGCGCGTATCAGGTAATCTTACTTGGCTATTCCGCTACAGACTTGTTTTATGCATGTCAAGTAATAGTTTTTAAGTATCGTGTGATTATTTTACAGAATGTTTGGTTAGAGCTTTCTAATTGATATACACCTTAGTTATCGTGCACTGGTGTTTGTTTTCAGTTATAATTAGTGTTATTCATAGTAGCAAGTACTGTCTTTCAGGGAGATGCTGAAGCGTCCACCACATTGACAACAGCCCTAGATGTTCTTCAGCAGCACGAGGTATGCATACTGACAGCTCCATCGACCGTGATCATCAGGACTGGAACACTTGTCGTTTGATTGTTCTACACCATGTTTCATTCGTGGTTTTGCCATTGATATGTACCTGTGCGGTCGACCCCAAGTGTGTGTTGTGTTTTCAATATTGTAATCCTTACTAATGCAAATACTATGTTTCAGGCAGTTGTTGAAGCATCAACCCACGCACTTGATGCAGAGCCTGACATTCAAGTAATTCCAGGGGAAGTGGAAGCGGGACCATGCGTATACGAATCGGCGCAACAGCTTTCGGAAGTGCGCACCACATATACAACATCCATAGATATTCTTCAGCAACACGAGGTATGGATACTGACAGCTCCATCGAGCGTGATCATATAACGTGATTCCATTTGCTATACTTTCTTCCCTATTAACGCAAGTACTGTGTTTCAGGGAGACGATGGAGCTTCCACTACAATCACAAGATCCTATTTAGATGATGCAGATGTAAAGAAATTGGAGAAATAAGTCGATTAAATCTGATCATATTTAAATATTCCTTGATTCTTTTAGACAATGCATCATTTGTGGTCATCTCCTTATATGTACCTGTGCAGTCGACCCCAAGTGTGTGTTATTTTTACAATATTGAAAACCATACTAATGCAAGTACTGTGTTTCAGGGAGTTGCTGATGCCTCCTCTCCAATACAATCATTCATGGCAGTCCATGCAGAGCCAGAGGTATGGATACTGACAGTTCCATGGAACTAGGTCATCAGAGCTCGAATACTTGTCGTTTGATTGTTCTACACATTGTTTAATTCGTGTTGAGCTATTGAGATGTACCTGTGTGTTCGTCCTCACGTGTGTTTTGTTATCAATAATGTGATACATAGTAATGAAAGTACTATGTTTCAGGGAGTCGATGGAGCCTCATTCCATGCTGTCTATGCGGATACAGAAAATATAGGTGTCGATTCATGGAATTAATGTGCGCCGAAAATTCCCACGCAGAGGTGTCAAAACGTGCGATTCGCAGTAAAAGTGCGAAAATCGCAGGGAAACCAGCGCACATCGATTCATGGAAGGCCGTGCGCGAGAAAAATATCGGATGTGTGCTGAAAAAGTGCGCGACGCACACCGGCACACAGGATATCTAACGGTGTGCGCCACGGCAACAGCGAAATCGCACATAGCGCGGTGCACACAACAAAAGTAGGCGTAACACGGGGCGTAACACTCGGAATGGGGAACAACTCGTCAAAATGTGGGCGGCACGGGGGAAGTACAGGAGGCAAGTGCGCGGAACGCCCACACGCTCGCCTACAACACGTATTCATGGAATCCAATAGGGCAAACCAGCGCACGGTCAAACCAGCGCACAGGCCCAAACACGTCCGCCACAAGAAAGCAGGCGGTAGTGTCCCCGCCCCTGAAATAAATGTGCGCCAAAATGTGCGCCAACAAACAGCACCTATATACAGCTATGATGAATGTCACATACTGTGGCCCTCTAAGACAAATGACGTGCAAAGGGGTACCCGACAAACACGGACACCCGCTGTGTGAAAAATAGCATGTGCGTGTATTCTGGGCTGCGCGGAAAGTCCCACACGCGATTTGCCTGGGTACGTGTATTCTGGGGTGCGCGGAAAGTCCCACACGCGATTTGCCTGGGTACGTGTATTTCGGGGTGCGCGGAAAGTCCCACACGCGATTGGCTGGGTACGTGTATTCCGGGGTGCGCGGGAAGTTCCACACGCGAATTGCCTCGGTCCGTGTATTCCGGGGTGCGCGGGAAGTCCCACACGCGATTGGCCTGGGTATGTGTATTCCGGGCTGCGCGGGAAGTCCCACACGCGAATTGCCTGGGTCCGTGTATTCCGGGGTGCGCGGGAAGTCCCACACGCGATTGGCCTGGGTACGTGTATTCCGGGCTGCGCGCGAAGTCCCGCACGCGAATTGCCTGGGTCTGTGTATTCCGGGGTGCGCGGGAAGTCCCACACGCGATTGGCCTGGGTACGTGTATTCCGGGGTGAGCGGGAAGTTCCACACGCGATTTCAGCAGGGTACGTGTATTCCGGGGTGCGCGTGAAGTTCCACATGCTAATTCTGCAGGGTACGTGTATTCAGGGGTGCACGGGAAAGTTCCACACGTGATTTCAGCAGGGTACGTGGATTCCGGGGTGCACGTGAAGTTCCACACGCTAATTCTGCAGGGTACGTGTATTCCGGGATGCGAAGTAGTTCCACATGCTAATTCTGCAGGGTACGTGTATTCCGGGGTGCGCGGGAAAGTTCCACACGTGATTTCAGCAGGGTACGTGGATTCCCGGGTGGACGTGAAGTTCCACACGCTAATTCTGCAGGGTACGTGTATTCCGGGGTGCGCGGGAAGTTCCACATGCGATTTCAGCAGGGTACGTGTATTTCGGGGGTGCCGGGTAGTACTACACGTGAATTGACCGTGTGGGTCCTCCCAGGTGTTCCCTCTACACCCTCCACGGCCCCTGCAGGCAGCCCACACCACAGGGGACTACCCTACACCCCTGCTCTTGTCCCGCAGGCAGCCCATCCACCATGGCCATGCCCCGCAGCCAACCCACATGTCACCTTGCACTACTGATCACCAACGCATGTCTCCCAGCACCCCACCCCCCAGCAGCCAGGGGCACCCTCCACCAGGCCAACACACATGTCTCCCACCACCCCCAACCCCCAGCAGTCAGGGGCACCTGCCAGCAGGCCCACACACATGTCTCCCACCACCCTCACCCACCAGCAGTCAGGGGCACACTCCACCAGGCCCCCACTCATGTCCCCCTGCAACCCCAGCAGCCAGGGGCACCTGCCAGCAGGCCCACAAACATGTCTCCCACCACCCCCACCCCCCAGCAGTCAGGGGCACCCTCCACCAGGCCCCCACTCATGTCCCCCTGCACCCCCAGCAGTCAGGGGCACCCTCCACCAGGCCCCCACTCATGTCCCCCTGCACCCCCACCCCCCAGCAGTCAGGTGCACCCTCCACCAGGCCCCCACTCATGTCCCCCCTGCACCCACAACCCCAGCAGTGCGGGGCACCTGCCAGCAGGCCCCCACACATGTCCCCCAGCCAACACGTCATCACAATCCAGATCCCAGGCCGCCAGATTGGCCGACACATGTATGAAACCCCCGACCATGGCCGATCCCAACTGGGCCACGTTGGCACAGTGCTCTTCGTGATGACGTGCAAGCTCCTCCCGGGAAGCATGCATGTCATCACGAATGACACCCGTGCGCAACGCGACACCAATCAGGACCTTCTCCATACGGCCACGGGTCCCCTCGTCCGCAGGTGGAGGGGAGTCAGATGACATGGACATCCCCCCTACCTGCGGACGGCCCTGGGATGGGGCATCCCTGCTGGTGCAGTCACAGTGTCAGGGACAGTGACATGCACAGGCCCCTCCACGGCGACCTGTGCTGCCTCCTGCCCCTGGACTGCACCACTTGCACCAGCAGGGATGCCCCCACCAGGCCCCATCTGCGGCTCAGTAGCTGCCTCCTCCTCCTCTGTGGAAACCACCAACCTGGATGGCTCCACACCGTCTTCTGCCGTTGCAAGCCCCTGTGGGGGCTCACCCATCCCTTCCGCTGCAGCCGTGGGGGCGTCCCTGCCGCTTTGCTCCACAGCGCCGTCTCCGCCCTCTTCTTCACTTGCCGCTGTGTAGAGGGAGGCATAACACAAGCATCAGGGTACTGTACAATGGTCCCCTAGACAGGAAGAAATAGCAGATGAGTGGCACTGTCAAAGATCACTTCCATCATGTCCCTCCACAACACATGGGTCAGTGCAGGCAAAACACACGCAGTAACATGCATGGCACATGCTATGGACATTTGCATACATGTCCAAGTGACTCTCCAAACATACAATGTTGTTATGGAACTCACATGCATCATGGGTCATGCCTATCACATGCACACACATCACCGTAGTTTCATCCATCTGGCCTTGTACGTCCCAGACACAGTGGATACAAGGATAACTAGGCTGCATCTGTGAATCTGTACATTGTCACAGACATGTGTCATGCATCCATGGCATTCACAAGTCACAGACACGCAGGTCAGACACACAGACATGGATACCATACATGTACATGGCATCAGCACCCATCCCTCACCCCCAACCATGTCCAGGAACAGAGACTGGCATGCTCTCATGTGTCCAATCCGCATAGGGCTCCCCATGTTGCATTTAAACGCATGCACCAACCGTGTGCTTCACACATTTCTGGTCTCACATGCATGACCATGATGTCCCTGCACACATACATGCGTACATGGCCTATGTCACACATACAGGCAAGCATCAGACAACCAGCACACTGCAACATGCCCTGTCTCTCACAGCAATGCTTGCCCACTTACCGCTCAACTCCAGACGGGTCTGCCTCGCAAGGATCTGAGCGTGGAGCGCTGGGTCTTCACGTTCCAGGACCCTCAGCTGGATGGTACTCATGCGGCCCCGGACTCCCTCCACGAGGCGCCGGGCCTTCAAGAGGGTCCTGGACCTCAAGTCCTCCCAGCGCTTCTCGACTTTCTGGATGTTGCGGGTTGCCACCCCCTCCGCGTTGATGGCAACCACCAAGTCGTCCCAGATCCTGTCCCGTCCTTCCTTGTTGGCGCGTGACGATCGGAAGAGGGCATCATACTGCCCGAGGACTTGCTCCACCAGGACACCAACTTCGGTGGCAGTGAAGCTGGTGCCCCTCTGCCTCTCTGGCCGGGGGTTGCCACTGGTGCCAGATGTTGCAGTGCCCGACATGGCAACCCCAGAGGCAGGAGTGGGTGGGCAACTGGGTCCTGGGGCTGGGCTGTGGAGCGATGGTATACCAGTCGGGATTCTTCTGTTCCAGCAGGGGTGGACACAGCAACTGGACCCCTGCAGATGGCAGATGTGCAGGCACAAAATGGCAGGGCACGGTGGCAAACTTAAATAAACGAAACACAATCTTTCAGGACGAAAGGTCCCTCAACTCCCAAATCTCAAAATGTATATATATAACTACACATACAGTATTTCACATTGTTGTATTTTAATAATTTAGGAAGAGTACCAAGGGGTATTCTGGAAAAACAATACAAATGAGTATGATCCGTACCAAGAGAGGATCTTAATGTACAAACATATAACAACAAAAGAATATTGTCAGAACAGTTGTGAAATGAAGACAGAAATCAACAATTATTAAACAACTGAAAGAATCACAACAACAACAGTATTTAAATTGTGCACTGTTCATGTGAAGTATAGTCGTCGACACAACAGTGTTTCGGCCTAAAATAGCTGTAAAGTGCAGCAAGGTGAGCAGGCCTTCATCAGGACGTGTAGTGAAATGATATTAGTCCCGAGGTATCTATCTAGGGAACACAAATGGAACACAGGGAGTGGAGGAGGACCTCAAGATTAAAATGGTAATTCAAAAAGCTCCAATATGGATGCTTAAAGATATAAACACAAGATCTCAGACGTAGAAACTTGCATCTTACCAAGGGCTGGAGCGTAACCAAAGGAAGACGGATCCAGGCTGAGTGCCGGACCACAGCGGTCGTTGGTTGAGCCGTACAAACACCAACTAATTACTGTCAGTGGTGCCTGAAAATGACACAGGACGCTGTGTAAGAGCCATCCAAGTTGTGAGGTCTTACATGACATACAATTGCAAGGAGCGAAAGCTTACCTAAAGCGTTAATGCGTGTCTTTATAATGAAACCGGCAGAGTGGAATCAGTTAACGTTGGTAACCCTTCCGGAAGGCGTAAACATGACCTGTGCAGACAAATATATAATGCACAATCAGGCCCCATATCAGGTATATTTTAATGCATATAGAAAATATACAACACTCGTACATAAATGGTACCGTTAGTGGTGTTAGTTGGGAGAAAGTGGACATGCTGGGAAACTGTCCCAACTGTATACACCCTATAGGCCTAGCGTGTGCTTGCAAGTGTGCAACACGCTCAAAACCGCCAGTGAAGTGATCGCTAGGCGGCCGCCATGCGGCTATATCATTATGTGTGCGGAACGTGAACCTCTGCTAGGTGCGATACAATCTCCGTAACAAAAACTAACCCAGTTACTGACTTTACTAGTAAATAGTCAGTTGGGAATGTGATGCAAGTCAGCATCCTGGTTGCTGCGACTGCCCGAGGCGAATTTGATGCCAAGGGGGGGGGGGGCTAATGGCCGCGGAGCGGTACTGTCTCTTAACGTTTAGAACGTATCTCGAAACTGTGCGAGTTGCGTAAACCTCCCCGACCCACCCTTTTCGTGTGTAGGTGTACTGCAAAACGGCGTACAAACACATAACTTACTTAAGACGGAGTAGCCGCTGCTCGCGTCTGCTTGCTTCTCCGCTTCAACGGTGAAAGTGAAACCGTTGTCATAGTAACCGAGGGTAATCAAACCCTCGGATCACATTGATTGGTTCAGCGGTCACATGCCCCTGGATGGGCGTGATGGACCAGCTGGCCCGTCCAGTGTGGTAAAACTAGTACGGGGAGGTTGGGGGAGGGGGGAGGGGGATTGGGGTATGGGGGTGGAAGAAGGAGGGAAATAAAAAGGGGGGGAAGAAAGGGGGGGGAGGAAGGAGGAAAGAGGACATCAGAACAGGGATTAAGTACCTTTGGTGGAGGTACAAGGCGCTTGACCCAAAAGTGGTGTAAGCGCAGCCTAAAACCGGCCTCCCTTGAGGTCGATTGCCATGTGGGTGCCGATGTATATATCACGGTCCTAAAGAAATGCTGGCATAAGGACCACTGTTTCGAAACGATGTCCTTGGTCACTATGGGGTTCATAATCAAAATACAATTAGTGGTGACGAAGAAACCGAAAACGGTTCAAAAGAATGATGAACACCCTGCGTGCCATTGAGGATCCCTCCCGTGGGGCATAATACTCACAAGCTGGCTTCCGGAGTATAAAACAGTTGATAATGAACAATCAGTGTGATGTCATCCTGCATAAATCTGGTGCCATACATGGACACAATATTCCACTGCCGAGATGTGCATGTGTTTACCAAAATACCTTGCAAAACAGTGTTGTCAACATCATGGTGCACAGTACAGGACATATATATCACCAAACATATCAACATATATTAACAAAGCTCGAGTCGTATACCAGCTGTTGGTAAATAAAACATGTTGACACTCGTACACCATTACATCGTAGTCTTTTCACCTATACAGATTTCTTATTGCTGAAGACATTTCAAAACCAAAGACATCAATCCTCATCCCACTAATGGGCAGATGTTGCTACACCAATGTTATGAGTATACCAGCTGTTGGTGAATAAAACATGTTGACACTCGTACACCATTACATCATAGTCTTTTCACCTTTACAGATTTCTTATTGCTGAAGACATTTCAAAACCAAAGACATCAATCATCATCCCACTAATAGGCAGATGTTGCTACACCAATGTTATGCGGGGGATCATGGAATAGGACAGAGGGGAATTTTCAAAACACCAGTTTTTTCGAACCCCTGTGAATGGACATTCAATTAGCATAAAAATGTTTCCATTCAACAGATATGTTTAAGCCTGTTTTTACAGTGTCCAGTTTGTGCACTAGCTGTTGTTCGAGTCTTGTCAGTGCTTTGTCCCTATCTCCACCTCTCTTCTGTGGGGACAATTGTCGTATGATGGTCCATGATATATCTTCATTGGTGTGTCCCATACGGTTGAAATGTCCCACAAGGGGCTTATCAAGTACTTTGTTTTTGATGCAGGATCGATGCTCCGAGATCCGTTGTTTAATAGGTCTTGATGTCTTGCCAATGTATAGTAACTGGCAGGGGCAGTTGGAATACTTGAGAGCTGGAATCATTCCTGATGGCCTACAGGTCAAAAATATACCCCGAGTTTTCATTGATAATCCCAAGTTTAAGAAGAATTTCAGTGGCGTAGGAAATAAATGCAGCCGGGACTGGATCATTTTGATCATTGATACCGCCCAGGAGGAGTGCAGGAAACAGGGAGAAGAGCTACTTGAATTAGAGAAAAAATTCGCTGAAAATATAACGATACAAGACGCCAAACAGAAATTGGAAAAATTAGAAGAAGAAATCGCTAAATTTAAACAGTTCACTATAGACTGTGTTCATCATTCTTTTGAACCGTTTTCGGTTTCTTCGTCACCACTAATTGTATTTTGATTATGAACCCCATAGTGACCAAGGACATCGTTTCGAAACAGTGGTCCTTATGCCAGCATTTCTTTAGGACCGTGATGTATACATCGGCACCCACATGGCAATCGACCTCAAGGGAGGCCGGTTTTAGGCTGCGCTTACACCACTTTTGGGTCAAGCGCCTTGTACCTCCACCAAAGGTACTTAATCCCTGTTCTGATGTCCTCTTTCCTCCTTCCTTCCCCTCCCCTTCCTTCCCCCCCTTTTTATTTCCCTCCTTCTTCCACCCCCATACCCCAATCCCCCCCCCCCTCCCCCAACCTCCCCGTACTAGTTTTACCACACTGGACGGGCCAGCCGGTCCATCACTCCCATCCAGGGGCATGTGACCGCTGAACCAATCAATGTGATCCGAGGGTTTGATTACCCTCGGTTACTATGACAACGGTTTCACTTTCACCGTTGAAGCGGAGAAGCAAGCAGACGCGAGCAGCGGCTACTCCGTCTTAAGTAAGTTATGTGTTTGTACGCCGTTTTGCAGTACACCTACACACGAAAAGGGTGGGTCGGGGAGGTTTACGCAACTCGCACAGTTTCGAGATACATTCTAAACGTTGGACAGTACCGCTCCGCGGCCATTAGCCCCCCCCCCTTGGCATCAAATTCGCCTCAGGCAGTCGCAGCAACCAGGATGCTGACTTGCATCACATTCCCAACTGACTATTTACTAGTAAAGTCAGTAACTGGGTTAGTTTTTGTTACGGAGATTGTATCGCACCTAGCAGAGGTTCACGTTCCGCACACATAATGATATAGCCGCATGGCGGCCGCCTAGCGATCACTTCACTGGCGGTTTTGAGCGTGTTGCACACTTGCAAGCACACGCTAGGCCTATAGGGTGTATACAGTTGGGACAGTTTCCCAGCATGTCCACTTTCTCCCAACTAACACCGCTAACGGTACCATTTATGTACGAGTGTTGTATATTTTCTATATGCATTAAAATATACCGGATATGGGGCCTGATTGTGCATTATATATTTGTCTGCACAGGTCATGTTTACGCCTTCCGGGAGGGTTACCAACGCTAACTGATTCCACTCTGCCGGTTTCATTATAAAGACACGCATTAACGCTTTAGGTAAGCTTTCGCTCCTTGCAATTGTATGTCATGTAAGACCTCACAACTTGGATGGCACTTACACAGCGTCCTGTGTGTCATTTTCAGGCACCACTGACAGTAATTAGTTGGTGTTTGTACGGCTCAACCAACGACCGCTGTGGTCCGGCACTCAGCCTGGATCCGTCTTCCTTTGGTTACGCTCCAGCCCTTGGTAAGATGCAAGTTTCTACGTCTGAGATCTTGTGTTTATATCTTTAAGCATCCATATTGGAGCTTTTTGAACTACCATTTTAATCTTGAGGTCCTCCTCCACTCACTGTGTTCCATTTGTGTTCCCTAGATAGATACCTCGGGACTAATATCATTTCACTACACGTCCTGATGAAGGCCTGCTCACCTTGCTGCACTTTACAGCTATTTTAGGCCGAAACACTGTTGTGTCGACGACTATACTTCACATGAACAGTGCACAATTTAAATACTGTTGTTATTGTGATTCTTTCAGTTGTTGTTTAATAATTGTTGATTTCTGTCTTCATTTCACAACTGTTCTGACAATATTCTTTGGTTGTTATATGTTTGTACATTAAGATCCTCTCTTGGTACGGATCATACTCATTTGTATTGTTTTTCCAGAATACCCCTTGGTACTCTATTCCTAAATTATTAAAATACAACAATGTGAAATACTGTATGTGTAGTTATATATACACATTTTGAGATTTGGGAGTTGAGGGACCTTTCGCCCTGAAAGATTGTGTTTCGTTTATTTAAGTTTACCTACCTGGGCATTTCAGGGTTTTGCCAGGCGCCCTAATATTTAAATTGAGGGCACGGTGGCAGCAGGCAGGCAGCAGCAGATGGCTCGTGGGAGGCTGCTCGGGGTTCTGGGGGGCAGTAATTCGGCCTTCTGGGCAGGAGCATGGTCTTCCGTGTGCTTACGCGTGGCCAGCTTGATACGGAGTGAATTGGCACGTGAAAATCCTGCACATCAACGTGAAATTCGAGGAAAGGGCCTTAGCGCGTAAGCGCGTCAGCACGCATATGCGATTCCATTGGACCAAAGGCCCTCAGCGCGTGAGCGCGTCTGACGTGACACGCGCGGGTGTTTCCCTCATAGCACGTGATGACAGAGCACACGTGGAAACACTGCACATCAGAGAATCATTGCGTGTAATTGGAGGAAAGTGTGCGTACACGCGATTTGCTTGGGTACATGTATTACAGGGGTGCGCGGGAATTCTCACACGCGATTTGCTTGGGTACGTGTATTACAGGGGTGCACGGGAATTCTCACACGCGATTTGCTTGGGTACGTGTATTACAGGGCTGCGCGGGAAGTTTTACACGCTCGGCTACAACAGGTATCCATGGAATTGAACGGGGCTAAGGCATGCGCACAAAAAAACGTGTTAATCCGGAAACACGTACGCCAGCAGGAAGCAGGCGTACGTCGACCCGCGCAGCATAAAAGTGCGCGCAAACAACAAACAAGCTCAATATACCGTTCCTAGCAGCAGTGGCCGTGGGTTACCAAAGGAGGAGGATAGTGTGGGCCCGAATTTTCACACCCAGAACCAGCCTTTTTGGGATGCCTGATGACCAGGTGTATGGGAGGTACAGGTTTCCACCTCACATAATACTGGACCTGGTGAGTGAGTGGGAGGATGACCTCACATCACCCACCCTGTGCTCCCAAGCACTCAGCCCCCTGGAGAAGGTCCTTAATGTACTGCACTTCTTGGCCACTGGATCATTTCAGCGGACAAGTGCCATAGTGGGTGGGGTGTCACAGGCCACGCAGTCACGCTGCCTACACCAGGTCTTGAACATCATCACTGCACGCCCATCAGTCCGCAGGCACATATACCTGCCCAGAACACCTGCAGAAAGGCAGGCTGCCGCCCGGTATTTCTACGGTGTGGCACAATTCCCCAAAGTAATAGGTGCCATTGACTGCACCCATGTGGCACTACGTCCCCCCAGGGCATCTGAGCACATCTATAGGAACCGCAAGCACTGGCATTCCATTAACGTGCGGGTAGTATGTAATGCCAAGGGAATCATCACCTCAGTATATGCCAACTATCCAGGGTCCACCCACGACAGCTTCATTTAACGAATGTCTACCCTAAGCCAGGACCTAGAAGCTGGGCGGCATGGCGATGCATGGCTGCTTGGGGAGTATGAATGCCACTGCACATGCATGCATGTCAGATGCAGAGTTATGTCACTACCCCACTAATGATACCCATCACCTCCTCACCAGGGGAGAGTGCCTACCCTCTGAGCACCCACATGATGACGCCAATTCGGAACCCCATCACGCCTCCCGAGGTAAGATACAACACAGCCCATATTGCAACCCGGGGCATAGTGGAGCGCACATTCGGAGTGCTCAAGTCACGCTTTCGCTCCCTTGACCGTTCTGGCGGGCAGCTGTTATATGCGCCCTCAGTAGTGTGCAGGATCATAGTGGCAGCATGTGTCCTGCACAATGTTGCAACACGCCGGGGCCTGGCTGTGGACATGGTGGTGCCCCCACATCCTCAACCACATGTACGCCCGCTGCGCATGGGAGGGGAAAGGGCACGGGGTGAGGCAGCCCGTACGCAGCTTGTGGCTAATTACTTCACATAGAAATCACACCCCTGTGGAGTGCACACAGCCCTGGCACATACCATCTGATAAGCAATGATGACTCGACCTGACAAATATGACGAACAAAGGGAGAGTCAACTGTCAGAACCATAGCAGCCTGAGATTGTTCATGTGGAAGTGTCACAATGTGTGCATCCCTCCCTACACAAACACCACCAATGCAGTGTCATCAAAAGACATACTTCCATGCAGCAAAAATAAATACCCACTTGCAAAATACTACATGAGAACAGTGCCATGTCACCCAACCCCTCCCCGGCACAGCCGCACAACACACCATGGCATGTCATGCAATGTGAGAGCAAACAAATTAATCCCCACAACATGCCCCAAGTGTCACCAACTACAGTGTCCCTAATGGAAACTGGCCACACATGAAATGCTCACAGTAATGCAGGACCAACAACACACATTACCAAATACTTACCAAGAATACCAATCACCTACACAACCTCCAACCTACCATAAACATGACAGTACAGACTTAAAAAATTGGTAGCCTCACTACCTGATAATGCCTGCACTTTGAACACTTCCAAGTATACAGTGTTAGCGCCACGCAAGAGTGTAGGTGCACTGCTTACAACATGGACTCCAGTCCCAAAGTAGACCGCCTTGTGAAGACATGAGAAATGGACCTGCAAATTAGGAGGATGAGATGGATGCAGAGGCACATATCAATACACCATGCAGTGTACAATACAACAACAATATGCACTAGGAATGTATACACAGTATTGACTACAGACTGCCCACACATCAAATAGGAGTCCAACGTCACCGTGTACGTCAATGTCACTTGGGCACACCCTTTGCAAGCCCATGGAAACGGGAAGCAGGAGGGGTGTGTGTGACACAAACCCAAGCATCTGACCCAAATTCAGGATAAGCCTGCATGTGCCCAGCCACAATACAGTGTATGCCCACGGGAGCCACACAAGGCAACACACTGTCCAAAAAATCAAAAATTCAAAAATAATAAAAAAATTGCCTCAGGAGGTGGTGGCACTATGGGAGGCAGCCCACGCAAAGCCCTAGTCTGGTCCTCCATGGCAGCAAGCATGCGGGTCTGGAAGGTCTGGTTCTGGAGGATAATCGTGCGGAGGTCCCATGCAATAACTCACGGGATGACCGGACCTCCTCACGAGTTGCCTGCATCTCAGCTGAGAGCGTACGTGTGAGACACTCCAGCTGCTGTTCTGTCCTTGTGTTTGTTGAAGCCTCAAGCTCAACAAGAGTCGTCCTGAGGTGACAGAGTTCCAACCTCAGGGCTTCCCTGTGGCCCTGGGACTCTATGGAAATGGCTTCCCGCAGAGTCGCCAGTGCCGCCCGCCTGTCACTGTCGGACGCCAACAAGTCCTCCCTGTGTGACTGGCAGATGGAGTCTGTTGCCTGCTGTAGTCGCTCCATCAGCCTTTCTGGGGGGACAATGGAAGTGGCCACCCTATCAATGGCCTGAGCCATCATCTCTGATGATGCTGCCTGTTGGGTTGCCATACTGTATATGGATTGCTACCATGCGGTATTGCCAGGTGGCGTACGGCCACCACGTCGGCGGGCACCACACCTGTCTGGGGCAAGGCAAACTGCGCCTTGCTGTGCCGGCACTGCTTGAGGCTGCAGGACTGCATTCCCCCTCTGATCTGCTGGCCCAGGAACAGGATCAGATGTTGCGGAGCGTGACCCTGCATCCGTAACCACCAAAGGCGTACCTGCCAACACTGACATCCCCATTGAGGGTTCTACCCCTGGTGCAGGTGGGTCGGACAGAACAGAATCCCTCCCAGGAACACTCACCTGCGACGGCACATAGGTCTCATCATCCGAATCGACACCTGAGTACAGCTCGGGGGAGGTGCACCCAGAGACACCCTTTGAGAGCACGACCTGCAGCAGTTGTGGCTTCTCACCCACCACCACACCACGTCACTCACTGGTGGTCGGTCGGCCCTGAGACCCCTCCTGGGTCTGCACCATCTCCACAACCCCAGCAGTATCAAGTGCGTCATCCCCTGCAAAGACATGAAAGAAAAGAAATGGAAACAGGCATTAGCACTATGGCACACAATTAGGGCTGAGAAGCTACAGAACCAGTACTTGATTGACACATGTCCCGCATGATTAAAACCCTCCCATGCATGCACCGTCACTGCGTACGAAGGGGAGGCAAATGGCACACATTGATGACACCAAGATGGAAGATCAACACATTTGCTGCATGCTGCCTAGCAGTGGCATCACACATTGGCCTGTGATTGGCAGGTCAAATACACATGCCATCACACAGATGGCATGTACCCTAGCCATAAAGTGAAGAGGGAGAGGAGGGCACCACTTGTTCATTCAGTCTAGTTTGCTCATGAAATTGCTTTTTTAATTGAAATAGTTCAAATGTTAAACCTGGAGCTGCCAGTCCAAAATGGTCCTATAGCACAGGGACATGTCTAAACAAATGATATCCAGAAAACAAAGTCAGTCCACTTTACCATAGCCATGTCAGACATGTGACAATACGACTGAGAAATGCCTAGTAAAAGTGGTGGAATGCAAACAATCTGCCTGAATAAACAGAGAAAAATAAGCAACAATGTTGTGGCAAGATGACACTTCAAGGGCAACTGGCGTGGTGTTGGGCTAGATGTCTACTGTTGGCAGAAGGGATACTGCTATACCCAAATGCTGGTGCGCAGAATGTATTGGATGAGGCACATGGGTGACCCAAACCACTCAGGCGCACACCCCCTCACCTGGCACCCAAACAGAAGCCCTCACACACACACCATGCACATGGATGACACACATGCATGTGCACTCACCGGACAATGCCTCGTAATCTGCCAGTTCTCCCACGCCTTGGATCTGTTCCTCCGTGACGTAGGTCCCAGCAACATGCTCATGTGGAGTGAGTTCTATGTCCTCTGCTGGAGACCCACCTCCAGTCACTAGAGTAGCGGCATGACTTGAGGCCAGCTTATTCTTTGCCCTGCGCTTCAGGTCATTCCTGCGCTTGTAGCATTCAGTAGCTGTGCGCCTCACGATTCCAAGGGCACTTATGATGTCCGCGATGGTCTGCCAGTGTGCCAGACGTTGTGCAGGTGTGGTCTTGGATCCTGCAATAATCACCATTTTGCGGTCACGTGCGGACACATACTCTACAAGTGCATTCAGTTCGGCCTCATTGAAGCTGGGCTTCCTTGACGGACTGGACTGTGTAGCCGTGTCTGGGGAATCAGCCTCTACTGGACGAGCACTCTTCCTCTTGGAAGGTGGTGGGGATCCTGAGTGTCCTACGCCGCTCTGGACACTAGGGGCAGGAGCCCCGGTGGACTCTGTACTAGGAGTGTGGGATTGCACACTCAGCATGGGAGTTGGTGCAGGCATTAGCTCAAGTGTGATGGTGTCAGGGGGAATGTCAGCAGGATGGACTAGGACCGACACTGTCCTGGCTGGGTGTGTGAGAGGTGGGGTGGATGGAGCCCCTGCAGCCTCCCCACCCTGCCTACTCGGGGCAGCAGATGACCTAGCTGCCCCTGATCCACGTGGCCTGATGACACCAACGTGCACCGGCGCACGTGGCCTAGACCTGCTGACCTGGAAGTCAGCCATGGAGTCACCCTGTGCCAGGTCTGGTGCCACAGTGGGCTGGTCCAACAAGGGCTGAGCATGGATGGTGTCAGCCACGTTACCCTCAACCGGGGGAGGGGGGACATGGGTGTCCCTGACTGGTCCTCCACACATGGGGGGCTAGGGGCACCCTGCAAGTCACGGCCACGTCCCCTACCGGATCCACCACGGCCACCACTTGGGGCTCGGCCACCTTTGCCACCCTTACGGCTTGGTCGCCTCCCAACCATGGCACTGATGTTATTGTGCGTATGGGAGTCGCTGTGAACTATTGTCCTGGGCAATTGGGGGGGTCAAAGGGGTTGGGTACCAGATGGTAATCGTACCCTAGTGCTCTAGCAAGGCTGTATGTCACCCCTGGGGAAAGATGACGGGTCACGCAACGCACAGGCACCCCAAAAAAGGGAAGTAAGGTGCCCGCAACCACTCCTAGACCACGTGTGTGGAAAAATAAACCTGCACTACGCTGTGGCACCCAGAAACACAAGAATGAATGTATGCGTGTCACACGCAGCCTAGAATGACCTCTGAAGGGGTACGTGACACACGGGCAAGCACAGATGTTAAATATGTGCGCGACTCACCGTCTGCCAGGAAAAAAAGCGTGAAAAAGACGCGCGTGTGCGCGTTGGCAACACCCCCGCCAAAAAAGGAATTGTACGCTGTCTGAGGAGACAGGACAACAGTAGAAGGGAACGCTGTTTGAGGAAACAGGCCCAGGAAAAAGAAGAAAAGAGAAAAAGCTGTCAGAGGTAACAGGGAGTACGAACTTGAAACGCCGTGAAGTAAATCGCATGTGAACCGACAAGAAGTACAGATTTCTTGGGCCAATGAATTAACGTACGTGTGCCGACGCGCTTACGCGTTAAGGGCCTTTCCTCGATTACACGCAGACTTGCTGGATTTTCACATGCCAAATCACTCCGTATCAAGCTGGCCACGCGTAAGCACACGGAAGACCACGCTCCTGCCCAAAAGGCCGAATTACTGCCCCCCAGAGCCCCGAGCACGCTCCCACCTGCTGCTGCCTGACTGCCTTCTGCCCACGTGTCCTGCCATTTGCTGCCTGCACATCAGCCAGGGGTGCTGTTGCTGTGACCACCCCTGCTAGAACCGAAGACTCCCGACTGGGATACCATTGCTCCACAGCCCAGCCCCAGGACCCAGTTGCCCACCCACTCCTGCCTCTGGGGTTGCCATGTCGGGCACTGCACCAGTGGCAACCCCCGGCCAGAGAGGCAGAGGGGCACCTGCTACACTGCCGCCGAAGTTGGTGTCCTGGTGGAGCATGTCCGTGGGCAGTGTGATGCCCTCTTTGGAAGGTTGCGCGCCGACAAGGAAGGACGGACTTGGATCTGGACGGATATCGTGACTGCCATCAACGCGGAGGGGGTGGCAGTCCGACTATTCGATCATGTGAAGAAGCGCTGGGAGGACTTCAGGTCCAGGACCCTCAAGAAGGCCCAGCGCCCCCTGAAAGCAGCGGATGCTAAGGGGCGCCAGGGCCACTTGTCGGAAGATCAGAGGAGGGTCCTGGAACGCATATCCCCAGCGCTCCACGTCCAGGTCCTTGAGAGGCAGACCCGTCTGGAGTCGAGCGTTAAGTGTACATGCATACTGATTGTAAGCTGCGCGTGTGGTGGTGTGGCAGGAGTGTGCAGGTTGCACATGTGGTTTTATGTGGCCAAGTATGGGGGAGGGGGGTACAGGGCCGTGAGGCTGACACATGCGAGGGCTCTCATGTGTGACACATGGATGGTGCTTGTGTGTGTAGGCTTGCATGGCAAAGGATGTGGAAGAATGATTGGCAGGTGTGACATGGATGCCGATCTGAACACTGCGACAGTTGGCGGAGGTGTACACATGCATGCAAGTGTGGTGGTGTGTGTGCATGTGTAGTGCACTCCCTGTATCGCATGTGATGTCTGGCTCACCTTTGCCTGCTCATGCTGTTGTATGTGTATGGATGGTGCTGGCTGTTGCGATATGGCTCATGTGTGCAAGTTGAAATGACATGTGTGTTGGGGATTGTGATGCCATGTCTGAGGTTTGCCAATGCCACTCATGTACAACTGTCATGTGTTTATGAGTCCATTATACAGTGCCCTGATGCCTGTGTTTTATTTCTCCCTGTCAGCAGCGTCAACTGATGAAGAGGGCGGAGAAGGTGCTGTGAAGCACAGCGGCAGGGGTCACACCACCAGCCGGAGACGAAAGGCCCGGCTCCCCTCCCAGGTTGTGATTTGGTCGGGGAGTGAGGAGTCCGGTGCCGCGTCCGTGGCCGCAGCTGCCGAGGGGAGGTCCAGGAGGCGGAGGTTGGAGTTGGACTCCTCGGCAGCAGAAGGGGCAGCTGGGACCCCACAGGGCCCAACGGAGGAGATGACACGGAGTCATCCAGGTTCGTGGAGGAGGAGGCCGTGCAAGCAACAGAGGCGGGGTCTGGAGGTGGGGATTCCACTGGTGCTAGTGGTGCAGTGCAGGACCAGGGACAGGTGGCAGCACAGGCCGCCGCAGAGTTGCCTGTGTGCAATCCAGTCCCTGCAGGGATGCCTACCTCCAGACCCGTTCTCATGGAGGGGATTGGCTTCCACCAACTGGCCTTCCTCTCCCTGCGGATGTGGCTATCCTGCAACAGGTTGAGCCTGTCCAGGGTCGGGTGGCGTTGCGTCAACGGGCCATGCGAGCTGACCTGCAGTCTTTCCATGATGAGACTGCACGTCTTCTCTCATGGCTCGTTGACCCACTGGGACAGCTCACCATGGCCGGATTCCTCTGTTTCCTGGACCTTGTTCCGATCCCCTCCTCAACGGAACCCCCTATGCCCCGGTCGTCCTCCATGCCATCTTCCCACACATGTAGCACCTGGGTGCCCTGTCGAGCTGCCTCTGACCGTGCGGCCAGGCTGGTGGACAACAGATCCCTGCCACAGTCGGGAGTCCAGCAGGGGTGGCCACAACAACTGCACCCCAGCTGGAGGAGGATGTGCAGGCACCATCGGACAGGGCACATGGACAGCAGCAGCAGCAGGAGGCTGTAGGTGGGAGCCACGATGGCTCGGGGCCTTCGACATCGGAGGGGCAGGCATCAGCCAGAGGGCAGGAGGACCCAGGACGGGAAGTGTCTTCCGTGTGGCAGCGGTTGGGCCACGCCATAGATGCGGAGCGGCAGCGGGCAGAAGAGGCACGGCTCACGATGGTCAGGGCGGAGGGCCCTGAGGCGGGCCGAGTGCCTCGAGGCAATCCGTAGGGAGTTGGAGGAGAACATGTCGTCGTCCCTGCGGACCCTCGGGGCCATGGAACAGGACCGCCTCCGGGACATTGAGCAGGAGTTCGATGATGCCCTGGCCCGCAACATCCAGAAGTGAGCCGTTGGACTAGCCCGCTGCCATTGTATATAGTTAAGTAGTGTTAGGTTTTTTTTTTTTTTTTTTTTTTTATTTGGGGCGCTTGGACTATGCTCAATTTTTTTGTATATAGTTATTAGTTAGGTGGGTTTTATTGCAGGTTTCATTTACATCGTTGGGATCATGGATCCTGGATTTGCTCTTTGTACATAGTTTGACAGTAGATTTGTGGCCTTCATCTTTTATTATTTTTTCACCATGGAGCAATGGATTTTCACTTTACTTTCCCTTTGGATTTGCTTTGTTGGATGGTGACTTTGTACACAATTTCATTACGGTTATTTTGGATTCCCATTTTCATTATTTATTATTTTTGTGGACATGCTGCATTTTGATTTTTGTTGCCATTATTGTTTGTTTTGATTTCATTCACTTCATTTACACTAATACATTGGTTTCATGCCTGCCACAATGTGGGTTTTCACAGTCATGTGTTGCCATTGTGTGGGTCTGACGGACTTGTACTCATGCGCATACTGCTTATTTGTTATCTATCATGTAATGGGTATTTCAATTTTGAATGGATGTAAAGCTTGGTTGGGTGTTTGGACTGAGGTGGCGTGGGGTGTGATTTGGGTGGGCATAGGAGCCTGGGATCTGGAGCCTGGGATCTGGATTGTGATGACGTGTTGGCTGGGGGACATGTGTGGGGGCCTGCTGGCAGGTGCCCCGCACTGCTGGGGGTGGGGGTGCTGAGAGACATGAGTTGGACATGAGTGGGGGCCTGGTGGAGGGTGCACCACAGTGCTGGGGGGTGGGGGAGCAGGGGGACATGAGTGGGGGCCTGGTGGAGGGTGCCCCTGACTGGTGGGGGGTGGGGGTGCTGGGAGACATGAGTGGGGGCCTGGTGGAGGGTGCCCTGCACTGCTGGGGGTGCAGGGGGACATGAGTGGGGGCCGGGCGGAGGTGCCCTGCACTGCTGGGGGGTGGGGGTGTAGGGGGACATGAGGGGGGGCCTGGTGGAGGGTGCCCTGCACTGCTGGGGGGTGGGGGTGCTGGGAGACATGAGTGGGGGCCTGGTGGAGGGTGCCCCACAATGCTGGGGGTTCAGGGGGACATGAGTGGGGGCCTGGTGGGGGTGCTGGGATACATGAGTGGGGGCCTGGTGGGGGTGCTGGGATACATGAGTGGGGGCCTGGTGGAGGGTGCCCTGCACTGGTGGGGGTGCAGGGGGACTTGAGTGGGGGCCTGATGGAGGGTGCCCTGCACTGCTGGCGGGTGGGGGTGCAGGGGGACATGCGTTGGTGGGCAGTAGTGCAAGGTGACATGTGGGTTGGCTGGGGGGCATGGTGGATGGGCTGCCAGCGGGACATGTGCAGGGTAGTCCCCCGTGGTGTGGGCTGCCTGCAGGGGCCGTGGAGGGTGTAGAGGGAACACCTGGGAGGAACCACACGGGCAATTCACGTGTAGTGCTCCCCGCGCACCCCTGGAATACACGTACCCTGATGGAATCGCGTGTGATACTTCCCGCGCACCCCTGAAATACACGTAACCCTGCTGCTTTTGCGTGTGATACTTCCCGCGCACCCCTGGAATACACGTACCCTGATGGAATCGCGTGTGATACTTCCCGCGCACCCCTGGAATACACGTGCCCTGATGGAAACGCGTGTGTTACTTCCCGCGCACCCCTGATGTACACGTACCCAGGACAATCACGTGTGAAACTTCCTGAGAACCACTGAAATACACGTTCCCCGCTTGGCGTTTGCTGTTTGGCAGCCCTGTGAACTGGTCCAGGGTTAGCGCAGCCCTTTGCGATGATTTGGGAATTTTGAAGGCTTTTCCTTGCGCGAGGGCGTTCTTGGGGGCGTAACTGGCGCTGCTGCAGGGTCGCTGCGCCACTCTGCGCCACGGCTGTTTTTTTAGGCTAAAATCCATGAATACGCTGTGCGATGAAAAGGATTTTATCGCACGCGGCTGGCGCAGTGTATCACACGGGGACACTGTGCACCAGCCGCGTGCGGCACTTTTGTGCGAATTTCTATGAATTACCCTGATAGTCGTTGCAGAGCAAGAGGATGCGGAAACGAATCGGAGCTACAGCGTGCAGATGTTGAAGGTCAAGAAAGTTGCAAAGAAAAGAAACAAAAATAAGGTTAGTTACAAACAGTTCATAACTTTAGAATTTCTTTGTGCTGGGGACTATTTTATGTTTTTTCCAGTCAATTGTACTATACTTTATCTTGTGTTTAAACTGAACATTTCTTTTCCAATCTGTCCTGTAGTTACCCGTGGGTCTACGAACTATACATACACAGACAGTGAAGCGAATGAGAGATGTTGCTTGCCAGACCATTTACACTATGGAGGAACTATTAATTCAGACGCGGCGTGTTGAGACTAGAGATGCTCATGTCCAATGGCCAGAACATTAAATGAATGTGTCTGGAGAATCCAGTAAAGTTTTATTGGACCATTACTACAGTGCGACTGCAACACCACAAGAAGATGATACTGAATGTATTGAGGATAGCTCGGAAGTAGTCGCAGATCAATTCACACAATCTACACCCACCAAAGAATTGCCACCAAAAAAGCTGTCGACATTGTTGTGTTCTCCCATCAATGTTGAAGTAACAGATGTTGAAATGACAGAGAATGAACCAGCAGCAGCATTCACCGACGCATCAGAACCTGATATCAACGATATTTCTTTCAGTTGTGGTGAAATGTCCTCAACGATGCAGTCCGAAACAAGTGTGACACCAAATGACAGTCTAACGAAAGAGGGAAAATACATAATATCTGACAGTTTGATGGATATTATAAGTATGCTGAAATGTGGGCATTCCGTCAGAGGGAAAGTATGTCGGAGGCCATTGATTCATGCGACTCATCAAAAACAAGGCGATAACGTCAAAATACATGCCGCCTGTAGATTCTATCATACGTTCTCATGGTCTGCACAACCGATGCTGGGCAAACTGCCAGCAGGCAATCTACTGTGTGCAGCTGCATCACTTTTTAGTGGCTCCAGTTTTAGAAAGTTAGAGTCTTTCTTTCAGTTTGTGGGACTCCATTTCATTTCTAAAACGCAGTACTACAAATTCCAACATGATTATCTATTTCCAGCCATTAGTGATGCTTGGAAAATTGAACAATTGTATCTAGCAAGTACATTCGAAGGCAAACGATTCAGGCTAGCCGGCGATGGACAGTGCGACAGCCCTGGATTTTCTGCCAAGCACTGCACCTACCACTTTCAGGACATGGATAGTAAGAAAATTGTGAGTTTGGTGGTCGTGCAGGTAACACAATGTACATCCTCAGTGGCCATGGAGAAACTAGGATTTATGAAATCGGTGGAATATCTACAATCGAGGGGAATGAACATCGACCTCATAGCCACAGACAGACACGTTTCAATTGCCAAGACAATGAGAGAGCAGTTCCCACATATTAAACAGTTTGATGTATGGCATCTTGCTAAATCAATCAATAAGAAAATCTCAGCTGCAGGGAAAAAAAAAGGTTTGGAAAGTATTTCAGAGCGGTCCCAGTCTATCAGCAACCATCTTTGGTGGAGCTCCAAAACTTGTGAAGGGTCAGTGGAAATACTACTTGAAAAATGGCAGTCACTGATGCACCACTGTACCAACGTTCACCGCTGGACAGCAAATCAACATTTCCACCAATGTGAACATGGCCCTTTGTCCCCAGAGGAAGTGGTTGATTCCATCTTCACCGACACACAAAGCCATTGAGAAGATTGTTTTCGATAAAACTATCAAGAGATTTGAGGGGACTGACAGAATTCTGTCACAAAGGAGGTTTGGAGGTGTTCCACAATATGTGCCTAAAATACAGGCCAAAGCGCTTGCATTTCAGCATACAGGGCATGAGACATAGGACTCTACTTGTGATCTTCGCCCATAACGAGAATCTCTGCCGTGAACAATCTAGGACTACGGGTAATGTAAGGATGCCTCGCTACACTCAGGTGTTTTCAAAAAGAAATAAGCAATGGGTGATCAAACCAGTCTATGAGGAAATGGAGTTCGACTTTGTAAAAAGCCTTATTGTTGTTGTACTCGAGAAGCACAGATATGGAATTTTGAACGTTTCTGTGCAGAGCACTGATGCATTGCCACCAAACATTGCCACTGTGCCATGTCCACCCAAAGCAGAGCTGGTTGTGAAGTACAAATCCCGGTTTAAATAATTGTAATATGATTGTCTTTTTGTAAATACATGTTATTCTACAGTGTACATACAAAGTATGCTAACCCTAACCCCTCCCTTCACCATCCTGGGTGGCGAACAACCTGGGTGTCATCTTTGACTTCTCTCTATTCACCTCATATGCTGACCTTGTCAATATGCGTATGTATATATTTTTGTTGCTGTAACTAAGTTTCGCAATCTCATGTGTAAATGCTGCGCACTGTTAACCGAGGGGAAGCTTGCGTATTACAAATAATAAAACAAAAACAATAAATCTCACTTTCAACTCAACTCCTCGGTTACGTTATACTTTCCCTGACTTTCCCCCAAAAAGTCAATGTCTCCATAGTTATGGTTCTCTAGGGCTGCAAAGCTCGCGGACAACGAGGACAAAATTGGGGGCCTTAGAACACACCAAGCGAGCCGTTGCAGATGGGAGAGAAGCCAGTTCGCATTTGCACATTGAGGGCTAGTACATAGAAGGATTCGAAAATTCAAGTTCTCAAAGATGGCTTTATCCGGGATGTTTCAAAGTAAGAATGTATGCTCATTTAGAGTGAAGGTCAGCGGCTTTGATTTTCAGCTGGTGGCCTGAAGAGGCCCACAACTCGCACTGGCAGTATAAGGTTCTATTGTTTTTTTACCTTGAGAGGCAGGGACCATGCCGAAAGGACTTCATTTGAAGGAGGGGTGCAATAACGTAAGACGATAAGGCAGAAAATTCTGAAACTAGACCGAGTTTCATGTTAGTTCAGTATACGAAAAATTGTTGTCAAGAGCACAGTGGGATTTACGGACTGCATTACGCAGAGACACAATGGAAATTGCAAATATAATGTAAGTAACTCTTTAGACGCTTTTATACCGGAATGAAGAATTAATGAATGGATGAATGAATGAATGAATGAATGAAGAGCAAGTAAAACGTTTGTGGGATCGTCTTTGTACCGGGCACATGGGCATGCAGGTCCACATTCCACACGCATGTAGACAAACAGTCGTTTCTCATTGTGTGTTAACCTCGATTTATTTCGTTAGTTTTCGCATTGATTTTAGAGCCGAACATACTCCATTGCACTATCCTTGCAAGCAAATAGTTTCAGATCGGCCGTAATAAATAAAATGAATAATATTAATAAAGATCGGCTGGCGAGACTAATTATAATTTTTATGTTTTCAAAACAGGTATATCCTACCCTACTGCTATTGCCACCAGTTTCAGATCCCGGCAGATGGTTTTTTCAACCGCCAGCTGCAGCTTATTGTAAACAACTGCACCACTTTGACGATCTTATGGGACGATCGCCAAGGGCCCATATGCCCTTACGCGGTACTAGCGGCTAGAAGCAACATATCAACCTTTACGCTGGCCTAGTGCCTAGTTGATGGAACAGCCTTGCGGTTCACCGTGCGACCAAAGTGCTTCTCCTAAGTACCATAAAGGAACAGCGCTTGACTCACGATAAAAACGGAACAGGATTTGCGGATAGAGAGAAAAGAAAAAAAAAAAAATCACATTCCGATTTAATATGCCAATTGCTGAACATTATATAACCATTTAATGTTAAATAAATGTACTTTACCAAATGTACCGTGTTGCTGTTTGATTTGAAAGTTCAGTTTCATATTTCGAATTGTGGCGCGCTGTGTTGTGAGATGATCTGTGTTGGTTTCCGGGTTCTGTGTGAAGTCGCGTAGAAGACGACTGGGCGGGATTGCCTACGCAGCACAGTAACGTCACGGAGAGAGGCGGGGAATATGAATATTTTGATAATGTCAGGCTCAGGGGCGGGGGATATGATTTAGTGCCGCAAAAGCAGGTCAGCCAGGGCGATGGGGCAAGTGATAGGATTATCACAAAATGGCAGCGCCCTGATGCCTGTTTTCGCGTGCGTTTAATGGACGAAAACTCGTGTAAGGTCCATAGGAAATTTTTCTAAAATTGAGCGACTTAGGCTTAATAAACACATGGCCGACCCGTAGGGACAATAAAATATTTTCACCGAACCATTCCTTTAACAAATGTGTGTATGAAAGGACTGCGCATGCGCGAGCCGCGCATGAGGAGCTAATCGTCTCGGGCTCCCGGCGGCCGCGCAATATATCCTGTTTAAAACTCTGTATACCTGAACCACCTGGCCTCAGAAGACGATATCTCGGTGGCGGACGCACCCAGGCAACAACTGCTGCAACTTGGGGCGTAATCGGTCCCAGAGAGGCGCGACGCGACCCCGGGCCCGCCAGCGCGGGACTCGCCGCCATTGCTACGCGGCAGAGAGCGGTCGCTCCGCCCCTCTTCCTCTGGGTCTCCCACTGCCCACTGACACATCGTGGGCAGTGGGAGACGCCACCACATCGACACCTGCATTGAGCTCCTCTCTCCCCTACAGACGGGCACCCGTGCCGCGGCACGACTAGGACCCCAGCTGCACCACGCAGGACAGCCAGACACCTACCCACGCGGCCGGACCGGACTGCACAAACGGGGGCGAATACGGGGAAGAGGCTCAGAGCTGAAACCCCTCCGCCCTCCATCTTCCCCCTCCACCCCCCATCAGCGAGACAGCAGCACCTGGGGTTGAGCCGCGACACCGACAACGCAGTGTCGCGCTACCCAAAAGCAACGACAAGGTACGTGGAGCCTCTCCCCCCCCCCCAATACGGCGAACCGTGGGACAGCGACCCGCATAAAGGAGGCGGCACAACCCCCCTCCCACGACAGCAGCAGACCCAAGCAGAGGGGACTAAAGGCGCTCCCCGCCCCCACCTCGGTAAGCACCTTGTACTGGTGCCAACACGTATAACTTCACCCCCACACTGCAAAATTGCCTAAAGGCCCAGAGGACTGGCCACAAAGCGGCATCTTAGGGGCACGATTGTTGCGGGAGTGGGGGCCTTTGATGCAGGACTCAAAACGCATAGCCGCAAGACTCACAGCCCTACAGGCATAAAAGCTTTGAACACACCCCACAAAGGAGGAAGAACTCCTGGTGGGATCAAGCAAACTCCCCCCAGACTCTACTGGGCCTCCCCAGCCCAAGGGCCTGGGGTACCATCACTGCAGGAAGACCGAGCTGCCACCCTACAACCAACGGTCCCCCGGGAAGACACTACCCCTACGAAAGTGCACGTGGCAGGGTGTCGGTCCCCCCTGCGCTCCACTCCACTCAGGAACAAAACACAGCCGAGACGGCGGGCACGGTCCTTACGTGTATGCAACTACAAGACACCCCCCCCCCCCAGAGGACCTCAGACCCCACAACAAGCACGCTGGACCACCCAGAACAGGGGATTGGCTCTCAGCAACCTACATAGCCCCTCTCGGTGCTTTGGAACAGGGACAGAGTGCCGACAGACGGACAACCGGCAAGCCCACCTCAACTTGGTCTCCTCGGCAATCCCGGAAGGGCGTCCACACGATCCACCCGGGCCTAAATCCTCACATAAATCAACGACTTGGCCATGGGCAAGGACAAGGCAAAGCGGCAAACCTTGCAGAGTAAAATGGACCTTTACACAGTAGAGACCCCCTCTCGCCAGGAGACACAAAACCAGGCGGAAGCAGGCAACAGGGAAGAAACTCAGGACCCCCAACTCCCCCTGAATGACTTAATGAAGGCAATTGGGGACTCCAGAACATTGCTGGAACTTAAAATAGGCGGAGTCTCCACAGAAGTATCCCTCCTACGCCAGGATCTCCGTAACCTGTCGTGCAGGGTCGGGGAAGCGGAACAAAGAGTGTCGGACACAGAAGACAATGTCCGCCAGTTGGAGCAACAACTGGCCATAATTGCCCAGAAAGTCAACCAACTTGAATACCGGGCCGAAGACAGTGAGGGCAGGGCACGTCGCAACAATCTCAGGATCCCGGAGAAAGAGGAAGGCCCCAGTGTCGAACTCTTCCTAGAAGACTGGCGGACTCATGTCTTTGCCCCTAAGAAACTGTCGAAATTCTTCTCCATTGAGAGAGCACATAGGGTACCCACCGGGCGACCCGCTCCAGGAGCCCCGCCCAGAACAATAATCGCACGTCTCCTCAATTACCGGGACCGAGACGCTATCCTGCAGATGGCACGGACCTCCGGCCCAACCACATACAACGGCTACAGAGTGGGGTTTTACCCGGACTATACCAAAGAGGTCCAGAAGGCCCGCCAGTCGTTTGACTCCGTCAAGAAGAAACTTCACTCCTTGTCAATCAAGTTCGCTCTCTTCTTCCCGGCATTGCTCAAGGTGCACCACGAGGGCACGACCCATTTATTCCACAACCCCAAAGAAGCATGGGACTGGCTCGAAACACAGATCCTCAATGGGCCCTCGGCCCGACGCTCGCCCTCTGGACCGCCTGCTCACAAGCCCGGGCAGCGCTCGCCACCCCATACCCAGATAGACCCGGGAACCGAATCGCCATAGCGTCCCACCAAAAATACCACAGAGAACGGATGAGGTCTGGGCACCATAGAACCGAACTAGCTACGTGACAATACGGAAACTACATCACTGCGGCCGCCAACGGTTGGGTATCGCAGTCTCAAGCGCAGTCCAAGTGACTCCACAGAAGCTGTAACTCCCCCAGAGCTACCACCCCAGGTCGGGTTATCCCGACGAAGTTTAAGTTCACCAAGTTATAAGTTCAATGTTTGGGCGACAGGTGCTCCCAGTTGGGGGGGAAGTGCAGGGTGGGGGGAGTTTTGGGGATTCGAGGAAGCAAAAGCACGAGAAAAGAAAGCTGGAAACCGACGAAAGCAGGCAAGGCAAACAAACACTATTTTGGGCCAGGACCAGAGACACAAGTATCTGCCAGTCTTCAGGCACTCCGGTGAGAGGCGGCCCCCGAGGGCCCCCCCCCGGAAGGAAAACGACATACGCCCCCGGGAAAAATGCAACGGCCACTAATCCTCTCAGATACCCCAACAAATAGGCTCATGCTGACAGGATGAACTCCAACAAAGTGACAATACTGTCCTGGAACGTCAATGGCCTCGGCTCCAGTATAAAGCGAAGACTGGTGCTCCAGTACCTAAACCGACACTCGCCGGACATTGCCCTCTTAAATGAAACGCATCTGATAGACACAAACACCATCTTTTTCAAAAGATCCAACTACTCGAAGGTCTACCATGCCGGATTCACGAAAGGAGCTAGGGGCACAATGATACTCGTTCACAAGAGAGTCCCTCTCCAGGTTAGGAAGATCAGGGCGGACCCCCGGGGCCGCTGTGTGCTGATGCTGGCGGACATCTGGGGCGAGAAATGGGGCCTGGCAGCACTCTATGCCCCACTCCCACGCTGACGAAAGAACTGCTCGCCGAGTTACAGAACTTGCTTCTGGAAGAGGAGGCTGATGTGTGGGTGCTCGGAGGGGACTTTAACGAAGTAATGGACATCACAATCGACAGAACCCATAGGAGAGCTGGAACACGTCCCACCTCCCCGCCGCTCGCCACGTTCGCCGAGACCTCAGGAATGGTGGACGCATGGCGCACACTTCATGGGGACGAGGCAGGGTTCTCCTTCTATTCAGGGGTCCACAACTCATTCTCCAGGATTGACTACGCCTTCATCCCCCCAACATAACCCACAGGCTTCTCGACGCTGTATTCCCCGCGAAAGGAATTTCAGACCACTCCCCACTTCTTTTAACTCTCAAGAACTCCTCCTGCCACCCGGATCGTAATTGGCGCCTAAATACATACCATCTCCGTCTTCCTGAAATTGCGGAGGAGCTAGAAAAGAAGACAGTGGAATATTTCAAACTTAATGAGGGCTCGGTAGATTGCCCGATTTCGATATGGGAGGCCTACAAAACAGTCCTACGAGGGGGAGGTTATTTCCACGGTCTCCGCCTACCAACAACGCCAAGTCCAGAAGGTCAGGGAAGCAGAAGCACGCTTCCTGGAGTGTGAGCGACAAACCCTTATACAAAACACCCAAGAAGCAAAGGAGGGGATGATTACGGCGCAAGACGCCCTCAGTAACCTGCCCCTAGACAATGCACGAACTGCTCACCAATTGGTCCGAAGCCAAATATATGAAAGGGGCGACAAAGCTAACAAGACCCTGGCCTGGTTGGAGAGACGTGTGCAGAGCAGGGGACACGTTAGGGAAATCAGATCTCCGGATGGGACATTATTGACGGAAGACTCAGATATCGTCGAGGCATTCGCCACCTATTACAAAAATCTTTATACCCCACCCACTGGGAATCCATCAGTTGAACTCTCCCAATACCTCGACCACATTGAGATTCCGATACTCCCGCAGCACCAATCAGACCTCCTGAATGCTGACACCACTGACACCGAGGTGCAAGATGCTCTGGCACAACTCCAGCCCGGGAAAACTCCGGGCCCCAATGGGTTCCCAACAGAAACGTGGAAGTGCCTAGGTAGCATACTACCCACCCACATGCACCGCATGTTTCTACGCAGCAGGGAACTAGGAGCACTTCCCCCAGACCTCAGGAAGGCATGCATAGTGGTCATACATAAGCCTGGGAAACCCCCGGAGGAATGCGCCTCCTATCGCCCGATATCCTTGATCAATGGCGAAGCGAAGGTCCTTGCCAAGACACTCGCCAACAGACTACTGCAAGTGATTGAGACCCTAATCCACCCGGACCAATGTGGTTTTATGCCCAATAAGTCAACTCGGATGAACTTACGCAGGGTCCAATTGGCGCTGTCCAGGGCAAAGGAAATACCAGCCCCACTCGCCCTCCTGGCGGTGGACTTCGAAAAGGCGTTTGACTCTGTGGGGTGGGATGCTTTGTGGGAGATCATGGCTAGAATGAACTTGGGGCAGACATTTATATCCTGGGTGAGACTGTTATATGCATCCCCGGTGGCCACAGTGAGGGTGAACGGCAGGTCCTCCAAACCATTCCCCCGGGTCAGAGCACGAGACAGGGATGTCCGCTGTCTCCACTCCTCTTCCTCCTGGCCATCGAGCCACTAGCGATTGAGCTTAGAGCTAACACCAATTGGACCAGTTTCGTCTGGCCAGGAGGGGGAGAAGACCGCCTTTCGCTCTCTGCGGATGATCTGCTCATATACCTCAGTAACCAGAGTATCTTGTGCCCGGTGGTCTCCCTCATACTCAGGGAATACCAATACTTTGCAGGCCTAAAGGTTAATGAGGCCAAAACCATTTTCTTCCCGATTCAGGGTGGCGAGTCTGCGATCCCGGAGACCTGCCCCTATCAGGGAACTCAAATACCTGGGTATACGGCTCGACCCGACGCTTGATGGGTTCCCCCGACATAATATACAACCAGTAATAGAGCGGTTCAACAGAGACACCCCCCATTGGCAATCTCACCCCCTGTCGCTAATGGGCCGGGCCGCACTATTCAAAACGATGACCCTTCCCAGACTGTTGTATGTCCTCCAGAACGCCCCACTCCCCATCCCCCGAGAAACCTTCGCACTCATTGACAAGAACCTGCGCACACTGCTATGGGGCGGGAAACAATCCAGGATTGCCCTTGACACGCTCCAGAGATCGGTGTGGGAGGGAGGCATCGGGTTACCTTGCATACGCACCTATTACTTGGCCACACAGATAGGAGTAGTGAATGACTGGATGCACGCAGACCCCACACTGCCACACATCCGTATAGAGCTGGAGACCATGTCCCCGCTAACACCGCTCCAAATCCTCTACGCCACCCACGACCAACTCCCGGTGCTGCCCAAAATGACCCACCACATCAGGCGCGCTTGGCGGGCCGCACACAAACTAATCGGCTGGGAAGGACAGCCAACACTGTCGCAACCCATATGGCACAATGCGCTCCTCCCGGAACTGGTAAAAATGGGCTCCTTCGGTCACTGGCTGGCAAAAGGAACACACACATTAGCACACGTCATACAAGAGGGTCGCCTCCTGAGCTTTGAGACCATGCGCGAACAATTCGACCTGGCACCCATAGACCGGTTTCGGCATGCGCAACTGTCCCACGCTATCCGCATCCAATTCCCCGACACGACTGTCGTACCCCCTTGCTCTCCCATCGAGACCAATATTCTCCCGCAGCACATCTCTTCTAGGGTCACTTCCACTCTCTATCAGGCCCTTAGCTCATTCGGGGCTGCACAACTCGACGGGCTAAAGGCAAAGTGGGAAAGGGATCGGGGCCCCCTGGAACCTGAAGATTGGATAGAGATGTTAATGTCCCCCAGAGAAATTAGGATAGAATCCAAGCTCAGACTAATACAGTTGAGGATCTTCCATCGTTCATATCACTCACGCACTGCAATGGCCAGATGGGGTGGAATAGAAGATGGGACATGTGTTCGATGCAAAACTGAACCCGCCACCTTCTACCATATGATATGGGACTGTCAGGCGATACAGGCCTTCTGGGTGGGCTGTGTCAACACAATCTCAGCCGCTCTGGCGACACCAATTCCCAGGGACCCCAAGATGGTACTATTGGGCATTGGGGGGGGGAAGTAGACCTGTCCAAATATGAGAAAATGTTTTTGGCAACTGCGTTGGGGGCAGGCAAAAGACTTATAGCGGCCAATTGGGGATCTGCCGATCCACTGAGCCTGAACCACTGGAGTAATGAGATGGACAGGTGCGCAACCTTAGAGCGCCGGATCTATAATGCAAGGGGCTGCCCCCGCAAATTCGAAAAAATATGGGGTAGATGGCTAGATGCTCAATGAGCCCTGCGGGTGGGGGCACACCGGTAATGCTGCTAGCCTTGCTTGCCTACCTTGTCTTATTGTTGTCTTTTGGTCCTCGGCCCTACGGGCCCTGTTGATATGGACGATTGCCTTCAACATTTATACTGCTGATTCATGTCTTATTCTCGTACGTCTCTATGTTATGTTGTTTAAATTCAATAAACAGAGTTATTAAAAAAATAATAAAATAAATGTGTGTATGGAAGACCATGTTGCAGCATCAAATATGTTCTTGAATTTTGATTTGATTTGGAGGAATTTTGAAAGCGCACCAGACGGAGTAAACCATATTCGGGCGCAGATGACAACTAGAGTTTCACATTGAACAGCCGAGGAGACAAATTAACATTGCAGTTCTAACAATCACTTTCCTCCTTTAATTAAATAGGAACATTTTCAATTTCTTCCTAAATAAATCAAGGGTTTCATACATTCTAATCTCTAATGGGAGTTTATTCCAAACTCTGGGGCCAGATGCTCCGAACCTCCTCTTGATACGAACTTCGTTGGTGGAGTACAGATAAGACATTTATCCTCTGATCGTAGATTCTTATTGGGGTGGTATGGTATAATCTTATCAGCCAAGAACCCGGGCGCTATCCCCTTCAAACATTTAAAAACCAAACATGCCATCTTGAATTTGACTCTGTCCTCCACCCTCAACCAATGTATGGATCTCCGCATTGATGAAACGTGATCCCGTTTCCTAAGGTTTCCAATTACTCTGATTGCTGCATTCTGTGCTCTCTGCAGTCTCTCCATTTGTTTTTTTGGGATACCTACTAACAAACTATTGCAGTAATCCAAATGGGGGTTGGTCATTGCCCCCACCACAGCCGCCCTATCTTCTATTTGAATGTAGGGTAATATACTTCGTAGTGAGCGCAGTGCGAAATTAATGGTTTTTATCTTTGCTCCCACCTGCCTCTCACTCCCTAGATTCTCCTGCCACCAACAGCCTAAATTCTTTACCGGTCCACCCCTCTGCAGGGCTGTCGATGTAGCCATGCCCCTGGTGGAATGAGCCCGCAAGCCCTCAGAAGGGTCCTTGCCAGCCAACCTGTAGCATTCTGAAATAGTGAGGATGATCCACCTAGAGAAGGTCTGATTAGAAACATCCTGGCCCAATCAGTGTCTAGTATACCCCACAAAGATCTGTTCGTCCACTCTGACCCTGGACATTCTAGAAAGGTAAAAGCTCAATGCCCTCCTAGGATCCAACCTATGGAGTCTCTCCTCGTCCTTACTAGGATACGGAGGAGGATAGAAGGCTGGGAGCACCACCTTCTGACTTAAATTAAATTCTGACACTACCTTAGGTAGGAAGGACGGACGGACGTACTCTCAATACAACCCTATCTCTTAAAGGAGGCTTAGAAGAAAGTGCCTGCAACTCGCTCACTCTACGAGCAGAGGTAACTGCAACCAAGAAAACAGTCTTGAAGGTCAACAATCTCAACGGACAAGAGTGCAAAGGTTCAAACAGAGCACCCATCAGAAACTTTAAGACCAAATTAAGATCCCAGACTGGCACCTGAGAAAGCGACGGCGGGAACACATTCGGGAGCACTTTCAGAAACTGAGTGATCAGTGTAATCTTAAAATAGAAGCATTCCTCGGACAAGCGCTTAAAGATAGGAAGCATTGCCAGGTAACCTTTAATGGTTCCCACCTGAAGACCCCTGTGGGCCAAAGAAAGTAAGAAGGAGAGAACCTCAGGAATTGAGCACTGAAAAGGATCAACATTCTTTCCTCTGTACCAGTCGCAAAACTTACACAAACGGCAAAGGGACTTTGTTGCTGGTCGCCGGGCCGAAAGCACCATCTCCATCACGTCATCTGGGAGATCCCAATTCTTATATCTCAACCGTTCAGAAACCATGCATGAAGTTTGAGAGTCTTGGCCTCTGGATGGAGAACCCAACCTGCCTCTCACAAGAGAAGATCCTCCCTTTGGGGAAGACGTATTGGAGCACAGATGGACAGGTCTAGAAGGTCCGGGTGCCATGCTCTCCTGGCCCCATCCAGAGCAATGAGGATCATGCAGGACATGAACCATAGTAACCTCCTGAGAACTTGAGGAATGACAGGGATCGGAGGAAACGCGTACAGAATCGGGACCAACCAATCCACGACGAACACGTCTCCTAGAGCTCCTTTCAGAGGAAATTCCCTGAAGCAGTACCTTTCGCACTTCGGTTGGCACTAGGACTTCTTGAGCTAGTTCACACCTGTGGGAGAGTGCGCTCTACCTGCTCAGAGCGTCCGCCGCCATGTTCTCCTCTCCAGCAAGATGAACCGCTGCTATGGAGATTCCTTCTTGAATTGCCCAGAACAATAGATGCATTGCCTCAAACAATAGATGCATTGCCTCCCTCCACAGAGGGAATGACCCTACACCTCTCTAGTTGAGGCAATGGATGGCCACCCCATTGTCCGTCATTATCAGGACATTCTTTCTCCGTACAGACGGCAAGAAAGCCTTCAGTGCTAGCCTGATTGCTCTCAGCTCCAAAAGATTGATGTGTAGTTTGGACTCCAATGGAGACCAAAGATCGCTCATGGTCAGATCGTTGGCATGAGCCCCTCAACCCGTGAGGGAGGCATCCATTACTACCGTTACCTCCGGCCACGGTTGCCAAAAAGGCTCCCCCCTTCATGAGATTTTCCTCGCTTGCCCACCACAGAAGATCCTGGGAGACCTTGACAGGAACATGAAGGAGATCCGACATCTTGCGTGAGAACTGGGACCATTGAGTCCGGAGAGCCCACTGAAGGGACCGCATTCTCAGCAGGGCCTCTGGCACCAGAAAAATGCAGGATGCCATGAGGCTGAGCAACCTTAAGAATTCGAAAGCTGGAAGACTCTGGGCTTGTTGAAACATGGAGACCATCTGAAGAATGTGTTGAGCCCTCACCTTGGGTGGCAAGCACATCCCCAAGGGCGTGTCCAACACAGCCCTGATGTACTGGTGCCGTTGGGAAGGTGTCTCATGAAACCTCTTGAAATTGAGGGAGAAGCCCAGTTTGTGAAGGGAGTGGCAGGTGACGCCGAGATGATCCAAGGCTTGTTTAGGAGAATGTGCCCGGATCAGCCAATCCAGGTACGGGTAGACGTGAATCCCACCCCCCCCCCCCCAATCCCTGAGATACGCTGCCACCAACACCACCATCATGAGCTTGGTGAAGACCCTTGGGGTGGAGGTCAACCCGAATGGCAGGACCCGAAACTGATAGTGTGAGCCGCCAACTGCGAACCTCGGGTATTTTTGTGCTTGAGATGGATCAGCACATTAAAATAAGCATCCTGCAGGTCCAATGATACCAACCAATCCTGAAGTTGGAGGACCTGAAGGATCTGAGAAGGAGTGACCATCTTGAACTTGTCCTTCCTGAGGAACTTGTTCAAGTATCTAAAGTCCAAGATGGGTCTCAGTCCTCCGTCCTTCTTGGGAATAAAAAAATACGGGGAATACCAACCCTTATTCCTCTCCGCCAGAGGCACTCGTTCTATAGCGCCTTTCTCTAGCAGGGTCAAAATCTCCTGCACAAGGAGCGGATCCGGAACCCTCAAAGAGTGCTTCTCCAGTGGATTGTCGTGAGGCTGTCGTAGAAAAGGAAGGCAGTAACCGTGGGCTATTGTTTCCAGAGCCCACGCATCCGAAGTAATGGCTCACCACTCTTCTAGATGGTGAGACAGCCTGCCCCCTATCGGTGAACAATGAGACAAGGCCTCTCAGCGGTTTTGAAGCGGCTGCGGCAGAGCCTTATGTGCCAAGGCTGCTCAAGCAGCAGCCTCTATGCCCTCTACCTCGTCCACCACGAGGAAACTTACGTTGGTCCCTCTGACTGGCCATCCCTCTCGCCCTTCCAAATGAGTAATAGCAAAATGAACCTCTCCATTGCTGTCCCCATAGGACGAAAAGGTGGAGGTTGTCAAACAGCTGGAACCAAATATTTGGCAGCTGCTTTGGAGGTCCGGTACCTCTCAAAGGCTCTCGTCAGCCTTGCAGCCAAACAGATGAACAAGTTACTTCTTACCTTGTAACGTTCTTTCGATGGGATGTTCCTCCGACGTATTCCTTATCTTAGATATCTCTTTCCAGCTTTGCTGGCCTCGGAAATTTTCTCTCTCTAGAGGGCGCTGAGCGTCGACGTCCGCCGAGTCGATGTCCCTCGACAGCCGCCGTATCGACGTTGACGTCATCCTGCCTATAAAGGCTGCGCGCAGCATCCGTTGCTCAGTTCCGTTTTGTAGCCCACAATAATTCTTTCTGGACTAGACTAATCACCCTGAAGGAGCGTAAGCTGCAACAACAAGGGAAGTAGTACTGCAGGGATGGATGGGAGGGTCGATGAGGAATGTGTCGGAGGAACATCCCATCGAAAGAACGTTACAAGGTAAGAAGTAACTTGTTCTTCGAAGGGATTGCGTCCTCCGACGTATTCCTCATCTTAGATAGGCTCCCATAGCAGTATTCTGTTATTGGAGGTGGGAGTACTGACTACAGGCTTCCTCTTATTGATGAATAGAGTGCAATACTGCCCTTCCAAACCTAGTTTCCTGACTGGAGGAGGAATCCAAGTTGTAAAACCGTGTAAAGGTATGGACGGACGACCATGTGGCAGCCGCACATATGTCTCGAACCGGCACTCCTCTTTTGAGGGCCGATGAAGCTGTGATACCTCTGGTCGAATGAGCCCTAAGATTTTGAGGGGGCTCTTTTCCTGCCAGTTTATAACATTCCAAAATGGCTAAAATAATCCATCTGGAAATGGTCTGCTTAGTTATCGGTAGCCCCAGCTTGTGACCTGCGTAGCCTACAAACAGCTGGTCTGCTTGTCTTAACCTAGCCAGTCTACTAATGTAAAAACTTAAAGCCCTTCTTGGGTCCAGCTTGTGTAACCTCTCTTCCTCTTTCCCCGGATGGGGAGGAGGATAGAAAGATGGAAGGGTAATCTTCTGTGTGATATGAAATTCAGAAACCACCTTTGGGAGGAAATTAGGTTTCACTTGCAGAACAACTTTGTCTTTGTGAAAGATTGTATGAGGGGGTAACTCGCTCACCCTTCTAGCAGATGTAAGTGCTACTAAGAAACCTTAATGAACAAGAGTGGAGTGGTTCGAAAGGTGTGCCCATCAGGAAAGTTAGGACTAAATTTAAATCCCATAGGGGAACCTGGAATGGTCTTGGGGGATAAACGTTAGTTAACCCCTTTAGAAACTGTATTACCAAGGGTAACTTGAAATAGGATGGTTCTTCCGCAGTGCGCTTAAAGATGGATAGCGCTGCGAGATAGCCCTTGATGGTGCCACCTTGAAGGCCTGAATTCGCTAAATAAAGTAGGAAGGACAAAACCATTGGTGTACCACATGAAAAGGGATCGGTATTCATTTCCCTACACCAGCTGCAAAATCTGTTCCAACGGCAGCGGTATAAAGATTTTGTTGCTGGCCTTCTTGCCGAAAGCAACACCTCCATAACGTCATCAGGGAGGTCCCAATCCTTGTACCTCAGCCTTTCAGAAGCCAAGCGTGAAGGTTGAGGGTTTTGATGTCTAGATGGAGAACCTGACCTCCCTTCTGTGAGAGCAGATTCTCTCTGAGTGGAAGTTGAATTGGAGGGCAGATGGGCAAGTCTAGAAGGTCCAGGTACCACGTTCTCCTGGCCCAATCCGGGGCAATTAGGATCATGGTTTTCCGGAATCTTCTCAACCTCCTGATCATTTGAGGAATGACAGGGACTGGTGGAAACGCATACAGGAGTGGAAACTCCCAGTCCACTATGAACGCGTCTCCCAGAGCTCCTCTCGGGGGAAATTCCCTTGAACAGAACAGATCGCACTTCCTGTTGACACTGGTGGCGAACAGATCCACCTGAGGGGTTCCCCAAAGGGCGAAGATCTCTTGAAGGACTTCCTGAGCTAGTTCCCACTCGTGGGAGACTGTGCTCTGCCTGCTCAGAGTGTCTGCTGTCAAGTTCTTCTCTCCGGCTAGGTAGCCAAAACTGCTCTCCTTTCAGAATCTTCTCCTGACAGGCCCACCACTGAAGGTCTCGAGCCACCCTGTCGGGAACCTGAAGAAGATCTGTCATTCTCCCTGAGAATTGTGACCACTGAGTTCTCAATGCCCACTGGAGAGATCTCATTCTCAGGCGAGCCTCTGGCACTAGGAAAATGCAGGATGCCATGAGGCCTAGCAACCTCAAAAAGTCGAAGGCTGGGAGACGTTGGGCATTTTGAAACTTGGTGACCATCTGTAGAATATCTTGAGCCCTCACCTCTGGTGGCGAGGCTTTTCCCAGGGAAGTGTCCAGGATCGCTCCGATGAACTGGAGTCTCTGCGATGGTATCATTTGTGACTTCTTTAAATTGAGGGAGAAGCCCAGTCTGTGAAGGGAGTGGCAAACATAATCTAGCTGGATCTGAGCTTGTTCCGAAGATACAGCTCTGATCAACCAATCGTCCAGGTAGGGGTAGAACACCTGATGCCTTTTCCGAACAGGGCCTCGAAGACTCCAGGTGTTTATCACGCAATCACCTGAGCCGGAAGGTGAACGAGTATCTGGCCGAGACGTTCCCCGAGGGCTTCCTCAGAAGGCGCGGATGAAAATGTGCCTTGAGATTGAAAGATCTTCAACATCTGCACCAGGAAAGCATCCCACTTCTCCGGGGTCGAGGATTTGGTGGGGCAGGTCACCTTCTTCGAACAGGACAAGGAAGGCGAATGGTGATGTTGCTTCCTGGACCGCCGCAACGAAGAGGACGAGTGGTGCAAACCACTGCAGGACCTGGATCGCTTGGACGATTCAAGAGTCCCCTCTCGACCCGTTGGTTGAAATACCAGCCGAATTGATTTACAGGGCTGGGACTCCCTTCCTACCTTCAACTTCCCCTTACGTTACTGCAAAGCCTTGGCAGTCAACGACTGGCACTTCGAGCAGTCATCCGTCACGTGGCCCGCACCCAGGCACCACAGACAAATTCCATGCGGATCCGTAATCAACATCTTGGAGCTGCAGTCCTGACATTTCTTGAAGCAAGACCGCGGCGTCGTCGGGTGGAATAAGAAGACACAATACAGTAACTTAACAGTAACCATGAGGCACGCCGAGTTTTAAAAAGCAAACGCTTTTGCAGAAAATACAAAACTGAGGCTATGGGCACCGTGCGTGCTTCTTAAAACATCCGATGTCGTCACCCTCGACTGAGGCCTTCGAGTGACATCGACCCGACGCTATCGATGCATGGTGCCCTCTGCCGAAAATATTTCCGAAGCAGCACAGCTGTGGACATTACATGTCATGGATGAGCCAGCAACTTTGTGAAACAGGAGGGGCTGATGCAATCCCAAAAGGGAGTACCTTGATTTGATAGCGAAGAGTACGTTGTTTAAACCTTTGGTACTTTTGATGTACTGGCAGCATTGAAGTATGAAAGTATGCATCTTTCATATCCAGTGTTGCCAGGAAAACTCCCTTTGAGCAGTGGAATCACTGCCTGTAATGTTGTCATCCTGAACTTATGAGATTTGACATGCGTATATGTAGGCCTACGGTCAAGCACTGGCCTCTTTGTTTTGTCTTTCTTTGGAACAAGTACGTACACATAATAAATTCCCCCATTTACTTATGATGGCGCAACTTGTTCTACGGCTTCCTTTTGCAACAGGGTGTAGATTTCAGCTTGACGTTTTTGCAGGTGTTGCAGACACATTCTTCTGTGCTTTAGAGGTAGATTGCACAGTTTTCCTACAAACTCCAAGCAATACCCATTCCTCACAGTTGATCAAACCCAGTTGTCTAATGTTATTTACTCCCATGCGTGGGTACACTATTGCATCCGATACCCTATGACATGGGAGGGAACCTCTATGGGAGATTCATTGTTTAGAGGCAGCAGCGCCCCTCTGGAGGTTTGGCCTCTACCTAGACTTCTACCTTTCTTAAATTGTCTGTGAAAGGTAGACTAGGAGGCACCCTGCTGACCTTAAGTAAACCAAGAGCATGAGCCTACACATGAGGTGAACCCTGAGTGTGCAGATGTCCTGGGGAAGCTTTGGGAATGAAACCCACAGCGGTTAGAAGACACACCCATTTGTTGATGAGATTTATTAGTGATCTGGCCTAAAGTCTTGAGAATGGTGTGCTCTTTTTTCGGGCTGTTTGGAAGGCATCTTCCACGGCATAGCCAAATAAAACATTGTCCTCAATCTGCATGTTTAGAAGGGTGGCTTGAATCTCTGGTCTGAATCCATAACCTATTAACCAGGCAAGTCCTCTTGACTAGGGTTGCCTCAGCTACAAGTCTGCCAGCTGTTTCGGTAGCATCTAGTGTGTTTTTAATCACTGCATTAACAGACTGTTTACCTTCCGTTAAAAGCTTTAGCATTTGAGATGTTAAGAGTTCATATGCTTCATTCGCCGGCACTCCCATCTGGTCCAAGTGTGCCCTATTAAAAATAGCCATAAGTAAAGTGTTATTGACTATTCTAGTTTGGTATGCTGTAGATGTAGCTACCTTCTCCCTTAGAACATATCTGTTTGCCCTACCTGTCGCTAGTGCTTCAGAAGAAACAAAGTGCCCTCTTGTGGGTAGTGGTAACTACCAGGAAACTGTTTCCTTTTTGTCTTTTAACCTTTCGGTTAACTTTTTGACAGTGCGCACAGCACCTTACAATGCAGTGCAGTGGGGATACTTTTGTATCACCCTAGTCTTTTACACTCGGAAGTTTTGGTTACTTTTATATGTGTCTAAAGACAAGCTGGTGGCAGCAACTACATTTGTACAGTTTTGGCATCCTTTTTAGTGTGTACCTTTGCATTTACCGCGGGTGGCTATTAAACGTGGCTAGTATCCGAAAGTGGACATGCCTTTGTCCTTCTTTCTGCCTTCTCAGGTCAGGAAATGCATTAGCCCAGGGATGATGCTGCTTTCCCGGGCTACTGCTAGCTTGGTGTGTGTGGTCTCAGGATGTGGGTGGGACAACCTGGGCGCACTCCACATTTGGAGCCCCTGAAAGTCTAGGTGTTGGGCAGGAGTGAAACTCACAGTGGTCCCCTGTTTGAGTAGTGCAGATCCTTACCACCGGTGTAGGTTTGGACTTTCTTCCAGCCATGAATTATGATAAGAAGAGGACTCCTGCAACCATGTCTTCCGATCAGTGTTTGAGCCAAGTATCCTTTGGAGAAGAGCAGCCCACTGAAGATCCTTGGATGACTCTCAAAAAGGATCAGCATCCCCATCCTGCGTTTGGGGAGGTGAAGCCCTGCTGGACTACCCGATCTGTGAAGGCCCTGAACAGTGCTTCAACCCTTAGACTGGTGGGACCAACCAATCACAACGCATTCATGAGGATCCAGCCATCCTTAGCCTTTGGAAGTGTCACTGGACCACCCAGTGAACTGACTAACTCTCCCGTGAGCTACCTCGGTAGAATCACTGCCTTTCCATGTTTGTCGACAGACCTTCAGTGGTCGCCAGCTTGTGCCACAAGTCGCATTCCTACCGTGTTTCAGCTTCCCAGCTTCAAGGGATCCTGCTCTGGAAGTTCTTGAACTGCGACTGGAGAGATGCCTGTCACTGTCGATGTGTGGTGAGCATCAGTGGAAGTCACTTCCGTGCGTCCAGAAGAGTACTGCATCTGTGAATCCTGCTTGCCTTCTTCGCCAGGGGTTGCCATTCTGCACTAGCAGCAGCCCAGGGAAATCCTCGAACCCGCAGACATCTTGCACCAGAACAAACAGCATGGAAACCTACCTCCAGCAACCCCCAGTCGACCCACTTAGTCATTTGGGAAAACCGGACTCAGGGGGATTAAGTAATTACACTTCCCCCTGTTCTCCTTAGTATAAACTTTGGTTATACGGTTCCTTCGTTTTTTGATTGCGAGATCTAAAAGCTTGTATCTAAGACAGGAATATAATTTTACTGACATGTAACATTGTTGAATATCTTCTGGAATATTTCAGCACAAGAACTCTTCCTACATCAGTCAGTCACCTCTCCTAAGAAGGATTGTGGCATTTGGCCACAAAGCCCCATACATCATAAGGATTGGACTTCTAAAGTTAGGGCATAATTCTTGTGAACTAGTTTTATTCTACTGCATTACTATAGTTATCGTCTTTTAGTTGTCTAAGTTATTGTATGCATTCCTACAAACCTAAAGGTGCATGCATATATGTTTGATAATTCAGTATTGTGCAATGCTACTATCTGCTTATTTAATTTCTTACTCTGTGTTTTTGGGCCTATAATAAATAGAGTCTTTTTGTACTTACCTGTACATTTTATTATTGTGTGCTTCACTGTGTGGACTCATTATGGACCCCTGACCCCACTCACTTTCTCCTGAGACTAAGCCTTGACCACTCTCCACACTTATCTTGATTCGGTTTGCCTTAACCTGCTCACTATAACTATACTAGGGTGGCCTCCTAAAGTCTGTCCATCAGGCCAGATTCTAGAAATCCATCAGAACACCTGCCTAACACCTCATTCCTGGTTACACCTGCTTAAGAGGCCCAGTATCCTTAATAAATCCTTGCATGATGCCTCAATACAACTTGATCTAACGCACTTCAATTTTACAACTTTCCATTTCATTTTGTAAAGTTTTACAGACCAGTAAAACAACCTGTTCCCCTTCATGATTCTATGCACACAAAGTAGTCATGTCCCAGCAGCCTGTTGACTTATTTGCTGTTAACCTAAAACTTGTTCCTGCTCTTCCTGTTACAACAAAAGTTAATTATTATTTAAGAAATGTTCCACATATTCTGGGGTGTCTTGGACGACTGCACCCTTCCTCAAACATCCAGCAATATTAAATGAGCATTTCCATTCTTACACTTTCAAAATAAGATCCCTGCCAGAAGCATAAGACATCCTAAGAATGTAATTACGAATATGGAAACGTACCTGCCATTATCTCTCCCGACACCCCAAACCCGAATGCTGACAATGGGTTGTGAATGCAGCAGTGAGTGTTCCATTGGATCCACCAGGTTTAAAGTGTCATTCTCTAGAACTAGTATCATGTCCCTACCCTGTAGAGAGGTTAGAAACAGAAGAATCAGACTACAGATCTGTGTATGCAGTACCATCAATACAGTAGGAAACAGACCATGCTATTAAATGCAATTCATGGAGATTGAGGTTAGGCTGCATTGCAGCAAAATAACATTTCAGAAATAAATTTAGAATAATGCACAGGGAAACAGGCAGAGAGGATTCCAGAGCAAGACAATAGTAATGTTAAGAGGCAGAGACTTCCAGGAACAGGATTTAAGAACAAGAAAGTACACATTAAGGTCACTAAAGTGTATTCAAACATGCTACTACAATTCAGAACTTTAAACAAATAAAATAAATAAAAGAAATACCCCTTGATCCCTCCCCTTCTAATCTTGGGCCAATTTTCTTGTGCCCTTCACTCAATCTAGTTTCCTTTACACACACTCCACAGGGGCTGCGCAGTTTTTCTTCATTTCAACAACTCTCTTGCTCTGTGCTCGTCACAAGTGTTCCTCTATTCGTCATTCACCTAGAGCTTGATGCTGCCTTTATCGATCACCTTCACCTTACTGACTGCTCTCTCCCTTCTTAGCTTTACAGACTCAGCCCTTCATTTGTTCCACTCCAATCTTTCTGCACGCTCCCATTCCATCTCCTGGGCTGGAAGCACCTCTTCTCCCAGTCCTGTGTAGCAACCTCCAAGTTGATGTACTTGGGCCTCCTGTTTTTTTCTCCATTTACAGTATTCCTCTTGCCTCCTTTATTGAATCCTTTACTCTCTTGCCACTTCTATATGGACAACTCTGATTTGTTTCATTCTCGTCCTTTTCTAAATTACTTCATTCCACTGTCTCTCCAAGCTTGGATGTCCATTAAATTCCTCCAACCTCGAAAACAGAGGCCCCATTCTTTGCCTCATTCTCACCTTCTCTTCCCACCTACTCTTCTTCCCCCTTTCGCCTTCTCTTTTACTCCTACTGCCCACAATCTTGTAGTTACCTTTGACTCTGCTTTATCATTCTCTCATATTTCTTCCACTGCCCGAATTTGCTGGTTACATCTCTTGAACATTTGCAAAATACGCCCCTTCATATCCTTTAAAGCATCCATTCTTTCTCACCTCGACTACTGCTCTGCCCTTGTTGGAGTTCCCTTTTCCCATCTCACTCCGTTCCTAACAGTTTTCAATTCTGCCATTCAGACTTTCTCCCCGATCTCCCATATCTCCCTCTCTCCTTTTCACCTTCCTTCTTCGATTGGATTCCCAGCTTCAATTTCACTTTCCATGCCTCGTCTTTAAGTGCCTTCATCTCATCATTGTCCCCAAAAACCCTCATGCGCCCTCAGAAGTTTTTGCTCTTTTACACTCTTGGCCCCTAAACTCTGAAATTCTCGAAGGCCTGACATTCGCTCTGCTCCTTCTCTTCATATCTTTCGTACTTCAAAGCTCACTACTTTCTATCGTTCTCTGCTAAATCCCCATCGACTTTAAATTGGTACTTTTGGCTACCTACCATTTATTGTACCTTTTTAAAACTTATGTACAGAGCTTTGGTGAAGGCGCTTTATAAATAAAATACAAATACTATCTGCCAACAGTGATACACTTATTTTAAAAGTAAATTTCGTAATACTCTTAGCAGAAGGACCAAGATCGATATCTAAAATCAACCCAGGTGGGCAGATTTTAGGATGCCGTCCTAGTTATGCTGAAGAGGGAGACTCAAGAGTCCTGACAAAGCCGAGTCAAGGTAGAGTGCACAGCAGTCATATCTTACTCTCAGGAAAGTGTGTGTGTAGTCAGGGGCTCTCAATGGGTCCTCGTAGAATAACACAATGATTCAGCTTAGACAACAAGTTAAAAAATAGTTATTTATTTAGTCTTTCAGAATACACTGAAAAATAAAACTTGCAGGTAGTAATACCACACAATGCTATATAAAACAGATACATATATTTTATTTTCCAGTAGGCTCACTTACAATACATCACTAAATAACTAACCAGATGTAGGTAAAATGAGAACCAGTCACAAGTTCAATTCCCAATACTTTAGACGTCCAACCCCAAGATGTATGGGGCCTAGTGCCCCAAAGTCAAAGTTTTCTATGCAAGGTTTCTCACAGTAAGGCCTTTCTATAAAGGGATGCAATGGACATGTGGTGGTGATTCAGAATAGTTTCAACAACAATTCAGCAGGAGACAGTTAAGTTCTCCTCTCTCTTACAGACCCAAGGCTAACCCAGGGGCAGGACACTAGACCCAGGTTCGACAACCAAAGGTAAACGAGCCGGAGATAGGAGACCAAGGGCTTGTCACCAAGCCCTACAGATAAGGGTTGTACCGGCCACTTTTGCTCCCTAGAAAGCGGTAAATACTGCCCAAAAATAAAAAATGGGAGTAAAAATACTCCGAACAAAAAAATAGGAAACCGACATGTAGGACCGTGTGCCCCTGCTGTCACCCACACAGCTCCATGGATATGTATGTACCAGCAGTACACACAGCACCACAGGAGGAAACGACTATTATTACTGCCTGATTGGTAGAAGTAAACATGCATCTTTTAATGTGCATGAATAACTAGGTACAAAGAAATAATTAGAATAACTTTTCCGTTTTCCAGTTAAAAATGTTTTACTCACTTATAAAATACTCCTTTGAGAATTGGACTTACATTTTTACTCACTAAAAATCTTTTTTACTTCCATCTTTAAAAAAAGTGGGAGTAAAATACTCCCACTTCAAAACCTGTTTCCACCCAATGTTATCCTACGGAGGACTGTGATGTGGAAGAGGCACAGGTATGCTTACTTAACCCGCCCCCCCCATGACTCAGATTTTCCCAGGGGTCAAAATGGATGGTCTGGGGGGAGGGGAGGGAGCTTGCTGGGAGCACATACTTCAATCCTTTGTTTGGGCGAAAAGTGACCTTGGGGTTGCAGGTTCGAGGATTCTTCCGGTCGAGTGTAACTGCAAGATGCAAGCCCAGTCGATGAAGAAATGCAGACTTTCACAGTGCAGGATGGAGGAAGGGGAGCTCCCGCAACAATTCACTGTTTGCAGGTGACAACAGGTGCCCTTCAAGTTGCTGTCAAATAGAAGCTCCAGGACAGGTTCCCTTGATTATACGTAGCTGGACATCCAGGGAATTAGACTTATGGCACAAGCTAGCGACCATCAAAGTTCCAGGCTTGAATGCGGAACAGCACCGATTCTGGTGATGTAGCCTACAACAGAGCTGGCCAATCCACCGGGAAGTAAAGGGACACTTCCCCAAGTAGATGCAACCTCGAGAAAACCTCAAGACTAGTTAGACTCACTAGTTCAAGCACTGAAGCACCAACAAGGGTCGTCGGAGATCAGGCAGAGTAGCAGGGCTTCACAGCTCAATCACTGGAGGAGATGTTGGTCCACTGCAGAAGTCATCCTATGGTCACCAAGGGGCAGCTCGTCGTCGAAGGACTCTTGGCTGCAGCATAAATCTGAAGAATGGCTGCACGAGTCCTCAATAGCAAAACAAGAGTTGATGGCTGGAAGGTTTAGAATAAATCTTGACCTCTGACATTGCTCTGGGCAACCCTCCAGACCATCGTTCAGGAGTACTCATCCAATCCAAAACTGCAGCAGAAAGCAAGTCCAAGCCCACCAATGGAAAGAATCTAAAGCCAGTAGTTGTCCAATCAGACCAACAACTACAGGTTTCACAGGAAGAAGGCCAAACTACAATACAGCCAACGAACAAGCCAAAATCTTGTGGCATGGCCATTTTAGGGCACTAGCCACTTTTAGTAGCCATATTCTTTTAACGCAAATGTGCGCAAGAAAACTAAAAGCAAAAACAGTAGAAATGTAACTGCTGACGCCAGCTTGTCAAGAACTCAAAAGGGAAACAAAGTTTCCCAATACAAATAGTGTGAAGGACTAGTCAGTCTCCCCATAACAAAAGAGCAAAAGGCAAGGGAACCACAGGTGAAGGCTTGCCGCGGGCGTGTGGACCGGATGGTCTAACAAACCACATGCTTAAACAAAACCCGGAGGAATGGGCTGCTTTCTGTAACTCTGTCTTTAACATCGTAATTGAAAAAAAAAACAAATTCCAACATCCTGGAAGAGAGCCATAATCGTTCCGATTTTTAAAAAGGGAATCCGTTCAGATCCGAAGAACTATAGACCTATTGCACTCCTAGAGTTTGTGGGAAAAATCTTTGCAACACAGCTTCAGCAACAATTAACAAAATGGATTAAAAATTCAGGAGCATTCGACATACGACAGTCGGGATTTGACAAAGGCTTCGGCTGCAACCTGAATTTGCTTATGGTTAATGTACTGAAAATGGAAGCAATAAGGAAAAAGGAAACCATCTTTGTAGCGTTTGTAGACCTTGTGCATGCTTTTGATGCAGTGGATCGCAATCGCATGTGGGAAAAGCTCACAAATAAAAATTGCCCAGAAGGCTTGATCCGTGCAATAAAACAACTGTACACGGATACGAATACAAGAATTCGTCTGGATAGAAACGGCACAATATCAAGTCCAATAATTACTGAACGGGGAGTGAAACGGATGCCCTTTGGGGGCAGTACTGTTTAACTTCCTTATTGCAGACGCCGGAACAGCTTTTGATGGAATAAGGTCGTTTTCACCTAAAATTAATAACACAAAAATCGAGTGGATGCTGTATGCAGACGATATTGTTCTAATGGATTTAACAGAGATAGGTTTACAACGGAAATTAATGGCTTTACACTCTTATATCACCGAGAACGGTATGGTAATTAATAGCACAAAAACGGAGATCATTGAATTAAAGAACTTACAGGGGCAAAAAAGTCCGAAAAGTGAATAGATTGGACCAAACATCTTAAAGAAAACAACCCAAATAATATATTGGGAGCCACTATAAGTGCAAACATCAATTATGAGCCAATGGTGAGAACAATAAAAGCAAAAAACAAACAACTGATGGCGCAAGGCCTACTCATTAACCAAAAATTGGCAAATTTAGTCTAAAACCGGTCATAGATTTTTACAAGCTTAAAGTGGTCCCATCTTTCATATATGGTGCCGAGTCTTCCTTTGGATGTACCTACAAGGTGCGGGAAACTTGTGAACACCTTTTTTGGATGAAAATCCTTCATCTGGGAAATGGAGTTCCGAAAGCTTGCATTCGATACGAACTAGGATTAATATCGATTACAGCTAAAATCATATGGAACTCTTTATCTCCATTTGGAAAAATAATGGATCCACACTGCGTACCGCAATTTCAAATACTTAAGCTACATATTGGAACGAATGATCAATCAATGCAAAATCTGTGGATTACAAATTGCAAAATGATTCATGAAATGCTCAGTATTCCTGAAGAAACGTTGTGGTCCTATCTGAACAAGGTTAAGAACAAGCTAGGGCAATGGGATTGGCGCGAAACATGCCAACAGAGGTCATTACATAAATGTATGGGACTTGCACCCATAGAAGCCAACCCATATAACAAACTACCAAGTTATTTAGTAAAGTTCCCTGATAGAATTTTTCATAATGTGTTTCTAAGGTTCAGATTGAACCAATTTCAGACCAAAGAAATACTAAGACAAAGGAACAAAATACCAAATAACTTGACGTGCAGGCTCTGTAAAAATGCTATTGGAACCTTAAAACATATTGTGGCCTTTTGTCCTGCGCTTTGTGAAAAAAGATACTTAACCATTGGAGATGAAATAAGAAAACGAGCAACTTGGGACTTTGAAGATTGGTGGTCAGCTTTATTTGAAGGATCAAAACACAAATTGACATTTGCCTTGATCTATTTTCTAGGTCATGTGAGAAACGCTCTACAAACTTTGGATCAAGGAATTTGAATTATGACGATTTAAAGCTGAGAAGCCTCTTATTTAGTGATAACTAACGTGACTGTTTGAAAAGTTAACCTGTTATATTATACACAAACTGTCACAAAAAGAAGAGACGAATTTTAGGATCATTTGAGGAAATACTGTGAGATGAAGTGTTGGTTATCAAGTTTCAGTTGGTTTTGTATTGTATGTCATGTGATTGGAGTTTTTCTTTGTAATGCTTTGATTCTTTTTGATTAATTATTCTTTTTTAAAGTTTGTAATAAACTGTATAAAAATAAAAAATTAAATAAAAAAAAGGCTTGCCTTCCCTTAAAAAAGTAAGGACTGGATCAGAAACGGAGGAAAAAGAATGGGGTTCCATAGGAAACTATAAAGGGAAAGTTGCAAAAAGAAAATCTTTCCTAACAAGGGCTACTTAGCAGAACTAGCTATTGGGACACTGCAAGCATTTATAGACTGAAAGGAAGAGTATATTCTCCACTGGGCAATAAATCAAATGTTTAATCAGGTTTTAGGTCTGGGAATCCATGACCATTGAAATAAGTATAACTATTCAATATGTCACCACACATACAGAGTTATTTTAGATCACCCAGAAAGGGATCTTGTGACATATAAGACATAGGTTGACACGCTCGCAAGTGGTATGTCCTTTGTAACTATTTTTGGGCGTGTGAGCATGCCCCATATATTTTTACGCAGAGGTTACCATTTTACCGCAATAGTGGCCCAAAAAGGTCAAACCTTATATTGTAAGCCCTGCCTTTGTCGTTCTGTCATTGGTATTTTCTTCCCTTTTGGCAATGGTTAGAAAGGGCCATGTTGCCACTATGAGTAAACTGACTGGATCTGGGACTGTCTGTTCCCAATATGCATTCCAGACAGAGTCAAAGTTGCTGGGCAGCTGCAGAGGGAGCTAGATGTCTAGATATGGACAACTGTCCGCCGTTTGAATGTTGCAGTTCCTTCCATTGGGATCACTCCCACTCACGATTTAAAATAAAATAAAAACACTTTAAAAATGATTTCCCAGGGGGCGCGCGGATGAGTCGCCTCTCCGTGTGAGCGCTCTACACAGGGTCCGGAAAGTGGCAGTGAGCCCCCACTTCGAGACCCCCCCCAGAGCTGATTTTTGACCAAGAGACGTGGGAAGGTGTCCCCCCCACCTGAGAGAAAACCCGGAGAAAATCGGAAGCGGCATCGTGGTGAAATTAACGCCGGCGCTTTGAGGCCTTCGGCGCGGCGTGAGTTCCGCGGAACTCCCAACCCGGGCCTGCGTATACGCGGGAAGTGCCGCCCTCTGAGTCTGATCCGGCGCACTTCTCGGTCCTCCGCGTGGAACCGGCTGCGCACCTCTGCCAAGGGCGGTTGATACCCCCACCGCGACACGGTAGGCGGACCCCTCACCCCCCCTGCAAAGCTCAGGAGGCCCTGGTGGCTTGGTCCTTCACGTCCCCCGCGTTGGCGGGTGCTAACGTCGCTTCACGACCCGGATGCTGTGGGAGGCCTCCCTTTATGGACCCTAAAACCAGGCTAGCGAAATATACGTTTTCACCAATTGCCAGATCCCCAGGGCCCTCCTTGATTTCTATAATGTCGACTGCAGGATCCGAGGCCACCGCGACCAAGGCGGATGTTGCTGATTTGCTTGCCGAAATGAGGGGCATGCGAGCAGATATTGGCAATAGGATAGACAAGATCACGCAGAGGATCGACAAAATGGACGATAGGCTCGAACAGGTTGAGCACAACCAAACATCTCTGAATGTGCTGGAAGCACAGATGGATCACCGAATCGCAGATATATCGGACAGAGAGAATGAACTGCGCCTTAAGGTCGATGACCTCGAGAACAGGGAGCGCCGGAACAATATCCGAATATTTGGTCTTCCTGAGAAAGAGGGCGAAACCGAACTGGACCTGAAGCAATCGTTGCATGCCATCCTGAAGCTCCTATACAACGATGACTCAATTGACGCGCCTAAAATTGACCGCATCCATAGGGCCGGAGGTAGACCGGGGGCCCCGAGATCGGTCCTGGCCCGATTCCATAACTATGCGGACAGAGCGCGAATCTTGGACAAGGCCAGAAGCGCCCCACAGCTGTCCTTGGAGAACTCCGTCATTTCACTTTTTCAGGATTTGTCATCCCTCACGTTGGCGATGAGGAAAAAGTGCTCTCCGATCACGAAAATGTTGAAAGACAAGGGCGTCAGGTATCGCTGGGGGTATCCATTTTCCCTCACTTTCGAATGGGAAGGCTCGACAATGAGACTTGTCTCGGAGAAAGACATTGCTGACTGTACGACGGATCTGCTGGGTGCGCCGGAGGGTGCTCCCTCTCATGAGGATCAAGGATCATCTGGTGGTGAATGGAAAGTCAAGGCTTCGCGGCGAAGAAGGATTCCAGGCTCTAGAAAATACAGAAAAATGAACACCTCCCAAGATATGGAACATTGACAGGGTGCCTGAGGTACTTTGACATACTATTTGGTTAGAGGTAAACTGGGAAAATTACTCCACCACGGAGGTTACGAACTCTCATGTGCGAGTCGACCTCCCTATATGTGACTGACTGTGAAAGGTCGCCTCCTCCAAGTGTGAGGTATTGTTAGCTCGATGTCTCGCAGATGTTAGAAATGTGATAAGGCATAATATCTCTGCTCCGCTAGCTCCTGGGGGAGGGTAAATGTCTCTGTTACTGAATTATTGTTATCGTTAAGTGCACACAAAAGTTGGGGGCTCACTGATATATATTATCCTATTATGATAGGACCGCCTGTTTTGCGGTCTTCACGGGTGGTCCGAGTTCGGCTGGGTGATGTCAACCTGGGCGAATCGGGCGCCGAATGTGTTGGGGACGGGGAGGGGGGTGGGGGAGGGGGTGGTTGGGGAACACACTTCTCACACTGATTTTGACACGACGTACACGCAGACACACCTTGCGCACACCGAGGCCCACGATATGCTCCAGACGAGTTGGTCGTCGGTCTCCATGGGATTCTCTGGGAACCAATCCCATCACGACGACCCATGCATAGCGATGGCCGACAGGAAATGTGCCGTGGCACAGAGGGAATGGCCGCCCACGATCAACAATTACACTCAAGATGGCACTCACACCCCGTAGGGACACATTACGCATTTGCACACTCAACGTCAAAGGCTTGAACTCTCCCACAAAACGGTCGATGGTGGCCAGGGAATTTAGAAGGTCGAATGTAGACATCTTGTTCCTTCAAGAAACGAGATATCGGAAGGGAGAGGAGAAAGCCATCCCATCACGTGATATCGGGCTCACCTACTGGAGCTCGGGTATACTCAAAAAGGCAGGGGTGGGAATTCTGGTTCGTAAATGCCTCCGAATGACAACCCTTGACATATGGACGGACAATGAGGGGAGGGCGATCACGGTTGTGGGCAATATAAGGGGCACGACGATTACTCTGGCCACACTCTATGCACCCAATCAAGGGCAAAATCGCTTTCTCCATAGAATCTCTGAAAAAGTCTTCAATATGGCTAAGGGATACACGGTCCTGGGCGGAGACTTTAACATATGGATGGATAGCTCTATTGACAGACAGACCAGGGCTGATGCTTTAGACCCTCCCAACACTCGAACTGAGGCTGAAATTAAGTCTACCCTTGATCTTTATGGCCTTGTAGACAGCTGGCGACATCTACACCCGTCGGAAAAAGGCTTTACCTTTCACTCCCTCCCCCACGACACACTCACACGCATCGATTATATCTTTCTCTCTAACGATCTTCTACGTGTACTGCAAGCTGCCACTATATACCCCTCCGCTTGGTCAGACCACGACATGGTCACAGTTGACATATCCTGGGGTGAGCTGTCGCCGCGCAACACAAAATGGAGGTGTAATGACTCCCTCTGGGCCGACCCGGTCTTTAGAGAGACCTTTGAGATAGAGATTGAGCAATTCTTTCCGACTAATGATACTGGGGAAGTAGGGAAGGTAGCTGTATGGGAAGCAGCCAAGGCTACTTGGAGGGGTATCCTTATAGGGGAGGGGGCCCGAAAGAAAAGGGAACGTACAATATTAGAAAGGGGCATCAGGGAGAAGCTTGCTGTGGCACAGAATCTGGCGCAGACCACCCCGGCTGATAGACCAAAGTACTTAGCTGAAACTAAGCAACTTAGAGAAGAATTGAGGATTCTTATTGCTGGCAAAACGGCCCAGACCTTGCAATACCTTAAACAGAAATACTATGAGAAGGGGGACAAGGCAGATGCTCTCTTGGCGGCCCGCCTCCGTGCGCAGAGAGCAGAGAGATGGGTCGACCAAATTGAGAGGAATGATGGCACCCTGATAGATACAACGGTCACATCCCCGAAGGACATACAGGAGGCATTTGCCTACTTCTATGAGGACCTATATATGTGTGACCCCCCTCCCCCTGTGGGGAGCGTGGATGCATATCTTGTGGGGGCGTGTCTCCCCGCCCTCACGGGCGCGGAGGCCGAATCTCTAGACGCTCCGGTCACTGGGGAAGAGGTGGAAAGTGCCATCAAGAGGCTGAAAATAGGGAAGGCCCCGGGGGAAGATGGATTTACACCGGGTTTCTATAAAGCATTCTCCACCCTCCTTGCACCCTTCCTAGCATCCTTGTTTAATCACATTCTTGACACTGGGCAGGCCCCTCCGTCCTTTTCTCGGGCCCTATTGGCTGTAATTCCCAAGGAAGGCCGAGACCCTAAACACTGTAGCTCTTATCGGCCCATCTCACTTCTTAACATCGACGCCAAGGTGTATGCTAGGGTCATCGCGGCTCGGCTCGAAACATATCTCCCTAGACTGGTGCACTCTGACCAGGTTGGCTTTGTTCTAGGCAGGCAGGGCGCAGATACCATGCGAAAAACACTCCACTTATTATACGAGGCACAGGGAATGGAGGGGGACCCATTGCTCTTATCACTTGATGCTGAGAAAGCTTTTGATAGGGTGTCCTGGGACTTTCTAGAAAGAGTATTGGTCTCATATGGGTTGGGATCCAGACTCTGCCGTGCCATTAGAGCATTGTATGCCTCCCCTACGACATCGGTGGCGGTGAATGGGGGATACTCACGTTGGTTCCCCCTTGAAAGAGGTACGAGACAAGGCTGTCCACTGTCGGCGATATTGTTCGTCATGTCCCTTGAACCGCTGGCGCAGAAACTAAGAAATGACGGTAGAGTCAAGGGCATCACGGTGGGAGAAAGAGTACAAACTGGGGCTATATGCGGATGACATCTTGCTTCATTTGACCGACCCCTTGGCCTCAATCCCAGCTGCGCTTGAAATAATTGAGGAATACGGCGCGCTGGCCGGCCTAAAAATCAATACGGAGAAATCAGTCCTCCTCCCGATTGATAAGAGTAGAGATTCTGAGATCGCACGCTTTGCCCCGTTGGGAGTCCAAGTCAGCCTCACTACCCTCCGTTACTTGGGCGTTAATGTTACCCGTGACTTCGATTCCCTATATGGTGCTAACTTCCCCCCACTGCTACTTGCCTTACAGAAAGATAGCCAACGGTGGTCTAAACTCACAATCTCCTGGATGGGTCGTTTAAATGCCATAAAGATGGTCTTTCTCCCCAAGATATTATATTTGTTCCAGATGCTCCCCGTTAGGTTGCCCCCGGAATATTTCGTAGATGTGCGAAAAATGTTTTTGTCCTTCTTGTGGCAGGGCCAAAGACCCAGAATCCCAAGACCCTTACTCCAGCTCCGCAAAGACAACGCGGGAGTAGGCCTCCCGGACATGGAAACATACTACAGGGCGGCGCAACTTAGAGTCCTTGTCCCACACTTTAGGCAACGCTCGGAACCCCAGTGGATAGCCTTAGATAATTACCACCTTCGTCCCTTTATTGTGCCTGAATGGTTATGGGTCCCCAGATCCCAGTTACGTGAAAGTGTTAGATCTCACCCTATCCTAGGTACATTATGGGCTATTTGGAGACCAGGCAAGAAAATGGTTGGAGTCACGACGTGGCCATCCCCCCTGGGTCACCTTTGGTCTCCAGGGATCCGTGACGCCATACCGGAACCGGGAAGCTACGAAACATGGTACCAGGCGGGGCTGGAAAGAGCAGGCCAATTATGGCGTGGGGGAACCTTCGTAACTATACAAGAGCTCCAGGAAGCGCTTGGCATAGGAGCACTCTCGGTCTTCCTCTATCTGAGACTCAAAGGGGTGATGACAAGGCCTGTATGGAAAGACCAGCTGCAGAGGGACCTTACCCCTTTTGAGGCGATCCTTGATCGATGTACAGGCTCCAGTGGTCTGATCAGTGCTATGTATTCGGCCATGATCGAGACTGACATCTCCCCTTCTTTGGTGCTCAAGGGCAGATGGGAGGCGGATATGGGCAGACAGATCTCCGAAAAGCTGTGGCTACACATCTGCAGACGCACTGCGAAGTCCTCAATATCCTGCCAATACAAATTGCATGCTATAAAACTTTTGTATAGATGGCAGTATGACCCGATCAGGCTCGCCAAAATGTACCAAGGTGTTAGTCCATACTGTTGGAGGGGTTGTGGGGAGCGGGCTGGCTACTGGCATATGTGGTGGGGGTGTACCATGGTCCAGACTTACTGGTCGGAGGTTCTTAGCTGGATCAGGGACCTGGATGATGAAGAGAGGGTGAAGCAACCAATGTTTGTCCTCTTCGGTCTGATCGAAACAGGAGACGACGTTGTGAAAGCGCCTAGGATGGTACAGGGCCTCCTGATGGCTGCGCGAGCTTGCCTCACCATGGTTTGGAAGCGGCCCAAGCTCCCTAGTAAAACCGAATGGCTTGGGGTGGCACAGAATCTCTACAGAATGGACTGCCTGACCGCTACGTTACGCGGAGATCGTACTAATGTTGAAAGTGCCTGGTCTGAGTTTAGAGCCAAGCATGCCCCGTAAAGACAAAGTGTGCAATACATTGTTGTGATTTGTGCCAATAATAGTAACAAATGAAGATTTTTGTTGTGGCGGCTCTCTGAGTTGCGTTATGTGTAATGGTCGGTCATCATACTCATATTCGAAGTTCTCTGGTGTTGTCTCGCTGTGCAAGGAGGTTTCCCAACCATTTATTTGGAGATATTAGAGAAGGGGGGGGAGGGGGGAGGGGGAGGGGTGCGACTGGGCGTTGTTGTTCTTGTTCACTATACTGTTCACTTTTCAGGAAATACTGTACAGGATTTATGTTGATGATACTTCTCTCTTGTGCTCTTTCTACTTATACACTGAAATTTCTTCATCGCAATGTAAGTGAATGTTCAACTTGTATAAACTCAATAAAACTTTGAATTTAAAAAAAAAAAAAAATGATTTCCCCTATTAGGAGGGGATCTGGACATATTGAGCAGTTGACCACTAGAGTCGAGATTCCAGAGATGAGGACAAAGGGAGACCGAATGACTGCTACTGAAACCAGCGTTAGCCAAGTCATATTCCAGAAAGGAGACACTCTTCTCTTCATTATCAAGGGAGACCGCTAACAATGCCTCCTTTTGACTAGTAGGCCCAACTAGTCTACTATCCTACTATGCTGTCATCGCTCTCTAGAAAATTGCTGGGCCTACATCTGGTTGGTCTGGAGTGAAGATACTGCGATTGCACGCATACTGACTAGCCTAGGGGCTGGACATTTTGCAGGCAGCCTCATCGTGGGACTGGAACAGTCAGCAGGCTGCCTCTCTTCACAAGGCGAAAGGCATGATTGATGATGAAGTCTACCTGTCCTGCCGCATTGTGACTGGAAAGGGAGATTTTTGCACAACAATATCGGGAGGGCTACGCAACAGTCTAACCCAAAGGTTAAAGCATGTTTCTCACCAAGAGGAAAGACCAGACTCTCGAAGGTGGTAGCTATAGCTGAGCAGTCAGACATAACTCAAGGAAGGGTGGAGGGTTGGTAGGAAATTACAGCTATTCCACACAGTTAACCAAAGAAAATGCCCAGAGTGGTATCATGAAAAAGATGCACTTCATTGACTATAGGTTAAACATAACATACAGTGAAAGTATAAAAACAGTGATATGTTAAGTCCTAACCCACTCCTAAAGTGTAAGTCCAATATCTAGTGAGATAGTACATATCTGTTCTCCCCAGACGAGATTTCTAGACAAGTCCGATCTATGAAAGTCTCGTCAAAACAGGTTCACCCCTGCTCCTACAAAACCATCAAGGACCACATTGACACCCGGGCTCCTGCTCTGGTCGACTTGTGCAACCACTCCTTCGCCACTGGAGACTTCCCTTACCCCCTGAAGCACTCCCTTGTGCACCCTCTTAAAAAACCCTCTGCCGACCCGTCCTGCCCGGCTTACTATCGCCCAATCTCCATCACCCCTTTCCTGGGCAAACTCTTGGAAAAGCTGGCCATCTCCCAACTTAATCTTCACACTGAAACTGTTGGTTGTCTTCATGACCATCAGTATGGCTTCAGAGCTGCCAGAATCACGGAATCTGCTCTCCTGAACATCCGTGAAGACCTGCTCTCCAACCTTGATTCAAATACCCGTGTCCTCATTTTACTTGATCTAATACCATCCTGCTCAACCGTTTCCGTGACAACCTGGGTATCAGGGTGCTGGCTTGGCTGACCTCTTTCCATTCCGATCGACCATCCCAGGTACAACTTGGGTCCTTCCTCCAGCTCTACCTGTGGTGTTACCCAGGGGTCTAACCTCTCTCCCTGGCGGTTCAACCAATACCTGGCACTTCTTGTCCACTGCATTGCCGCTCTCTGCCCCAACTTTCAGTGCTATGCGGATGACACTCCGCTCATTTTCAGGCTCCCTCCAGCCACCTCTTCTCCACCTCTCATCTCCGACTGTCTGCTATCCAGGAGTGGTGTGCCGCCAATGACCTCTGCCTTAATGCCAGTAAGACAGATTCTCCTCATCAGCACACCAGCTCCCTCCTTTCCTGTCACTCTCTGGCCGGTCTCTCTTGGTCCTCTTCCTGCTCCCACCTGTGAGGCTAGAAACCTCAGGGTCATCTCGATGCCACACTCTCCTTACATCTCTTGACGTCTCTAAGAATTCACACTACCAGGTGCACCTCCTCAGAGGTATTCTTCCTTTCCTATACTTCCCCCAGAAGCTCACCGTCTCCAGAGCTCTGGTTCTCTCTAGGCTGGACAACTGCAACAGCCTCTTTCTAAATCTGCCTGCAACTACTCTCCGCCCTCTGCAACTCATCCAAAACAGGACTGCAAGACTTGTCCCTCGCCTCAAGCCCAGGGAACGTATCACTCAAGGTCTGAAATCTCTGCACTGGCTCCCAGTGGCTGCGAGGATTACGTTCAAAACCCTCTGCATTGTCCACAATGCCTTCTGGGGCCTGGGGCCTCAATACCTTCAACTCTCTCTTGCTAAATATCTTCCTTCCTGAGCTCTTCGCTCATCCGCCTCCAACTCCCTTAGGGTCAGTCGCTTCTCCTAGCAACAAGTTGGTGGTAGATCACTTTCCTCGGCTGGTGTCTCCCTATGGAACAGCCTCCCTGCCTCTCAATTGAGGAGAATCATCTCTGGTCCCGTAAGCACCTCAAGACCTTCCTCTTTGCTTCTGCTTTCTCTCCTCCTCTCCCCTGCTGAACTCCTGGCTGAAACTGCACTGGTCACCTGGCTACCCTCTATCTCGGGTACAGGTCCCCTCCCCGCCAGATGCACACCTGCACTGCCCGTTAGGCAAAGTTTGTATGCAGCACCCTCTGGGACCACTTCACACTACTAGGACTATAGGTGTAAGCAAAACCAACCTTTGGTATAAATCTGCACCACACAGTTTTTGGTAGCTAGCTGAGCAGCCAGGCTTATCTCAACAGGGAATGTGAGCTTGTAAGGGTGTTACACAGAGGTCTACAATAAGAAGTATTCAGATAGACACATGCTCCCGGTTTCTTGGTAAAACAATTATTAATTGATTACACAATCATTTAGAAAGCATTCACTAAAAGAGACAACCAATGTCACACAAAAATTATACTACGATACTGATTACTAAGCCGTTGAGCTCCCGTGAAGCAAAATAGCGTTGAAGCAGGAGCAAAAAGGCACAAGTTGATAAAACAAATATTACAGTTACTTTAAAACAGTGCAAATAGTTTGATTCAATGCAATAGGTAGGCCAAAGTCAATGGGCTAGTGTCTTGTATAAGTGAAAACGGTTCTGGTATTTAAAACGGAAAGGTCTTTGCCATGGTTCTTAGAAGTAGTTCACGGAAGAAAGGTTTGTATGTCGGGTCACAAGCTGACTAGGCCTGCAAGTTGCCAAAGTTCCACAAATGTTCGCGGTGAGAGGTAAGTTCTCTCGGTCGGGTTTTCAAAGTACCTTATATTGAAGAAAAAGATGCAGCTGAAGACTCTGTTCCTGGCAGTTCCTGCAGATCTCGCTGTTCCTGAGCCTCAGTCATTGGGACAAGAGGGAGGATGTTGGGGGACTCCTGCACTGCACGGTGACAGATCACAAAGCTGGCAAATTGGCAAATCTTTGATTCTGGTTGCTGTTCTTCAAGCACACAAGCTGGTGTCCTTCTCCCTGGTTAATCCTAACCAGCTCCGAGAATGGTATCCAGGTGGCTTACGAGTTGATTGGGCCTACCAACTGTCCTTGAAGGGGCTTCGCTGTTGAGGTGAACTTGGCGATTCAGTACTGCAGCAGGACTCCACCGGGCAAACCAACGATCCAGTAGTTGCAGCAGCAGTCCTCTTCCAGCTCGTCTTCGGGAACTTCGTTCCAGTGGTCGACTCTGCCTTTCACTCGCCTTTTAAACAGTTTTCTCCCATTCATTCCAGCCTAGCTGCCACTCACCCAGCAGGGTGGCTGTCCTGATGAACAGTCAGCCAGCCAATCACTCCAGAGTGCATTTGGGTCTCGTAGGAGACTAAGCACCGGGAGTTTCGGGCACCTCCCTTACTTCCTGGCCACCCCAGATACTCCGGCGCCACAGGCGGTCTTCAGTCCAGAAGCCCGCCAAAGGCGTAGGAACGAAGGGACCAAACCTAGTTTGGCGCGCAGAGACAAACTCTAGAAGGACCTTTCCAAAAGGAAATGGCAAAAAAAGGAGACTGGGACCTGTTTAAACAAAGGGGGCTCAGATGCCATCTTGAAAAACATGGTTCCCGTGATTTTTAGCTAACAGTGTTCGCGGTCGGGAAAAATCATGGTAGTTTTTTGTAAAACCACTGCCACCAGCCATTTCAATAGGGAAGGGTAGCATTTGACTGCTACATGAGTTTCTAGCCATAGGGGATACCCTCCAGCACTATATTGTAAGATAGTGTGTGCTGGGTCTAGGAGTTTGTAAAGACTAGCAAAGTCAATTTCACTTTACTTTCTTTGGGAAACAGTAGTTTATCCCAGAGAAGGTATTTAAACCTTGGGACAGCCTGAAAGGCTTCCCTGTGTCATTGCACTGAGGGTGCTGTGTGACACACATGAAAAGATGATGCCTATGGAGTTGTCTAAAACTTCATAATAAAAAGAAACAAACACAGAAAACAAACAGAATTAAAAGTACAAAGTCCCAAAGGTCAGCAAAAGAGCTAGGGGTCTCTAAGTTAGGAAGAATTCTCATAAATGTGCTAATTCCTCTCTAACACTGCCCCCTTGCACCCCTCGTACTCTAGGGCCATTTCTGTATCGTATCCCTACAGCCACCTGATGTCTGCACTTACATTTGCACCTGCCAATAGCTGGCCACACTTTCTTATTTATTGTTCTTGTTTATTTAATATTCATCCAATGTACTGCACTTCCCCCTTCCCCCCTGCACTTGCGCAAGACCAAAAGGGAAAGAGTAGGAAAGGCATTCTCAAATTGTACAGAAATATCCACCCCAACCCGCATCATCGAACACTGCGTCCACTTCCCCTAGGCAGGCCTCTGCTTCCCCCCTCGCGGGCTTGCAGGGACTCCAACATGCTCCTCTCAAACTCCCTGCAAGTCTCCTCAAGGACCTCAGCCCACCTCTCTACCCGATGCAGTGAATTCTCTGCCCTGGTTATGGTGAGTCTTGCCTGCTGCCGCTCTGCACCGATCTGCTGGCCCAAACGCTCCCACAAGGAAGAAATCCTTTGTGTAAGGTCCACGTTTGCCTCTTGCCCGACGGCTGATACCTGCCTCCCTGCGATTGAAGTCCTGTAGCCTCCTACTCCAAGCCCATGCTGCCAAATAGCCCGGTGCCTGCGCCTCAAGGACAGCCTACCGGATGATGTCAACCCCCTGGGGCTGTCGTGCACGTGCCCTGCTTCTTGGTGCCTGCTCTTCATCTGTTGCCACTGCTCCCATTGCCGGCTGCGTGGTTACCACCTCGGCTGATCGAACTTCGACTCCCGACTCTGGCAGGGACCACCAGACTGGCCGCCGGGGTTGGGACAGGTACACAGGGGGCCCTGGTGACATCTGGGCCAGAAGATGGCAGGGAGGACGACTGGCGCACAGAGAAGGAAGATGAGGGGGTCGCAGAAGTGGCCAGCCCACGCGCCCAAATCGAGATCAGAAAATATTCTAGCCAGTTCACGAGACACAGGACATCATTGTGATGACGTGCAAGCCCCAGATCGGAAGCCTGCGCATCATTACGAATGGATCCTGTCCGCCTCATGATACCGGCTGGCACCGGTTCCACAGGGTCCCGAATGGCAACATCCGCAGGTATTGATTGGTGTTTCCGTTTGGGTGGAAACATCCGCCACCTGCAGATGAGTCCGGCCTGTAGCATGCCTGCAGGTGCATACCGGTGCAGTCGCATTCCCAGGGGTAGGAGCAGTCAAAGGCCCCTCCACAGCGACCTGTACTGCCTCCGAGTCTGGACTGCACCTGTCAAAGCCATGTCATCACCCCCGCTGGGCCCCATGGGCTGGGCTGATGCAGCCTCCTCCTCCACCTCTGCCAACCTGGATGCCTCCCCACCGTCTTCCGCATCCGATTTCCCCTGTGCTACCTCACCTGTCCCTCCCACTGCTGAGGAACCCACAACCGACTTCACCCTATTGGGCCTCCCCTCAGCAGCTGCGGCCGTTGTCTCGGATGCAGCACCAGTCTCCTCACTCACCGAAGATATGAGCTGGAAGTGTGACTGGGCCTTGCGTCTGTGCCTGGGGGAGGCATCCCTGCTGCCTTGCTCCACAGTGCCTTCTCCGCCCTCTTCTTCCATCGTCGCTGTGGATAGGGAGACATAAAACACAAACATCAGGGTACTGAACATACATCTGTTTTGCACAAAGCAAATGTACATGGGTGGCACTATCAAAGGTGTCAACCATCATCACCGTCCACACCACACAGGTTAGTGCAATTAACACATGAACAATCATGTCTGGCATTCTCAACAGACAATCACATGCTTGGACAAGGCACTGTCAGCACCTCAAAATTGTGCATTCCCCTCACATGCACCATGGGACATACACATCTCATTCACACACATCAGCTGACAGTCATGAACCAGGCCATGGAGCCATCACGTCAGAGTGCACGAGGTCAATTTGGCAGCATGAGTCAATCACACAATCTAATGCTGAAGTGACATCCATCCCGGAGTGCTGGCCAGTCACACACTCACTCTTCAGACCAATGCACATATGTGTGACAACTCTCACATAGCCAAGTCCAGACACATGAAATCAACCATGTGCATGTCGTTACATGCTGCCGCACATCACACATTGCTACACAAACCCTGTTTATGTGACACATGCTTCAATGGACTCACATGCAGCACTGTCTGGGACATGCACACAGACATGTGTACAAGAAGCATACCAGACATAAGGCCAAGGTGCACACTCCAACCATACAACATGCACTATGGTGGACAAGTACACATGGATACTTACCAGTCGACGCCAGACCGAGTTCCAAATCCATGACCAGGGCGTACAGCGCTGGGTACAGCCGCTCCAGGACCCGCTTGTTGTCAGTGGTCTACCGGTCCGGCGCCCCTCTTGGTTCATGTCAGCCTTGAGGAAGCCCTGAGTCTTGTTGTGGGTCCTGGCTTTGAAGTCCACCCAGCGCTTGTGGACATGGATGTAGCCGCTGGGTGCCACCCCTCCGCGTTGATGGCACCCACAATGTCCGCCGAGATCTTCCTCCGTCCTTCCTTCCTTCCTTCCTTCCTTGCCAACTTGCGATGGTCCGTGGAAGAGAGCATCATAATGCACCAGGACTTGCTCGACCAGGATGTCAACTTCCCTGGCTGAGAAGCTGACAGCCCTCTGCCTCGCTGCTGGGGGATTGCCACTTGCCTCCAATGATGTTGCTTCAGACATGGCAACCCCTGAGGCAGGTGTGGGTGGGCAAGGTGGTCCTGGTGCTGGGCTGTGGAGCGGTGGTCTGGCACGTTGGGAGTCTTCTGGATCAGCAGATGTGGTCACAGGTCCAACGACAGGAGCACTGGAAATGGCTGTACAGCAGGCACCAAAATTGCAGGGCACGTGGGGAGCAAGCACACACCGTGGGCAGGCAGTATCAGATGGCACTTGGAGGCAGCTCGGGGCACTTGGAGGCAGGTAAATTGGCTGGTAGGCAGGAGCGTGCGTCTTCCGTGTTACTCGCGTGGGCAGTCGGAAACAGAGTGACTCCGCACGTGTGGAAACAGCGCGTAAGAGTGAAATCAGATGAAAGGCCCTAAGCGCGTAACTTACGTGACACGTGCTGAACGTTGGGCGTGGTGTTCAGATCGGGATAAAGTAGTGTGTAGGAGGGCCCAGTTATAGCGGACAGACGTGTGGACTTTGTTTCCACGTGATCTCTTCATTGCGTGTGAGACTCTTGTTTTGGTGGCAGATTGCCTCCGAGCGTGCATGTACTTTTGTGGCGGACGGCGAGTTGCGTATGCATTTTGCATTCTGTGTGTTCTGTGTGTCGCGTAACCCCTTATTTACATTACCTAATCATGATGTCATAAAAGGTTAACACACCAACATGTCATCATCAGCGCATGGAAAGAAATAACTTACACAGTGGATTCGAAATTATTCAATTCACTACACATTCAGTTGGTTATATACACATCTGGCTCGGCGGGTACGGTGAAAAGGTGCTGTAGCTGGTGACACTGGGCTCCAGGCGGTGGCACGCATGAATCTACTGCATGCGCTCTGGCAATGCAAATACAATATTCAGATGACACATTGAAAGTACACCAGATGACCTACTTTTGTACATTGTTGTTTGAAGCTTTCTTTTCCTATTTTATTTCTTTCCATGTGCTGATGATGACATGTTGGTGTGTTAACCTTTTATGACATCATGATTTGGTAACGTATACCTTACTTTATGGTTTGATGTTTTTTCCTGTATTGTCTGACCCTGTTCCTACATGGTGACACCTATGTGTATTGAAATGTTGGACATTACTTGTGGAGCAGAGTTTTGCCCTGAGAAAGACCTCTGGAGGTCGAAACACGGGTTTGCATACAACTCTGTCATTTGGGCACACAAATCTGGCGTTTAAATATGGAAAATGAACATAATTAAAAAACGCAAAAACCCATCCACGTCTCAATTGAAATATATTTTGTAGATGGACTGATTATGAGGATGTTTAATGTTACAGAAGCACAACTCATGTGAGGTGGCAGTGCATCCAATGGTGGAACAGTCATTGTTTCTTTTCAATGTTAAGTGGCTTAGAGGTGCCTACTTGTTCCCCCCGGGTGCTGCAGCCAGCTCTGCTTGTTTGAGGAGGGTTTTTTTGTTTAAACACATAAGCTCAAGCGCTTCCAAATATCTGGCACACCTCGGTTATACTGTTTCTTGTTAACCCCTTATTTAACATCACTGTAGCTTACGTGTCCTTCTCGTACGTATTTTTTGTGTTGCTGGGTGCCACAGCGTACTGCATTCGGTTTTTCCTTTACACGTGGGCTGACGAGGGGTTGCGTATACGTATTTTTCATATTTGAGGTGCCTGTGCGTTACGCGGCCCATTTATTTTTTACCCAGGGGTTACACCGAGCCTTGTGGGGGCACACTGGTACGTTTAACATCACGTACACTGCCCCCTCACTCAAATTGGCCAGGACAATCGATAGCTGCACCTCCCATTGCACTAATCCATCTGTGCCATGACTGGGAGGGCAACTAGTGGGAAGGGAGGCAAAGGTGGGTGAGGTGCCCGGGCCCATGCAGGGAGAGCTATGCCCCCCCGCCCAACAGGGTCAGGAAGTTGCAGGGGCAGCTGAAACAACCACCACCCAGCCTCCGGGTCACCCAGCCAGGCTGTGGTGCGCCCCGGTCCACAGAGGCAGGGGCAGATGCCATCCGTGCATCAAAGGGGAAGGGACATGGTGTGAAACGTTGTGGCACCAGCACCCAGGTACAGCCACCTGCAGGGGCACCTACTGTCACACCATCAGTGTGTGATGCCACAGCCCAGGCCACCAGTGCTCCAGCCCCTACTGACCCAAGTGGACCCAGCCACTCACGGTCCGCACGACCTTGCAAGAAGGCAAAGCGTGCAGCAGGCAACATGCTCAGTCCCAAGGCATGGCACAGGAGACCCACACGTCGAGGAAGAGGAGCTTTAGTGACGAGGAACTCCAGATCCTCGTGGACTACATGCAGGAACACCAAATGCTTCTGCGGGCAGGTAGCCCAGCGTATGGCCCACTGGCAGTGTGTCGCCGATCGTATTAACGCTGAGCCAAAGATAAGCTGGGTGCCAACTACGCCTCTACTCAGGTGACTGGAGGTGACTGGAGGTGGGCCACCACGAGAGGACAAAGTACTAACTTCACATGAGGAGATCATAGGTGCTATGATTGATGGATGTGGAGCAGCTCCAAGGCGTGGGAGACCTGCCACTGTATGAGGAAATGTCTAGTGAGTGGTGATGCGTGTGTTCAGGGCATGTGTATGTTGCTTGGATGAAGTGTAATGATTGTCTGGCAGTTCTACCTGCATTTACATGACTGCCATGGGTGAACCATGTCATGGTGGACTGACACGTACTGGCTCCCAGTAGGTACGACTGTTCATTTCCAAACCCTGTGCCTTGTCCACAAGGCCTTATGGGTCCTGTTGCCGCTGTTCCTTCAACTCCATCTTCCCAATTCGCTTCCTTCTCATGGTCTTGGATCATCCCTTTCCTACTCCCTCAGGGTCAGTTACTTCTCATAGCAATTAGTTGGTGGTTAATGTCCATCTTTGGCTGGAGCTTCCCTCTGGTACAGTCTCCCTGCCTGAATGGAACTGGAGGTGAAGCTTCTCCGGGTCTGGAGGCACTTCTGATGCTTCCTCATGTGTTGTGTGTTCTCTACCGCCTCTCCCCTGCTGGAGTCCTGGATGACAGAGAATGCACTAGTCACCTGCCCACACTCTGATCTCCGACACGGGTCTCTGAGCCGCCAGTTGTGCCCATGCACTGACTCCCTGCCATCCCCCACACTCTGTGGACGTTTACTGTATCCCTACAACCCTCTAGCAGCAATTGACACCCGATGTCTGAACATACACTTCCACCAGCCCGCCGCATTTTCATTGCTGATAATGTAGTTGTAATCAATTGGTATGCCATTCCCATGTACTGCACTACCCACTTCCAGTCCCAGGTCTCACCTTCGCCTTGCCTATTCACTTGCATCATGTCAATGTGACCTGGTCTAATGGGATGGGTGTGTCTGGCTTCACTCTATACAACCACCCTTGCATCATAGCATTGTGCGACACTTGTGTGCATTGAGTTTGTGATTTATATGTCATGTTATGTCACATCCATTGTACATGGCTCTGGGACAGTAGTCAGCAAGTTCCAGCTCATGCAGTATTACAGTTCAGGCATGGCATATGTGTTTAAGCATCCGTGATGTTGGTGAACGGACTATGCCAGTCAGGAGCTCCTGTGTGTAGCAGGTGTTACGCACCATGCACTACATGTTGCATTTAGCCCTTCAACACACATCCGTGGCTGCTTTCATGCTACCCTTCACCTGCATTAAAACTGCGTATGTTCAGGAGTTTGTGACATGGCAGGTTGGTGTGTTGCATGACGACATTGTGATGCCTATGTGTGTGGGCTATGCTATTTACATGGCTCTTCATGTATTTTTCTGTCCATGTGCAGGTGATGAGGCACTGGATGCAGAGGCGGCACAGGATACTGAGCCACGACCAACCACCAGTGGAGGACGTGGTGTGGTAGCCCATGAAGATCCACTGGTGCTACAGGCCATCCTGGCCCTGACTCGGTCTGAGTCCGCCTCCGGGGAAACCTTTGGCTCTGGTGGTGAAACGGATATGGATACCTCTGTGCTGTCGCAGGTGAGTGCATCGACTGTGGGTGCTGTTGCATCCCAAACGTCTAGGGGTGGGGGTAGGGTGGACTACTCACAGGGCCAATCAGTGTTGGTACGTCAGTCTGTGGTGGTTATGGCTGCAGGGTCACGTTCCACAGTATTGACTCCTGGCCCTGGGGCAGCTGATGAAGGGAGGGATGCAGTCCTACAGCCACAGACCGCGCCATCACATCAAGGGCCAACTACCCTTGGCCCAGGCAAGCGTGGTGACCGCCAACGCAGTGTTCGTGTGTTAGCTGGCGATACTGTGTGGAAGCAGTCCATGTATGCTGTTGCACAACAGCTGCTTTATATGAGAGGTTAGCTCAGGGCATGGATGGGGTGGCCAATTCCATGATACCCCCAGCAAGGCAGGTGGAGCACCAGCAGCAGGCATTGCGGACCACATGCCGCTCGCACAGGCTGAACATGGTGTCCAGGAACAGGAGCCGACGGGCTGAACTGAGGGCTCCGCGCACATCCATGGCTGCAGAGGGTCAGGCCCACAGGGAAGCCCTGAGGTTAGAGTATACGTCCCTCAGGACTATGTTGGCTGCACTTGAGGCATCCAGCAGTAGACGGTCTGAACAGCAGATGCAACTGCTGACTCGTATCATCACGGAGGAACTGCGTGCATCCTGTGAGGTGTTGCATGAAGACCTCTAAGCCATCATGTTGCAGATGCAAGCATCTCAGTCCTGCATGGCCACTGCCATGGAGGACCAGACCAGGGCTATACGTGGTGATCCTCCCTTTGCAATACCACATTCTGATGCAACACCAGAGAGTGGCGACAGCAGCAACATTTCTCCCGATCCATGATAGCCGTGCGGCCCATTCACCCATGGAGGGGTTAATGTGCACCCTGCACCTCCTCCCTCCTCGGTGTCCCCCCCAGCCCCCAATGGGCATTTCTGATTTTTATTTTGCTAGTTTTTTTTTCTTTTGGCATTTATGTGACAGTGTGTTGTGTGGCAGCCAAGGGCATCCACTGTAGATTCCAGTTGGACCCATGCAGGCGTGTCAATTTCGTACCCTCCTTGTTTGTGCCTTAGGGTCCAGACACATAAGCCACTCCTGCTTCCCCTTTCCATGGGCTTGCAAGGAGTGCAACGTGTAAAAGTAACTTACACAGAGGCATTGAGCTTCCATTCTATCTGTGGGCAGTCTCAAGTCTGACCTGTGTATACACCCCTAGTGGGATTCTTGATTGTTTGTCCAGTGCATGGTTATCATCCCATTTTTGTTTGTACATTGTGATCCATCCTTTGTTCATGTTCCATCTTCATGTACTAGCTTGACTAATTCCACTATTGTTAGCCTTCCTGCTGTAGGCACTTCTCTGCCCCCTTTGGTTAGCAGTGCCACACGAATATACAAGGGTACCATGTGCAAGTCACAACACATTGAGCCACATGTGCAATTATGTATGGTCATGGTCAGACGGATTCACTCTTGGGTCCTATGTTTCTGGTATGTTGTACTGGCCAATCGATGTTCCTGTGTACATTATTAGATTGATGAGGGAGAGTGAGTGGTTTCTGAACTTGTTCCGCTAATCGTTGAGTGCTTTGTGACAGTAGTGTTATGTGTTGGCCATTTATTTCTCAGTTTGGACCAACCAGGTGACATGAAGTGTGGGAGGGTTTAGGTGACATATTGGCATTTAGTTGAGTACTTTGGCATGGTATTAGTGGCATACTCCATCTTCCATCTGTTCCTTTTGTGCACACCTGATTGAGATACTTTTAGTACTAAGGGATGCACACAATGCAGCACTTCCAAGGACACATTCTCATGGTGTTAAGGTTGGGACAGACAATTGTACCGTTGTCATCATCGATTGTCACCTGCAATGTGCCAGGGCTGTGTGCTCTCTGCAGAGGTTGGATTTTAGGTGAATAATTGTGCCACAAGCTGGGTACAGGCAGCCTTGCCACGTGTCCTTTCCCCTCCCATGTGCAGCCGCCAAGCATGCGGTTGGGGATGTGGGGGCACCACCATGTCCACCGGTACGCCACACCGTGTTGCAACGTTGTGCAGGACACATGCTGCCACAATGATCCTGCACACTACTGGTGGTGCATATAGTAGCTCACCATCAGAGTGGTCAAGGGAGCGGAAGCGTGACTTTAGCACTGAGTGTATGCTCCACTATGGCCCTAGTTGCAATATGGGCTGCGTTGCATCTTACTTGGGGTGGTGTGATGGGGTTACGTATTGGCGTCATGTAGGTGCTCAGAGGGTAGGCAATGTCCCCTGTGGAGGTGAGATGGGTTGTCAGTGGTGTGGCTTTGTCTGTGTTAGACATGCATGCATTTGCAGGGCCATTTGTACTCATCAATGAGCCATGTGTTGCCATGTCTCCCAGCTTCCAGGACCCGGTGTAGGGGTGAAATTCTGAATATGAAACTATCATGGGTGGACCCTGGATATTTAGCATATACAGAGGTAACGATTCCCTTGGCATCACATACAATCTGCACATTGATGGAACGCCAGGCTCTACCTCCACTTCTGGATCTTTTGTAGCCTCTTTGAAAGCTGCCAGATGGCTGACCCCGAGTTACTCCACAGTGGTGATTGGCCTCCCTGGTTATAACCTGTGGAGCAGTGTGGGCCTTGTACACGAAAAGAATTGCATAGTGTTAAACCGCTCGCTGGTCAAAATGCTTATTAGTCACTTGTCCCAAAGACTTTATCTCATGCTCTTCCTTGGCACTTTTTAGTGCCTCCTTCACTGCTATGCCAAATAAAGCATTTGGTTCGATGGGCATGTTTAGGAGTGCGGCCTGCGTCTAAAGCTTGAAGCCAGACTGCCCTAACCAGGCATGCCGCTTGATTTATGTGCCCTCAGCTATAATACGGCCAGCATTGTTTGTTGCGTCCAGATTATTTTTCAAGATGCAGTTAGCAATTTGTTTGATTTCGGTAATTGTTTTTGTGAGCTGCGATTTAAAGGGCTCGGGGACGGCATCAATTTGCTGTTTTAGAGTCCCACACATAGCAACTATAACTGGGCAGTAGGAGTGGTGTTTGCAACTTTGGTCTGAAAAGCAGCGGAGGATGCAAATTTCCTGCAGCGAGTGTAGATCTTCTTACTCTCCTTATCAGGATCTGCCTCAGCAGAAGCTAGGTGTGTCTGCTCTTTTCCTGGTTGTGGTGACGACTGGAGAGTCAGGTTTCTGTTGACCTCTAATTTAAAAGGAGGTCAGTTGGTGCTGGCCCGAAAACATTCTCAATGCTGGGGTTAACCGCGCGTGAGGTTGGGTTAAACATTTCCGTTGCCCAGTTAAAATATATTTTTACTCACTTATAAAATACTCCCATGTACATTTTTACTCCCTAAAAAAACACTTTTACTCCCAACTTAAATAAATAGGGAGTAAAATACTCCCACTTCAAAATGTTCTGAATCACTGGAGGCAGATGTCTCATGAAGGCATACCCCATCAACTCTCTTGCGCCCTCATCAACGCCAGGTCAGTCTCCAAAAACAAATTCCACATCCTTGACCTCATCACAGGAGAATATCCAGACGAACTTTTCATCACAGAAACCTGGTTTGCCAACGATTATGGGCCCATTGCACACAAGGCCTTCCCACCTAGTTACAACCTTACTGTTCAGAACAGATCGCGAAGGAGTGGAGGACTTACAATACTACAGAAACACCAATTCCCACTAATAATTAAAGACACCTCAGTCAACGCCACAGACTATGAATCCCTTCTGGTAAAACCAACTCTCATCCTCGACCTCATAGAGCTTCAACACATCTACAGACGCCCTGCCTACCACAAAAACTTTTCAGACACACTCTGCGACGCTCTGACAACTAACCTCAACCTCCATCCAACGCTTACCATCCTAGGTGATTTCAACATCTGGTTTGACTCGCCCTCTAACCCATGACCCGATCTCTCAGACAACCTAGAAGCATTCAACCTGACAACGCAGCTCCACACCCACCCACAATGGAGGTCACACCCTTGATATGATCTTCAGCACCAAACACATATTCACACCCCCTATCATAGGCAGATCATAAAGCCATATTCTTATCCATACCACTGCGGCCCGCGTCCGACCAAAACCACCACCGACCCACACACCTCTCACTCCGCTATGGAATAAAGTAGTTTCCCCCCTAGCCAACTCCCGACTCACCTCTCTCCCAACACTCTCCTTCCAGGAAGGGCCACCCCCACCATAAAACTCTTCGACCTCTGGCTTTCAAGCACCCTTACACCCTTCACACCCCCCAAAAAAACAGACCTCTAAGAGATTAGGACCCACACCCAGGTGGTACATCACCAACCTCACATCACTAAAAACCCTCAAGCGCCGTCTGGAGCGGACCTGGAGAACCCTCCCTACAGCCCAGAACAAAACCACCCTAGCAAGACTAACCAGAGCATACAGATTGTGAATGAGACAAACCAAGAAAGCATTCTATTGAAACAGAAACTTAAACTCTTGCAAACCAAGCAAGGAACTGCATAGACTCATTTCCGAATTTTACTTACTGGTCTGCTCTAAACCATGCCCAACCGCCCCACCCCCACCCCCCATCTCCCAATCCTTTTGCAACACCTTATCAGAACACTTCCATAATGCCGCTATCGACAGACACTCCATCATCTCTAAATAGGAACACATCCCTCCTCCCCTTAAACACCCCCAGCCTGACCCCCATCGAAACCTCCTTCGATGCAAACCTTCACCTCGTTCTCTCCAATCTCGCACCAAGTGTTTCTCTTGCTCCTAGATTAAAGCCGCGCCATCGGCTCCCCTGAGCACCCCTGCCCACCCACCCTCCTCAAAAACATTGTAGCCTGAACTTGTGCAGGCTGTATCGCATGCTAAATCCTCAACCACTCCCTCTCTAGAAACACTTGTGTATAGGTGTGCTATAAATGCCTTATCATATCAGGAACCTTCCCGAAGCCCCAAAAAACACTCGACCGACTCCTCCCCCAGAATTGCCGGCCAATATCCAACAACCGCTTCATGGTCAAATTCATGGACCACACAGCATACAAGCAGCTTCGGCTTTTCACTGAAGCCAACAACCTCCTGGAACCTGCGCAATTTGATTCCAGACCGCTCAGAGGAACAGAATCCCCCATCGTGTCCATCTGGGACGATCTAAAAAAAAAAACAGCTGATGCAGAAGGATGCACTATACTCCTCCTTGACTTCTCAGCTGCCTTCAATACCATCATTCACACCAGCCTTCTAGAGAGACTAAACTCATTTGGAATCAAAGACACTGCCTTCTCTTGGATCTCCTCTTTCGTCTCACAATTGATGATCCTCCACCTCTCGACCAGTTAAAAAAAAGGTGTCCCACAAATGAACATCCACATCTCCCATGCTCTTTAACATCTATCTGAACCCTCTGCCTGCGCTCATCCACTCTGACAATCTTACCTGCTACAACTATGCAGACTACACTCAGATCATTCTTAAAATCCCAACATCGGCAGGGTCAAACAGCCCAGATCTGAACTAACGGTATACACACAAGACTGTTTTCAAATCTGTATAAAACAGACCAGGGAAAGCAAAACCCAGTTTTATTTATTTATTTGTATTTGTTGAGCGCACAGCAGACCGAGGGCATAGTGGCGCTTGTTACAGTGTTGCTTATACTTGGTGACATACAATTCAAGTCCATGAGGTTACATTGGACAAAATGATTCTTTTTTGTTACATATATACATAGAGGTACAGGTAGCTGGGAGAGCAAGGTTAGTTAAAGAGAGTAGTTTTGAGTTTTTTGCGGAAGGAGGAGAGGGACGTTTCAGCTTTGAGGTCAGTGGGGAGAGTGTTCCAGAGCTTGGGTGCGAGGAATGGGAAGCCTGTGCCTCCTGCCTTTGTCCTATTGATGCGGGGTATCGTTAGTTGATTGGAGTATTGTAGTCTGGTCGGTCTGGTGGATTGAGATCTAAATAGGGTGTCAGAAAGGTATGAGGGTGCAGTGAGGTTGATGCATTTGTGCGTGGTAGTAAGGATTTTGAAAGAGATGCAGTCCTTGACTGGGAGCCAATGGGCTGTTTTCCTAGCTTGAGTGATGTGATCTCTTTTCGGTATGCTGAGGGCTGCTCTAAGAGCGTTATTTTGAGTTGTTTGGAGCCTTGATAGGTTTTTTTTAGAGGTGCCGGCTAAGAGCGCATTACAGTAATCTAGTTTGGCTCCTATTGTTGCTCTCGCAATGGAGAGGCAGTTATCCTTGGTTAGGAATGGTTTTATTACGTTGATGAGTTTAGCACTCAATGCTGAGGCTATTGCGCTGACCTGTTTGTCCATGGACAGAGTAGCGTCTACGTGAACCCCTAGTGTTTTGACTGAGGATAATACTGGGATGACACAGTTGTCTATGTTGAAATTGAGGTACAACGGGTCGAGGTTAGAGAGTGGATTTCTGACCTAGAATGAGGATTTCGGTCTTGTCCCCGTTCAGACAGAGGCCGTTGGTAGCCATCCATGCTTGTATGGTGGGGTAAATTTGTTGTAGGATAGTGGCGTCTTTATGATAATGCCCCGTGAGGGGGAGGAGAACCTGAGTGTCATCAGCGTAGTTTGTGTAAGTGATCCCTAGTGCATCCAATTTATCAAAGAGAGGCTTTGTAAAAAGATTATAGAGCATGGGGGCAGTACATGAGCCTTGTGGGACACCGCAGTGGATGATGGAGGGTGCTGCATGAGCAGTGTTGGAGAACACTTTCATAGCTCAGTCCTCTAGGAAAGATGTCACCCAGGACGCTGCGTCCTTAGAAATGTGTGCTGCATGTGTCAGGTGACTGGTCAGTGTGGTGTGATCTACCAGATCAAACGCTGTTGAGAGGTCAAGGAGAAGGAGGAGCGCTGGCTTGCCTTTGTCAAGGATGTTGGTGATTTCGTTTTTTAGGTCTAGTAAGGCGGTTTCTGTTCCATGCCCCTTGCGAAACCCAGATTGTCTTTTTCCTAGGATCGCGTTCGATTCCAGGTATAGTTGAATCTGTTTGTGGGCACCCTTGTCCAGTATTTTAAAGAGGAATGGAACTGTCGTTATGGGTCGGTAGTTGTTGGGGTTAGCAGGGTCTAGCGTTGTTTTCTTTTAAGAGAGGGCGCGCCCAGGCCTCTTGTCAGGCTTTTTGGGGATACAGTGGTTGTAGGATTCGGATTTAGCACTTAGGATGGCTACTTTGTATTTTTTGGCTACGGACTTAAAGTTATCTTTTGTGGCGTTCCAGGGATTGTGTTGCCAATTTTTGAGCACCTGACGTTTGTCTTTGCGCAGCGTCTGAAGTTCCTCTGTGAACCAGGAATTGGAGTGGAACGATTTTTTCGCTTTTTTGTTTTCTAGTGGGGCAATGGTGTTGACAGCCATGGTAATGGTGTCTGAATATTTTTGCGAGGATGTTGGGGTCTGACGAGAACGGAGGCGCTAGGCATGGCATGTTAAGGTGTGCACTGATGTTGTCCGCTGTGAGTTTTTTTGCACTTCTGGCTAGGGTCGCCGGTGCTGTGGTAAGCACTTTAGTGCATATTGAGACTGGGATGTTAAATTGGAGAAGGTTGTGGTCTGTTCAGGGGACACTGGTATTAGAGGTGATGGCTGTTTTGCAATTATGGTTTATGATCCAGTCTATGATGTGCCCTTTAACGTGAGTAGGCGATGTGATTTTTTGTGAGAAGCCTATGTCGTGGAGGTATTTGGATAGAGAGATGGCAGTTTTGTCCTTAGGGTCGTTGAATCCAAGGTTAAGGTCTCCTATAAGTAGGGTTTTTAAAAAAATGGCCAACAACGGGTGCCTTTACCGCAGCTGTGAAAACAGCCGCGGTAAAGGTGCACCAAATTTGTAAAAAGGTTCACTGCCATCAGCCATTTAAGGTAAGCTTGTCCCTGTAACAGAATTGTTACAGTGCTAGTGAGAAAGGGGATACATTGCATCTCCCCAGCACTCCACATAAGGTAGGGTATGCAAGTTTTCACCTAACAAAATGTAGAAGGGACAGAAATATCCTTACAACCCTTCGGAACTGTAGTTCTCACAAGGTTAGCCAGATAAAGTAAAAGGGTGGCCCAAAGGCCAACACTGTAACAATAAAAAGGTACATACCAAACGCTGTCAGAGGATAAAATTAAAAGAACATTATGGAGAGTCTTAAAAATGACACCCATAAAATGAGTAAAAGGCAGTGTGGAGAAAGGTTCCAACTCACTGAGGTATAAAGAAACAATCTATCAGTCCAGCAAAAGGTTCTGGGGTTCTCACAAGTGAGGTAGATTTAGCTCTAAAGTTAAAATCTTACCCAACACCATATTGGATGGGAAAGGCAGCACAACGATAAAGGTGAAGGAAAGGTGACAAAATAGGCATTATCCAAAAGTAAGAGTATGACCCCCCCTCCCCCACTCTCCCTACTGTAAACAGCCGAGGCTCGGTGAGGCCTGTATAGGCTGCAGCCACTGTCTGTGGAAACAAGACTTGTCATCGACGCTGGGTCCGACGATGGGCGGTTGTATGGAAGTATAAAGTTAAACTTATATTAGTTAAGGCGTTAGCCTAGAGAACGCTGCAACATGCGACCAACTATGATGGGGGGGGACACACCAATCTGAGGGACCTCAACGCGTGATGGACCATGGATACAGTAGATGTCACACTACTGCGAATACCACTAGATGTCGGCCTATGTATAGCACAGTATCTAAGCAGATCCAAAAGCCTCCGAAGAACAAGTTACTTACCCATGGTAACGTTCTTTCAACTGGATGTTCCTCCTACGTATTCCTCATCTTTGATATTCTCTGATATCCTGCTTGCAGCTCGGAAACTTTTCTCAGCAGAGGGTGCTGTGCATCATCGACCTGGTGTCCTTTGAGGGCCTCCGTCCTCCTCAAGTATGATGTCACTGCTGGTATAAAAGGCATGCACGGCGCCTATTGCCTCAGTCCATGTTTTTCCTCTAACCAGCACAGCAGGCTCCAAGATGAGAAATACTTGAGTGTTAACAAAGAGGAAGGTGTTAATCACAGAAACTGTTTGGCAGAGGGGATGGTTGGGAGGGGTGATGAGGAATACATGGGAGGAACATCCAGTCGAAAGAGCGTTACCAGGGCCTCCCACGTATTCTTCATCTTGGATATTCTCCCATAGCAGTGTTTTGCAGTAGGTGGGAAAGAATTTTGATTTACGCCGTGTAAAACAGCCTTTGCGAATCTGGATTCTCAGCCCAAAAGGGACTCACAGAAGTGCTTAGCAAATGAATGCACAGAAGACCAGGTAGCAGCATTGCAGATATCCTGCAGTGGTACCCCTCTCTGTAGGGATGAAGAAGTGGCTACACCTCTGGTTGAGTGGGCCCTTAGACCTTCATAACCTCTTTCGCATCCAAGTTGTAACATTCAGAAATACACAGTATAATCCACTGAGACAGCCTTTGTTTAGTAACCGAGCCAAAAAGCCTCGCCTTTTATGCAGGTTTCTCCCATTCATTCCAGCCTAGCTGTCAATCACACAGCAGGGTGGCTGTCCTTGCCAGACAGCCAACCGGCCAATCACCTTTGGGTGCATTCTTGTAACCAAGGGGATTAAGCACATGGAGTTTTGGGCACCTCCCTCACTTCCTGACCCTGCCAGACATACTGGAGCCAGAGGCGGGCTTCACTCGTCAATACCGGCAAAGGCACGATGAACAAAGGGACCAAACCTGGATTGGTGCACAGAGTAAATCTCAAGAAGGACCTTTCCAACAAACAATGGCCAAAAAAGAAGCCCGGGCCATTTTAACAAAAATTGGCACCCATGGGTGGCCTTACTGCAGCTGCGAACGCAACATGCGGTAAAAACACACGATGGTAGTAAAAAGTAAACCACGGCCATCAGCCATTAATTGTAGAAAGGGTAACAAAAATGCTACATGTGAAACTAGACAAAGGGGATACTAAGTAATCCCTCCAGCACCACATGGTAAAATAGTGTGTGCTGGGTCTAGAAAGTTATAAAATGTAAGTAAAGTCAATTTCACTTCACTTCACTGCTCTTGGAAACAGAGAAGGTATTTGGGAAATCGAAGAGACTTCCCTGTGCCACTGCACTGAAGGTGCTGTGTATCACAATGCAAAGATGATGCCTATGGAGTTTGTCAGACCCCAAAGTCACAAGAAACACAGTGTCCAAATCACAGAAAAATACGAGAGAGTGGGGAAAATGTCTCACTCTCTCAAGGTAAGAAATTAAAAGTCCTAAAGTCCAGCAAAAGAGCTGGGGGTCTCTAAGGTAGAGGGGAATAAGCACATTTCTGAGAATTCTCCCTAACAGATGGTTTGGATTATAAATATTTAAAAAAAAAAAACAGGTCTAGGTCTTAGGAAAACCAGCTGTGGTCCAGTTTGAGATGCTGGGACTCTAGTTGGTTGAGCCAAATTGACCTCAAGCTGAAGAGCCAATTGTGACAAAATCTGAGAAGAATTCACTCACAGTACTGAATAATTGTTCCGGAGGAACTGTAAAAGAATGTGAAGCATCAAAGTCTTCAGAATCAGAAACAAGAACAAGTTACTTACCATATCTGGTAACGTTCTTTCGATGGGATGTTCCTCAGACGTATTCCACACCTATGACAGGTAATATCCACAGCTGTGCCGATCAGAACATTTTCGGCAGAGGGCGTCCTGCGTCGATCCGCTGAACCTCGAGGGCCTCCATCGAGGGTCGACGTCACCAGATGTAATATATAGGACGCACAGCACCAGTTATAGTTTTTTCCCAGAACGTGTGGCACCAATCTCCTGTAAGTATGACTGCAGAAAGCCTTGCGGAAACGTAAGCTGCAATCGCATAGGAAATTCAGTAGAGGGGCAGACTGGGAGGGTGATGTGGAATACGTCGGAGGAACATCCCATCGAAAGAATGTTACCAGATATGGTAAGTAACTTGTTCTTCGAGGGGATTGTGTCCTCCGACGTATTCCACATCTATGACAGACTCCCAAAGCAGTACCAACTTATGGAGGTGGCAAAAGAATTTACCATTTTAAAATTTATGAATACCCAATCAAATGGCTGAATAGGGGACTGCCCTACCAAAGGCCAAATCCTGCCCATGGATGGAGTCCAAGGAATAGTGTTTCAAGAAAGTATGGACAGAGGCCCATATGGCTGCTTCGCAAATATTGCAAATAGGAACGCCCCTCTGTAGAGCAGAGGAGGCAGCCACACCCCTAGTAGAGTGAGCCCTTAAGCCTACTGGAGGGTCCTTTCCCGCCAAACGGTAACAACTCATCAAAATGATCCATCTGGACAAGGTCTTCTTGGAAACATCCTGACCCAAGCGCCTTCCATCATAACCAACAAAGAGCTGATCGTCCACTCTGACCCGGCACATCCGTGAGAGATAGAAACTCAAAGCTCTCCTAGGATCAAACCTATGGAGCCTCCCCACTTCCTTACCAGGATGTGGAGGAGGATAAAACGCCAGTAGAATCACCTTCTGGCTCAAATGGATTTCCGACAGAACCTTCAGAAGAAAAGAAGGCCGCACCCGCAGGACAACCCTGTCCCTATGGAAAACAGTAAAGGGTGGCTTGGTGGAAAGTGCCTGCAACTCACTCACTCTGCGTGCGGAAGTAACGGCAACTAAAAACACAGTTTTAAAGGGCAATAGTCGCAATGGACAAGAATGTAAGGGCTCAAACGGAGCTCCCATTAGGAACTTTAAAACCAAATTCAAATCCCATCCCGGCACCTGGAAAGGCGACAGTGGGAACACATTAGTTAGCCCTTTTAGAAACTGGGAAATCAAAGGAATGGAACAAGTTACTTACCTGTAACTGTTGTTCTCCAGCATGGGTCTGGCATGGATTCACATGCTCATGAATATTCCCCGTCAGGCTGGGAATCCTCGGTAAAGAAAAAATCAGTATCAGTTTCGTTTCTGATCTGTCTTTCATAGTAGTAACCAATCACTGATCTCTGCGTCATACTGACCACAGCCAATGACTGCCCTCTACCTAAGCCCCGCCTCTGGCAGCCATCTTCCGATTTGGTAGCACGTGAAGTGGCAGTATGACCAAGTGAAGAGCCGCAGAGGGGTAGGCGGGAGGGTTCGCATGTGAATCCATGCCAGACCCATGCTGGAGAACAACAGTTACAGGTAAGTAACTTGTTCCTTCTCCAGCATGGGGTCTGGCATGGATTCACATGCTCATGAATAAAGAATACATAGCAGTACACACATGCAACCACGGGAGGTGGCAAAGGCTCAACATTAAGCATTACATCAAACTCAACATTAAGCAATTCTTACCTCCTCACCAGGCTCACCTTAGGCGAACAGATTGCGCAGCACTGCTTGGCCGATCCTGGACTCCTCCCTGGAATCCCGATCGACGCAGTAGAATTTCGTGAAGGTGTGCGTCGACCTCCGCGTAGCAGCCCTGCAGATGCCAGCAAGGGCACACCAGATAGGAACGCCGTGGTAGCTGCGATCGCTCTGGTGGAATGGGCTCTCGGACGGCCAGGCAGCAGTCGGTTTGCCAACCGATGACAGTACATGATACAGCCGGAGAGCCATCTGGAAATGGAGGCCTTTGAGAGAGCCTTCCCCTGATTGACAGGTCCAAAGTTCACAAAAAGTTGTGACGTCTTCCGAAAACACTTTGTGCGGTCCACGTAAAACTTCAGCGCTCTAGCCACATCCAGCGAGTGCAAAGTCCTTTCGGCCGGCGACGAAGGCGACGGGAAGAAAACGGGCAACACCAAGGGTTCGTTGAGGTGGAAGTCCGACGGCACCTTGGGCATGAAGGAGGAGTGCGTCCTGAGCACTACCCTCGTGTCGTGAAAAGTCAAGTACGGGGGCTTGCAGGAAAGGGCCTGGATCTCTCCCACTCTTCGTGCGGAGGTGATGGCCACAAGAAACGCCGTTTTCCACGACAAGAACTTCAACGGAGCCGAGTGCAGAGGCTCGAACGGAGGTCCCATGAGCTTGGTCAGCACCACGTTGAGCTCCCACGCCGGGGCTGGAGTCTTCACCGGCGGGAACGATCTGAACAGTCCCTTCATGAATTCTTTCACCAGACGATGAGACCACAAAGACGTCCGCCCCGTGGTTCTGGTGTATCGGGAGATCGCAGCAAGATGAATCTTGATGGACGTGTGCGCCAATCCAGCCTTGGCCAGCGTCAGAAGGTAAGGCAGTACCTGGGGAGCCGTAATCCGTAGAGGGTTAATCTTCTGTGCGTGGCACTAGACAGAGAACCTCTTCCATTTGTGTCCATAGCATTTAAGAGTTGAGGACGCCCTGGCCTTTGCAAGAACCTCTCTGCAGTCGGCTGGTATGTCGTATCCTCCAAACGCTAACGCTGCAGGAGCCAGGCCTGCAAGTTCAGCGACTTCGGGTCGTGATGGAGGATGGCGCCTCCTTCCCTGGAGAGAAGATCCGCGTCCACTGGCAGCTTGATTGACGGGGGCGCTAACAAGTCCAGAAGGTCCGGGAACCATATCTGCCTCGGCCACGCAGGTGCGACGAGGATCATCCTGCACCGTGACCTCTTGAGCTGGATCAGCAATGGCAATGGAGGGAACGCATATAGAAACAGGCCCTCCCAGGGGAACGAGACAGCATCGCCCATGCTCCTCGGCTGGGGAAACCTGCTGGCGAACCTCCGGCACTTGGAGTTCGTCGCCGTCGCGAACAGATCGATCTGGGGTGTGCCCCACTGTCGGAAGAGGCGGTCCACTAGATCCTGTCGTAGTTCCCACTCGTGGCATGAGCGCAGCTCTCTGCTGAGCGAGTGGGCGATGGTGTTTTTTATCCCTGCCAGATGAAACGGCACCAGAAACATCCCTTGGGCGACGGCCCAATGCCACAGATCCTGCGCCTCCTTGGACAGGGCTGGGGATCTGGTACCGCCCTGCTTCCTGATGTAGAACATGGTGGTGGTTTTGTCGGTGAAGATCCTCACCACCTTGCCCTTGAGGGACGGAAGAAAGGACCTGAGGGCCCAAAACACTGCACGGAGCTCCAGGACGTTGATATGGAGGGACTTCTCCGTCGGAAGCCAAAGGCCTCTCGCGTGCAGATTTTCAGTGTGCGCTCCCCACCCTTCCAGGGAGGCATCTGTGGTCACTGTCTCCTGGTGGCCGGGGGTCTGGAAGTCCATGCCCGCCGTCAGATGCGCACGGGTGCCCCACCACCAGATCGCTCGTCGGAAACTCTCGTCGAGTGTGATCCTCTCCTCGAAGCTGCCCGTTGTCCTGATCCAGCGCGCGTCCAGGAACTCCTGCAACGGGCGCATCCGGAGCCTGCACAGGCGGATGAGATAAATGCAAGAAGACATCATTCCGAGGAGGGACTTGATGGACCTCACCCTGGCCGCGTCCGCAACCCGCATCCGCTGCACCTTGCCCAAGATGGCCCTCGTCCTTTCCTCCGACGGAGAGGCCAGAAGCGACACTGTGTCGAGCTTCGCTCCCAGAAACCGTGCGTCTTGCGCGGGCACCAGGTGGGACATGGCGTAGTTTATGGAGAATCCCAGGTCCGTGAGTAGTTGGACGGTCCTTGCTGTGTGCTCCACGGCGAGCTCCTTCGTCTTTGCTCGGATGAGCCAGTCGTCCAGGTAGGGGTAGACGTGGATCCCCTCTCGGCGCAGCTGCACCGCCACCGGTGCGAGGCACTTGGTGAACACCCTGGGTGCCGACCTCAATCCGAAGGGAAGGGCTCTCAACTGGTAGTGACGCCCTTGGACCACGAACCTGAGAAACTTTCGGTGTCCCTTTAGGATGGGAATATGGAAGTAGGCATCCTCCAAATCCAACGACGACAGGAAATCGCCCTCCTCCAGTTGACCCAGGACGTGTTGGAGGGTGACCATCTGGAACTTCTGTGCCTTGATGAATTTGTTCAGTCGTCGTAGGTCCAGGATGGGACGCCATCCTCCCGTCTTCTTCACGAGGAAGTATCTTGAGTAAACTCTGGAGCCCCGAAGCCTCTTTGGGACGAGCTCGATGACGCCCTTCTTGACCAAGAGAAGTTGAGGAACGTGATGTTCTTTCCTGGCCACAGGGGGGACGCGCGGGCACCTCTTTAGAAACTCGAGCGCGTGACCCTGAGCTAGGGCGTCCAGCACCCAACCGTCAGTGGAGATGGACTCCCACACGCTGACGAAGCTCGCCAGCCGGCCTCCCACCGGGGTGCTTCGGTGGGGGCCCGACCCCACGGCCGGTTCAGTCCTGCTTCGATGAGGCTTTGCAGCCTTGTCCTCCTTGGCGACGACGGCGGGGTCCGCCTGACTTGCCTCGTCCCCTGTAAGCTTCCTGTGACGACGAACGGGCCGCTTGACGGTAGGTGGAAAATCCGCCGCTGGAACCTTTGGAGGCACCCTGTTTGCCTCCGCCGCTCCGAAAGGACGGCCGCCGTTGCTGGAGAACCCCAAGAGCCCGGGCCGTCTCCGTGTCCGCCTTGATGGCTTGAAGGGAATCGTCCACTGTTTTCCCAAACAGGTTGTTTCCGTCGAACGGCATGTCCAAGACTCTGGTCTGCACGTCCTGATGGAAGTCAGTAGCCTTGAGCCATCCACGCCGCCTAAGGCACACGCTGTTGCCCAACTGGCGAAATCCAGTGTCGGCGATGTCCGTCGCAATCGTAATGGCGTGGTCCGACGCCACCTCTCCTTCCTGCAAGATCTCTAGGGCTTCCGCCCTCTTGTCGTCTGGTAGGAAGTCCAGCAGGGGGGCCAGTTTGTACCACAACTCCCTGTCGTAGCGGGCTACGATAGCCAAGGCGTTGGCCGCATTAATCGTCGCCGCTGCCGACGAGATGACTCTGCGTTCCATCGTGTCTAATTTCTTTCCCTCGCCGTCCGGCGGGGAGGTTGACGTAGAGGCCGCGCCCCCCCCCGCTTTCTTCCTGGCCGCCGCGGAGACGACCGAGTCCGGGGTCGGCTGTGCCCGAAGGCACAAGGGGGCCGCGTCCGGGACCCGGTACTTCTTCTCGTACCGATCCCAAATATCGTCTAGTAGAGGTACAGCGAGGACCGTCTTCCTCTTGGTCTCGCGCCGTTGGTAAAGGAAACCTTCCTTCTTCTCTTCCGGGCAGAGCTGGAAAAGCTCGGATGCCCTGGCGATCATGGAGTGAAACGATCCAATCTCGTCGGGCGGGGAAGCCCGGGTGGGAGGTGACGACGGGAGATCCTCATCGTAAACCTCGTCGTCTGTACCCGTCGCGGCCGTGTCAGTCCCTGTATCATCCCCACGTGTCGTGGACGGGGAGGAGGGCTGAACAGGGCGCGATGGCTGAAAAGGAGGTGGAGGATGAATCCTTCTCTTAGGGGGAGGGCTCCCAGAAGGGCCTGGCTCCGGGTCCCCCGTCGGGAGCGGTTCCTCCGTTGGTGGTAACGGCAGTCTCGTCCTTATCTCCGAGCATAAGGACTGTATAGCCAACAAAATGGCCGCTGAGTTGTCTTGCGGCACTGGTTGAGGGAGATCCGACGGGCGATCAGGAGCCCCGTCGGCATCCTCGACGCCCTCCACGTCGGGGTCCCTCCCGACAGGATGGCCTTCTTCTTCCATGCCAGAGCCGTGGCCTAAGACTTCGATCAGCTCCTCCTCAGAGGTTGAGGCCGAGTCCACGACGACCTCCTGCCCCCCCTTTTTCTTCTCCGTCGGAGGTTTCACGGGGGTCCTGTCGATGGGCATGAAAGAGGACTCCCTCCGCGGTGGCAGGGAGATTCTGGGCCCCGGGGTCGCCACCACTGGTGTAGCCTCCACAGGCTGAGCCAGGGCCACCGCGACTGTCTCGATAGAGGCCTTGGCCGGATGGATCAAGGCTTTCACCACCTTAGGTGCGCTCACCGCCTTCTCCTTGGGGGGAGGGTCACCACCTCGCTCCCCCTCCGATGGGGCCTTAGGGCACGACCGGGGTCTCTCCAGGTGTTTCGCCGGGTGCTCAGCCTTCCTCTTACCCGAGCCAGAGCATTGGCTTGTGGTTGATGGCGCCGGGGAGGATGCGCCCTGCCTGGCGCCCGTACAGCCCGACCGTTCGGCGCTCCCGGTGCCAGCGGACTCGCAGTGCTTGGCCTTCTGTTGGACCCCCATCGCCGGGGCGCCCTCAAAGGTCTTAGAAGACCGCTCAGACTTCTTCTTCTTCTCGCCTGACGGGCTCTTTCCTTCCAGCCAGTTGGCGAGACGTTGATGGCGGTCGTTCATGGTCCGCTCCGACATATTGCCGCAAAAACGCACAGTCCTTCTCCACGTGCGTCTTGTCCTCATGTAGGCAGTAAAGGCAAAGGGAGTGTTCGTCCTCCTTAAAGACATTCTGAAGCTGGCATCCAGGGGAGATCCTGAACAGCTTTCCGGGCGTCGAGCTTCCCTTCTCCTGAGCCATGTCCGAGATGGGCCTGAGAAACTTCTGGAGTCCTCCAAAAGCGTGGCTCGACGAAATCTTCACCGTTGAGGGGCGTAGACGAATCCGACACGGGTCCCCGTTGATCGGATGAAGAAACGGTGGAGCTTGAGGCTCTTTTGACTGAAAAAAAGAACAATTTTTCTGAGAAAAAACGTGAAAAAAAGCACTAACGCTCGAGAGCAATAGCACGAGGATCCCAACACTTGAACGTGCAGTAAAAATCTGAAGATGGCTGCCAGAGGCGGGGCTTAGGTAGAGGGCAGTCATTAGCTGTGGTCAGTATGACGCAGAGATCAGTGATTGGTTACTACTACGAAAGACAGATCAGAAACGAAACTGATACCGATTTCTTTTCTTTACCGAGGATTCCCGGCCTGACGACGGGGAATATTCATGAGCATGTGAATCCACGTGGAGGGCAGATGGACATGTCTAGAAGGTCCGGGTACCACGCTCTCCTGGCCCAATGCCGGAGCAATAAGGATCATCCGGGAACTGAACCTCCATAACCTCCGCAACACTTGCGGAATGACAGGGGCTGGAGGAAACGCATACAGCAGTGGGAAGGACCACTCCACTACGAACGCGTCCCCTAAGGCTTCTCTTGGGGGAAATCTCTTGCATTTCCGGTTGACACTGGTGTCAAAGAGATCCACTTGTGGTGTTCCCCAAAGGGGTGAAGATCTCCAAAAGAACTTCCTGGGCCAGCTCCCACTCGTGAGAGACCGTGCTCTGCCTGCTCAGAGCATCCACCACTGCGTTTTCGTCTCCAGCCAGATGAACTGCCGAGATTGAAATTTCCTGCTGGATGGCCCAGAACCACAGCTGCACCGCCTCCCTGCACAACGGGAGTGACTCTGCCCCCCCTTTTTTGTTGAGGTAGTGCATGGCCACTGTTTTGTCCGTCATAATCAGGACATTCTTCCCCCGCACAGACGGCAGAAAAGCCTTCAGGGCTAACCTGACAGCCCTCAGCTCTAACAGATTGATGTGGAGTCTCAACTCCGGCGGAGACCAACGGCCGCTGGCTGCCAACTCATTGGAATGAGCGCCTCAACCTGTGAGGGATGCGTCTGTCATAATCGTCACCTCCGGCCATGGTTGCCAAAAATGGTGCTCCCTTCATCAGATTGCCTTCGTCGGCCCACCATAGAAGATCCTGGGCGACCGAGGTCCGAATCTGAACAGGATCCGACATCCTGCCGGAGAACTGCGACCACTGCATCTTGAGAGCCCACTGCAGGGATCTCACCCGCAGCCTGGCCTCTGGCACCAGGAAAATGCAGGATGCCATGAGGCCGAGCAACCTCAAGAATTCGAACGCCGGGAGACTCTGGGTACATTGAAACTTGTCCACCATCTGCAGAATGTGATGAGCCCTCACCTGGGCAGGCGAACACTGCCCCAGGGATGTGTCGAACACTGCTCCGATGTATTGGAGCCGCTGGGTACGTGTCAAATGGGACTTCTTTAAATTGAGTGAGAAGCCAAGCTTGCGAAGGGAGTGGCAGGTGACGAACAGATGATCCAGGGCTTGCGCGGGAGAGCGCACCCTGATCAACCAATCGTCCAGGTAGGGGTAGACGTGAAACTCCCCTTTCCTGAGATATGCTGCCACCACCACCATCAGCTTGGTGAAGACCCTCGGGCAGAGGACAATCCGAACGGCAGGACCCGAAACTGAAAATGCAAGTCGCCAACCGCGAACCTCAGGTACTTCCTGTGCTTGGGATGAATCGGCACATGAAAGTAAGCATCCCTTAGGTCTAGAGACACCAACCAATCCTGAAGTTGAAGGGCCTGAACGACTTAAGAAAGTGTTACCATCTTGAACTTGTCCTCCCTGAGGAGCATGTTCAAAGCATGCAAGTCCATGATGGGTCTCAATCCCCCATCTTTTTTCGGGATCAAAAAATAAGGGGAATACCATCCCTTGTTCTCCTCCGCTACAGGCACCAGTTCTATGGCGCCTTTCTCCAGCAGGGATAGGATTCCTGTGCAAGGAGTGGATCCGGACGCTTCAAAGAGAGCTTCCCCGGGGGATTGTCGTGAGGCCTCTGCCGGGGAGGGAAGACGGTATCCGTGGGTTATGATCTCCAGAACCCACACATCTGAAGTAATGGCCCGCCATTGTCCAAGATGCTGCACAAGTCTGCCCCCAACCGGCGAACCATGGGACATGGCCTCATGACTGAGCGGACGTGGCTACGGCAGTGCCTGAGGGCAAAGAGGCAACTACCCAAGTGGCTTTGGCACCCAGAGTACCTTGCTTTCCACCCCGGGTACTCCTACGGTGGCCCCTTTGACTGGCAGCTCCTCTCGATCTACCAAAGGAAGAGTAGTACTGAAAGGAACCTCCCCTCCATTGCTGTCCCCTAGGACGAAAATACGGAGGCCGACGTATTGCAGCGCTCAAAGACTTTGCTGCCGCTTTGGAGGTCTGCAACCTCTCAAGGCTCTCGTCAGCCTTGCTGCCAAACAGATGAACTCCATCAAAGGTCATTTTCAGAAGACGGGATTGCACATCACGAGCAAACCCCGACTTCCTCAACCACGCAAACCTGCGTATCACATTGCTCGCAGCCATGGACCGGCTGACACAGTCTGCCGTGTCCAACCCCAACTGAACGGATTCGCACATGGCATCCTTGCCATCTTGCACGAGGGCTAGAAAACCATCCCATTCATTCCCTTCGGGAATATGCTCAGCCGCCAAAGATGCACAGTTCCACAGTGTGTGTGTAAACCTCGCAAAGGCACAAGTGGAGTTGGCCGACTTCAACGCCATACCCCCAGCCGAAAATGCCTTCTTCGCCCAACCATCAAAGCGCGCATCGTCCCTATCAGGAGGGATGGTAGGGTATGCAGCCTGCTTCGAGCAGGCCGTAACCTCCTGCACCACCAAACTCTGCGGAGTAGGGTGCATCGATGGGTAGCAGGGGTCACAACTGGATGGGCGGTATTTCTCCGGAAGCGACTTATTAACTGCCGGTAGACTCTCCGGAGCAGTCCAAGCCGCCGCCACCCTTCTTTGCAAAGCCATGTGAAACAGCAACACCGGGTCAGTGGGTGGACCTTAATCCAGGATGTCTGTCAAATCATCCTGAGCAAAATCAACAGTTGGAGCAGACCACACCAAGTATTCTGTCACCCTTGACATGAGTCACCGATAGGAGGAAACCGCATGCGCCCCAGGCTCAGGTCGGCCAAACTCCACCTCCGGAGAGGTGTCAAGGCCACTAGCGTCATGCAATGACTGACTGAGTTCCTCCATCTGACTATGACCAGACTAAAGGTCATCAGGGACATCAGGAGGCACTGCCATCTCCTCATCAGACAGTTCCTCAACCTCTGAAATATCCTATAAAGGTTGGAAAAAGTCCAATCTAGGAGGATGAACAGAATAGGGCTCAAAAACAGGCCTCACAGACTACTGAGAGCCTTCCTCAGAGGTTCCACAGCCCCCCGGGACACCTCTAGCAAATCCTCCACAAACGGCGCTGAGGGAATCGGCGTCGACCGAGGTGCCGACGAACTCGATAACTTCTTTATGGGCGGAGACACGAGTGTCCTTCTACAGGCCACGCCGCCGATGGCATCAACTAATTCTTCGAAGGCTTTATAGGTTCCGACGGTCTCGATGGTGTCAGGGACCTGGATTTAGCACGGCTATGGCGATCGCCCTTCTCCGAGTGGGACCTCGACAGCTCCCGATGATCGCGCCGACCGCCCGAGCCCGAAGGCGTGCGAGTGGTGCACCTAGCCTGTTCCCTTCCGGCTTCTTTCGAAGGCGCGGATGGAACTGTGCCTTGCGACTCGAAAATCCCTAACCTCTGCCAGCGGAATGAATCCCATTCGGCCGGCGACGAAGACTTGGTGGGACAACTCAACCGTCTGGTGGAGTCGTCCTCCGATGAGGACGGGCAAGGCGACCAGTGACAGCGCTTCCTAGAATGCCTCGACGAGGCAGAGGAATGGGGGCAACTACCCCCAGACCGAGACCCCCTGGATTTTCGCCGGCTCGGAGAGTCGCCCCTCGAGTCATCGGTCGAAAGCCCAGCGGACTTCGATTTACGGGGCTTAGACACCCTACCTACCTTCAATTTCCCCTTCCGTTCCCGCAAGGCCTTAGACGTCAGGGACTGGCAATCCTCGCAGTCGTCAGTGGTGTGGTTTTTGCCGAGGCACCAGAGGCAGATGTCGTGCGGGTCCGTGATGGACATCTTCGAACTGCAGTCCCGCCATTTTTTAAAGCTCGACTTCGGGGTAGCAGAAGAGGATGAAGACATTGTACGCGACGAAAGAATCGAGCGTGCTGAGATTCCGAAGCAAACATGTTTGCGGAAAAAATGGAACTGAGGCTACGGGCGCGGTGCTTCTTATATATAACATCCGGTGACGTCGACCCTCGACGGAGGGCCTTGAGGGACGACACCATCGACGCAGGACGCCCTCTGCCGAAAATGTTCCGAAGCAGCACAGCTGTGGACATTACCTGTCAGATGTGGAATACATCGGAGGACAAAATCCCCTCGAATGGAATTTTCTTTGACTCTCTGGTACCAAATAAGAACTAGGACAGCGGGTGATTTCTTTCCGCTTGTGCTTCTTTGGAGAAGTCGGTACCGGACTGGATCTCGAGTGAGAATGTTTATGCCTCTTGTGAGAGGACTTATGTGCCTTCTTCGGTACCAAGGATCTTGAGCGATCAAATGCTTTAGCCGAGGATAAGTTATCTTTTTGGTACCGAAGTACTGGAAGATTTACTTGCAGTAGCCGCCGTGGCTGGAACAGATACAGGGGAAATCGGAAGATAAGAGTCAACCCCGGAGGTGTACGCCTCTCTGAAGGAACCCTTGCCTGTTCGGATTACAGAGGCAGAAGAGGTTTTCCCCGGTACCGTAACTATTCTGTCCGGTGTAAACAAATCTTCCGGTACCAAGGTGGATCTTTTCAGATCCTTTCCCACCCAGAGGTACTCTCAGGTGAAAACGTCTGGGGGTTCCCCCTAAGTGGTCCCGTGAAGACCCTGGAACCGAGGAGGCAGTCTTTCCATGGGTACCAAAGGCCTGTGCCGAAACATGTACCTCATGTTCCGTACAAAGTCTACGGCGTCAGAGTCCACGGAGACCTCGGGTGAATCCCACAGCAGGAGACACAGGTACTCACTGGGTGATGTATACACAGACACTGGCCGCAGGCATGATGGGGAATCGGCCGCCGAGAATTGCTTCCGACAACAGATGCACTGTTTGAATCCTGTCATATACTGAATGCGTCAGAGGGAGGCAAAGCGAAAAATAAAATTACAATTAATGACCAATTGCTACGGAAAAAGGGATGGCCCCTAAATGGAGGGAGTCGGAGAGCACATCATAATTCTGACCCGCACAGTAGGTGGAAAGACAGGAACTGGGTGTAGAACGTTGGTGACGTAGGGGTAAGGTGAGGGCTGGCGCGCCGAGGGACGCACGTGTGACGTAGGCCCTACACCTTAAATGTTCTTCAATTGACAGATGCAGGCTTACCCAAACAGTTGTGGAGGGAGACTCAGGACAAAAGAGAAATTGGTGCATGTGCTCTTGCCTCTTCCAGTGCTCAGCAGAGCAACCAGTTTCAGAAAGTTCTTCAAAGAGCACACGATTGCAGCCTCTAGCTCTGTCGGTATCTGGTTTTCTTGGTACTCAGTGCTTCTACCTTTTCATGTCAGATCAACACAGATTGGGCAGTAATGGTTTCCTGGGTGAATGGGATTCTTGAGCACGTTACTTTGCTGTGCCCATCGAGTCAAGGGAAGCAATCGTCAGCTCCCTGTAATTCTTAGAAATCAGAGGTTCGCAGATATCTGTGAAGCATGTCTATCAGAATACTCCATGCAGGGCTTTATCAAGATGCCTCTTGAGGACCTTTGCCCAGGTTCAACAAGTGAAGGAAGGCTAATGATCCTCTGAAATACGATTTGCAGCTGACGGAGGAAAACTGCTACAAATCACAGATTTGCAGTTGTTCAAACTTTTGGCACACTCAATTATTGTGGGGCTGCCACATCAAAATGCATGGGTTTCACCTCAGGCTCTCTTTTCATCGCTAAAGCGTGGCCTGCAGCTCTAATCCAGGCACCAATCACTAACAGGTTTTGGCAACTGTCGCTCCCATAAGCAGATGATATTAACATGTATAGCAACAGACATATCCCACAAACATCTCTAAGCTCGATGCCCTTACCTCAAGTGATCTCGCAAGGAAGCTTGCCTTCTGGGCATCCTCTCTTGCACCAAAATCCAAACAATAGTGTTTCGCAAATTTGTGGAGTGATTTCCACAGTAGAGAGCTCAAATATTGCATCTGAAGAGCTCTCGCCACTAGAGGACGGATTAGGCAAAAAAGATGGCTGTGAGAGGATTTGGCTGAGGCAATAGATTACTTTCAGTAAAAAGATAAAATGAGTGGTAAGTAGAAACTCATTCTTATTAAAGTGCAAATGCCTTGTGACAAAGGAGGGACTGCATTTCGTGCATCTTTCTAGCGGAGGAAATCGCTACAAGAAAATTCTCTTTCAAAGACAAATGTTTTTAATCAGTTTTGTGCGCAGATGCAAAAGGTGTTTCCAAGGACTATGCATAACTCCCTACGGAGCGAAGCTTACCTCAGCAGATAGAATATGGCATTGTAAGAGAGCTTTAACCAGGAGTGTTGTAAAGAAAAGTACCTGAGGGGGTAGCTTACTGTGAGCAGCATTAGGTACTGAATTAACCTTTGTTGAAAACAAAGTTATGTCTTAGTGAGCTAGATGAAGGCGGAAGGGAAATACTACTTTCTTTGACAAAGTGGGGTCATGGTCTTTCTGGAGAACAGTAAGGAGCATCTTTTCTACTTTAAGGCATACAATGTTATAGTGGATTGCTTCTTTGCCTATTTAAGGAATATTTAAGGAAGCGCAGCACGTCTTCTGTTAGTGTTAGATGTCCATACTGTGTGTGTATAGGAGCCATGCAGTTAAACTCAGCGACATGTGGAACACATTGTCTTTCAGTCTGCTCAGCAGGTCTGGTCCACACAGCAGCTTCGTCTCGCATTTTTTTGCCAAGACAGAAGGTCTGCGGACAACCAATGCTGTGACCAAGAGGGTGCAATCCGAATCATTGCTGTTCTTCAAGGCTTCAGTTTAATGATGAAAAATGGGGCCTAGTGGAAACACCTCTGATCAGCTACCCAAATTAATCTCTGAACCTGGGAGCAAAGTATTGGGATTGGGTATCATTGCCATAGCAAATGAGTTTCCAATCAAGTTCCAATAAAAAAAAAACATCTGTAAGAACTGTCATTTGACACCCATTTCTGGTCTTCCAGGAATGATCTGCATGAGGTGTCCACCCGAGTGTTCTGCTGTCTTGGCAGTGCCTAGCCAGTTTGAAAATTAGACTCTTACAATTACATCTAGCAGAGTCCCAGAACCAACAATTCAACAATCTGCTTCTATATCTAATACAGAAGACCTTTGACAAGACTTTGCTTGGTAGTGTCATCAGGAGAATCTGTTACAAGGGTTAGGTTTCACAGCTCCCTCCACAAGATAGCCATCACAACAGACTTTCCCTGGCTGGATGGGGTGAGACTCTGCAGGACATGCCAGTACCTGGTCTCTGGTGTAGTCTAATCCAGTGCAAGCAGAGTGCATCAATGTACTGGAAGTGATTTTCTGGCTCTAAAATCCTCCATTCCCTTGATCTCTGGCAGGATGGTACTGATCCCGACAGATATTACAACCTGCATGTACTAGATCAACAAACAGGACGATTCCTGATCCCCGGCCCTACGCAGTTTGGCAGTGGACATTGGGAAGTAGCCTCAGAATGATCTACCTGACAGGAGAGGAGAATGTTGAGGCATACAGTCGGAGCAGATTAGATCATTCCAATCGTGAATGGAAACTACACTGTGCTTCAACTCTTTCAAATGTGGGTTCACCGTTTGTGGGTATATTTGTCATAGCCTCCAACAAGAAATGCAGGAACAGTGACTCTAGGGGCAGGGAATGGCAGTGCTGGAGGACAAGGCCTGGTTCTCTGGGCAATGCCCTCTTTAATTCTAAAAACAAAATCAGTTGATATCTGCTTTTCTGCCCATCGCTTTGATTCACAAGGTGGTGACTTAACATGGATTTCCAAAATCCACCCAAGAGGTAATTTTGTAGACACCATCCTGTTATGCTGAACAGGGGGAGAGAGATTTTAGCCAAACCCAATCAGTAAAGTATCAGAGCAGCAACGCTTTAAGGAGGGCTGTGAGAGTGAGTAAATGCAAAAATATACCTTTTAAAATACACACTAGCAAGTAAAAACGGTAGTCAAATATTGTCACCCTCTTACTATGAAACAGATACATTTACCCATACGTGAAGAAACGAAAGCATATGATTCAATAACCAGTGAACCATAGGTAAGTACTTATATGCATTGAAATTCAGTAAAGACTTCGAAGTACCACAGAAAAGCTCCCCTTAACACTTAATGAGTCCAACCCTAAGGAGGTTTGGGACCTTGTGCTCTACAGTCAGTTGGTGGTAATGGTAATGTTTATTTGTAAAGAGCCTATACACAGGCAAATGTTTCAAAGTGCTCCAAAGTTATAATTCACAGGTAGGTTAAGAGATTTGGACGATGCCAGTTGTTCTGATCAAAAAGTAAAGTAAAGCTCAGGTAAGGAAACTAGCTCAATCCCAGTCACTAGGATAGGCCTTGGAAGGGATCCGTGGTCGTGCCTCCACAGGCCAGTAATGTCAGGACTTCATGCAGGCAGCCGACACCAAAGGCAGACAGATAAAAGGCATCCATTGCCTGCCTCTGCCCCCGCGACGACAGCCATAACCATCAAACATCCTGCATTGGTGCACACCCAGCATCTATGGGGCACCTGCTCCCACCAAGATGACTGACGCAGTCTCCAGGAGGCTGCAACAGCTCCCTACAGCGTGTTTCTCCCAAAGCTTGCTCCGCTTGAAGAACGCTACCATTTGTCACATACCAGTTTTACACAAGGCATCCATTGCCCGTCTACGGTAGGCAAGCCTGTGACTAGCACCATCCTCCACCCCACTCATGCCTTGCCGTAACCCAATTACCATTACGTCTCAGTTTGATCCACATTGCATAGTCATTATCTTGCGCCACGTTCATCCCCACACCACCGCCCACCCTTTTCTTCCCCCCCTGCCCATTTCCTCATCCTATCTCCCCTGCCTTCTCCACCCCCCGCCTCATCTCAACCACACACCAAACCCACACAACGCACCCAGCTTAGTACACATACCACAGCTCACGATCCCCCCATTCATTTAATTCCCCCCGCCCTACATACAAGAAATCTCTCTGCATGCGCACCACCCCACCCCACACCTCCGATTCACCATCACCACCACAAAACACCTCACCACTCACATCCAGCAACCATCTACCCAATACCCACTACACCACCTATACCCCACAGCTCTAATGCTCTCTAATCAATTCCGGATCTATCATTGCACATACCCTGGACATATCTGACCACATCTCCAACAATAACATTGACCTACTTGCCATCAGCGAAACCTGGCTTCACCCTGCTGCAGACTTTGCCATCTCCATCGCAATAACTTCAAACTATGCCATACTCGGAGGTGAAGGACTTGCCAGCAGAGGTGCCTCACTTATCGAACATGACACCCTATCCATCTGCACTGAAGCCTCGACTCCGATGCCCAACTGTGAATTGCTCTCTAACCAATTAGGGGAGAGTGAAAGTTTGGCAATCTCCCTCCACGTCATCTTCCGTCCAAAAGGTCCAATTAACGCCTTTGAAGAGGACTTCACCCACCACCTCTTTTCAAGCCTCAAACCTAACATTGAACTCATCCTTATGTGCGTGTGATGCTGGAAATGCATCGGAGGGACAGGGCCTCCAAATCCTTGTCCTTTATTGTTTTTATCATGTGTTCTGTCTTGTTTTCCACGCAAGAGTTCATGTGGGACTCCTGGCGGTGCAGCTCTTCCTGTATTTGGTTTGGTGAACAGACCCATGGGATACCCTTATGGCACCCATGGGTGAGAGTACGACCATGTACTCCTAATGTATGTTTTTGGGCACCTGTGTGTGGCCCAGAGAGCAGGGTACAGGCTGGTGGCAGCTCCATGCTGAATTGACAGGTGCCCTGAGCGTCCTCCATTTTGGGGTGCATAGGCCCCGTCATTGGAATCGGTGGATTCCTGATAGGAAACAAGATGGCCCCTGTGGCCTATTGCTTTCTATCGCCTGTTACCTTACTTTTCCCAAAGTCCCGGAAAGCTCAGACTCTGTCCCTTTCCCTCCTGACTGGCTGTTGGGTGGAGGTTCCCCACAACACCATATATGGAAGTCCAGGCCAGACTGGCTGGGGCCTTCCCAAGGACTATGTTGTGGGTACGCCCATGGAGTGGGACCTGGGTGAATGGAGTGTGTGAAGAAAACGCATTCTGAGTTATGGGTGTCTAGTATCTGGTGGTTGGCACAATGACTGAGACAACCTTGCCCGAAACTGAAATGAATGCAGTGTGTAGTGCTGAATGGCAGAGTGCTTGTCCGAATCCACATTCTGTGTTGCGAGTGTCTGGATGGAGAAGAATGGCCTGAATGCACTGTACGCCTGATTGGCTGCCTGACTTGCTGAATGCCTCTCTGAGTGATTGGTTGCCCGAATGTGACCCAGCCGAGTGAAGGGAGATCAACAGTATATCTGGGGGTCTCTCACTGTTCAGAAGCTGAATTTGAAACTGATGCTCAACTTTGAAGCCCACTGGAAGAAGAACTACTGCTGCTGTCCTTCGCTAACCTGGAAGCTGCTGTGCCTTCAAGGAACTGATCCAAGAGAGGACCTGGCTAGGAGACCTCTTCCCAAGCTACGAGGGACCATCGTGCACCAGCTGATCTTTGCCAAAGCTCCCTGGTAGACAGACCTACGAAAGGCTGCTGACCGGAGAACGGGACCGCCGAAGAGAAGATAAGCACCGGACAGCCCTCCACCATCGCCGACCGGAGCCACAGTGCTCCTTTTGCCTAAGAACATTTGGATCCAAAGACTCCCTTGTTCATCATCATCGTCTGCTTTTGTCCTGCTGGAGAAAGTCAAGGCCGCAGACGACCAAGGAGAATCCGCCGATGGGTTTCCTGTCGCCCAAAGACCTCAGAGATGCTGACAAAGTTACTGAAGCCAGCCGTGGTCACGCCCCGTTCGCCGAAGCGAGACGCCGACGACTCGAAGCCCTTGCTGGGCCAAAGTTCTTCATTGACTCGTTGCGGCAACGAACACTCGTCGTCGTGGTGCACCGCACGCCTCTTCTTCACAGGATGTTCATGAGATTTCATCAACGTTCACCCCTTTCTTCACCGAATCTAGACGTAGTACCAGGTACTTTGGGGCAGTAGAACTTATATAGAAGGAGAGAAGACTCTAATAGACAATACATGGACTGGGCTTGTAGGGAATCTTCGTTTACAGGTTGCCCAGGTGGGGAGGGGGCACTCCTCATACACAACTGTGTCTAGGTATCAGAGCCAGTATGCTGCCAATTGTCTTACCAACTTGTCTTCCTCTTAACTCTATGGTTGATATCGGTTTGCTGTGTTGATTCGTATGCTACTTGAACTGAGTACAGTTGATGCATTTGAATGGAATCAGAGTAATCGTGGTACCACCGAGAACTGTACATATTTACCATTTTAGAATTGTCGGTGTGTTATCACAAAGTGTGTTATTGTGATTGTGTCTATCACGTGAACCTTATTATCTGTTTTAACTAACAGTGTGTGGACATTCCTTTGTGGGTGCTTGGGGACTACACTGTACTTAAGAATCAGCCTGCATCACCTCCTGAGAGCCAAGCCTTCGATTGCTCGCCCACTTTTTACCAATCAGAGAATCTTGGCTGGGGTCCTCTGTGCCTCTCCTCTGCCATATAGAGAGCAGGAGTAAAGATGCCCCCCTCCAGTCTTTACAGTGAGACCTCAACATTGCCTACAATGATCCTCATGACAAAAATGCATTCTCCCACCCCAATGCTGCCTCGGCCGTGCCCAATGTGTCCTAACCCCTTCACACAACCTAGGACGCACACTTGACTGGATCCTTGTTACAGGTCATATCACCACTCTCTCCAACACACCATGCCCCTGATCGGACAATAAGATTATTGCCTTTTCCATCAACACCTCAAATCTCTCGCCCAAAACCCATGCTACCCCCTCATCCACCGTTTCAAGCTGTACCCGCAATGACACCAGCGACAGTCTACTCCTGCTTCTCAGCTGAAACCTACCCCATTCTCCAACGTCAACACTCTCACCAACCACTCCAATGCCCTCCTAACCAACGCCATCAATACTTTTGCCCCACTTAAGGAACGCAAGCCAATAAATACCAAACGTATTAACTCCTGGGTCCTCCCTGCCCTCCAAGCTCTCTGTACAAAAGAATGGGTCATGGAGGCCGCATGGCACAAAACCCCCACTACAGCCAACAAATCCAAGTTCTTTTTTTTAAATTTTTTATTTGATATGGTTGAATTTAATCAACCTTTCAAAACGAATTTCACCATCTTATCCAAAGAATACAAACATGCCGTACACATGCCCAAAGCCACCCTGTTCAACAGGATTGTCACCTCCAACTCTCGAGAATTATTCAAAATTCTCCATGATTTAGAAACGCCAGTCATTCCACCCTCCATCATCAAAAATGACCTCTGGTGCAGAAATGTTCAAGACACTAAGGCAAAATCACAACGCTCCAAGACAAAATCAAGTCTTTTGATATCACCAACACAAATCTACAAACACCTCCCCACCCGTCCAACACACGCCATTCCAAACCAGATCACACTCCTCAACTTCCAACCAGTTAGGGTAAACGAGGTTGACAATATCCTAGAGTCTGACCCTCACGGTGCAAAGGGGATATCTGCCCTGCTCCACTCATCAAAGAATGTGATGAACCATTGCACCCACTCATCACCAACATATTCAATGCCATATTTTCATTCTGCACTGTGCCCCACTCGCTCAAAGAATCTTGGGTCTTACTGCTCCACAAATAGCCCTCTCGACCCAGATAACCCAACCGACCCAGCTAACCCAACCCACTGCCGACCGATCACTACCATCCCATTCCTCTTCAAAATCATTGACAGAGCCAACTACCTCCAAATCCAGAAATTCCTCGACCTGCACGGCTTCCTCAGCCCCCGACAATCAGGATTCTGTGCAGGACAAAGCACTGAATTGGCACTGCTTGACCTGAAAAACCAACTTGACGAGGCCAGAGATTCATGTAACCTTGCCCTCCTATTCCTCGACCTTTCTGCTGCTTTAAAACTTGTAGATCACCCTACCCTTTGCCACCGCCTAACCACCTCTGCCTTCTTCTCCACCGAAGCATCCACCTGGCTTGCCTCTTTTCTCACAAACAGATCCTGCAGAATCTTCGCCGACAACTCATCTGCCCCTACTTCATGTGGCGTACCATAAGGTTCTTGCATTTCCCTTTCCCTATATAAGGTTTACACTAAACTCCTTTTTGATCACTTGAACTTGCTAGAAATTACATATACAAACTATGCCGAGGACACCCAGCCCGACATCCCCCTCACAGGCGACCATCATCTAGACTCCATCAAAGTAAACTACAAGACTGTCCGATCCTGGATGGACACCCACCTCCTGTGTCAAATCGACGACAAAACTGACCTACTTGTTGGCACTCCGGCCCAACTTGCCAAACTTAATCCCACCTATAAAGCCTTCACCATTGGTGGTCTCACCATCCCTGTTTCTCCAGCGGTAAAGACACTGGCATCTACCTGGACGCCAGCCTCAGCATGACACGCCAAGTCAATCATATCGCCAGCACACCATTCCTATCCATGGACAATCGTCCCACTATCGCTGGCGCAATCATAGACTCAAAACTTGATTATTGCAACGCACTCCTAATAGAACCATCGAAAGAAATGGCAACAAGCTTCGAATTATCCAAATGAATGCCCTCGGCGGCGCCCTGGAACTTGGCAAACATGACCACATCATAGAAACCAGAAGGAAAGCACATTGGCAACCCGTCGGGGAAATAAATTTAAAATCCTCTCCATTGTCCATCGCTGCCTCACCAACACTGCACCTCCCCATCTCTCAGAGACTTGCAAGAAACTGCGCCGCCAGACTGCTGAGAACTACCTACAGTCCACTGCCTCGCCATTCCTAAATACAAGCGGAGCAAAGCTGGTGACTCCAGCTTCCCCGTCACTGCTGCCACACCCTGGCACTCACTCCCTCTTTCTCTGCATAGCGAACCTTCCTTCAATGCCATTAGGAAGAACCATAAGACTTGCCCCCACCTCACCCCCACTAGCCACCTTTATTAGCCCTTTGTGGTAAATGCTAAAGTACACAAGTAAAAAGTATAAAACAGTAGAAAAATTGCCTGATGCCACCAGTTCATCGTAGGCACATTGCAAAGGTAAGCAAAAAGGCATTGTTAGGCAAGAGTGTGTGCAGTATCCTTTGGAAGACTAAAGCAACATTGACCTCCTGGCAATAGGAACCCAACCTTTGGTTTAAGTCTGTACTACACAGGTTGGTAGTGTAGCTGTGCAGCCAGGCTTATCTCAAGAGGGGCAGTAGAATGTATGATACTGACACAGTGGTTGCCTGAAACAATGAAAGTTTTTATTGGCATTGATGCCAACTTGACGAACATGCCATTCAAAGTAAACATATGATGCCAAAATGATAGATAGCTGGGAAAATGTTTAAGCCAGCATGGCTAGTTGATAAGTAACAATCAGATCTTGCCATTCCAACCAGAAATGAGCCACTTGACGAGCAATCCAATAAAACCAAAAATATGATGCCAATAATAATCATTAGCTACGAATGGGTTTAAGCCGACATGGTTCGTTGCAAAGACCCAGAGAGGTCGAAACGCGCGTTGGCTCATTTTTGTTTGGAATGGCAAGATCCGATTATGTTACTTATCAACTAGCCATGCTGGCTTAAGGGAATAGTTTCTTACCTGTAACTCCATTTCTCCAGCATTGGTATCTTTCATGGATTCACATGCTTAGAACATTCCCCGTCGTCAGGCTGGGAATCCCCGGTACATTATATATACCCTTTCCCATAGGAAAGCTTTTTCGACGCTTATGCGCCCTATCCACCTCGTTTTGTATCATGCGTGCCCGCGTCGTCAGGGCGTCATGATATAAATACAGGCCCCGCCCCCGCGCTCCCTCAGATTTCGGCCCCCAAAGTAGTGGGGGAACCGGTTTGCATGTTCAGGGGAGGCAGGTGGGCGCATGTGAATCCATGAAAGATACCAATGCTGGAGAAATGGAGTTACAGGTAAGAAACTATTCCCTTCTCCAGCATTGGATCTTTCATGGATTCACATGCTTAGAACAGATTACACAGCAGTACCACCCCCAAAGAGGAGGCGTGCATGCAAACCCATATACTTTGTTCGCAGAGCCCGTTCCCTATGATCATATATATATCAGTAATAGTTAACACAGGAAAACGAACCACATACAGTCACAATTTCCATAGGATGCAACCCCTCAGCCGGGGCTTACCTTACTGGAATAGGTGTCGAAGCACCGCCTGCCCCACTCGGGTATCTTCGGCATGTTGCTGCGACAGGCAGTAATGGCGGGTAAAGGTGTGTGTAGCCGCCCAGGTAGCCGCCATGCAGATGTCCCCCAGAGGGACTCCGGCCCACAGTGCCGTCGACGATGCCGCTGCTCTAGTTGAGTGAGCTCTTGGCCGTCACAGAAGAGGTTTCCCTGCCCTAGAATGGCAGTACGAAATGGTAGATGACACCCATCTTGACAGTCCTTGTTTCGAAATGGCTTTTCCTTTAGCACCCAAGCCAAAGGCCACGAACAGCTGTCTTGTTTCTCTGAACGGTTGCGTTCGATGGAGATAAAACTTAAGGGCCCTTTTCACATCCAATGTGTGTAGCATGCGCTCCGCTCCCGAGCATGGCTCCGGAAAAAACGTAGGCAACACAATAGAGGAGTGTTTATGGAACACCGACGGAGCTTTAGGTATAAACTGCGGGTTAGTGGCTAGGACTACCTTGTTCTTGAAAAATCGTAAGTATGGCGGGTCTACCATTAGAGCCTGAACTTCTGAAATACGTCGTGCTGAAGTGATGGACACTAGGAAGGCCAATTTCCACGATAGAAACTTTAGAGACGATGATGACATTGGCTCAAAAGGAGGCTTCATAAGAGATGTTAAGACCAGATTGAGGCTCCACTCCGGAGGAAATTTCTTCTCTGGCGGGAAACTCCGAAAGAGGCCTTTAAGGAAGTGTTTAATCAGGCGGTCGCTGAACAAAGGTGCCGAGTGCCGTCGACGAGTAAACCTGGAAATGGCTGCTAGGTGTACTTTTATTGAAGATACCGATAGGCCCTTCTGGGCTAAGAGCAGCAAGTATGGCAGGAGCCATCTGGGCTACGTAGTGTGTGGACCCCGTCATCCTGACTGGTAATCCTTACCAATGTGCAATATTGTCAGGGGGTCTTTTCTTTATCTGTCATCTAGAGGTCTATATGTAGTGTAGGCCTTAGCTGGCCATTGTGAGAAACCTGACTATTCTCCCACCTTCTCCCCAGGGATCTTCCATTCAGGTGGCCAGGGAAGGGCCATTGCTTTTGGATCCCAACCCTGGGGGTGGATAAGCGAGGGAGGGTCACCTGAGTGGAGGTCACAGAGAATTGGGAAGGGTGAATACCCAATGGAGAGACATGGTATTCCCCCTTTCTCAATTATACACCAACCCACTCTCCCTCAGTCTTTCCAATCACACCTCATCTCCCCCTCCCCATTTCCAATTAATACTGGGACGAAGAGGCGGCGACCAGGAGCAATGAGGATTACCCATAGAAACAACATAAGGATACAAAGTGAGGCGTACCATCTAACACCTTTTAATTGTCCCACTAATGGAGTCAGGCAAGGTCAGGTACTTTTCCCAAACTGTGCACACCTGACTCCAATTGACTCACCTGCAGTATAAAAAGGGCGGTTCTGTAAATCATTGAGCGAGCTGGGGATGCTGGATGGAACCATGAGATCATGGAGCAGAATGCTGCAAGAAGAAGAGCCCAGAAGGATCGGCAAAGTGCGGGAGGCAGAGATGCTGGTCCGCTGTGTGTGTGAGGGGCTACAACGTGGCGAGGGAGCCATGTCTCCAGGAAGCCGGAACAGCCTTGTTTAGGCCATGGTTTGTTCCCTTGGGACATGTGCGGGTGCCAGGGTTGTCGGAGGGGCAGGTGGTTAGACCCTGAACTCGACCCAAACCCATTTGACCTGCTTGCAAGCGCCACGCTACTGTTGGTGAGTTTCATGAGGCAGAGAGAAACTCAATACATGCGGGTGGCTGGAGCGGGAGCATTGTGGAAAGAAGAGCCCAGTGAGCGAAAGCGGGAAGAAAGCAAACCAAAGCTGGAAAGCAGTGAAAGAAAGCAAAGCGAAGTAAGCAAAAGCTGGAAAGCAGTGAAAGAAAGCAAAGCATGAGAAAGGTAAAAGCAAAGCGAAGCAAATGATCGCTGAAAAGCAGTGAAAGAAATCAAAACGGAATGAGAGAAAAGGTGCGCTAGAGGTGCAGGAATAATGAAAGACAGTAAAGTGCGCTGGCGGTGTGGAAACAGCCAAGAGTGGCTGTGAGAGATCCGAAAATAAGGAGAGGGGTGCAGGCGACCCAAGACAGAAAGAGACAGCAATGAGACAGTGAGAAGAAAGACAGTCAAGAGAGTGTGAAGGCAACCTGAAAGTGAGAAAAAGGGTGCAAGCAACCCAAAAGAAATACAGAGTGCAAGAGGCACGTTAAAGGGAAAAGTAAGGTGCAAGAGAGCACAGTGAAAAGCAAAGAAGTCTGCAAGAGGCACAGAAAAGTGGAAAGAAGGTGCAAGTGTGCACAACAGGAAAATAAGGTGTGCAGGAAGCACAGCTAAGTGAAAAAGGGCAGAGTGAAAAAGGCACAGAAGAGGAAAAGGTGCCAGAGAATAAAGAGAGGGGTTTAGAGGTCAGAGTGGTCGCGGCTGGGAGGCCCACATAGCCCAGCGTTATCGAAAGTCTTTGATACTACCCCCGTGAAAGAACTGTTGGGGAGAATTCTCTTAAAAGGTTAATTTCCTTTACCTATAGAGTGCCCCACCAGCTTTGCTGGATTTGAAGTGTTTATTTTTTACTCCTGCCAAGAGTGAGACTTTTTTCCCCACTCTTAGACGTATTGTTGATGTGTGTTTTAGGCTATTTTTGTGCTTCTGCTCTATGGGGTTTGTCTCACCCTCATAGGTGTCATCTTATTTCTGTGTTTTACACAGCACCCTCAGTGGATTAACATAGGGGTGTCGTAGTGACCCCCAAACATAGACTCCATACCCTGGGACTGACTACTGTTTCCCAGGGCATGTAAGGTTACCATTGACTTTACTAGTCAAATCTATTGAACAGAACCAGTACAAACCATCTTATATGGAAGTACTGGAGGGGTTAAAAATGTTTCCCCTGTGTCTGTTTTGTAGGGGACAATGTTGCGTCCCCCTTTTATCAGAGTATGGCTGGTGGCAGTGGTTCTACCACTTTTCGTTTAACCACAAATAGTTTCCTATGGGATTTTCCCATTGTTCAAGGCTATTTTTTTTAAATAGTAGCCTCAAACATACCACCGGTTTATATAATTATTATTAATTCTCCGGTTGGGTATTTTTGCCATATCTCTGGTTAAACCTTCTTTCTTGCGTCTTCCTCTGTAATCCTAACCCAGGTCGGGGATCCTTTGTTCGTCCTTTTGGCGGGCTTCTGCACATAAACCCTCCTTTCGACGCCACAGTCTGGGATGGACAGGATGTGTGGGAGGGGGAATAGGCACCCTAGACAGGGTTGCCTAAGCAACCCAAGTCACACTGCCCTGATAGGCTGGGGGGTTATCCCGCCAGGATAACAACCCTGCTGTGTGAGTGACAGCTAGGCTGTATGAATGGGGGTTTTTCTGTATAAAAGCAGGGCTCTGAGGACTAGAGGACAAGACGTCACCACTGGACCTGAGAAATACGAAGAGTAGAGAAGCCGAAGACATCTGCAACGACTGAACCACCGGTGAAGCACTGCTGCAGATCCTCACCACTTTTCTCCAACGACAAGAGAAGATATTCACCTGCAAGAGCCTTCTTCCCTTGAGCTGGTGGGGCCAACCAGTTCGCCAATCACCTTCCAGGACCTGCCTTGGTCAAATCGCCAGTGCCAAGCACTCGGAGACAGGATAGCCATGCACCCGTCCACCACGACCGCGATTTAAAGGAGCGTACCTTTTATTCCGTTTTGGCATCACCGCAGCTGGCTTCTTCCCTGGGCAGTGCAGTGACTCGAACCTTCTTCTACAACGAGAGGCTCTCTTCCTCTGCTGGATCTCCCGAACTGCAGGAACTACCGCCACCGCAGGAGCCTCATCTACTTTCAAGGTAGATTGTTCCGCCAGGCCTCCCGTTTCGTTGGGTACTGCTAAAGGTGTTTTAAATCCTTTACTTACCTCCTGGGTTGGCCGCCCCTATCGTCTAACATTGTCTTTTTACCACCTGCATCCACCTTTTCATCCGTTAAACAAAGACTTGATGGCAGCTACTAGAACAGTTTGATCCTGGGCACTTTGAATTGTACCATTGACTCTGGCACAGGCCTATTGACTCTGGCTAATTCTGTTACAACTGCCTTCTCTAGATTGCTTTTCATCAAGAAATGTGTTGGCGCACATACACTCTTATAACCACCTTTCCTTCCCCTTTATATATTGCTGAAGTGCCATTTTGCTCGGTTTTCACCTAAGAATTGCTTATGCTAAAGTACTGCTGTGCCTAACTTGTTCACAATCCAATTGGGATGTGGTGCTAATGTGTTTAGGAGTCTAACCCTGCATGACTTGACCTTTCCCCCCCTCTGAAGAAATTGTTAGAGTGCCATTTCTGGAGTTAAGAGTGTGTAAAATATATATATATATATATGGGATACATTACTCACCGTAATCGTATTTCTGATGCTTGTATCTGCTTAGATTCACATGCTGTGCATAGGCCGACATCTAGTGGAAGCTGCGGAGTATTACAGTTTGTTTTTCGAAACTCGAAAATGGGCGTCGACACAGGCGTGCCAGTAATACTATCCCTAGTGTGACGTCCACTGTACCCAAGATCCCTCACGCGTCTAGGATCCTCAGATTGTATTTTTTCTGACATGAGGAAGCATGAGGAGTAGCGTGAGTACAGATAATCCAAGCAGATAGACAGAAAGGTAAGACTACAAGCAATCATGCGCCTTCTCTCGGAGGGGAGGAAGGGTGGGTCGCATGTGAATCTAAGCAGATACAAGCATCAGAAATACGATTACGGTGAGTAATGTATCCCTTCTGAGGCTTGTGGAATCTGCTTAGATCACATGCTGTGCATAGATTAGCGAGCAGTACCAGAAGAAGGAGGTGGGATGTGAGAAGGGTCATGAGCAAACAGGTGTCTTAGAACCGCTTGTCCCACTTGTGTATCTGTCTTGGAATGAGTGTCAATGCAGTAATGCTGAGTAAAAGTGTGAATAGAGCTCCAAGTAGCTGCTTTGCAAATGGTGTTGAGGGGAACATTTGCAATGAAAGCCAGAGTGGCCCCAATGCCTCTAGTAGAATGGGCCCTTGGCGTAACAGGCAGAGTTTTTTCAGAAAGAGAGTAACACAGCTGTATACAGTTGATAATCCACTTCGAGATCGCGCCTTTAGAGACGCGATCCCCCTCTCTGCCTGTAGCTACGGAGACAAACAGTTGATCTGTTTTCCTTAGCGGTCTGGTTTTATTTACATAGTAGAGGACCGCCCTACGCACATCAAGGGTGTGTAGTTTCACCTCAGCTGAGCTTTGCGGGTTTTGGAAGAAAGCCGGAAGCTCGATGGACTGGTTTACATGGAACTTAGATATAAATTTAGGTGAGAACCTAGGGTGTGTGCGTAAAACCAGTTTGTCCTTGTGGATAGTAAAGAAAGGATCCTGCACTGACAGAGCCTGAATTTCACTGACCCTTCTTATAGAGGTAATGGCTACTAAGAAGGCCGTTTTATAAGTCAGGTGTTTGAGACTACTTTTATGCATGGGTTCGAAGGGGGGGCCCATGAGCTTAGCTAGCACCACATTGAGGTCCCATCCTGGCGGTGGGTTCGAAATAGGAGGGTGAAGTCTCTTTACTCCTTCCATGAAGGCTTTAACTACTGGTACTTTCCACCACAATACTTTGTTATGGGATGTGGTGTAAGCCGAGAGGGCTGCCAGGTGTACTTTCAGAGAGTTAAAAACCAAACCTGCGTCCAGCAGGTGGAGCATGTATGTTACAACGTTGGAAGGAGTGCAATCAACTGGGTTGATTTGTTTATTCTGGCACCAAATAACGAATCTCTTCCACTTGTCAAAGTAACAGTGCCTTGTGTTTGGTTTCCTGGATTCTTTTAGGATGTCCATACACTTCTGTGGTAAATTGAGATGCCCAAACTCTATGACCTCAGGAGCCATGCTGCCAGGTTCATTGAGTTGGGTTCCTGGTGCACTGTTTGACCTTGTTGCTGGGACAGTAGGTTGTACCAGGCTGGGAGTTTGATGGGCTCGCACACCGCCATCCTGCGTAGGTGTGGAAACCATGGTTGTCTCGCCCACATGGGAGCAACTAGGATGAGCGTCATCGATTCCTTGTTCATCTTGTACACCACCTTCCTGATGAGAGGAGTTGGTGGAAAAGCGTACGCAAACATCCCTGACCAGTTCATCCACAGGGCGTTCCCTTGGGAGTCTGGCTGGGGGAACCTGGATGCAAATCCTGGGCATTGTTTGTTTCCGCTTGTGGCGAATAGGTCTATAGTGGGGAAACCCCACTGAGAGAAGAGATCTTCTATGATATCTCTGTGAAGGACCCATTCGTGTTCTTCTGGGAGGGAGTCTCTGCTTAGGGCATCCGCTAGGGAATTGAGGTCCCCTGGAACATGTTGTGATGACAGGAAGATGTTCCGTCTGAGTGCCCATATCCAGATTTTCTGGGCAAGCTTGGACAGATTTGGCGAACGAGTCCCTCCTTGTTTGTTCAGATAGAACATGGCTGTCGTGCTGTCCGTCTGAATCTGCACCGACAAGTTTAGCAGATGGGGCTCGAACGCCTGAAGCGCTCGGAATACTGCCAGGAGCTCTAGCAGGTTGATGTGGTTCTTGGCTACTGAGTGAGACCAGAGACCCTGAGCTGTGTGGTGGAGATGGTGAGCTCCCCACCCAGTCAGGCATGCATCTGTAGTCACCACTGCCTGTACTTCGGGATCGTAAAAGGGTTTTCCCCCTGCGAGATTCTCTCTTGTCCACCAGTGTAAGCTCTGTACGAGTGTTGGCGAAACGACCACTAGATCGTCCCACTGACCACTTGCCTGAGACCACTGTTTCGCCAACCATTCCTGCATGGGACGCATGCGCAGACGCGCGTGGGGGACCAGGTAAATGCATGACGCCATCATGCCCAGTAACCGCATTGCTTTGCGTACCGTTATTTGTTGACCTGACTGATAATGTGGAATTTGCAGTAGTATATTCCGAATTCTCTCTTCCGAAGGGAAGGTCAACCCTTTCTGAGTATCTAGGATTGCTCCTAGGAACTGTTTTGAGGTGCTTGGCACCAGACTTGACTTCTTCTCGTTGATAGAGAAGCCTAATTCGTGGAGGAGGTCGATAGTCCTCTGAATGTTTGACCTGCAAATTCCTGGGGTTTCCCCCGTTATGAGCCAGTCGTCCAGATAAGGGTATACAGGGATTGCCTCCCTGCGTAGGTGTGCAGCTGCCACCGCCAGTACCTTGGTGAATACCCTTGGTGCTGAAGCTATCCCGAAGGGCAGTACCTTGAATTGGTAGTGGCGACTGTCCACCTTGAAGCGCAAGTATTTTCTGTGCGCTGGGAGCATGGAAATATGAAAATAGGCATCTTTCATATCCAAGGTTGCCATGTAATCCCCCTTTTTTTAGGAGGGGGATTACCTCTTGTAGCGTGGTCATACGGAATTTTTGGGGCTTGACATACTTGTTGGCAGGCCGTAAGTCCAATACTGGGCGCATTGTCAAATCTTTCTTTGGCACAAGGAAGTAAGTTGAATAGATACCCTTGTTTACCTGGTGTCCTGGGACGAGTTCTATCGCGTCCTTTTCTAGCAGAATGGCGATCTCCTCGAGAAGGATCTTCTGATGTTCTAAGGAGTGTATTCTTTGTTGTGGAGGGTGGTTCCGGGGACGCTGCAGTAATTCTATACAATATCCTGCGGACACTGTTGACAGCACCCATCTGTCTGAGGTGATCCCTTCCCAAGCCTGGGTGAAGTTGGAAATGCGTCCCCCTACTGGGGTTGCGTGAGAAGGGACCCTGAACTGAGCGTCACTGCTTTGGCGGAGGCGTGCCACCTCCCTTGTTGGGGCTGCCTCTGCCTCTTCCACGACCTCTCTTGTTACCTTTACTGTAACTTTGGGTAGACTGCTGGTTGTTGTTCCATTGTGTACCCTGTCCTTGGGCATAGTTGCCTCTATGTGAATTTTGGCCGCGTGGGCGACGAAAATTATTGTTCCCCCTCTGGTTCGGGAGTTTGTTGGTAAGCTGGCCAAGGGATTTGAGAGTCTCGTACTCGTCCTTGGCATTTTTAAGTGCGTCTTCGACCGCTTTCCCAAACAATAGATATGGTTCCACCGGCTTGTCTATTAATGACGCCTGTGTTTCTGTCTTGAACCCCGACTGCCGTAACCACGCATGTCTCTTGATAACAGTACCTTCTGCTATCAATCTTCCTGCGTTGTCTGCAGCGTCGAAAGTTGCTTTTAAAATGCAACCAGACACGGCTCTCCCTTCTGCCGAGATCCGAGCCAACTGGCCCTTTAACGGTTCAGGAGCAGAGGCTATGAGCGCCGCGACCTCTTCCCATTGATGGCAGTTGAAACTTGCCAACAGGGTGGTGCAGTTAGCAATCCTTGCTTGGTAGGCGGACGTTGAGGCTACCTTCCTGCCAAACCCGTACAGTCTTTTGCTCTCCTTGTCGGGAGGAGCTTCTGACGACGATAAGGGTGTCCCAGCCCTCTTCCGAGTGTTGGTAACCACTAGGGAGTCTGGTTTAAGATGACCTCTTATATAAAGAGGGTCAGACTGGGCTGCCCGAAAAAGTTTTTCGACTCTGGGGTTGACGGCTCTGGTGAGGTTAGGATTCACCAGGGATGGATCGATTCTACATTGGATGGATTTAAGGATAGGGATGGTCTGAACGACCGGCCTCCTCTCTCCCACCAACTCTTCTGCGAAGTCCCTTTCCTCCTGTACACCGTGGGTGTCGATGTGAAAATGTTCTGCTGCGCGAGCAAGAACTTCATTAAGGAGGGGCTGGTTATCAACTGGCGAGTCGGTAACTGGGGCTTCGCTCTCTACCGGGGAATCTACTCTGTAAATTTCCTCATCTTCTACCTCCTCCAGGTCCTCATCCTCCGCATAGTATTCAGACCCGGTTTGTTCCTCCATAATTGAAAACTCCTGGTCCCCTTCAGGGAAAGGTTGTCCTTGGTATCTGGGGTGTGGAGTAGAGTATGGAGTAGAGTAAGGCTGCACCTCGAAGGGGTCAGGTCTTTCGACCCGGGCCTTTTTACTTAGGGGGATAGGATCAGAGGAGCCTGAGGGTGTGGCCCCTTGAGGGTCATACGAAAGGAAATGTTCTGGGTTTTTGTCATAAAAATCCGCTAAGGAAGACATTCTTGACATGACCCTGTCTATGTCCTCACTGGACCATTCTTTGGAACAGGGTATGGCTTTAGTAGGCAACTTAGAGGACTTATCAAGGGTACCCTTGCTGGATGTTGCTGTCCCAGTAGATTTATGTTTATCTGTCTGCTTGGGGTGGAAGGATGGTCTTACAGGAGTGGAAGGCTGAGCTTTCCGCTGTTTCCCTCCCTCCCCGTGCGTGGAAAAATGTTTTCCCTGCCCCTTAGAGGCCCCAGAGACTTTCGACGCCTGGCGCCGAGGGTCGGGAGAGGTATTCTGTTTGGAGCGTGGGGCCTCGCTGGTGTTAACTGCGCTCTCGGTCTCTTGGAGCGCGGCCTGGGGGTGGAAGTCGTCTTCGTCTTCCGACGATGGAACTTCCGTTAATATAGGGAGCGAGGCACTCTTGGCAAGAGTGGATGATTGCCTTGCGTCATGAGGCGATCTCGATCGAGAGCGCCCAGAGGACACCGAGTCGGACCGTTCTATCCGTGCCTCTTTCCGAGAAGTCGACGTCGTCGAGGTTCGGTTGGACTTAGTTTGCTTAGTGTGTGTAGGTGTAGCGCTTGCGTCGCCGGGGGTCTTCCCCATAGCCGCCCTGCCGGACAACCTTCCGAGGTCGGGGACCTGCGCTCGGCAGTCTTTCGACGCCGTAATGCCCTCGCCGTCCGAAAGTACGGCGTCGCTGCCATCGCTGAAGGCGCCCTCCGCTGCCATGGCTGCCTGCCTGGCGTGGTGGGCCCAACGCTTTGTCGAACGGTCCTTAAGTGTTTTAGGTTTAAACCTACTACACGCTCTGCAGTTCGCTTCGGGGTGGTCCCTCGGCAAGCAGAGATTGCACGTGGCGTGCCTGTCGACCCAAGGGTATTTGCGATTGCACTTGGGGCAGAATTGGAAAGGGGTACCCTCCATACGCACCTTGAGGCAGCGGGCTGATAAGTGTAGGAAATATATATGTACCTATATACCAAGAGTGAAGAGTATGTACCACCCCCCACTCTCCCTACTTGCAGGGCCGAGGCCAGCGGCCTACTAGGCCCGGGCCGAGGCCAGCGGCCTTCCGAGGCCCAGATCCGTCGTGCAGCAGCCGACGGTCGATGTCTTCTCCAGCCGTCGTCGAGATCGATGGTCGACGTTGGGGTGGGGAAGGATGTCAATAAATAATTTTAAATTGCAATATAATAGCAAAAGTATGGCTAAGGCCAGGGGACTCCGCAAAATGCTTCCGACCAGTATGGCGGAAAAAAACAATCTGAGGATCCTAGACGCGTGAGGGATCTTGGGTACAGTGGACGTCACACTAGGGATAGTATTACTGGCACGCCCTGTGTCGACGCCCATTTTCGAGTTTCGAAAAACAACTGTAATACTCCGCAGCTTCCACTAGATGTCGGCCTATGCACAGCATGTGATCTAAGCAGATTCCACAAGCCTCAGAAATATATATGACAATGCATTACTTACCGTAAAAGCATTTCTGATGGTTGTATCTGCTTAGATTCACATGCTGTGCATAGGTCCGACATCCAGTGGTCACTGCGAAGTATTGCATTTTGTTTTTCGTAGTCGACAAGGCGTGTCTGAAACACTATCCCTATAGTGACGTGCGTTGTACCCACAATCCCTCACGCGTCGAGGTCCCTCTGTTTGTATTTTTCTGCCCTGAGGGAGCCTTCTAGACGTGAGTGAGTACAGAAAAGAGAGATATAAAAGGAAGTCTATGTTCCTTCCATCCGAGCGGGGAGGAAGGGTGGGCGCATGTGAATCTAAGCAGATACAACCATCAGAAATGCTTTTACGGTAAGTAATGCATTGTCTTCTGATGTTTGTTAATCTGCTTAGAATCACATGCTGTGCATAGACTAGCGAGCAGTACCCGGAGTTGGCGGTGGGTTATGAGAAGGAACAGTAGAGAAAAGATGTCTTAATACTGCCTGTCCCACCTGGGAGTCAGATCTAGAGTGTGCATCTAGACAGTAGTGTTTTGTAAAGGTGTGCACAGAACTCCAGGTAGCCGCTTTGCAGATGGACTCAAGGGGAACATTTGCAATGAATGCTATGGACGCCCCCGTGCCTCGAGTAGAATGTGCTCTTGGCCTAAAGGGCAGTTCTCTCTTAGCAAGAGTATAGCAGAGAGTGATGCATTGAACAATCCATCTAGAAATAGTGGACTTTGAAACTGCATCCCCTTCTCTTCCTGCTGCCACCGAGACGAAGAACTGATTAGTCTTCCTCAGTGGTCTGGTTCTTTCCATGTAGAACATGACCGCTCTGCGGACATCTAGTGTGTGCAGAGTCCTTTCTCCCAAGTTGGAAGGACTTTGAAAGAACGCTGGTAGTTCTATAGACTGGTTTACGTGGAATTTTGAGATGAATTTCTGAGCAAACCTTGGGTGAGTGCGTAGAACCTCCTTATCTCTGTGAACTGTAACAAAGGGGTCTAGAACAGAAAGAGCCTGAAGTTCACTTACCCTCCTGATGGAGGTGATAGCTATTAAAAAAGCAGTCTTAATAGTGAGGTGTTTAAGAGATGCTTTGTGCATGGGTTCGAATGGTGAGCCCATGAGTCTGGTAAGTACCACATTAAGGTCCCATCCGGGAGCTGGGTCAGCTATCGGGGGGTGTATTCTCTTTACTCCCTCCATGAAGGCCTTTATAACAGGGATCTTCCACCACGACACCTTGAGTTGGGAAGTGGTGTATGCAGAAAGTGCCGCTAGGTGGACTTTAATGGAATTGAACACTAGACCTGAATCCAATAGGTGGGTCAGGTATAGAACAATATGTGTGGGAGAGCAGTCAATCGGGTTGATGCTCTTACCCCTGCACCAGATGATAAACCTCTTCCATTTGCTAGAATAGCAGTGGCGAGTGTTAGGTTTTCTGGCTTCCCTGAGGATGTCCATGCATCTCTGTGGGAGCTGTAGATGTCCGAATTCTATGATCTCAGGAGCCAAGCTGCTAAGTTCATGTTCTGGGGGCATGGATGTAGGGTCCTGCCCTCGTCTTGTGACAGCATGTTGTACGGGCAGGGGAGTTTCACTGGGGGAGATAGAGACATCTCCATCAAGTGAGCGAACCATGGCTGTCGGGCCCACATTGGGGCCACCAGTATCATGGTTACTTGTTCCTGGTGCATCTTGTGCACCACCTTGTTGAGAAGGGGAGTCGGGGGAAAAGCGTAAACAAATTTCCCTGACCATTGTATCGACAGACCGTTCCCCTTGGATTGGTTCTGGGGGTACCTGGAGGCGTAACTTAGGCATTGTGAGTTCTCCAGGGTTGCGAACAGGTCTATTTCTGGGAATCCCCATTGTGTGAAGACATCGAAGACGATGTTTTCGTGCAGTCGCCATTCGTACTCTTCGCTTCGGGCAGGGGGAAATCTCTGCTGAGTGTGTCTGCCAGCAGATTGAGTTCCCCTGGTACATGTTGTGACAGTAGGAACATGTTTTGTTTGAGAGCCCACTTCCATATATTTTGGGCCAGTTTGGACAGTCCTGGAGAGTGGGTTCCCCCCTGCTGGTTGATGTAATACATGGCTGTGGTGCTGTCTGTAAGGACCATCACTGTCCTGCCTTGTAGGTGTTCCTGGAAGGCTTTTAGCGCCTTGAACACCGCTAGTAGCTCCAGAAGATTGATGTGTTTGGATGCTACGTTCGGAGTCCACACTCCGTGAGCAGTCTGATGGGATAGGTGAGCCCCCCATCCTGTGAGGGATGCGTCTGTGGTTAGAGTGGCTTCCGCCGCGGGTGTGGCAAAGGGTTTCCCTTTTCCCAGGTTTTCCTTTGTCCACCACCGTAGCGAGAGAACTAAGGCCTGCGAGACCACCACTAGATCGTCCCATAGTCCGCTGGCCTGACACCACTGGCTGTAGAGCCACTCTTGCATGGTGCGTATGCGCAGGCGCGCGTGAGGTACCAAATAAATACACGACGCCATCATGCCTAGCAAGCGCATTGCTTTGCGTACCGTCACCTCTCGACCGGTCACATATTGAGGGATCTGAAACAGCATGTTTTGGACCCTCTCTTTGGAGGGGAAGACGAGGCCGTCCTTTGTTTGAATTAGAGCCCCTAGGAATTGTTTGATTTGGCTGGGGTCTAGGCTGGACTTCTTTTCGTTGATGGAGAAGCCCAACTGGAACAAAAGGTCTACAGTCTTTTGGGTATTGGAGAAGCATGTTTCGTAAGAATCCCCTGTTATGAGCCAGTCGTCGCGGTAAGGGTAAACTGGGATGGACAACCTGCGCAGGTGGGCCGCTGCCACTGCCAGCACCTTCGTGAATACCCTTGGTGCTGATGCTATGCCGAAGGGTAGCACTCTGAACTGGTAGTGTTTGCCCTCTATCATGAACCGGAGGTATTTTCTGTGCGCTGGCAACATTAAAATATGAAAGTATGCATCTTTCATGTCTAATGTTGTCATGTAATCTCCCTGTGATAGCAGTGGGATCACTTCCTGTAAGGTCACCATACGAAACTTTTGGGGTTTGATAAACTTGTTCGCTGGGCGCAGATCTAATACAGGGCGCATGGTTAGATCCTTTTTGGGTACAAGGAAGTACACTGAATAAATACCTTCCGTTACCTGAGATAGAGGCACGACCTCTATGGCTCCTTTTTCCAGCAGTTGTTGTACTTCTTGGAGAAGGATGGCAAGATGTTCCGGTGTCATGCGTCGTCCCCTCGGGGGTTTGTATGTTGGGGAATTGTTGAATTCGATGCAGTATCCGTGGGCTACGGTGGAAAGTACCCAGCAGTCTGACGTTATACCCTCCCATGCTGGAAGAAAGGATGTTATCCGGCCCCCGACCGGTGTTGCATGGGAGGGGACGCGAATCTTCGCGTCACTTGGTGTTGTTGGGGGCTTGGGAGCCTCTGGGGGTGGACCCCCGGCCTCTTCCTTTGCCCCGGCGCGGGCCTCTTTGGCTGTACTGCCCACTATTGGTCTGGAAATTGGTGGCAGGGTACTGTTGCTGCTGGTTTTGTTGTTGGCGTTGGCCACGAAAAAAGCGTTTGTTGCCATAGCCGCGCCTGGTAGAGGGCTTAGAGATTTGGTCAAGAGTTTTGATAGTATCGAACTCTTTTTTAGCCATCTCCAGAGCCTCATCCACCGCTTTCCCGAAGAGGTTTGAGTCTTCAACAGGTTTATTTATTAAAGACGCCTGTGTCTCCGGTTTGAACCCTGAGTTGCGCAGCCATACGTGGCGTTTTAGGAGTATTCCCTGAACCAGGGAACGTCCCGCTGTTTCTGCAGCATCCAGAGAGTTCTTTACAATACTCTGGTTGACCTGGGTTCCTTCGCCAATAGTTGTAAGCAGGCGTGTACGTAGTGGTTCCGGCGCTTCTTCGGCGTCTTTGCGCAGTTTGGCCCACTGCGCGTCCGCATAGCTAGCGAGCAAAGAATTGTTGTTCGCAATTCTTGCCGAAAAGGCCGCCGAGGATGTAACTCTTTTTGCAAGGGCATATAACCGCTTGCCCTCCTTGTCAGGTGGTGCCTCACCGGTGGAAAGTGGTACCCCTGCCCTCTTTCTTCTATTGGTTACTACCAGGGAATCCGGAATGGAATGTCCCCTGATGTACAGCGGGTCTGAGGGTGAAGGAGTGAAAAGTTTTTCAATTCTAGGATTGACCCCTCTGATTAGTGCGGGTGTGGACAGCGAAGGGATAATTCTTCTCTTCACCGAAGCGAGGAGGGGAATGGTCTGACTGACCGGGGTTTCTCCTTAATTACTCTTTCCACAAAGTCTAATTCAGGAGAGAGCTCCCCAGTGTCCAGTTCGAAATGTGCTGCTGCTCTGCGCAACAGGGCATTAAATGTGGGCTGATCGTCAATGGGAGACGTGTTTCTAATAGGTGAATTGTCAGGAGGATTTAGGTTCAGGACATCAGTGTCGGAATATATTGATGGGGATTGCCAGGGGTGAGAAGGTCCTTCTTCTGGATTTTCTCCGAAGCCTTCTCCTACCAAGTCTGGGCTGTCTTCCAGACCTTCCTCCTGGTTCCGTCCCTCTTCCTCGTCCATAAAATCATCCTCTTCCTCAAAGTAATGTTCTTCCCCAGTGAGGTCATACACACTATGGAAGTCTGAGGCTGTGTCCTGGTGGGGATTGACTAGTCTCGGAATTTTGGCCCTGGGGTACTCCTGAGGCCCTTCTCTTATTCTCTTGGGAGTGGGAGGGTTCTGGGTATTCATAAACCTCTCCATTCTTTCCATGCAGAGATGGAGCCTTTCCATGGTTTCATGGGGTACCCCTGAGCGGTCTAGCGGGGGAAAAATAGTGTCTTGTAGCTGAAAACGGCTCGACCTCTCCCACAACGTCGAGGAAAGTGTCCCGTCGCCCTCCCAAAAGCCTTCAGGTGTGTTGGGAATCCCCTCGACTGAAGGAGATAGTCCCTGCCTTTCTTCGGGCTTTTTCGGCACGTCTTTCGACCTCTGCGTAGCGCTTGACGTGTCTTTCGGCGTACGCTTGTGGGCGTCGGCTACCACGATCCTCGCCAAGCTCTCAGCAACTCGTTTGTCAGCGGAGGGCTGTGGTTTCGACGTTATGGGTGTCGATCGCTCTACGGCGGCATGCGCTTTCTGCTGATGCGCGCCGGCCGATGATTTGGGGGCGGCGCCCTTATTTGCCGAAAGCCCAGTCGCTGGTCGCGGCTGCGAGAGGGGCTTCGAACCCGAACGGTCCGAGGAGGCCGCCGGTGGAACCTGCGTCTCCTTGGGCGCTGATGCTCTCTTCGCCTTCGACGAAGAAGAGCCATGGGTTGTGTGCTTATGTGTGGTCTTGTGTGCGTCAATGTCGCCGGGGTGTTCATCCCCATAAGCAGGGCGTGAGCCGAGCCCGTCGGGACCGGGGACAGATGACGAAGCGTGTGTGCGCTCTTTAGGGGGCTTTTCGACTTCCGTAGCGGAGGTCGTGGTATCACGTTCCTCGTCACTGTCGGTGGTAGCAACGGTGGGTGAATCGTCGGCCTTCGACATAGCGTTGGCCGCCCACCTCTTGACCCTACGGTCTTTTAGAGTCTTAGGCTTAAGAAGCCGACAAGCCGTGCAACCTTCCTCTTTGTGATCGAGAGGCAAGCAGCGGTTACACCGTGAATGCTTGTCCTTCCAAGTAAACTTGCCCTTGCAAAGCGGGCAAAACCTAAAGGGTGTCCTCTCCATAGCCGAGGCAATAAATCGTGATAACCACCCCAAGGGAAAGGAAGGGGAAAAGGAAAGGCATTCTCAGAAAAGAACCAGAGATGTCCCACGAGCCCCACTCTCCCTACTGTATATGGCCTGCGAGACCAGGCCACGTGTTCGGCAATGCCGAAGGATCTCCTCCGCTCGTCCCCTCCGTCGAAGATCTTGCTCGGCGGAGACAGCTTCACAACAGCGTTGAGGGGGGGATCGATATGTTCTATATTAATATAGGAAAACGACCAAAGGTCGAGGAGATGAAATCTGCAATGTCTCTCGAGGAGCTCCGCGTAAAGGCGACCAGTAGCTGGGCGGAAAAAAACAATCTGAGGGACCTCGACGCGTGAGGGATTGTGGGTACAACGCACGTCACTATAGGGATAGTGTTTCAGACACGCCTTGTCGACGTCCCTTTTCGACTACGAAAAACAAAATGCAATACTCCGCAGTGACCACTGGATGTCGGACCTATGCACAGCATGTGATTCTAAGCAGATTAACAAACATCAGAAATATATATATATTCTTTTTGATCCAAAGCTTTGGTCAGAGTTTCCTTGTGCCATAGTACTGTAGTCCTATTGTGTAAACCCTGAATACTGCTCATCTCCCTCTTGAGATAAGTCTGACTGCTCAGCCACAGCTACGAACTAAATCTTTGCGGTACAGACGGATACCAAAGGGGATTTATTGCATATACCTGTAGTCCTAATCTTCTGTAGTGCTCCCTAAGGGAACTGCATAGGATTCTGCCTAACAAATGTGCAGTGAAAGGTAAATTCTGATGAGGAATCTTATTTGTTTGAGACCAGAGGGGCCTAGGCTTGGGGAAGTGTTGGGTAAGAATTTGCAGAGTTCAACTGGTGTGGGACTTTACAAGACATCTCTTAGCATTGAGTAACCCGCCTTTTAATGTAGGCCTGTACTACACAAGCTGGTAGCCAGGCTTTTCTTAAGAGGGGTAATGTTTATTGAGTTTATTTAGCGCTTTATACCAAAGCGCTTTACAGTATAACAACTGTTAGGGAGAATTCTCTGTAAAGGCTAATTTCCCAAACCTAGTGAGTCCCCCAGCAGCTTTGCTGGATTTCTGGGGTTTATTTTTTTCTCCTGCTAAGAGTGAGACTCTTTTACTCCCACTCTTAGACATGATTTGAGGTGTTCCTTTGTCTTTCCATGGGCTTTATGGGCTATGGGGTCTTTTACTCCATAGGGTTTCATGTGTTTTTGATGTGGGTTACACAGCACCCTGTTAGGCAGAAACCCGTGCAGTTCCCTCTGGGACCACTGCAAAATATTTAAGACTACAGGTGGTTGGCAGTAAACCCAATTGGTAGCAGTCTGTACCACCCAGATTTGCCTGGCAGCTGTGGCTGAGCAGTCAGACTTCTCTCAAGAAGAGTTAGGCAGTATACAGAGTATTCACAATAGGTCAAAAGAACAGAGTAGAACAAGTAAACACTGACCAGCGCTTGGTGTAAAAGAGATATAATTATTTATTTAAAAACACATCTAGCAAAACACACTGGCACTAATATTAAGCAGTTCAAAAACACAGTCACTAAAAGATATACACTCCCTTCAACGATTAATTAGACGAGTCTTAAGTAAAGCAACACTTATTTTCAGACAGCGGTGAGCGCTTAACGAAAATGGCATTCTAATCAATCGGTTTAAAAGGGAGAGAAAGGCAGAGCAAAGATAGAAACAGATCCCAACCCTTTCGGAAGAACAAAGTAGGAGAAGAAGGCAGGTTAAAACCGTAAAGTCAAAGTTAACAAGGCCTGACCCACTTTAAGAGGCTCCGGTCAAAATGTGTCCAAGGTCACACGGTTCAAAGTGCCCAAAAGTCTCGCAATAAGTTCAGAAAGAGTTGGACCAAACAGAAATGGACCAGTTAGATGGTCAAGGTGGCCGGCCCAGTCCCGAAGGTTAAGGAATTATTGTTACCTTGTAGCAATCTTTAGAAAGGGAGGCCTGGCGGACACAGTACCTTAAAATGGTGAGAACGCTCCAGCGGGGGCAAGTCGGTGCTTCATCCGGAGGAAGAGAGGATCTCGTCGGAGAGGAAAGCAGGAGTCCGTTGCACTGCCAGGGAAGAAACCAGCCACAGAGTTCTCAATTAAAAGGAGCAGTCCTTTTATTTGCGGTCCAGTGGTAAGTGGCTATCCGGTTGCCGGGGTGCTGGGCACGGGCAATTCGACCACAAGACGTCCTGGGATGCGAGAAAAGAAGGTAAACTGGTTGTGCCCACCAGTCAGGGGAAGAAGACTCTCCAGCAGGGAGATCTCCTCTGTCGTTGGGAAGTGGTGAGTCGGTTCAGCAGGGCTCCACCGGTGGTGTCGTCGTAGCAGGCCGGCTCAGCTTCTCCCTCGTCGGATTTTCAGGTCCTGTGGTGACTTCTCAAGTTCCAGTCCCAAAAGCCCTGCTTTTATGCAGCACACCCCCATTCACTCAGACCAGCTGTCAATCAAATATGCTAAGTGGTGAGCCGGCCGGCTCACCACTTGGGCCAATCACACATGAGTGCGACTTGAGTTACCAAGTTAACTCAGTCCAGGGTGCCTAAACCCCCTCCCACACCCCCCTGTGGTACCCAGACAGAGTGGCACCACTTTTGGAGGCTTCTGTGGAGAAGCCCGCCAAAAAGTGGAACAAAGAGCTCGACCTTTTGTTTGGAGTTACAGAGGCGAACACAAACGCCATTTTAAAACAGAGTTCTGGCAGAAAATACCAACCGGTGAATTAATATTAAATAAATAAACCGGCGGTATGTTAGAGGCTATGTTAAAACAGTATTGGCCTCGAACAATGGGAAAATCCCATAGAGATATATACGCGGTTGAATATAAAAAGTAGTATCCACTGCCACCAGCCAAAACTTGACGAGGGGGAACGGGAAAGTACCCCCCCCCCCCCGAACAACAGACCCAAGGGCAATCGAATTGCCCCTACCAGTAAGTCCACAATATGGTTTGTACTGGTTCTGTTAGTAATTTGGGACTAGTAAAGCCAATGATGACTTTACATACACTGGGAGACAGTCAGTCCCAGGTTATGGAGTCTATGGTGGGGGGTCACTATGACACCCCAGTGTTACGGCACGGAGGGTGCTGTGTAACACACATAGGAAAACATACGAGACCCTATGGAGTAAATGACCCCATAGCCCATAAAACACATTAACATTCAAAGGAACACCACAAATCATGTCCCATGAGTGGGAGAAAAAGAGTGGGAGAAAAAGAGTCCCACTCTTGGCAGGAGAAAAAAAAACACTCCAGAAATCCAGCAAAGCTGCTGGGGGACTCACTAGGTTAGGAAATTCAGTCCAAACAGAGAATTCTCCCTAACACACCCTCCTTGCCGTAACCCAGGGGTGTCGTAGCGACCCCCAAACATAGATTCCATACCATGGGACTGACTACTGTCTCCCAGGGCATGTAAAGTCACCATTGGCTTTACTAGTCCCAAATTATAAACAGAAACCAGTACAAACCATCATATTGTGGACGTACTGGTCGGGGCAATTCGAATATATCTCTATGGGATTTTCCCATTGTTCGAGGCTACCAACTTTAATTATTTAATTCCAATAGCCTCGAACATACCGCCGGTTTATTTATTTAATATTAATTCACTGGTTAGTATTTTTTGCCAGAACTTGATTCTAAAATGGCGTTTGTGTTCTCTTCTGTGACTCCAACCCAAGTCGAGCCCTTTGTTCCACTTTTTGGCGGGCTTCTCCACAGAAGCCTCCAAAAGTGGTGCCACTCTGTCTGGGTACCACAGGGGGTGTGGGAGGAGGTTTAGGCACCCTGGACTGAGTTGCCTTGGCAACTCAAGCCGCACTCTTGTGTGATTGGCCCAAGTGGTTAGCTGGCCGGCTCACCACTTAGCATGTTTGATTGACAGCTAGGCTGAATGAATGGGGGTTTGCTGCATAAAAGCAGGGCTTTGGGGACTGGAACTTCAGAGGTCACCACAGGACCTAAGAATCCGAAGAGGGAAGCTGAGCCGACCTGCAACAACATCACCGGTGGAGCCCTGCTGCACCGTCTCATCACTTTTTCCGACGACAGAGGAGATCTCCAGTCCGGAGAGACTTCTTCCTTTGACTGGTGGGGATAACCAGTTTTGCCTTCTTTTCACCTTCCTGGAGCATCTCGTGGCCGCCTTGCCTGTGCCAAGCACCCCGGCAACCGGAATACCATGGCTTACCACTACAGCGAAGAGAAGGGTAGTACCTTTTAACTGAAGAACTCCGCAGCTGGTTTCTTCCCTGGCAGTGCAACGACCTTCATCTTTCCTCCACGGCGAGACCTCTTCTGGACAAAACACCGACTTGCACCCGCTGCCAGGAACAACTGACCCCGGCTGGAGCTTCCTTCACACTTAAGGTACTGTGTCCCGCCTGGCTTCCCTTGCGACAGATCGTTCGGGGTGACAGTAAAGCCTCGACTTTCTAACCTGGGCTGGCCTGGGACAACCTAGCTAACTTTTCCTGACTTTAATTTCATTCTTTGTGTGCAAACTATCTACAAGACTCTTTGGGCATAACCCCACTGTGTGAACCTGGACCCCTTCTGCTTGCTCTCTCCAAGAGTGGGCCTTGGAATTGACTTCCTTGCTCTCCAGTAGAACTCTGCCTATCCTGCCTTACTGTGGTTCTTTTAAAAAGTATTGAAATTTGTGTGCTCCCATAACTCTGCCTTTTTCCCTCCCTTTTTAATAACTTATTAGAGTGCCATTTTATGTTAAGTGCTCACCTCTGTCTGAAAATAAGTGGTGTTTCTCATTAAGACTTGTCTAATAAGTAATTAGGGTTGTATATATATAATAGTGACTGTGTGCTGAATTTACTTTTCTCTTTGTGCTAGTGTAATCTACAAGTGTGTCTTTAAATAAATAACTATATACTTTTACACCAAAGCTCTGGTCAGTGTTTGCTTGTGCTACTGTATCCCTGTACCTATTGTGTATACCCTATATACTGCCTAACTCTTCTTGAGGGAAGTCTGACTGCTCAGCCACAGCTACCAAGTGAATCTGTGTGGTACAGACTGCTACCAAGTGGGTTTACTGCCAAACACCTGTAGTCTTAAGTCTTTTGCAGTGGTCCCTAAGGGAACTTCACAGGTTTCTGCCTAACAACAACAAAAATACAAAAGAAAGAAGAACAAGTTACTTCTTACCTTGTAACGTTCTTTCGACGGGATGTTCCTCCGACGTATTCCTCATCTTAGATAGCTCCTTCCAGCTCTGCTGGCCTCGGAAATTTTTTTTTTCTCTAGAGGGCGCTGCGCGTCGACGTCCTTCGAGTCGATGTCCCTCGAGTCGATGTCCCTCGACAGCCTCCGTATCGACGTTCGACATCATCCTGCCTATAAAGGCTGCGCGCAGCGTCCGTTGCTCAGTTCCGTTTTGTAGCCCACAGTATTACTGTCTGGACTAGACTAATCACCCTGAAGGAGCGTAAGCTGCAACAACAAGGGAAGTAGAACTGCGGGGATGGATGGGAGGGTCGATGAGGAATACGTCGGAGGAACATCCCGTCGAAAGAACGTTACAAGGTAAGAAGTAACTTGTTCTTCGAAGGGATTGTGTCCTCCGACGTATTCCTCATCTTAGATAGGCTCCCATAGCAGTATTCTATATTCGGAGGAGGGAGTACTGACTTCACGCTGTCTTCTATTGATGAATAAAATGCAGTACAGCCCTTCCAAATCTAGTCTCTTGACTGGAGGAGGAATCCAGATTGTAAAAACGTGTAAAGGTATGGACAGACGACCATGTAGCGGCCGCACATATGTCTTTAACCGGCACGCCTCTTTTGAGGGCCGATGAAGCTGCAATACCTCTGGTCGAATGAGCCCTAAGGTTTTGAGGGGGCTCTTTCCCTGCAAGTTTATAACATTCCAGAATGGCTAGAATGATCCATCTGGAAATGGTCTGCTTAGTTATTGGTAACCCCAGCTTGTGACCTGTGTAACCTACAAACAGCTGGTCTGCCTGTCTTATCCTGGCTAGTCTACTAATGTAAAAACTTAAAACCCTCCTAGGGTCTAGTCTGTGTAACCTCTCTTCCTCTTTCCCCGGGTGAGGGGGAGGATAGAAAGATGGTAGGGTAATCTTCTGAGTGATATGGAATTCAGAAACCACCTTTGGGAGGAAATTAGGCTTCACTTGCAGGACAACTTTGTCTTTGTGAAAGATTGTATGAGGGGGTTTACAAGAAAGAGCTTGTAATTCGCTCACCCTTCTAGCAGATGTAAGTGCTATTAATAAAACAGTTTTAAGGGTAAGGAATCTTAACGAACAAGAATGGAGAGGTTCGAAAGGTGTACCCATCAGGAAAGTTAGTACTAAGTTTAAATCCCATAGGGGAACTTGGAATGGTCTTGGGGGATAAACATTGGTTAACCCCTTTAGAAACTGTATTACCAAGGGTAATTTGAAATAGGATGGTTCTTCCGCAGTACGCTTAAAGATGGATAGCGCTGCGAGATAGCCCTTAATGGTGCCAACTTGAAGGCCTGAATTTGCCAAATATAGTAGGAAGGACAAAACCATTGGTGTACCACATGAAAATGGGTCGATATTCTTTTCTCTACACCAGCTGCAAAATCTGTTCCAACGGCAGCGGTATAAAGACTTTGTTGCTGGCCTCCTTGCCGAAAGCAACACCTCCATAACATCATCAGGGAGGTCCCAATCCTTGTACCTCAGCCGTTCAGAAGCCAAGCGTGAAGGTTGAGGGTTTTGATGTCTGGATGGAGAACCTGACCTCCCTTCTGTGAGAGTAGGTTCTCTCTGAGTGGAAGTCGAATTGGAGGGCAGATGGACAAGTCTAGAAGGTCCGGGTACCACGTTCTCCTGGCCCAATCCGGGGCAGTTAGGATCATGGTTCGCCGGAATCTTCTCAACCTCCTGATCATTTGAGGAATGACAGGGACCGGTGGGAACGCGTACAGAAGCGGAAACTCCCAGTCCACTATGAACGCGTCTCCCAGAGCTCCTCTCGGAGGAAATTCCCTTGAGCAGAACAGGTCGCATTTCCTGTTTAGGCTGGTGGCGAACAGATCTACCTGAGGGGTGCCCCAAAGGGCGAAGATCTCTTGAAGGACTTCCTGAGCTAGCTCCCACTCGTGGGAGACTGTGTTCTGCCTGCTCAGAGCGTCCGCTGTCAAGTTCTTCTCTCCGGCTAGGTGAACTGCCGATAGAGAGATTCCTTCTTGGATTGCCCAAAACCAGAGCTGCATCGCCTCTCTGCAAAGGGGTAGTGATCCTACGCCTCCTCTTTTGTTGAGGTAATGCATGGCCACCGTGTTGTCCGTCATTATCAGGACGTTCTTCCCTTGTACAGCTGGCAGGAAAGCCTTCAACGCAAGTCTGATGGCTCTCAGTTCTAACAGGTTGATGTGTAGTCTGGACTCCGATGGAGACCAACGACCGCTGATGGTCAAGTCGTTGGCGTGGGCTCCCCACCCCGTGAGTGAGGCATCCGTGACTACTGTTATCTCCGGCCAGGGTTGCCAAAACTGTTCTCCTTTCAGAATATTCTCCTGACAGGCCCACCACTGAAGGTCTCGAGCCACCCTGCCGGGAACCTGAAGAAGATCTGTCATTCTCCCTGAGAATTGTGACCACTGAGTCCTCAGTGCCCACTGGAGGGATCTCATTCTCAGGCGAGCCTCTGGCACAAGGAAAATGCAGGATGCCATGAGGCCTAGCAACCTCAAAAAGTTGAAGGCTGGGAGACGTTGGGCATGCTGGAACTTGGTAACCATCTGTAGAATATCTTGAGCCCTCACCTCTGGTGGCGAGGCTTTTCCCAGGGAAGTATCCAGGATCGCTCCTATGAACTGGAGTCTCTGCGATGGTATCATTTGTGACTTCTTTAAATTGAGGGAGAAGCCCAGTCTGTGAAGGAAGTGGCACACGTGATTTAGCTGGATCTGAGCTTGCTCCGGAGAAACAGCCCTGATCAGCCAATCGTCCAGGTAGGGGTAGACGTGAATCCCTTCCCTCCTTAGACTTGCAGCCACTACCGACATTAACTTGGTGAAGACCCTCGGGGCGGAGGTCAGCCCAAATGGCAGCACTCGAAATTGATAGTGAGAGTTGCCAATTGCGAACCTCAGGTATTTCCTGTGTTTGAGATGGATAGGCACATGGAAATAAGCGTCCTGAAGGTCCAGGGATACCAACCAGTCCTGGAACTGAAGGGCCTGGAGGATCTGAGAAAGAGTGACCATCTTGAATTTGTCTTTTCTGAGGAATTTGTTCAATTCTCGCAAGTCCAAGATGGGTCTCAGTCCTTCGTCTTTCTTCGGAATGAGAAAGTAAGGGGAGTACCAGCCCTTGTTCCTCTCCGCTACAGGTACCGGTTCTATGGCACCTTTCTCTAACAGGTCCAAAATTTCCTGCAAGAGGAGCGGATCTGGAGCTTTCTGAGAGCTGATCCCCGGTGGATGACTCTGAGGTATACGTAGGAAAGGCAGGCAGTAACCTTGGGCGACTGTTTCCAATGCCCAAGCATCTGACGTGATAGCCTGCCATACCGCCAGATGTTGAGTCAACCTGCCTCCTACAGGTGTCCTGTGAGGGGAGTCCTCAGAGTGGTTTTGGGGCGGCTGATGCAGATGCCGATGGTAAAGAGGCACCTGCTGTTGCTGCGGCTTTAGAATATCTACCCCGTCCACCTCGGGTAGTTCTTCTTTGACCCCTTTGAGCCGGTCGTCCTCTACCTCTTCCGAATGAGGAGTAGAAGCGAAAGGACTTGCCCCTCGCAGAGGTTCCTGCGGGACGAAAAGGAGTCTGACGGATTGCAGCTCCTAGGGATTTTTCTGCAGCTTTTGAAGTTTGCAGTTTCTCTAAACTGTCATCCGCCTTTTTCCCGAACAAAGAAGAGCCATCGAATGGCATGTTCAAGAGCCTGGCTTGCACATCTGGGGCAAAACCCGACTTTCTCAACCAAGCGAATCTCCTGGTTGATGTACTTGCCGCCATTGCTCTGCTGATACTGTCAGCCGAATCAATGCCCGTCTGGAGGGATTCGCACATAGCGTCTTTACCGTCCTGTATAATATTCAGGAACGCATCCCTTTCTTCTCCCTCCGGGATGCAGTCAGCCGCTGTAGAAGCACACTCCCAAAGTGTATGGCTGAACCTAGCAAGGGTGCAAGTAGCATTAACAGACTTTAACGCCATGCTACATGCTGAAAAGACTTTCTTTGCCATAGCATCATATTTTTTATCGTCCCTGTCCTGTGGGACTGTAGGATAAGCCGTCTTGACATCGGTAGAGGATGCTGCTTGTACCACCAGACTTTCTGGGGATGGGTGTTTAGACAAAAACTCTGGGTCTGTGGAAGATACCCTGTACTTTGTAGACAGTTTTTTATTTACTGCTGGTATTACATCTGGGGTTTCCCAGTTTGTCATGATCTTTCTCTGAAGAGCTTTATGAAAGGGCACCACAGGATCCTCCTGTGGGCCTTTGTCAAGAATATCCGTGAGGTCATCTTGTTGGAAAGATTGTGAAGGTGCAGACCACCCCATTAACTCTGTTATCCTGGCCATTAAGGCTCTTTAGGGGGTTTCAGCATGCTCCCCGGGGTCTGGCTTAGCAAACTCCACCTCAGGGGAAGTGTCTAACCCACTTGCCTCATGTAAAGAATCATGAAGATCCTTTAATCTGCGCTCTTCAGAGGAAAATTCCTCTCTAACTGGGGTTACAGGTCCCTGTAACTCAAATGTGTCTTGTTCAGACAATTCACCCTCTTCTAAAATTGAGGATATAGTTCTCAATTGTTCTGAACTCATAAAGGGAGTAAATCCCATTTCCAAGGCAGAGGGTGCCGAACTTGTCATTATTGGCCTCGAAAGCGTCGATGTCGTCGACGCCGACGTCGAAGGCTTCGAGCGTGGCGTCGAAAACAGAGGTGGAGGCCTCGAGGACCTCGACAGAATTGGAATTCTACTCGACAATATCGAAGCCATCGACGTCGAGGGCCTGGGGATAGTCACTGGATGTGTGGGAACCGTGACTTTTCTTGGCGTCGACGCCGGTGTCGAGGCCGGCGTCGAGTCGACAGACCGGTGTGTCGAAGGTCCCCTCGACAACGGCGTCGAAGACATCGACCTCGACGGGACCTTCGTCGACGGTGTCGACGGAACCTTCGAGGAAGGTTTGGAGGTCATAGTCCTGCTCGTGGGTTCGAAACGCGCTCGAGAGGTTTCTTTCGCCGGGTACTGCGACTCGCGGCGTTTTTGACCTTTGGGTCTTTCGACCAGAGCATCGCTCTCGGCAGTCTTCGAGGGGGTCGAGGCCGCTTTCTCGAAGACGCTCATCATATTCTTTCGGAATTCCTCCCATTCAGCCCGGGAACTATGTTTCGTGGGGCATGGGATTCTTTTTGGCGAAACAGAGGAAGAGGAAGACGGAGAAGGGGATCTTCGACGTCTCCTCTTCGAGTGCTTCGATCTCGAGGAGTGATGAGACCCACTCCGAGACCTGGAGCGCGAATGGTGACAAGGAGACGAATGTCTCGACTTCGTCGACGAAGAAGAAGCTTTAAAAGTCTTACCTTTCTCCAGCTTCCCCCTACGCTCCTTCAGGGCCTTAGCTGTCATGGACATACAGTCCTCGCATTCCGAACAATGGTGTTCAGCTCCCAAGCACCACAGACAAATTCTGTGAGGATCGGTCAACGACATCTTTTTCCCACAATCTCGCCATTTTTTGAAGCCGGATCGAGAAGTTGTCGGTTCCGACGAGGAAGCCATCGAGTACGGATCGAATAACTCGAGGTAAATAGGATTATCTGACTAAGAACTGAGCAACGGTATTCCGAGGCACCGAGTAAGCGCGGAAAAACGGAACTGAGCAACGGACACTGCGCGCGGCCTTTATAGGCAGGATGACGTCGATACGGCGGCTGTCGAGGGACATCGACTCGAAGGACGTCGACGCGCAGCGCCCTCTAGAGAAAATTTTTTTCCGAGGCCAGCAGAGCTGGAAGGAGATATCTAAGATGAGGAATACGTCGGAGGACACAATCCCTTCGAAGCATATTTACACACTTGAAACAAGCCAGTGGTACAGTACATAGAACAATTTACTCAAAAAAGGGGGGGTGGGGTGTTCCCGGATGGTCTTGACACGCACGGGTTGTTAAAGCGGACAATAAAAGGGCATCGGGAGGAGGGGGAGGGAAGGGTGAAAGGGGGAGGGGTTTTGGGGGGAAGAGGTAGGGAAGTAGAGTCAGGGGGAGAGTGGAGAAGAAGGGCTTTGAGGGAGGAGCGAAAAGATGGGTAGGTGGGTGAGGAGCGGATAGGGAGAGGTAGGGAGTTCCAGTGGAGGGGGGCCAAGAGTTGGAAGGAGCGGAAGCGTGAGGAGAAACAAGGTGCAGGGGGTACAGTGAGAAGGTATAGGTCAGCTGAGCGGAGAGAGAGAGCGGGAGGGTGAGTAGAATGAGAGGAGGGAGGAAACATAGGGGGGCGAGGTCATAGAGAGATTTGTAGACAAGGCAGAGGAATTGGAATTTCAGTTGTGAGAGGAAAGAGAGTCAGCCGAGTTGGTAGAGTGAGGTAGATATAGAGTCTCGAGGGCCAGTACGGATGGAGGAGTGGTAGATGGATTTTAGGGGGGACAGGTGGAAGATAGGGAGGCCAAGGAGGAGAGAGGAGCAGTAGAAGAGACGGGGGAGAATATAAGGGAGGAGATGAGGAGTTTAGAGGCATGAAAGGTGAGGGAGGGGTGGATCTTGCGGATGTTGAAGAGGTGGTGTCGAAAGGTTAGAGAGATGTCAGGGTGGAGGAGGAGTGAGAGAGGAGTCAATGTGGAGGCCAAGGTTGCGGGCATGGGTCGAGATGGGGAGATTGGAAGGGGGGAAGTGGATGAAGGAAGGAGGCGAAGGTGAGAGTGTTGGGAGCGAAGAAGAGCACTTAAGTCTTGTCAGCATTGACGGAAAGAAAGTGGGATGACATCCAATTTTTTATGGCTGTAAGGCAGGAAGAGAGTGTGGTGGAGGTCGGAGGTGAAGGAGGAGAAGGAGAGAAAGAGTTGTATCGACTGCATAGAAGTGGTGGGAGATGCCGAAAGAAGAGATGATGCGACCGAGAAGGGATGTGTAGAGAGAGACGAGGAAAGGTCCTAGTACAGATCCTTGAGGGACGCCATAGTTCAGGGGGATGTTGGAGGAGGTGCGGCCGCCCCAGGAGACAGTAAAGGATCGGTTGGAGAGGTAAGAGGAGAGCCAGGAGAGGACAGAGCCTTTGAATCCATGGGAAACAGAGTGCTGAGAAGTAAGGGGTGATCTACAATGTCAAAGGCTGCGGAGAGGTCAAGGAGGATGAGAGCTGTACAATTAAACTAGTTAATACAGGTATCCAAGTAAACACTTACACACTTAAAGTTATTGTAGACATATGAATTTATATATACACAAGCATAATTCGACAATCTTTAAAAATCAGCAACTGATAGTAACAGTAATTCCAAAGTTAGGATTCCGTTCAATAAGAGCAATAAAGTAGGTGAGTAAACTATTCCTATGCTAAACATATTCCAACACACTGAGTGACGTTATTTGAGGTCAGCATTAGCATATATTTGTGATCACCATTACAATATTAAGTTTGAAGGATGGATCAGTTAAAGTCAAACCATCACATACTTTGTAGGTACTACAATAGTTTGATTCTCCCAGAGGGATGTAGGCAGTCTTTTTATCCCAGCAATAATAGTGTTCAAAAATAAAAAAAACCTGTAAGCGAAACAAGCACTGCCAAAGCCAATAGGTTCAGAAGGGGGCCTTTAGGGAGCCAGGACAGCCAAAGTCAATGGGCCACGTCAAAGTTCTGATGCTCTACTTAGAAAATGTTTTAAAATAGTCAGTAGTACAGTAGAAAATCACAGAAGATCAAGAGGAGCCACCTTGAAGAAGCGCTAGCTGGGAGGCCAGTGCAAGTGAGTTGAGGCTAGCTCAAAAGGGGTTACAATAGTACTCTCCAAGCTAGGAAGCATCAAAGTTGGCAAAAGGTAGATGTACCCCAGGCCCCACAGTATCTGAGAACTGAAGAATTAGTTCCAGCTGGATGCCTTCCTGTTGCAGCGTAGCACACCCTTGTTCCTGGTCCTTGGTCGTGGTGACGAAAGGGAGGACGTCTGGTGGGCTTCTATGGCGGCTGTTACGCTCACCTGGTATCCACGGGCGCACCACACGATGCTGGATGGGCGACTGCATGCTATTCCGGGCTTTCTCTGCTTCGTTATTTGCCTGGTGGGGGGTAGCGCGTATGACAGGAGGATGGAGTAATTAGGTTTAGGTCTGCAGTGGGTGAAATTCCCACCTCACTCTGATCCCATATTCCCTTCCTCTGGGTTATTTCTCACCTTGGGTTTATATGCGTAGAGCTCTCCGTCCTGCTTCTCTGTGCAGGGGTGCGTTGTGAACGCGGGCGTTCCGTTGGACCTAGTTTCAAATCGATGGCTTCAGGATCGGCCCGGAGATAAACGGGTAAGTAGGAGCTGGACATGGTTAGCGTTACGCTGCAGGTGTGCAGAAAAATGTGAAGCGAAGTGTGCCTGCCTGGGCGTGGCTTATATAGCCAGCCACACCTGAAGGGCCAGAGCAAACCCAAAACACTGGTCTGCATAGTTCCGTTCTAGGAACAGAACTGTGCTATGGGCCTCCATGTTGGGTTTAGACACATAACTGATACTTGTCCTATTCCTGATAATGAGCCTGGCGCCAGGACTGACTTCAAGTGTTTTGATTACAGTGTTTAAAGGCTCTTAGGGCCACTTTTAAGGGCTGTAGTGCCACTGTTGCCGGGGGCTGTTATGCTTGAGGGGGTCAGGGGCATTAACCGTGAAAGCACTCCCCCTTAAGGCCCCTCTCACAGTGATCCCTCTGTCTGGTCCTGGCTTGGTTGGATGGTTTCGATGGAAACATTTTACCAAACGTGGCGCATGGATGTGATTGCTAGGCTCCCATGTCCTGTTTTCAGGGCCATATCCCTTCCAGTCTACTAAATAAAATAACTTCGATCTGGTGACTTTTGAGTCCAGGATATCTCGGACTTCAAATTCGGGTTCTCCGTTAACCAACACCGCAATTGGTGGTGACTTGACCAGAGTTCCAGGCTGAACAGGTTTTATGAGTGATACATGGAGTACTGGATGGATTTGCATATTTGACTGTAAGGCTAGTTTTACAGCCACAGGGTTTATTATGGCTTTGATGGTATACAGTCCTAGGTACCTGGGACAAAATGTTCGCGTTCCTTTTATGGGCACATGCCGAGATGCCAACCAAGCTTTGTCTCCGACTTGGTATTCTGGGGACTTCCTTCGATGTTGGCCAGAGAACCTTTTCTGTCTTTCTTTAGATCGAAACAGCTGTTCTGCTGCTCTTTTGAAGGCCTGAGTGATGGTTGTATTTAAGGTTTTTACCACAGGCATTTCCAAGGCCATGGGAGGATCCAATTTGGAAGTACGTGGATGCCTTCCATACATGGTATAAAAATGGACTCTGTCCAGTGCTGGTGTGTAGCGAATTGTTTTAGGCATATTCGGCTATCCATAGCACATCTTTTCAATTCCCTTCAACCTGACTTCGCATGCATTTTAGGTATTGTTCCAGTGTCAGATTCGTCTGCTCAGTTTGACCATCAGTTTGGGGATGGTGACTAATGGGTAGACGGATATCAAGTTGGGCAATTTCACAACTTTTCTTCCAGAAGTTAGAAATAAATTGGCTACGTCGGTCTGAGATCAAGATGGACAGCAAACCATGTAATCGTACGATTTGCTCTAAAAACACCTTCCCCAAACTGGATGAAGTTGGTAGGCCCTTGAGTGGAATGAAATGGGCCATTTTGGAGAATAGATCAACCACCACCAAGATGGTGTTAAATCCGTGTCAGGGAGGCATATCTGTGATGAAGTCGAGGGAAGAGTGTATGCCAAGGTGCGGGCGGAATTACCAAGGGCTGTAGAAGGCCTGCAGGTTTTTGTTTCTGGGATTTATTCTGTGCACAAATGCTGCATGATAGCACAAACTGCGTGATGTCTTTTTGCCACCAATAGTTCCTTTTTACCTTAACTAGGGTCTTGCCGATTCCTGGATGTCCTTCTACCCGGGAATCGTCATAGCTGGAAACAACTTCTTCCTGTAATGTCTTACTCTGTAGATATAGACGTCCTCTGAAGTATGGGAGTTGGTTCCTTGTCATATGATGTTCACTCCGGGTGGTCCATTCTTGTAAAGCCTTGTTTTTCATTAGGATCTGAATTCCTTCTTGGAGATCATCCAGAGACAACGTTGTCGTAAGCCCTAGTCGTCTTTCACCCGGAATAATGGCTACAGGGTCTGGGGCTGAATATGCGTTTTCATCGATACCCATGCGGGACAGGGAGTCAGCCTTTCCGTTCTGGACTCCAAGACTGTACGTGATCACAATCATATTCTGCGAAGAATAAGGCCCATCGGAGCTGATGGGATGATTGAGCCTTTTCTGCCTTAAGGTATTGCAGATTACGATCTGTGATTAACGTGATAGTATGTCGGGCACCTAGGAGATAATGTCGCCAAGCCTTAAAGGCTGCTTTGATGCTAAGAGTTCCTTATCTGTTATTGCATAGTTAAACTGGGGCGTAGAAAACGTACGCGACCAAAAGGCCACAGGGTGCAGCTGGCTGGTATCGGGATCTCTTTGGGAGAGAACAGCCCCCATTGCCATGCTGGAGGCATCGGTTTCCACTACGTATGGGAGATCTGGGCGGTGGTGTCGCAGCACCGGGCTGAGGTAAATCTTTCCTGAAAAGCCTTTTCCGCCTCATCTGTCCATTGGAAATGTTTGTATGTAATAAAGAAGTAATCGGGTGTACAATCTGGGAGAAACCCGGAATAAATCAGCGATAAGAATTTGCAAAGCCGAGCATGTTCTGAAAACCTACGACTGATGACGGTGATGGCCAGTTAAGAATGGCATCCACTTCATGCATATCCATCCAGACACCTCTGGGAGTGAGGACAAAACCAAGGAACTCGACTTCGGTGACATGGAAGGAGCATTTTTCAAGTTTGGCGTATAGCTGGTGCTACCAGAGTTTTTCAAGGAAGGAGCGAATGTGCCTGACACGGCCCTTCTTAGAAGTGGAGTACACCAAGATGTCGTTGATGTAAACCAGGGCACACATGTCAATCAGCTCACGCAGTACGTCGTTAATGAAGTACTGGAATGCTGCGGGAGCGTTGCAAAGCCCAAAGGGCATCACCTGATATTCGAACAGTCCATACTTGGTACGAAAGGCGGTCTTCCATTCGTCTCCTTTCTTTACGTGCACAAGATGGTATGCCCCCCTGAGGTCCAATTTAGTGTAGATTTGGGCATCCTTGACTTGGTCCAGCAATTCTGGGATAAAGGGTACTGGATAGCGGTTTTTTACTGTCACTCGGTTTAATGCTCAATAGTCGATGTATGTTCTCAAGTCCCCCTCCTTCTTGGATACGAAGAAGAGGGGTGAGGCTGCTGGGGACTTGGATGGGCGGATAAAACTGTTTGCTAGGTATTGGTCCAGCTAGGATTTCAAATGGAGATTCTCAGGTTTGGTGAGTGCGTAAATCCGACTACATGGGATTTGCGCACCAGGTAGGAGGTCGATCTGACAGTCATATGGCCTGTGAGGGGGTAGAGTATTGGCCTGCTCCTTTTGGAAGACGTCTTGATAGTCTTGATATTCGCTTGGTAACGTATTTGTTACGCCAAGTACCACCGCCTCTTTACCTTGGACAAGTTCCTTCGGATCTGACAATGACATTTCCACCTGGTAGCATGTGTGAGCACATTCGTTGGAGGAGGTCAGATGTTTTGCACGCTAGTCTATGTTGGGATTATGAGCCACCAACCACGGCATCCCTAGAATCACCGGAACTGAGGGGCCTTGATAAGGTTGAAGGCAATGGCTTCCCGATGTCCGTCTTGACACAGAAGGGTAATTTCTGCTGTGCGTTGCGTCACAGGACCTGAAGATATTTTGGTGCCGTCGAGAGTGGTGACCTTCTCAGTTGTCATTTTTTGACAAAGGGGAAGCGCCATCCTTGTTGCCAGGTCTTGGTCTATATAGTTACCAACGGCTCCGCTGTCTATGTATGCCTCCACAGCATGCATCCAAGACGGTTGTTGGTGACTGATCAAAATCACAGGCATGGCAAGGTGCGAGGTCTGTGGCTCCTTCCTTTCGCTCGACAAGCGGACCTCTACGCTTGCCGGGCCTGAAAGTTTTCCGACTCTTGTTCTCCTTCCTCTTTATCTGTAGCCCCCAACTGTTCTCCTAGGGGATTTAACCGGAAATTCTTTGAGGAAGTGACCTGATTTCCTGCAGTACAGGCATAATTGCTGTTGCCTCCTTTTGTCTCTTTCGGCTTTGGTTAACGGACTGCGTACCCCTCCTATTTGCATGGGTTCAGAAAAGTTCTCTGATGAACGCGAAATGTTCTACTTTGGGCGTACGTACAAAGCACGATTGTCCATTCTGGCTCGGTCAGTTCTTCGATCTTGTAGCCTGTGGTCTAACTGTAAAACCAGGTTGATGAACTCTGCACAGTCCTTTGGAGGGTTTACCACCTGGGCTAATACGTCCTTCAGTTCCCCTCGTAGACCTCGATGCAACAATGTGGTTCGTTTCTTCTTGGGCCACTCAGTTTCAATGACAAGTCTGTTGAAGGTTGCGATATATGTTAACAAATCTTGGCTTCCTTGGCAGAGAGATAGGAGTTTGTTGTCCAGGGCTTGGCCCTGGGTGTGTCGGGCGAACAGCTTCTCCATCTCCTGTTGAAACCCTCTGAAATCCCGCAGGAGTGGATCATCCTGACTCATTAATGGCACTGACCAATCCGAGGCACTGCCACCCAGGTATGATAATACGAAAGCAACCCGCAACTGATCGTTAGGAAAGGCTGCAGGTCTGCAAAGGAAATGGAGGCGGCATTGGTTCAGGAACACTGCATTTCTTTTTGGAGCCCAGTAAAATGTTCCGGGTTGGCCAAGGGGACTGCCCCAGGAAGGACCACCTGCACTGGGTTGACGGATGTGGCTGGAACCGACAGCATGCATCCTGGCAACGGAGATTGGCTAGCCTGCGTCTGAAGTAATCGGCTAACTCATCGGTGCAATCCTTGGTAACCATCAACTCCCTCCTAAGGGCGTTGGTTTCTTGCTGGACTGAGTGCACCTCGGCCCATAATTCCCCAATAACTGGGCTAGTTGGTCAGTCTCCGACTTTCCATGACGCCCCGGTGGATGTTTAATTGAGGCTTCACGTTCTGTTATGCTCAACTGGTATCCACGGAGGCACCACACAATGCTGGATGGCCGACTGCGTGCTATTTCGGGCTTTCTTTGCTTAGTTATTTGCCTGGTGGGGGGTAGCGCCTATGACAGGAGAATGGAGTAATTAGGTTTAGGTCCGTGGTGGGTGAACCTCCCACCTCCCTCTGATCCCGAATTCACTTTCCCTGGGGATATTTCTCACCTTGGGTTTATATGCGTAGAGCTCTCCCGTCCTGCTTCTCTGTGCAGGGGCGCGTAGTGAATGTTGGCGTTCCGTTGGAGCTAGTATCTTCACTGGTCTGCCGGCCCATGTATTGGGTCCAGACCGGCTGTGACTCTGACTCTTCTTGCTGTCTCCAGGTGAGTCATTGTTTCTTTTCAGTTTCTAATCTGTCCCTTTCTCCTCCCTCCGTTTTGTCCTTTTCGATGTTGTCTCTTCCGACTAGGCAGTCTCTCTAATAATGTCTTTCGTCTCCGCAGGGATGGTTGCGGTTAGAGTTCTTGACAAGGCACCATATGAAAATGAACTTGCAGCGCCGGGCAGTGAAAATTACAGGTAAGTGTTGATGCGCGGAGCACAGCGCTGTATTGGATTTATTGCAAGCTTGCTAACCTGTATTCTCTCGCTTCCGTACATGTTTTTGTGATGTTCTGGAGTGGCGGGCGAGCGAAGAACAGAATGATTCCAGGAGCTGGACATGGTGAGCTTTACGCTGCAGGTGTGCAGAATTACGCGAAGCGTGTGTTCCAGCCTGGGCGTGGCTTATATAGCCAGCCACACCTGAAAGCTCCGACCACACCCAAAACACTGGTCTGCATAGTTCAGTTCTAGGAACAGAACTTTGCTATGTGCCCCCATGTTGGGTTTAGACCCATGACTGATACTTGTCCTATTGCTGATAATGAGCCTGGCGTCAGAGTGTTCTGATTACAGTGTTTAAAGGCCCTTCGGGCCAATTTTAAGGGCTGTAATCCCACTGTTGCCGGGGGGCTGTTATGCTTGAGGGGGTCAGGGGCATGAACCGTGACAGCAACACTCGAGAGAGGGAATATAAGCAGTAATGGATTCTCCTTGATTCAGCAGCCTTTTGTGGTTTTGGCGACTTTCTCAACACCAACAGCTCTGGTTGGAAGTTACTTGATCCCTCGGTCCTGGACTCCGGTGAGGGGACTCTGGATGAAGATGTCCTGCTTCTGCAGGGTCCTCTGAATGGCCACAAAGTTTTGGCCAGATTCATATTTCTGAAGACAATGCGTTCGATGATGGTCAAGGATCCCCGGGCATTGGGATCCTGCGACTGTAAAGTCCCACAAGTCGGGGGTTGTGCCAAAATGAAGCTGGTCTCAAGGCTAATTGGTCCCACTAGCCCAAGGGAGGAAGGGACTTACTAGTCGAAATGAAAACTGGGTCAGCACAGCTGCAGGACTTCACTGGGTACACAGAGGGTAGCTGCTGGCGTCTCTTGCCACCTTCATCGGATGTTGTCCTCTGGTGGTCGACTAGCTCTAGTCACAAAAACCTCGCCTTTTTGACAAGTTCAAATTCAGTCAAAGCCCTAGGCTGTCAATCAACCAAGCAGGGTGGCTGTTCTACCCGACAGCCAGCTAGTCAATCAGAATTTGTTTCACTCAGGCACACCTAGAGACAAAGGACAGGGACGTTTCAGGACCCTCCCTCACTTTCTGCCTTTCCAGACACGCATAAGTCTGGGCAGGCTTCTGGGCTGAAGTCTGCCAAAGGCAAAATACACTCAAACCCGATTCACACAATAGAGTAAAAACCCAGAAGGAACGGACAAGAAATGGCGAAAAAGAAGACAAAGGCCATTTTGGGGAAATGGTCACCCTTGGATGCTGTACTGCAGCTGAGACATCAACCTGCAGATCACATGTCACAAAGATAGTAAAAAAGGAAACCACTGCCACCAGCCATTCAAGAGTGAGTTAGTGTTACAGAATGTTACATGCAAAGTGGGATATGGAGTTACTATGTAACCTCCCCCGCCCCCCAGCACTCCACATTGTTACGCTCATCTGTTCTCTGCGGAGGCATTGGGACACAGTTGCAGCCCTCCCTGAACTTGAATCACGCCATTCAGGCCTCTCCCTCCGTAGAAAAGCTCTGAGCGGTGGTACGTAATGATACTGCTCCTGTGAATTATGGAAGATAAGCTCTTAGTCCTGCTACTTCTGGCAGGGGCGCGTCGGATAGGATCTAGTTCCTTCACTGATCCCTGATGAGGATTAGTCCAGTCCAGCTGCGACTATGCTTCTCCTTATGATTGGTAAGTCTTTCTTAAGCTCTTGTGATGCTGTTCGTTCTGTTTAATGTCTTTAATATGTTGCTCCTATTTATGCCCGCAATAATGTCTCTCTTCTGTTTTCTTCCCTTAGATGGAAACCCGGCCTCAATGCAGCTGTGAGACGAGGCCGGATGGAAGATGGATGCTACCGCAATGTTCAACAGCAGGTAAGTGATGGTTTAAGGAAATGGCTAAGTATGGCGAAGCGCAACCTTAAACTCACTGTTTTTTCGATGTCTAACCTTGGGCCTCATTTCGAGTTGGGCGGTAAGGGTTTACGGGCACCGGTAAGGATGCCGGTGCCGGTAAACCCTTACCGCCCAATTCCGAGTTCCCTTAGCGGGATCCGCAAAGGACGTGTGGTCTGACCACACGTCCTTTGAGAGTCCTGCTAAGGGACTTGCGCGCTAATAACGGGCCCGCTATTTTTATTTATTAGCGCCTTCCCCATTGAGCCCTGTGGTCTCTACAGCCCTTACACAATCCTGGAGGTTCAATATGTGGCATGCCTGAATATCTCAGATAAACCACCTGCCAGCTCCAGTACAATCAGCATGCAATAGAAGACAACTAACTACATTAGTTTCTGAGATTCGGTACGTGACAGATGGACTCACCTCTCCCCAGCCACCTACAGGATCCTGAAGGTTTTGCTTGTGATAGGACAGCTGACGGATACAGTTGTTCACAGCTACACTGCTCCTTCCTGGAGCCAGTTCTTCTTCGGTCATCTCAACCCAACCAAGTGAGCGGACTGCAAAGCACTAAAAAAACAATACAGCTTATGATGCAAACAGTCCAAATCCAACATGCTGCACAGTAAAGACAGATAAGCAGCATACACAATCAAAGCAAATGGAGGGGTCCAAAGTGTTAAAGATATTTCAATACAATTTAAAAACACAAATGTATTTTCCAATATGGAGGTACTGTATGTGCATTTATCATGAAATAAGAGGTGTACTGAGTTTCAAATTATGAGTCACAATACTCATTTATATGATTTATTTCAATTGGTGCATTCCAACACTGTCTTGAATAGATTACTATTATTCGATTAAACAGTAGCAATAGCTGTAGTACTGCAAAGAGGTGGCAGAGCAAGGGCATACGACCTTTTAGCAGTGGCAGGGCTGCTAAGGAGTGCTTTCATGTTCTGGATACGATACATCTAAGGATGAGTCATTACAAGGTATTCCAAGTGCTGTGGAGCACAGAAAGTGCATCTTGAAAGCAGGGGAATCGATAGAGTATGGTGCATGCATACAAATGAAAGAAAGAAATAGTGCATCAATGAACTTCTCCCCTCCGGTACTGTTTGGCACATTGTTTAAAATGTTTGGTGTGGCACAATCATCAATACTTGCATCTCACTTTTCAGCCCTCACCCTCCCCCCCCCTAGTCCTGTGAACATTGAAGGGCACTGGCATGCTCGCCCTGCATCCCAGGGCATCTACAGTCTGGAAAGCATTTAGCCCTTAGAATGTTGCCATCAGCCTGTCACTCCAGACTACCACCCCCAGTTCATTCCTGCAGGCCCACTGCAAATTCTGGGCAACCACAATCCAGGAGCAACAGTTGTCTTTCTTCTCCAGTCTGTCGTTATGAGTCCACTGGTTGTAGAATTTACCACTTCTAGCTTTGCCACGGTCTGCTCTCCCCTATCTTTGGCAGTATCGGATGTTGTAAAGGGATGTGCTGGATTAAGTTGCCTTCCATCTGCTGGAAAAGCTGCCTGCACTGGACACTTACCGAGGAGCTCCATCTGGGCCTTTCTTAGCATCGCCAGCTATACTTACCAGCCTCTCGGTGGGTAACTTTATACTGCCTTTTGTAAACCAGGTGGCTTGTTCTGCCATCTCCTTATCCTAGCTTTGGATCCCTTTCTCAATTTGTTTGACCTGCACAAACATGTTGCTTTGAGGAGGTGATTTGTCGTGTGTCTGACTTCCATCAGCCGGCAGTCTCCCTCTCCTACTTCCTTCTTTGTGTCGTGACCTACTTCGATATCATGCACGTTCATTTTCCACTAACGTGCATCTATCCCGTCCCTCTCTTGCAGACATCGCAATCCATCCTAATTCTTCCCCGGTCGTCGTTTCTTCTGTTAGGTCATTTTCACTTGATTCGTTCTATCCTCTCCTCATTCCTTCTGTTAGCCTCCATTAATCTTGGCAGACCTCTTCCTTGCAGTCTGCCCACGATTTTGTGTTTTACATACATTGCAATGGCATTTGAATAAATCCTACTCTTCAGAATTAGCTGCATTCTCCCCTCTACATACAGTCTGATATTTATTTATACTGCACCAAATACCTATCCCATCAATCCATTATAACCTTTAACCTCATCGCTTATCCTTCCTTCTCGATCTTCACGACACTCACGAAGACCATAGTCGGAACTTCCCATTCCGACCATATAATATTGCCTCCCTTTTTAAGTCTAAAATTCAAAATCTGCACTCTTCATTCTCCCTTGCTTCTCCTTCACTGCCACATCTCAGTCTGGTTCTAACAGCTCCTATTGTTCCTGTTATACTTCTTCTGAATGTCTCCTCTTATTCTTCTGCTCCAATGCTCAAACCGCACTGTTTCCCCATCCTATCCTCTTCCATCTGTCCTTATTCTCTCAGTATTCTTCACTTCCATTCTGGAAAGACTTCTCTCTCCCCCCACCCCCTGTAGTATTTTCCTCCATCCTGTAAAACAGGCCATAAAAAGCCTCAAACATGCTCTTTCTCCGATTACTGATCTCTAGCTTCTTCCCTTCCTCTGTAAACCACTTAAGCATGCAGTCTAGTATCAACCATCTATCATAACTCCAACTCTCTTGCCTTCACTCCAATCTGGCCATCCTACATAACTGCTCTACCGCATGACACTGCAAGCATTCCTCTTATTCTCCCAGACTTTTCTGCAGCTTTGGACATGGAGGATCATACAACACTTTCTTTTTTCCTTCCCATTGTGTAACTGGGTCTGCTGCTCCTTGGTTCTAGTCCTATTGCTCTAATCAATTCCACTCTTGCCTCTTGGATGCCACTGGTGTCCCCTCTCCATGCGTTTTCGTTTCCAATAAGATTCATATACTTGACACTTTTATTATTCTCTCCTCATCCCCTCTATTCCTTTACTCTTGCGTTGGGCCTACACCAACCATATGCTGATTTTCCTCAAATGTGTATCTTATTATACCTTCTCCGATTATCTTCACTCTCTTTCTGCCATGAAGATATGGATGCTCACCAACTCTTCTTCTAAACTCTACTAAAACTGAGCTTTTTGCTAACCCTTCAAAACATCACCCTCTATCCAAGTCTCTTCCTCTCTCAACTTTCCAGGGATCTTGGTGTCATCCTTGATTGCGCACTTTCCTTTTTTGGTCACATTTAATCTTGCTTATTCTGGCCATTTTCAACCTTGGAACTGTAAAGACTGGAAGGGGGTATCAGTACTTGTGCTCTCTATATGGTAGGGTAAAGGCACAGAACACCCCAGCCAAGGCTCTCAATTTGTTAGAAATGGACAATCAGCCAGGCTTAAGCTTTCAGGTGATGCAGGCAGGTTTTTAAGTACAGTGAGTCCCCAGGCCCCCACAAAGGAATGTCCACACACTGTTGGGTGAAAACAATCTTTAAATAAAATATGATTCAGAATTGACATGCATTACTTACCGTAACTGTATTTCTGATGATTGTATCGGCTTAGATTCACATGCTGTGCCTATAGACCGACATCCAGTGGTAACCGCAGAATTGCATCGTGTCTTCCAGGGACCGAAAGGGGACGTCGGCATAGGCGTGTCTGTAACAATATCCCTATCGTGTTGTGTAGTGTACCCAAAATCCCTCACGCGCCGAGGTGCCTCAGATTGTATTTTTTCCTGCCATAAGGGAGCCCAAGGCTATAGTGAGTGAGTACATGAAGAAGAGAGAAGTAGTAAAATGTCTATGTTCCTTTCACCCCGAGCGGGGAGGCAGGGCGGGCGCATGTGAATCTAAGCAGATACAATTGTCAGAAATGCTATTACGGTAAGTAATGCATGTCTTCTGATGCTTGTTAATCTGCTTATAATCACATGCTGTGCATAGACTAGCGAGCAGTACCCAGAGTTGGAGGTGGGTTGTGAGAAGGAACAGTAGAGAAAAGATGTCTTAATACTGCTTGTCCCACCTGAGAATCAGACCTAGAATGAGTGTCTAGGCAATAGTGTTTTGTAAAGGTGTGTACAGAACTCCAGGTTGCCCCTTTGCAAATGGACTCAAGGGGAAGATTTGCAATGAATACTATGGATGCCCCAGTGCATTGAGTAGTGTGTGCTCTTGGCTTGAAGGGCAGTTCTCTCTTAGCAAGAGTGTAACAGTGTGATGCATTTGACAATCAACCTTGAGATAGCGGATTTAGAGACAGGACCCCCCTTCTCTACCAGCTGCCACCGAAACGAAAAATTGGTTGTTTTCCCCAGTTGTTTAGTTCTTTCCAGGTAGAACATGGCTGCCCTGCGCACAACCAATGTGTTTAGTGCTCTTTCAGCCATGCTAGTGGGATTCTGGAAAAAAGTAGGTAGTTCAATCGACTGGTTCACATGGAACTTCGAGATGAATTTGGGTGCAAATCAGGGGTGCGTGCGCATAACTACCTTATCCCTGTGGACTGTAACAAAGGGGTCTAAAACAGAAAGTGCCTGTAGTTCGCTAACCCTTCTAATAGAAGTGATAGCCACTAGGAAGGACGTTTTATAAGTCAGGTCTTTTAGACTTGCTTTATGCATAGGCTCAAAGGGAGCTCCCATGAGTCTGGTCAAAACCACATTTAGGTCCCACCCAGGAGGTGGGTGAGAAATGGGAGGATAAATCCTCTTAACCCCTTCCATAAAGGCCTTAATCACTGGTATCTTACACCACACCACCTTTTGTTGTGATGTGGTGTAGGCTGACAGTGCAGCCAGATTTATTTATTTCCATTTATAAAGCGCACAGCTGCCCTAGGGCATCGTGACGCTGTTACAGTATATTCACTTGGGTGCAGGCAAAAACAGTGTACAGTTCTCAGTACAGGGTCATACACATAAGTCAATAATCCTTGGTTACAGTGGAACAAAAAGTTATTTGAATAGTATGGTTTTCAGAGCCTTTCTAAAGGCTAGGAGTGATGTTTCTTTCCTGAGTTTGGGAGGTAAGTTCCAAGATTTTGGTGCCAATACTTCATAGCTGGTACAGCCGGCTTTGGCTCTGTTAAAGACAGGGACCGCAAGTTGGTCAGAGTAGAGTTCTCGCTTGGGTTTGAGTGATTGTGCAGGATGTATTCGATCCGCTAGGTACCGGGACGCCGATTGGGAGAGACATCTGTGTGTGATTGTGAGCGCCTTGAACAATATGCGTTCTTTGATAGGGAGCCAGTGGGCATCTTGTCTGGCCTGGGATATATGCTCTCTCCTGGGGATACTGAAAGCAGCTCGGAGAGCATTATTTTGCACAATTTGTAACCTTTATGTTCTTGGCAGACGTACCTAATAGGAGGACACTGCAGTAGTCCAGTTTGGCTCCTATGGTGGCTCTGGCAATGTTGAGACAGTTCTTGGCGGAGAGGTAGGGTTTTACCGCATTGATGATTTTAGTGGTGTGAGCTGCTGATGAGGAGATGTAGCTAACTTGTTAATTCATGGAGAGGGTGGAGTCGAGAAAGACACAGTGTTTTTACTGCAGTTGAGACTGGGATGACAGCGTTTTCGATGCTGAAATTGCTGTATTTGGTGTCAAGTTTTTTTAAGGTTTCCTTGGGGCCTACAATTAGGAGTTCCGTTTTATCCCTGTTAAGGTATAGGCTGTTTACCGCCATCCAAGTCTGGATGATTGCATAGGTCTATTGTAGTGTTCTGAGGTCTTTCTCGTAGTCACCAGATAGAGGGAGGAGGATTTGTGTCTCATCGGCATAATTGGTGAACGTTATGACGAGACATTCCAAGTCATTATATAAGGGCAGGGTGAAGAGGTTGTTGAGGGTTGGCGAGGTGCATGATCCTTGATGCACTCCACAGCTGATGGGAGAGGGAGCGGCTGATGCCTGGTGTGAGAAGACCCTCATGGCACGGCCCTCTAGAAAGGAAATTATCCATCTGGTGGCTTCGTGGGAGAAGTGGGCAGAGTTAATGAGGTGGTTTTCTAGCTTTTTGTGGTCGACCAAGTCGAACGCTGCTGATAGGTCTAGGAGCAGGAGAAGCCAGATTTACCATTGTCCATGTTTTCTAGGAGCCGATTTTTTAAATCTAGCAAGGCTGATTCTGTGTCGTGGGTGAAAACCAGATTGCCTCTTGCCCAGGATGTTGTGCGATTCCAGATAGGCTTGTATCTGTAGGTAAGCCGCTTTATCAAGAATTTTCAGAAGGAATGGCACAGTGGTGATCGGTCTGTAATTGTTGGGGGAGTCTGGTCAAGTGTGGGCTTTAAAACCTTTAGGGAATTGAAGACCAACCCAGTGTACAGGTACAGCACAATGTGTGTGGGTGAGCAATCAATGGGATTTACACCCTTGGAATTACACCAGATGACAAAACGTTTCCATTTGCTGGCATAGCAATAACGTGTGTTCCTTGTTCCTAGCTTCCCTGAGTATGTCCATGCACCTCTGAGGGAGCTGTATGTGTCCAAACTCTGACCTCAGGAGCCAAGCTGCGAAGTTCACAGTTTGTGGGCATGGGTGTAGGGCCTCCCCCCTGTCCTGAGACAATATGTTGTACGGGCAGGGTAGTTTCACTGGTGGGGAGAGGGACATTTCCATCAGATGAGCGAACCAGGGTTGGCGGGTGTTAGGCAGAATGATATGCAGTACCCTTTGGGAACACCACACACAATTAAGACTACACGTGACAGTACAAATTCACATTTGGTACAAGCCTGTACTACAGAGTTAAAGTGGTAGCAGTAGCGGAGCAGCCAGACTTATCTCAAGAGTAGTGAGCAGTATCAAATAGTTACACAAAGGACAGCAATTACTATGATTCAAGCAAACACTGACTCAAGGTTTTCAAGTAAAAGAATATACATTTCTTTCACTCTTCAGTTGTATAACATTACACTATTATAAGCAGTTAAAAAATATCTCTTAATACACCACACCACTTCCCTTAAATTCAAGACAAGTTAAGCTCACAAAATGAAGTGGGAGCAAAATGGCACTCCAGCAATTTAAAAGGGTGTGATTTAATTTCTCTTAACTTTCTTTCCCTCCAACAGTTAAGTACTCAGGGCAAGGGTAATTTGAACAAGAGGAACTACAGTGATAGAATCTGGTAGAAAAGGCTTAGGGCCAAAGTCAATGGGTCAAAAGTCTTTTGCTCAAGATCACACAGTTCAGGGTAGTTCGCGGTAAAGTTTGTGGCACACATTCCGGACGAGGTTGGTTGATAGAAAAGTTAGTTCAAAGAGAAGAGAAGGACAAACCCTCGGATTGGCGAAAGATTTCAAACACTTTCACCACGGTTGACCATAAACGGAAAACCGGATTTGCACAGTACCTTAAAACTGAGAGGGAACTGTAGCTGAAGTGGACGTTCCTGGTGGTTCCTGCAGGCTCACGGTTCCTGAAGCGACTGTCGGACTGACACAAAATAGGAAGCTGAAGGGTCCAGCGCCACCCAGGGAAGAAGCCAGCAGCAGAGCAAAACAAAAAATAAAAGGTGCGCTCCTTAAACCCCAAGCAGGGTCTGACCTTCCTGCCTATCCAGCCCACTGTAGCTCTGTACAGCTAATTGGACCCGAGGAGGGGTCCTGGCTTGCAGTTTGGGTAACTGGTTGGTCCCACCAGCTCAAGGGAAGAAGTTTCTTGGAGGATCTTCTCCGTCGTCGGATTCTGAAGATTCAGACCTGCAGCAGGGCTTCACGGGGTGGTTCAGTCGTTGTAGGGGTCCTCTTCTGTCAACTCCTCGTTGGTTCTTTCGTTCCAGTGGCGACTCTGTCTTTCCAGTCCCAGAGACCTGCTTTTTATGTAATTTTCCCCCATTCATGCAGCCTGGCTGTCAATCACACAGCAGGGTGGCTGTCCTGGCAAGGACAGTCCCCTCAGCCAAACAGGAGTGCAACTTGGGTTACTAAGGCAACCCATGGCAGGAGTCCTAAGACCCCTCCCTCACATCCTGCCTACCTAGACTTTCAGGCGCCTTAAGGAGGGCTTCTGTGCAGAAGCCCTCGAAAAGACAGCGAACAAAGGAATCATCCCCGGTTTGGCGCGCAGAGAAAAACACGAGAAAGACTTGACCAAAAAGAAATGGCGAATAAACCCAGCCAGAGCCAAAATAAAATGTATTTGGTCAAGCGGGTTTATGTTCGAGGCTAATATAATAGCCTAAAACAATACCACGTTTATATAAGATAATCGTGGTACGAAAAATAGGGTAGTTACCACGGTCAACAGCCAAGTCTTGATGTAAAGGGAGTGAAACAAGGCTCCAAGAGACAGACAAAAAGGGATAAGAATTAACCCTTTCCAGTACTCTATGTAAGATGGGGTGTACTGGGTCTGTGGTTTAAAGTGACTAAAGTAAAGGTAATTGCAACTTCACCTTTTCTGGGGCACAGTAGTCAGCCCTAGAAAAATGGAGTCAGGGGGAAGTCTAAAAGACAACCCTGTGTTACTGCACTGAAGGTGCTGTGTAACACACATGAAAAATATGAGGCCATGGAGTAGGTGAGGCTCCAGTGCTCAAGATCACAAAAAGTGAAAACGCACACAGCAAAACACATGAGGACTCATTAGGTAAGGGAAATCAGCCATTTATGAGAATTCTCCCTAACAGTGGGCCCACCTGGGGGCCACCAGTATCATGGTAACTGATTCCTGGTGCATCTTGTGCACTATTTGTTGATAAGGGGAGTCGGGAGAAAAGCGTAAACAAATTTCCCCGACCATGTTATCCAGAGACCGTTCCCCTTGGAGCGGTTTTGGGGGTATCTGGAGGCGTAGTCTTGGCATTGGGCGTTCTCCTGAGTTGCGAACAAGTTGATCTCTGGGAAGCCCCATTCTGCAAAGACGTTGGAAACAATGTCTTCGTACAGACGCCATTCGTATTCTTCGGGCAGAGGAAAATCTCTGCTGAGCACGTCTGACAGAAGATTGAGTTCCCCTGGAACATGTTGGGACATCAGAAACATCTTGTGTCTGAGAGCCCACATCCAAATGTTTTGGGACAGCTTGGATAGCCCTGGAGAGTGAGTGCCTCCATTTGTTCAGGTAATACATTGCTGTTGTGCTGTCCATTAGAATCAGCACTGTCTTCTCTTGAAGTTGCATCTGAAATGCCTTGAACACAGGGCGGTGTGTGTTCAGGTCTGTGTGAGCCCGGCAGGAAGCGGAGGCCGCAGGGCGGGGGAGAGGTGGCAGTTGGAAAGTGTGCATCCTAGCTGCTGCCTTCACCTTGCACCGGGAGCTGTAACTGGGCATACATCTCTGCCAACCAACCAACCTCTCCAGCATGTCTGCTCCCGTGCCAAGCCGCGCCCGGGTTTACACAGAGGTGAACACACACCGCCCACGAGAATACTGGGACTACGAGTCCCAGTTAATAGCTCCAGTAGATTTATATGGTTGGACGCTACCTGAGGGGACCACACTCCATGTGCTGTCTGCTGAAGCAGGTGAGCCCCCACCCCGTGAGAGATGTGTCTGTCGTGAGAGTGGCTTCCACTGCGGGGGTTGTGAAGGTTTTCCCCTTCAAGAGGTTTTCTCTTGAACACCACTGCAGAGGGAACAAGGGCTGGCGAGACAATTACCAGATCTTCCCATTGTCCGCTGGCCTAACACCACTGGCTGTTGAGCCACTCTTGCATGGGACGCATGCGCAGCTGTGCGTGGGGAAGCAAGTATATGCACGACGCCATAATTCCTAGCAAGTGCATGGCCTTGCGTACCGTCACCTCCCGACTGGCTACATATTGAGGGATCTTAGAAAGCATGCTCTGAACCCTCTCGTTGGAGGGGAAGACAAGGCTGTCTTCCGTCCGAATTAGAGCTCCCAAAAACTGTTTTTTTTTACTGGGGACTAGACTGGATTTCTTCTCATTGATCGAGAAACCCAGACTGAAAAAAAAGATCTACTGTTTTTTGGGTGTTTGAAAAACATGTGTTGTACGAATCCCCTGTGATGAGCCAGTCGTCGAGGTAAGGGTAAACTGGGACAGATAGTGTGCGCAGGTGTGCTGCAGCCACCGCCAGGACCTTGGTGAACACCCTTGGCGCCGAAGCAATGCTGAAAGGGAGTACCTTGAATTGGTAATTCCTGTCCTCTATCATGAACCTTGGATATTTCCTGTGCGCTGGCAACATTGAAATGAACAAGTTACTTATCTTACCTGGTAACGTTCTTTCGATGGGATGTTCCTCCGACGTATTCCACATCGAATCCTCCCAGCCTGCCCCGCTACAGAATTTCTTATGCGATTGCAGCTTACGTTTCCACAAGGCTTTCTGGAGTCATACTGGCAGGAGATTTGGTGCCACCCGTTCTGGGAAAAAACTACAACTGAGGCTACGGTTGCCGTGCATCCTATATATAACACCCAGTGATGTCGAACCTCGACGGAGGCACTCGAGGGACAGCGTATCGACGTCATCGACGCAGGACGCCAATGCCAGAAAACTTTCCGAAGCAGCATAGCTGTGGGCATTACTGTCATAGATGTGGAATACGTCAGCAGACAATCCACTCGAAATGAAAGTATTCATCTTTCATTCCCAATGTTGCCATGTAGTCCCCTTGTTTCAACAGCGGGATCACCTCCTGTAGTGTTACCATGCAAAACTTCTGAGGTTTTATGAACTTGTTCGCTGGGCGCAGGCCTAGAACAGGGCGCATGGTGAGGTCCTTTTTGGGTACAAGGAAGTACACTGAATAAATACCCTAGTTGACCTGAAGAATAGGGACAGCTTCTATGGCGTCCTTTCCCAGCAACGCTTCCACTTCTCGATTCAGGATTTCCAGATGGTCCGGTGAAAGGCGCCGTGAGTGTGGTGGTCTGAATTGTGGAGGTCGCGCACCAAGATAAATTACTGGTGTATTTCCTTTTGCTATGAATGACAAATCCAAAAGTTGTGTTGTATTTGATAAAGTTTTTTATTTAGAATGTTCAGCCCCTCTTGGATGACACGTGTTTAGGCGTACAACCTGCACCTTTTTCAAATCCGGGCCTTTAATGTGTCATTACGGTTCACACAAAGAATAATGTTCTTGTTGTAAATGAAGCACTTTTAGTCTTGGGCTCAATCCCACCTGAAAATTCTGATGCTCGCGCTACAAGCGTCGGGTTTTGCAAAATTCAAAATAAAAAACGTTAATCAAATACAACAGAACTTTTGGATTTGTCATTCATAGCAAAAGAAAATACACCAGTAATTTATCTTGGCGCAAATAAGTGAAGGCATAGTTGCAACTTTTCCTACAGTTTACAAACGGAGTAGAGGAACTCAGTGTCTCCGTAGTGACCTACACTCATGCGACAAAGAACCAACCACAAAAGACAAAAATCCTAAAAAGGCTAATAATCACCAAGTAACCCCGATTTGGTCGCGAAGGTACAGGCCTATGATATCTCAAAAAAGTTCCTCAATGTTAGAAAACTAGTTTCTTCAATAGGCTTAATGATGAGTGAGGCGTGAGTTTCGGGTTTAAACCCTAAGGTACGCAGCCAAGCGTGCCTTTTGAGTAGGGTCCCTTAGGCCAGAGACCTGCCTGGTGTTTCAGCCGTGCCCAGAGTGTTCTTTATCACATTCTGGTTCACCTGCCTTCCCTTGGCTACAATAGAGAGATGTTTGGACCCGGCGGGTTCTGGGACCTCCTGGAGGCCCTCCTGGAGAAGGTTCCACGGAGCGTCAGCATAACTTGCCAACAGCATGGTATTATTTGCTATACGCTTAGTGTATGCAGCTGCCAAGGTGACTCGTTTGCCTAAGGAATACAACCTCTTGGATTCCTTGTCTGGGGGGCCACTCCGGTGGCAGGGGGTACCCCTGCTCTTTTTCAGGTGGTAGGCACTACCAGAGAATCGGGGATGGCGTGCTCTTTAATGTATTATCGGTCAGAAGGAGACGGCCAAAATCATTTTTCAACTCTTCGGTTCACTGCCCGGGTTTGAGCCGGTGATACCAAGGAGGGAGCCGACCTTCTCTTGATGGAATTAAGGAGGGGAATGGCTTGGCTAGATGGAGGCTTCTCCTTAAGAATATCCTCTACAAAGTCCTGCTCAGGCACAGCCTCTTGAGTAGAGATCTGAAAATGTACAGCTGCATTCTTCAACAGAGTTGAAGGCCATCTGGTCATCTAGAGGCGAGGCCCGACGAGCCGGAGTGGACAGAGGGGAATCCAAACACAATACATCACTGTCCTGATCTTAATGGGGAAGTGTCCATGGGTCCGTTCCCTCGTGCTGGGTTTCTTCCCAATTGTCTGTGGCATCCGTCTGTTCCTCCTCATAATTCTGTAGAAAGGAAGTTTCTTCCTCTTCATTGTAAATGTCCCTATAGGTGTCCATGTGGACAATGTCTTCATGCTGGATGGGGACAGAAGGCTGATCTTCCTGATAATGAGAAGTAGATTGAAGGTTAGGCTCTCCACAGGACCTTTTCGGGGGAGGATGAGCAGTAAAACTGATTCTCTCCGGACGGTCCATAAAACCCGCAAATTTCTCCCTTGTCCATTTGAGAACCCAGGATGGCCTACGGGTGGAAAAAAGTCGTCTTCTGCTCTATGGTGCTTAAAAGTGTCTCTTTGGGTGTTGGAAAGAGGCTCCTGACTGTCCTCCTGAGTATCGTGAGAATCGGGGCCCCATGGCGTATCAAAAGATTTGTCCGCAGCTTGCACCATGATTTTCGGCGGAACCGGGATAAGTCCCACCGAAGCCGTAATCCTCTCAATGCTGTACTCGATAACCACTGAATCGGCATGAGTTAAAGGTTCTGATGGTCCATCGGTAGGTGTATTGCCTTCCGCGGCGTTAGGGGGCCTAGCGGTCGGTTTTTCGACTAGAGGCCTAGTCATGATTTTTGGGCCTACTGCGGCATTCGGGACTGTCGTAGCGTCGGATTTCCGCGCTTCGACGTGTGAAGCTTTTGGAGTAGCGCTCTTACTGTTTTTGATTGCCAAGACGCAGCTGCGGAATGCGGGGAAGGCTTTGGATCTGCACAATCCGAGGAAACTGCCGAAATTTTCAACGGCACTGCTGCCGCTTTCACCTTTTTTGACGAGGACATCGAAATAGGCGTAGGGGTCGTGTGCTTAGTGAGATGCGCTTGTACACCCCTGTCGCCGGGTGTTGTCCCTGAAGCATGACCAGAGTCAGGCCTTAAAGGGTCGGGGACGGGCGTGGCGGACCTAGAAGTGTCTGCTTCAAGGTCTATTACATCCGCAACAGATGTTTGGTCATCTGAAGTGCCCCCGTCACTCTCAGCGGGTGTGGCGGTGGGGGAAGGGGGTTCCACCGTGACATACCATACACGGCCCACCGTTTTACACGGCACTCCTTAAGGGTCTTAGGCCGAAGGAGTTTTCAGGCCGCACACTGCTTTTCGCTGTGATCCAAGGGGAGACAGGCGTTACATGTCCTGCGTTCATCCTTCCAAGGATATCTGACCCCACACTTCAGGCAGAACGTAAAAGGAGTCCTTTCCATAGCAAAAGGGGAAGATGACTAGACCAACAGGGTAAAGAGGGGGAAGGAACAAGTTAGTTACCTGTAACTGTTGTACTCCAGCATGGGTCTGGCATGGATTCACATGCTCATGAATATTCCCCATAGTCGGGCTGGGAATCCTCGGTAAAGAAAAAAAACAGTTTCAGTTAGTTTCTGAACTGTCTTTCTACTAGTAACCAATCACTGGTCTCTGGGTCATACTGCCCCCAGCCAATGACTGCCCTCTACCTAAGCCCCTCCTCAGGCAGCCATCTTCAGATTTGGTAGCACATAAAGTGGCAGTAGGACCAAGAGAAGAGCCGCAGAAGGGTAGGTGGGAGGGTTCGGATGTGAATCCATGCCAGACCCATGCTGGAGAACAGTTACAGGTAAGTAACTTGTTCCTTCTCCAGCATGGGGTCTGGCATGGATTCACATGCTCATGAATATAAGAATACATAGAAGTACACACATGCACAAACACGGGAGGTGGCAAGGCTCAACATTAAGCATTTCAACAACTCAACATTAAGCATCTCTTACCTCCTCACCAGGCTCACCTTCAAGTGAACAGGCTGCGCAGAACTGCCTGGCCGACTCTGAACTCCTCCCTGGAGTCCCGGTCGACGCAGTAAAATCTTTTGAAGGTGTGTGTCGACCTCCACGTAGCAGCCCTGCAGATGTCCAGCAGGGGCACACCAGACAGGAACGCCGTTATAGCAGCGATCGCTCTGGTTGAGTGGGCTCTCGGGCGGCCGGGCAAGGGTCGGTTTGCCAACCGGTGAGAGTGCATGATGCAGCCGGAGAGCCATCTGGAAATGGAAGCCTTCAAGAGGGCCTTCCCTTGGTTCACAGGTCCAAAGTTCACAAACAGCTGTGATGTCTTCTGAAAACTCTTTGTGCGGTCCACGTAGAACTTCAGCGCTCTAGCCACATCCAGCAAGTGCAAAGTCCTCTCATTCGGCGATGAAGGCGACGGGAAGAAAACAGGCAACACCAAGGGCTCGTTGAGATGGAAGTCCAACGGCACCTTGGGCATGAAGGAAGGGTGCGTCCTCAGCATTACCCTTGTCCCGTGGAATGTCAGGTATGGAGGTTTACAGGAGAGGGCCTGGATCTCTCCCACTCGTCGTGCGGAGGTGTTGGCCACAAGAAACGCTGTCTTCCATAATAGGAACTTCAACGGTGGCGAATGCAGCGGCTCAAATGGCTGCCCCATGAGCCTGGTCAGCATCACGTTGAGCTGCCACGCCGGGGCCGGAGCCTTCACTGGCGGGAATGATCGGAACAGTCCTTTCATGAACTCCTTAACCAGGCGATGAGACCATAGAGATGGCCGCCCCGGAGTTCTGGTGTAGTGGGAGATAGCTGCCAGATGGATCTTGATGGAGGCATGTGCCAGCCCCGCCTTGGCCAGCGAAAGCAAGTACGGCAGCACTTGAGGGGCCGTAATACGCAGAGGGTTAATTTTCTGTGCATCTTCTTGAGCCTGAAGCTTTATTCATGACAATCCCTTTTCGAAAACCAAATTGTTGCATGTGGAGTATCCGATTTGCTTCTGCCCATTCCTCAATTTTCCAAAGGACTATTCCTGCAAATATTTTAGAATCCGCGTCCATGATAGATATCGGACAGTAATTATATGGGCGCCTTCTGTCCCCTTTATTATATATGGGAACAATATAGGAGATCCTCCAGGAGGAAGGAATAGAACGGGTCAGTATAATGTCTGAGAATAATATATAGAGAGCCTTAGCCCATTATTCTGGGTTTCTCTTCAATGTACTGTTAGTAAGCCCATTTGGGCCAGCAGCTCGAGAGGTATTAGCAGCCTTGATCTGTTTTTCTATATCATCAACATCAAAGTTACATAGCCAGTTTCCCATTTTGATTGTTTCTAAGTTATTTGTCATAGCAAACTTTCCTTCATATAATGTAGAGAAGTGAGTAGCCTAGACGTCCTCTTGTGCACATACAGTTTGTAGCATTACTTGTGTTTTTTCCAACATATTTATTAGCATCCAAAATTGGCGGGCAGATGAATCTCTTAATGCCGTTAACATTGTTGTATTATCTTTCTCCAGCATATACATCCTATGGGTTTTCAGCCAATTCTTTTTTGCTTGTTTGATAAAAAATAAATTGCCTTAACCTTTATATCCTGATGTTGGTTAGATTTTTGGATTGCTCTGATTCGACGATTTGTTTCATTTTTTTTCGCCCTTACCATAGGATCATGTTGGGGCCTTGTGTTACCAATTTTTTTAATTTTTACCGATCTGTCAATTAGACATTTAACATATTCGCAGAAAAAGGGGACTGTAAACGGTGTTAGTCTTACGGACAGTGGCGTACAATGATGTTCATAAAGAAAGGTGGAATTTAATTTATCTATGTTGCCATCATGCCATCCAATTCGATTCCCCCTGCATGGCGCTCTCATAGTCGTTGGAAGGGAATCCTGAATCTGTTCAGCGCAATTCCAATTCAGTTTAGCCTCTAAAGTGCGATGATCGCTCGCGTAAGATTCCCCCACACTGAAGTCAACACAGCGAGCTGCGAGTCTATCTGAGAGGAACATATGATCTATAGCCTATTTTTGTGTGCCATTCGACCATGTATGCTCAGCAGAGGTATCGAAAACAGGATTCATATGGGTGAGTCCCCAAGAATGGAAAAGTTTAGACCAGATGTGCCCCTGCATAGTTTTACAAGAGGTGGAATAGGGTGCCCCATCTATCGGTCCCGGTTTACCCATAGATCTAATAGAGATGGAACCCATCCTCTTGTGCATTCCCACACCATATATAATTTCCGAATTAAGGTCACCCAATATAATATCAAGACCTCTGTATTTGAGCAACATGTTCAAAAGGCAAGTATTTATGGACGGAACAATATTGTCCATTGCATTTTTTTTCGGGTTATAGTAAATGTTCATTATTAACATAAGATTCAAACAATATGAATTCCCATATTCCAATACAATTACCAAAACACCACTCGTGATAGTGAAAGATTCCATTATTCGCGTACCATTTGCTATTTTGACTTCTGTTAAGAGACCCCCAGATGATCTACCACGGGGCCCTATCGTAGCAAATTGGTATCTACATTCAAAACCGTCCAAATGAAGCGGGACTCTCAACCAGGTTTCTTGGATACAAATTACATCCATAGATTTAAGTTTAGTACCTACCACATTGGAGGTCATCAAGGTTGAATGGCCCCTAGAATTCCATGAAAGGATTTGGCAAAATTGTGTAAAATCTGTACAACTAAAGTTTCTTTCGCGTTGTTTGGATTTGAGATATAGATTCTCTCAAAGATAGCTCTAACAATCTCCATTCTTGATCATCACCACCCCTCGTAGGAGTATTGACATCCTTGTTCATACGACCCTCCTCCCGCAGTGGTGGCGCGTTGGGTTTCTGGTCTTTAGAATCCCTATCGCTATCCCAACCATAGCTGAAAACAAGAATGTCGTACCCCATCTTATTAAAGTGCTCCGTCTCCTGTGTTATGAGGTCAAAGATGTTTTGAGACCTTGGGTCTATTCTCACGTGATCAAGCCGCGTAGGGTGAATAAAGTCCACCAAACTAATGTCCGCCGAGGAGATCATTCTCAATTTTGGAGTCTCATTAAACAGTGAAAGGACACATGATCTATTTAGGGATGGCGGACCACCATTATCACATAGGTTATATAGCAAAATACTAGGGTAACCTGGGAGGGCTGGTTGCCGCCAAGTCATATTGCGCAAATCACTATCTTTAATGTGAATTGGTGTTGTTGAGTGTTGGCTAGACCTAGCATCAGCATCCTGATTATGTTTAGTTTGAGTGATTCTGGGGTTAAAAGGCTGTTCCAGTAAATTCCCTTGGACCCTTTGTGAGTTTTCCTCCATGCTTGGCGCGGTTATCAGAGTATGGTGTTTCAGAAGCTGCTCGCCATGCATGTTAATATTAATGGGGGCCTCCTCATGGTCCTGATGGAAATTTCTGTTTCTTTCCTCTAGACTTTCCTATTGGTCCTTATTTTTGAGGCTATATGCCTCTGGTAATATATCCAATAGAATTTTCTTAATGATCATTGGAAGGTCATTGTTGTGTTTCCCCGTTTCCTCTATTAGTTGTTGTGGAGCAGTTTTTAACCCTGGTAATACGTGGTCAATATAATCCCGTTTCTTGGTGTCGGCCAATTCCATTTTTGAAGTGGGCACCTTATCTGGCAAAAGCCAGACCACCACTTACTTCCCTTGTAAGTAAGGGATCCCGATTACCAACCAATGGTTGTGAGGTGAAGCCCAATCTATTAGATTCCAATTATGTCATCGGGGGTTCCTCCTTCTGATTTAGGATCTCCTGCAGTAAGATTTGGCTTGAGGTTGATTTTTCTAGTACTTTATAAAAGTTGGATAATTGGAGCTGTTTACTTCTTTAGTGTCCCCCGCCTTCAAACTGAGTGAGAGAAATCTGTTCTCCGGTCCTGGAATTGTATTTCCACCTGTGGCTGTATTCTCCCCCCCTTGTTCTGTCTTTATATTTTTTGTTTTTTGTGACTTTTTTTATTATTTTTTTAATTTTCCAAGACTGGGCAGGAAGGATTTAAATCAGGGATGACATGTACTTGCAGAGCCATTCGACTTTCTTCATTCAGCTGTGTCAGGTCTAACAGTGCAACCTCATTTGTCAGGACTTTGCATTCTTAGTTTTGTTTGAACCTTGTCCGGTATCTGGTTTTTCTTTAACTGTCTTTTTTTTGCTTTCAATGCCAAATGTTTTTGGCGTCTTGAGAGAGAATAACCCTCACATTCTTGCATTGATACATCATCTGTGTTTTGAGAGCCCACAACAGAATTGTTTACATTTTTGGACTTTTCCAAGAGATCTGTCAAGGCTGACGGACTATCTGGAGGATCTGGGGGGGATTTCGTTATCACCATGGTTGTTTCACCCTCCCCTCCAGTTGTTTTAAGGGAAGAAGACAAGATCAGAGTTGACACTCCCTGTTCTACTTTAGTCATTTTTTGGTGTAGTTCTTTCATTACCGTAAGAATTTGTTTATCCCCATCATCAAGTATTTTTGGAGTAATATTCGTAAGGGCAAAATCAGTCATTGTCGATTTGCTTACTGTAATTACAGCTGGACTAAAACTTGGACGATTGTTTAGATTTTCTCTAATCTGAGAGCCCTGGGAGTTAGCAGTCACATGGAAGGGTAAAGTTGTCTTCCCTGCTCCTGAGATGTTGGTACTGATTTTACTCATTAGGAATCCTTCGACCATATTAAGTTTGGATTGTGTATCTAATACAATCCGTTTCAGGTCTCTGATTTCCCAATGAGTCAGCTCATGTCCCTTATCTAGGAGATTTAATATCCTAGAAATTATTGGCAATGATTCCTCAAAGTGCTAGTCATTCTCAGGATTTGGGGAACTGGTCAAAGAACCCCTAGGAGGTGGTGAATGAACTCCGGACTCCGAAGTCAACATTTTATTATGCACCCTTGGACCCATTCCACCCTCATGCAAAGGCAAGTCCATATTTTCCTCCAGTGCCCATTTATGTCGCCCGGCCTCAGAAAAGATAGATGCTGACGGGAGAGGAAATTTCTCATTGGCAGAGAATATTCTATGTGGTGTTAAAGTCTGCGTTCGGGGAAGAGCATTAGAGGTGAACCTTGTCAACACCATTACGTGCTTGGTTGACAGGGGTAGAGGGTCCTCTTGAGAGCATTACACATTTGCTCAGTTCTGATTTCACAGTTTGTGACATCATCGAAACATCCAGTTTTGCATCCTCCGACTCCACAAGTTGCTCCACCGACTATTGTTCAGGCACAATCTCTCGAATACTCAAGAAACTAGTCTGAATGGGAACCTGTGAGTCAAACGATAAACCCACTGGAGTAAATTTGTCATCCTCATCCTCTGACATATTTCCCCTGTCCCTTGCATGTACCTGGGCAATCATGAGATAATTCCACTTCCTGTATGATATCAGTTTTTTAGCGGTTTTATTTATTTTTTTTTTTTTCATTTGCTGCCGTATTCATCAAAAGATCATTGTCCACCACCACCTCCCGAGTTATGTCCACAAGCTCTTTTTGATCATTTGTTTCGCCCCATCTCACCTCTACACTGCCAGACCGGCCAACTGCCACACTTCCGGTGGCACTTTGGATGCATGCGCGAAATGTGCGTGCCCACCGTGTTTATCAGGAAGAGGCTGTGGCTGGGGGCGGGCGCGGGCGCAAAAGGGGAGATCAAGAATGCAAAAAATAACACTTTAATAAATGTTACGTGCTACACGGAATGTAGGGAAACATACGTCAACTGCAATTCGAAAAATAAACCATTAATGACTGTATTTAAGAGTAAATAGCACACTCACCACACCTCACCCGCCCACCCGAACAGCCAAACAGCACACTTGGCAACACTTGGAAGCGCGCTGGATGCGCGTGCATGCAAGTTTTTATGGGAATTCTGGGAGTAGCTGGAGGTGGTGAGGGTGTCTATGACACACAATGCATCTAGCGGAAGAGAAAAGAAAAGAAGAAAAAGTCGTGTCAGAAACTAGGTGCCTGAACACGAACAAGCTTGCAGGCGTGATTTTAACATCAGGGAGGAGTCACCAGCCCAGCCTCGCTACGTACACACTGTTAACCAGCCCAGCCCACAGACACGTATCAGCACAGGATTTGTGATTAATTACATATATAATTACTCTTGTAATGGTAGTCCTTGAGAGCAGGTCCAGGTAGATGTGTTTCGCCTTAGAAAAACAAACAAGGCTTCCTCTTGCGCATACAGCCTCTTCCAGATAAAGGCGAATATAAGTCCAAACAGATAAAGTAGATCACAGGCAGAGTCCCATCCAAACGCCAAACAGCACACTTGGCAACACTGTCTTTCTACTAGTAACCAATTACTGGTCTCTGGGTCATGCTGCCCCATCCAATGACTGCCCTCTACCTAAGCCCCTCCTCAGGCAGCCATCTTCAGATTTTTACCGCACGTTCAAGTGTTGCGAGTCCTCATGCTGTAGCTCTTAAGCTTTTACTGCGTTTTGCGTTTTTTCGAAGAGTTTACTCTTATTTTCAGTCAATCGAGCCTCAAGCTCCACCGATTCTACTTCGGATCAACAGGGATGCATTTTCAGAATTTTCTACGCCCCCTCAAGGGCATCTTTTCGTTGAGTTTTCCACACCCGGAGGATTCCAGAAGATCCTTGAGGCCTAACCCGCGTGGACATGGCCCAGGACAAAGGAAGCATGACGCCTGTTGGATCCAAGCTGTTCAGGAGCTGCCCTGGATGCAGACTACAGAACGTCTTTGAGGATGAGCACTCTCGGTGCCTCTGCTGCCTTCACGACGACAAATCGCACGTGGAGAAGGACTGAGTTTTGTAAGAACATGTCTGAGCGGAAAATGAAGGATCGTCCTACTCGACTCACCAACTGGCTGGACGGGAAGAGTCCAGCAGCGGGTGAGAAGAAGAAATCCGAGCGGTCTTCTAAGACCTTTGAGGGAGCTCCGGCGACGGGGGCCCATCAAAAGGCAAAGCACCGCAAATCCGCAGGCAGCGGGAGCGCCGTTCGGCCGGGCTCCTCAGCTGCCAGGCAGGGCGCAGTATCACCGATGCCATCAGCCACGAGCCAACGCTCTGGCTCGGTGAAGAGGAAGTCGGAGAACCCGGGTAAGCTTCGGAAGAAGCCCCATTCGATCCCGACGGAGACAGCCGAAGGGGAGCGAGGCAGCGACCTTCCGCCCAAAGTCGTGAAGGCCCCGATTCACCCGGCTAAGGCCTCGATTGAAGGAGTTGTGGCGGCCCTGGCGAAACCTACGGAGGCTTCCCCAGTCCCGTTACTGGGCGACATCTGGGACGAGGGGCTGGCGCTCGTGAAGAACACGTCCACGGCTCCTGCTAAGAGAGACCGGTACGAGAAGTACCGGGTCACAGACTCCGCCCCTATGTGCCTCAGAGCACAGCCGTTCCTGGATTCAGTGGTCTCCGAGGCGGCCAAGAAGAAATCGGCGGGGGTGACGGCCTCAACTTCCACTTCCCCCCCCCGGACGGCGAGGGGAAGAAGCTGGACGCCAGGGGACGACAGGTCATCTTGTCGGCGGCAACGACTATTAAAGCGGCCAACGCCCTCGCGATCGTGGCACACTACAACAGGGAGCTGTGGTTCAAGATCACTCCCCTTCTGGACTTCCTACCCGGAGGATAAGAGGGCTGAGGCCCTGGAAATCCGACAGGAAGGTGACGTGGCTTCGGACCACGCCATTACGGTGGCCAGGGACATCGACGGCACAGGCTTTCGCCAGATGGGCAACAGTGTTTGCCTTCGCCGGCGCGGTTGGCTCAATTCCACCGATTTCTGCCAGGATGTGCAGACCCGGGTTCTGGGCATGCCCTTCGACGGGAACAACCTGTTCGGCAAGACAGTAGACAAGTCACTGCAGGCCATCAAGGCGGATACCAAGACGGCTCAGGCCTTCGGTGTTCTACAACGACGGCTGTCCTTTTGGAACTCCGGAGGCAAGCAAGGTGCCTCCAAAGGATTCGGCGGCGGTTCCTCGTACCGCCAAGTGGCCAGCTCCTCGTCACAGGAAGCCTACAGAGGATGTGGCAAGACCAGAGGATCCCGTCATCGTCGCCAAGGCCACAGCAAAACAGGACTGAACTGGCCGTGACGTCGGGGCCCCCACCCGAGTACCCCGGTGGGAGGCCGGCTGGCGAAATTCAACAGCGTGTGGGAATCCATCTCCACTGACCGTTTGGTGTTAGATGCCTTGGCCCGCAGGTACACTCTGGAGTTTCAAAAAAGGTGTCCCCGTATTCCACCAGTGGCCAGTAAGGAAAACCATGTCACACAACTACTTCTGGAGGTACGAGCAATGCTAAGAAAGGCAGCCATGGAACTCGTCCCAAAAAGGCTCTGGGGCTCTGGAGTGTACTCGCAGTACTGCTTTGTCTGGAAGAAGACCGGCGGTTGGCGACCCATCCTGGACCTTCGTCATCTCAAAAAGTACATCAAGTCCCAGAAATTCCGGATGGTCACCCTCCAGCATGTGCTGTGACAGGTGGACGAAGGCGACTTCCTATCATCGTTGGACTTGGAAGATGCCTACTTCCACATCCCCATTCTCAAAGGACATCGTAAATTCCTAAGATTCGTGGTTCAAGGGCAACACTATCAGTTCAAGGCCCTTCCCTTCTGATTGAAGTCGGTGCCCAGGGTGTTCACCAAGTGCCTAGCTCCAGTGGCGGCGCAGCTGCGCCTGCAGGGGATCCACGTCTACCCCTACCTGGACGATTGGCTCATCCGAGCAAAATCTAGGGAACTTGCTGTGTCGACCACACAGCGAAGACCGTCCAACTGCTCACGGATCTGGGATTCTCGATCAACCTCGTGAAATCCCACTTGGTACCGTCGCAAGACACCCTGTTCCTAGGAGCCAGACTCGACACAGTGGCGCGATTGGCTTTGCCGTCGGAGGAAAGGACGAAGGCCATCCTGGGCAAGGTACAACGGCTGTTGACCATGGACGTGGCCAGGGTGAGATCCATCAAGTCCCTACTCGGCATGATGTCCTCGTGCATCTACCTTGTCCGCCTAAGCAGGCTGCAGATGCAACCACTGCAGGAGTTCCTCGACACCCGTTGGATGGAAGCAGCGGGCAGCTTCGAAGACAGGATCTCACTCAACAAGACTTTCCACCAAGCGATCCGGTGGTGGGGCACCCGCACGCATCTATCGGCGGGCATGGACTTCCAGACCCCAGCACATCAGGAAACGGTGATGACGGACGCCTCCCTGGAGGGATCGGGAGCACACATCTGAGATCTCCACGCAAGAGGCCTTTGGCTCCCGGACGAGAGGTCACTACACATCAATGTCCTGAAGCTCCGATACGTGTTCTGGGCTTTCAGGTCATTTCTTTCGTCCCTCAAGGGCAAAGTGGTAAGGGTCTTCACCGACAACACCACCACGATGTTCTACATCCGTAACCAGAGGGGCACCAGATCCCCAGCCCTATCCAAGGAAGCGAAGGATCTGTGGCACTGGCCCGTCGCCCAATGGATGTTCCTGGTACCTTTCCATCTGGTAGGACTAAAGAACACCATCGCTGACTCACTCAGCAGGGAGCTGCGCTCGTGCCACAAGTGGGAGCTGCGGCGGGATCAAGTGGATCTCCTATTCCGACAATGGGGCAATCCCCAGATTGACCTATTTGCAACGGCGACGACGAACGCCAAGTGCCGGAGGTTCGCCAGCAGGTTTCCCCTGCAAGGGAGCATGGGCGATGCCTTGTCATTCCCCTGGGACGGCCTATTCCTGTATGCATTCCCGCTGTTGCTGCTGTAACAAATCAGTCAACTCAGACGGTCCCGGTGCAGGATGATCCTCGTCGCACCGGCTTGGCCGAGGCAGATCTGGTTCCCGGACCTTCTGGACAGGTCAGGGTCCCCCCCCCCGGTCAAACTACCGACAGACGCCAGGGAAGGAGGCGCCATCCTTCATCACGACCCAGGATCGCTGAACCTGCAGGTCTGGCTCTTGCAGCACTAGAGTTCAGAGGGTACGATATCCCGGCGGACTGCAAGGAGGTGCTTGCAAAGGCCAGGGCGTCCTCGACTCTTCAAGTGCTATCGACACAAATGGAAGAGGAAGGAATAGAACGGGTCAGTATAATGTCTGGGAATAATATATAGAGAGCCTTAGCCCATTATTCTGGGTTTCTCTTCAATGTACTGTTAGTAAGCCCATTTGGGCCAGCAGCTCGAGGGGTATTAGCAGCCTTGATCTGTTTTTCTATATCATCAACATCCAAGTTACATAGCCAGTTTCCCATTTTGATTGTTTCTAAGCTATTTGTCATAGCAAACTTTTCTTCATATAATGTAGAGAAGTGAGTAGCCTAGATGTCCTCTTGTGCCCCCTTTTTGGTTCATAAGAGAAGTCGTGCTCAGACAGGTTCTGGCCCTTTAAGACGAGGACTACCAGGTGCATGGAAGTTGGCCTGGCAACGCTGTTGTCCCGTCATTTCTTCATTGCCCCGCCTCCGGCGTGGTGCTAGTGTATTCACGTGATCACTATGCACGCTATGCACTCACGTGATTGTTTAAAAAGCGCCGCCGTGAATCACTCAGTGCTTCTGAACTTCCTGGTTTCCAGTGGCGTTACTTCGTACCATTGTTTCTTGATTACCTTCCCTCCCTTTTCCCGCCCTTCTTGGAACTGCCTTCCCGTGTATCGTACTTCGGACTGTCCCTGGATTCTGCCTGTCTTCTGTCTCCTTGGTTTTTGGATATTGTTCGCTGCCTTCATTTTACTGCTTTGACTTCGGAACGTCCAGGGACTATGAACTAGCCAACGTTTGTTGCCTTACGGATTTCTTTTCAGACTAAAGCCGCTTGGGAATTCCTTCGGATCTTGCGGGCTACCTGGTGATTTTGACGGACTTCATTTGAACTGCCTTGGATTATGGATTTCTTTTGGATTTAGTTGTGGATTCGCCTTTGGATTTGAAACCTTGCGTTTACTTAAGACTTGAGACTGCCAGTGAATTCTGCTTAGGCGTCCTCGTTCCGTCGGGGTAGATTCTGTTTGGATTCTCTGCATCCCACTACGGACCCACGAATCTTCATTGCCTCAACTGCTCCAGTACAGTTTCTTTCACGGTAAGGGTGTATTCTGAGCATTCACTTTGTAATTATTAGCCTGCCAATTCCAGTCGCTAGCATTTATTGTTGCATTTCCTTATTCACAGGGGTAAACTAGTAGATTGCCTGGCACACTCCCTTGGGTTTGAGAGTTCTTAACTCAAAGGTCAGTGCTCTGTTATTGATTGCTTACATTGTATTACTGTTACGGATTGTGGATAACTTCCATCACTTTCCTTGTAGTCGCTTCCAGTCTACCTATACTCCTGTGTCGGCGCACCTTATCCTGAGTACTGCAGCCAACTTGGTCTTCGTTTGGCATCCTATCTTTTGGCCTCTAGATCGCACTGGTTGTTTATTCCCAGCCAGCGGGGTATAATAGTCAGAAGAACTCTTCGGCTACACCACAAGGGCAATATTCGCCTGACAGGGATGGGCACTGAAATAGGGGGCCTCATTTTTACTCTCTTTTTGGAGAAGGCGTGTAAGAAAGCTGCCACCCCCATATATCTAGCCTCAATCGATCTTTCCCTTGCGTTCGACAAGGTGGATCGGGTAGGACTATGGACTAAGCTGGCTTTAATGGGTATCCCATAGGGACTTCTGACCATTCTCATTCATTTACATGAAGATTCTGCCATTCAAGTTCGATTAAATCTATCAGGGGATTTGTCACGGCTTATACAAACAGGTAATGGTCTGAGACAGGGGTGCTTGTTTGGACCCACCCTTTTCAACCTATATTTAAGGGATGTTGATGGGCCCTTAACAGCAGCATCGCTTGTTTCACCAAGGATCGAGGGTGGGAAAATATCTTGGACAGCTTTATGCCGATGACATCCTTCTGATCCATGCTACCCCTGTGGGTCTCCAGCGGAAATTGGTGTCCCTTTCAAAATATGTGGATAATAATGGTTTGATTATTAATGGGAAGAAATCCGTTGTAATTTCCCTAACAAATCGGAGAAAACTCCCCAACCTCAAATGGAAGATAGAGGGATGTTTATTGCTTAAAGTTAGATCACTCTGTTATTTGGGTTTCCCGATCTTCAGTGGCGCTACGATCCATATGTACAGGAATTACTATTTTGATAAAGCTGATAAACTGATTTAGCAAATGCAAAAAGTAGCTACTAAATACTGTAAGTACTCAGTGACACCGGTAATCAGGTTTTATACCCTTAAAGTTCTACCTAAACTTCTATATGGTTTTGAAATTCTTCCCTTTCAAACTCATCGATTGGCCGCCAAATTGGAGTCTAAAATTTGGCAGAAAATACTCTATTGTCTACCGAGGGGTGTTCCAATGTCAGCTATCTGTTTTGAGCAGGGTCTTCTCTCACTAGACAATAAAATCAGGTGGAAAAGACTAACCCTGTATCGGAATCTTATTATTGCCAAAGACAATACCTTATATGCACTGATGGGTTGCAGACTGAGAACCAGTTCCCCGACATCGAAGTGGTTGTTGAACTTTCAAATAGATTGCTTGAATTGTCTTGATTCTGTTTGTTTAACATTGGAAACCCTGATACTTAACCCTACGAGAGTTAAGGAAAAACTTCAATCTCTGGACTGGGTACAATCCATGGAAAGGGTGGTGGCCTCCAGGATCTATAAACAGATCTATGATGGAAAGAAAATGGGTATTCCGGAGTCATACTTAATTAAATTCCCTGACCCTAAAAAGAGGGCTGCATATATGAGATTTTGTTTCAACATTTTGCTGACAGGTGAAATTTTAGAAATTCGCTCTGGTGCTACACAGAGAATCCCCTGTCGTTTTTGTCACTGTAATGAAACATCTGAAACACTAAAACATCTATTATTGAAGTGTCAGGCATTGGTAACCCAACGTCTGGAAATTTTTGATAAATTTGTTCATGATCCATCAAGAGTAGATATCGAAGATTTTTGGTGGAATATGCTTCATGGTAAATTGAATGCATTAAAACTGGCTGTAGTGAAATTTTTGCATGAAGTTTGTAACCTACCTGCAGCCATATAACTTTACCAAATGAATAATCTAAAAAGGTAAAATTCCCTTGAAGTGACAATTGTTATACATCGCTGTGAATGTATGTACGTTCTCGTTAGGAAAACAACCTGCTTAATAATTTAAAACTGCTGTTAATAGGACTAATGGTTCAATATCTGATCTGATGTTGTATATATTGTATGTTAAATAGGGTTTTAACTGTTTTGTTTATCTTATCCTTTTTTAATTCAGCGTGAATACTCTTCTCTTTGTATAAAAAATGTATTTTGTGTTTTCTTTTGTAAAGGTTTATATTTTGTAAACCAAACGCAAAAAAAAAAAAGACAGTTCAGAAACTAAACTGAAACTGATTTTTTCTTTACCGAGGATTCCCAGCCTGATGACGGGGAATATTCATGAGCATGTGAATCCATGCCAGACCCCATCCTGGAGAAAGAGGAAAGACATACCGAAAATTAGGCCACCCTGACCCCACTCTCCCTACTGTAAAGGTCGGCCAGAAGGCCCGACCACGTGGAAAATCCAGCCACTGGATCTTAGGCACTGAAAACCACCGCCATAGACGAATCCAATGCAGTCTTCGCCGAAGATATTCTTGTGACCGAAGTGACTTAACGGGGAATAACCAACAAGTCGGTATAAGATAAACAATGTCTCTTATGTAAGAGCTCTGCTATAGGGCGACCAGTTATCGGGCGGAAAAAAACAATCTGAGGGATCTCGGCGCGCAACGCATTTTGGGTACACTGCAGGTCACAATAGGGATAGTGTTACAGACACGCCTATGCCGACGTCCCCTTTCGGTCCCCGAAAGACAAGATGCAATACACACACACACATTTAAATAATAACACTTTGTACTTGGAAATACTTATTCAAAAAATGGCAAATAAATAAACTATGTGGTGCCACACAATACTTAAATTCAGTAATAGATGCACTAACTGCAGACAGTTTTAAATAAAAATAATGCTCAATAACCACTTGCTTTTTTTAAAAGGTTCTACCACCCCAAAGTACGAGAGGCCACAGGAGAACAGGGTCCAAGACGAAGTTGCTCTACCTCGTCACAGTAGCTTTGGTGACTTAGTAGGCGAAGTGGCAGAGTTTCTCGGTTTCACTCGACGATTCTGTCTCAGTATGGACCCCACTTGGAAGAAGGAGCCACTGGGATGCGGAGTCCAAGAAGGAAAAGGTAACCAAACTTTTTCTGAGGTGCAGCAGTTGTCCTCTTCGAGGTGCTCTCCTTCGGTCGACGATTTCTCACTGTAGAAGTCATGTGAAGATGAAACTTACTGTGGGCTCCTGAAAAGCTTGGCAGATGAGAGTAAGACCCATGGGACCCTTTAATGACTTCTGGTGGCGAATGGTGCATGGGTCACTTTTGGTTTCAGAATATCGTGATTTTTCACCTTTCTGTTACTTGGTGCTGCAGGTGCAGCACGGACATCTGCATGGTTACTAGCGACCTGGACTCGACCACTGCAGTGGACCTTGGACCCTCACCAAGTCTGGACCCTATGGACAGTATAGTCAATAGGGCTCCTGGCAGTTCCCTGATCTATCCAGGTAACTGAAATAGTGAAAACACAATTGATCAGGGCGACCAAACAAAATCAAACTCATTAATTCAACAAATTAAATAGCAAATGCCACTCTAGTAAAGTTTTGTTAAAGAATTTTAGTTTTCAAACTGGTGGTTTGATACATAAATAAGGACAGATTGCTATTACACAGGGCAAAAGGTGTAGCAACTGTACAAGTAGTACATATATTCAAAAGAACATTGATGACAATACATATTGTGCAAGACATATTGAATAAACAAAAAGGGGTCACAAAGTCTGATGGGATCGTACAATTTAATTTGGACAAACAAGTTGATTCAAACAACTGAAAATGGTAACAGTGTTAACAAAGGTGTATTTTGGCCACTGGTAGCTTGGCTAGTGTGCTTGAGATTGGGTGGCCTTCATCAGGACAAACGAAAGAGTTTGTTGGTGAAACATTGAATGTAAGGTCCTGTCTTGCTCAGACGAGGGAATTAACCGAGGAGTGTGTGTGTGAGGGCATACGTGATCGTTTGGGTCAAATTTTAAACTGTTTTAATTAGGCTCTTAATGTGCCTTATTTTAAGTGAGGAAACCATCTAGAGGGAGGATTCTTACCGTTTATCTCTTATTCAACACAATTTTGTGGGAATTTACTCCAAAATTGATGGTGGGTTCTGATCAAGCTGCAATGGTAAGAGACTTTGATGCTTGATCTCATTAAAGGGATTTCTAGAAAACAACAATAATGTAGATGACGTTGGGTAGTGTTCCCGACAACTATATGTAAAGCCCCAGTTCGTGTTTTAGTAAAAAATTGGTGCCCTGCATAAGTGATTAAACTGTCAAAATAAATTATCCCTGGACTCTCTCCGGCGGGAAAAAGAGGTCAGTGATGATGGCAAGGATGTCCCTTGAAATGTTCTTAGGCAGTTTGGAACTTTCACAGCTCCGTGTGTCCAGCAGCACTATGCCAGGGTACGGCCTCTTCTGGCCGGTAGACAGCAATGGCTTCCAGCAGTCACGAAACGCACATCCACCCTGAGCCACACCAATGGATTTCGACTTGAGATGCCCGGGCACTCCTCGTCAGAACTCACAAAGACCCCTTTTTCCGGACGGTAGGCACATAGGACTGGCTTCCAGGGTATTTCTGATGAAGAGTAGCAGTTTGCACAATGGTCCCTCGTAGCTCGGGGAAGGGTCTCCTTCGCAGCTGCTCTCTGGATCAGTCCTTGGAAGAACACAGCAGCTTTTGGATTACACAAAGAAAATGCAGCAGCAGACTTCTCCAGCTGAGCTTCCAGGAACAGCTTCTTCTTGCTTCAGCTTTGACTTCCGCTTATGAACAAATTGGTGACAGAGAGGTCCCCTGTTATACACATTGGTTCCCATTCACTCAGGCTGAGCCAGGCTCAGTCAACCAGCACGCAGAAGAGCATTCATGCAGGCAGCCAATCAGGCTCACAGGCATTCAAGCCATTCACTCCACCACGACACCCATAACAAAACATGTGGATTGGGGCAAGTACCCAGCCTTTCAGCACACTATACTGCACCACTGCACTCATGACAGTTTCAGTCAGGGCTGTCTCAGTCATTGTGGCACACAGAGACCAGACACCCATAACACAGAACAAGTTACCTGTGGTAACGTTCTTTCGATTGGATGTTCCTCCCATGTATTCCTTAACTTTTTATATATCCATATCGAGCTTTAGCTGCTTTGGAAGTTTTTTCCAGCAGGGGGCGCTGCGTGTTGATGCCCGACGACTCCATGTCCCGTTGAGGGCCTCCGTTTCCATGTCGTCACCACTGGGGCATATAGTGCGCATAGCGATTGTTTGCTTCAGTTCAGTTTTTACGCTTTTTTTATTATTCGTTTTGTGTTTACCTTACGTAAAACAGTGTTTCACCCTAATAGAACGTTAACTGCAATAACAAGGAAATTCTACTGCGGGGTGGGTTGGGAGATGAGGAATACGTGGGAGGAACATCCAATCGAAAGAACGTTACCACAGGTAAGTAACTTGGTTCTTCAAATGGATTGTGTCCTCCCACGTATTCATCATCTTTTGATAGACTGCCAAAGAAGTGTGGCATTTTTGGAGAAGGGAGTAAGAATGATTGGCTGTGTACCGAATGTAACACTGCCTTCCCAAATCCATCTTTCCGGCCTGAGGTAGAGTTCAGACAGTAATGCTTTGTAAATGTGTGAGCGGGGGACCGGCTGCTGAACAAAATATCCTGACTTGGGAGTCCTTACTGTAAAATAGAGGAAGCAGCCATGCCCCTGGTCGAATGAGCCCTTAGGCTGTCAGGATGATCTTTTCCAGCTAATTGTAGCATTCAGAAATTCCTAAAATAATGTACCTAGATGAGGGTTGTTTAGTGAACGCCACACCCAACCTATGGCCTGTGTAACCAACCAAAAATTGATCATCTTGTCTTAACTTAGACATCCAGGAAACCCCTTCACTGATATGCCGCCATTCATATGCATTCCCAAAGGGTCAGCGTAAACTTAGCCAGTGCACATGGGGCATTTGCCAACATAAGAGCCATACTACCAGCAGAGAAGACTTTCTTTGCCATGCCATCATAGCGTTTATCGGTCTGGGGGAATCGTTGGGTTTGCAATTTGTTTTGATGTAGATGTGGCGGCCTGTACCACCAGACTTTCTGGAGTGGGATGTTTGCTTAGTTAAAAGGGGTCACTGCTTGAAGTCCTGTATTTGCTTATCAATTTTGTATTTACCCCTGGAATTTATTCTGTCGTCTCCCAATTGGCATTGACCCGCCTTCGTAAGGCTTCAAGAAGAGGGTCCTCCTGGGGTCCCTTTTCTAAAATATCTTTTGGATCATCCTGCTCAAAATATTGTGCAGGTCTACTCCATCCTAGATATTCAATTACTCTAGACATTAATTGGCTATACGACCCATCAGCATTGTCTGAGGGACCTGGTCTTCCAAATTCAATTTCGGGAGCAGTATCTATCCCACTTGCAGTTTGCAGAGTCTCCTATAGATCTTTCATCCGTGACTCTTCTGATTATCAGAGCCTCTGAAACACCTTGTGTCCCATATTGCAACACTAAGGGTCGTGCCTTATCAGATGAAGACTCATGCTCCTCATATATAGAAAAAAGTGACTTAAAAAATTCCTTCCACGGTAGTGGAAGAAAAGAATCCCTATATTGATTAACCTCCTTCAATGATTTTGTCACTTGCATCGATGACGGCAAAGTCTTCGGATTTTTTTGACAAGAGTGTCTGTCGTCTCTTTCAGTGTCGGTGACATTGAAGTTTATTCTTTCGAAGGAGTATCCCTTCTCGACTCAATCAAACCTTTGAAGGTTCGAGGAGTTTTCTCCTGGACACCCGGGCTCTAGAGCGCACAGGGTTTGTCCTTTGTCCTTTCTTAGTAGGGTTTTCCCCTAACAGGGGCTTGACTCTTACTCTTCGAGGGAGTGTAGGCCGCATTCTCAAAGACCTGAAGCATTTTCAGTCTGAATCTCTCCCATTCAGCCGGTGAGGCCGATTTCGTCGGGCAAGTAACCCGTTCAGGGGAGGAACTCTATGACGAAGATGGCAACCTGTAACGCCTTTTACTCATATGTTGTGAAGACGAGTGATGAGACGCACTCCCAGATCGAGATCGTTAGATTTCTTCCGATGAGGAGAGTCGCCCCTCGACTCATCGGAGGAACGCTTCTTGGACGGAGTCATTGAAAGTGATTTATGTGACCTACCTGCAGCTCATTTCCCTTTACGTTATTTCGGGGCTTTCACTATCAACAAAAGGCAGGACCGGCACGCCAATGTTTTATGATCGGATCCCAAACACCACAGACACAATCGATGGGGGTCCATAAGGGACATCTTTGCCCCACAGTCGTGGCATTTCTTAATCCCAGATTTCGGCATCGATGATGCCGACGAAGATGCCATATTTCACAAAACAGCAGGTTTTATTGCTGGAACTATTGATGGAACTGAAGGGTGGCGATCTTCCAAAGCGATCGCTCTCGCAGAAAAACTGAATTGAAGCCAATGGTTGTTGCGCACGCTATTTGTACTAGTGGTGACGTCGACATCAAGATGGAGGCTCTCGAGGGACATCGATTGGACAAGCATCAGTGTGCAGCTCCCCCTGTCGGAAACAATTTCCGAAAACAGCTAAAGCTGGATATGGATATATCAAAATATGAGGAATACGTGGGAGGACACAATCCATTCCAATGCGAGTGCACTTCAGCCTTCATTTACACAGGTCCCACCCCTAGGGCGTATCCACAACACAGCCTCCGGGAAGGCTCCAGTCAGTCTCACAGGAGGCAGCCCCAGAGCCATATATGGTATTTCCACCCAACAGCCAGTCAGGGCTAGGAACAGAGTCAAGGCTTCCCAGGACTCTGGGAAACAAGGTAACAGGCAATAGAAACCAGGAGGTCACAAGGGCCATCTTGCCTTCCTGCAAGAATCCATTTATATCTATGGCAGGGCCTGGGTGTCCCAAAAATGGAGGACACTCAGAGCCACTGCCAAGTCAGCGAGTAGCTGCCACCAGCCCATATCTTGCTCTGTGGGCAACACACAGGTGGCCAAAAAAACAAAGGGGCACAAGGGTGTACCCCCATCCATGGGTGCCGTTCACCAAAAGGAAAACCCGAAGAGCTGCACTGCCAGGCTGGGTCTCGGTGGCAGAAAACAGAAAAAAACACAGAAGTGGTAGGACAAGAACTAGAAGGCCCTGTCCCACTCCATAAGGCATTTCCATCATCACAATAACATTCATACAAACCATCCTATTCCCAGCAAACCTGCTACTCAAACTTTTATTCTCATACATTTTTTCATGAATTGCCTACAACTTCTCACTCTTCTTGGGCCTTACTGCTTATGCTCGTCCCCCTCTTCAGTGTATTTTTAACTGATGTTCTCCATATCAGCGGGCTTCCTCCTCGCCCTTATGTGTCTACCATTCATGCTACTCCCCGATGGCTCTCTTTCCCTGCCTACATTAGGTTTTGCTGATTATGTATTGTTTTTAAACGTGTTCATAGCCTATGGCCCCTTTCTCTCCTACCTTGTTTAGGTTTAGTCTCCTAGTCACACACATTAGTGCATTTGTTTTCTACTGGCTGACCCACATCCTCCCTTGTGTGCAAGTCCTGCGCTTTTTCTAATTTCTGCTCCTCGCACCTAAACACTGAATGACCTTTCTCTGTTTAATTGGTGCTGCTAAATTGGTTATCTACCACTCTCCTTTGAAAGGCCCCACCTTTTCACTACGCCATCCACTATAAATGTAGCACGATAACTGTTTTGCCAAAATGTAATCATCTGTACAGTGCTTTGGTGAAAGCCCTCTATGAATTCAAATAAATAAATGTAACCCTCAAGCAACGATGCATAAGCCTATTCCTTTAGGCTACCCCAATGTATTTATTTAACAGAACAGCGAGGACTTCCATTGGAAGTAGAAACACAATAGGAGCAATCTGAGAAATCGCTAAACGGGTGCTTGATTCATAAGCAGATGGTTGAGGTGATGGAGGGGAAAGATACAAGCAGGAACATGGATGCTATATTGATCAGCAGTACACTACATACATTATTTAGACTAGTTTACGCTTTGGTGTCATGGAGGGTGAACGTGGGCACTAGTGGAGTGGGAGGATGCCACTATGTCTCAGATGCCCCTCCATTTAAAGTTGGCATTTGAGAGTGGTCTTGAAGATCTCTACAGTCAGGCTCTTACAATCAGGGAATAGGGAGTTGCAGGGGTGGGGAGTAAGAAAGAAGAAGGAGCTGAAGGCAGTGCTGGGGGACGAAAGACTGATGAAATGACATGGGCTTTGCCATGCAGGGAACAAGGAAGTGAATGGTGGGAGACAGGCAGGAGAGAGATCGCACATAAATGGATTTAAATACCAGGAACAATTTATAGAGTAACAAGTTTGCAAGGTTGTAGAGAACAGGAGCAGCAAAGTTGTGTATGTTGTTGAGGTTTAAATAATAGACAGGTGCAGTAGGAGAGAGACAAGAGGACAAATGTTTTTAAGAGTGGTGGGTGAGGCATGTACCTTTGAACTGTGCTCATGACCGTTGGCAAGGAGTGGCTGCTTGTCTTCATCTTTGGATCGAGTAGAACTGGAAAAAGATATTAAAGAAAACAAACATTTTGTATGAAAGGTAGGGCACATTTTGCTTTTTTTTAAAAAATCTAAAGTGTATAAAGTTAATACAGAAATGATAGGCAGTGCTAGGGTTGCAACAGTGTGCAAACATAACCAAACATTTCATTGAGATTTGATTTTTCTTAAAGTATAAACCTTACACAAATGAATCCTTAGACTTCCGAAAACACGAATAAGGCAATCTACATATCACTAATAAGAAAATGAAAAAAAATATCTAAATCTATATAGACATCAAGCATACAGCAAAAATGTGTTTACAGAAAACTTGTCAAATTTATAAAACCAATTCATTCAAGAGCTTTCCTCAAATCATATTTAAAACTCAAATCCAGCAATTCGTATAACATTTTGAGGAATCTGCATAATGCTAATATCAAACCTATGGTAACCCCAGTTATAAATCTGTACCATAAGCTTTCTACGAAACAATATTCAGAGGGGGCCAACGATTTCTCAAACAATAAGTGTTGGATGCGTTTAGTTAGATAATTAGATGTTTTGTTTCGAGAACATCTGTTGATCTGCAGGATCTTTTGGACCTCCAACGCCCTGATTTTCTGCAAGAGTGTTTCATGAAACTTGCCTACCCTTTCTTAAATTAGATTAATTATTTGTCAATATTGCCATAAGATCTAGAGTGAGTTGGTTGGTTGGTGGAACTAGCATCTTTGCATATAAAGAAAGCTTTTTCCACCGGAAAATATTTCCCAGAGAGTTCAGACCTAGCTTATGTTGAGTTATACAGCTTGGGATAGTTTATGGAAGTCGCAAAGCGTTTTTTCCAAATCACACCTTCTATGGTATTAAGAAGATTACGTATATCATAAGGAAAAATGCGACCCCCCCTAATGGGGAGACATGGGAGGGATCCTGAATGGGCATGTCCTTGTTTAGGGGCTGCCAGCCCCTATTTGCTGTAGCGTTACTCCTACCTCTTCCCTTTTGTAGACCCTTTGAAAGATTGTTGATAAGGAGATGATTGGGCCTGGGAGGTATACCATGGAGTGGAAGGTCCAGACTGTAACCTGCTTGTGATGTATCCTTGTTCTAGAAAGGAGCGGCGCGTGTTGAAAACGCCCCGTTGGAATTAGAGATCTGCCCCAAGGTTTTAAGGGTTCCATGCTCTTCTTTAGCATTTTTAGGAGCATCAGCCACTGGCTTATCCAATAAGACATAGGGTTTAATGGGTAGATTTTGCTTTTGTTTCAAGTTTAAAACTGAAATGACGTTTTAAAAGAGTACCCTCAGCTATGATTTGACAAACGGTGTCTGCTGCATTTAAATTATTTTAAATGATTTAGTTGGCAACCTGTTTGCTTTCAGAAACCATTATGCAAATTTGTGAAGGTAATGGTTCTGGAACACCGTCCCAAAGTGAACCATCATAGCTGGCTAATGTACTGTTACCTATGCATACTTGATAAGCTGCTTATGTAGATCCTTTTTTACCTGAAGCATATCATGTTTTGCTCCCCTTTTCAAGGGGTGCCTCAGCAGGTGCTAGTGGAGTGCCCACCCTTTTCCTTGTGACAACTAGAGAATCCGTTTTTAACTGTCATTTAACGAACAGGGGGTCAGTAGGCGCAGGTTTAAAGGTTTTGTCGATACATGGATTAACTGCTCTGGTTTGAGCAGGAGTAGACAAAGAAGGCTGTATATGTTTAGCAACTGACTGAAGTAATGGAATAAACTGGCCAACAGACTTTTCTGCTAAAAAAAATGCTGTCCACAAAATTAGTGTCTTCCGGGGCTTCTTGAGTCTGAATTATAAAATGATCAGCTGATTTGCTGAGCTTGATCTTTGGGTGAATGCAAAACACAACACCCAGATACTCATCACCATCACAGGCGACTATGTAATCGAGACTAAAGCACTCAATGTCTACACAGTCATCCAGGCTTGGATGGCACATCATGGCCTCTGCCTTAATGATGAAAAAACTGAGTTACTTGTCCTCGTCTCTCACATCAAACTCACTAAACTAGACCCAGCCTACAAATCATTTACCATCGATGGGAACATTATCAAAGTGTCGAACGACACAAAAACACTTGGTATTTACCTAGACTCGAGACTATCTCTCACCAGACAAACAAATGCTGTTGTAGCTGCTTCGGCTTACACCTGGAAACTTATCACCTCCTGCAGACTTTTCCTGACGACCGACAACTGCATTATCCTCGCTAGAACTCTCATCATGGCAAAAATTGATTACTGTAACACACTCTATTTAGGGACTAGCCAAAAAAACATTGATACGTTACAAGTTACTCAGAATAATGCCATCAGGGCTGCCCTTAACTGCCTGAGAAGATTACACATCTCTGACACAAGACGCAATTTACATTGGCTCCCATTGCTCATCGAATATCGCTCAAAACCCTTTCTCTAACACACAAGGCCCAGAACAATCTGGCACCCGTATACCTGGCCAATCGCTTCACGCGGCACACAGCCAACAGACCCCGGAGGTCAGCCCATGTCCACACACTGACTATACCCAGCTACAAACTTCAGACAGCCGGGGGGATCTAGTTTCCCAGTCCTTGTGGCCAAACTATGGAACACAATACCTGCTACACTCAGAACGGAACCGTGCGTCTACTCCTTTAAGAACAAAACTAAACTTTGGCTCTATGAGCTTGACACATCTGCCTCACCGACCTAACCACCTTGGCCTATTATGGCAATGTGTTATCAGATTCCAAGCCTTCCTCTCCACTTGTAACGTCTATATATCTTCTGTATTCTAGTATATTTTGCAATATACCCCCATACTACTAGAAATGTCAATAGTAACCGCCATAACGATGTACTGGTCTGTAACATATGTTGCCTTAAGAACTGCATTGTCATGGTTAAGATTTTTTTTTTCCCCCCTGGGAAAGCTGTTGAACTGTATGTAACCATTACCTCTTCAAAGTATGCGCCCAGATGCCCCAGGGCAAGGCGTTCAATACAAATAAAATAAATACAAATACAAATGTCGGGATCATTCTCATCATCGTGGGTATACTGATCATCAAACTGACCTTGATCATCATCTGTATAAACATCATCCCCGAACCCTTGATAATCTTGACGTTGGTCCTGTATCATCTGGTATAGAGATGACTGTTGTGGGTTGGGCAGAAGATTGTAACTTTGGAGATTTAGCAGGAGGCTCTTCCTCTCCGAAATAAAAGCATTTTTGTTTCAGAGGGTCGTTTTCTAGAACATGTACAAAGCATGAACTTGTAACCATTGTCTTTCTAAACTTTCCTTTAGTCCAATACCCTGTACTAAGGGTGTTTTGCCTTGAAACGTGTGTTGTGAATGTAAAGCATCTAAAAGTCGAGGAGAGGCAGATGTATATAGTATGTATTTCTACGCACCTTGTAATTAAGTGAACACCTGGTTTGAAAAAGGGTTATATGTGCTTTTCAATGTACCATCAGAGGGTGTTCAATATTTATGTTTCATCGCTTGTCGTTCGGTATACGAGTGAACGGAAGCTGTATGCATGATAGTGGAAGTTGTTTCACTCAATGTCTGTTTAGGGGGTTGGTTTGTAGACTAGGGCCCAGAGGACAAAAGATGTTGAGCCAGAATAAGCCGTAATGCCTTTTTCTGAAACCGCGTGGCTGTGCTTTGACTTTTTAGTCCAATGGCTATCGGTTGTGTGGTCTCAATCACAGGTCCACTGGCCTGTTTCTCGGAGGCAGGGATTGGTGTTAGGGAGAATTCTCTGTTTAGGCTGAATTTCCTAACCTAGTGAGTCCCCCAGCAGCTTTGCTGGATTTTTGGGGTTTATTTTTTTCTCCTGCCAAGAGTGAGACTCTTTTACCCTCACTCTTAGACATGATTTGAGTGCGTTTCTTTGAATCTAGATGTGTTTAATGGGCTATGGGGTCTTTTACCCCATAGGGCTTCATGTGTTTTTGTGATGTGTTACACAGCACCCTCAGTGCAGTAACACAGGGGTGTCCTAGTGACCCCCCAGTATAGACTCCATACCCTGGGACTGACTACTGTCTCCCAGGGCATGTAAAGTCACCATTGACTTTACTAGTCTTAAATTCTGAACAGAACCAGTACAAACCATCATATTGTGGACGTACTGGCTGGGGCAACTCAATTGCCCCGGGGTCTGTTAGTCGAGGGGGCATGTCTACGTCCCCCCCCTGATCGAGTTTTGGCTGGTGGCAGTGGATACTACTTTTTATATTCAACCGCAAATATTTTCCTATGGGATTTCCCATTGTTTTAGGCTACTATCTTTATTTAATTATTTACGGTAGCCTCGAACATACCCCCTTGATTCTAAAATGAAGTTTGTGTTCTCTTCTGTGACTCCAACCCAAGTCGAGCCCTTTGTTCCACTTTTTGGCGGGCTTCTCCACAGAAGCCCTCCAAAGTGGTGCCACTCTGTCTGGTGTACTTAGGAGGGGTGGAGGGGAATTTAGGCACCCTGGACTGAGTTGCCTAGGCAACTCAAGTCGCACTCCGTCCTGATTGGCCCAAGTGGTGAGCCGGCTGGCTCACCACTTAGCATGTTTGAGTGACAGCTAGGCTGAGTGAATGGGGGTTTTCTGCATAAAAGCAGGGCTTTGGGGACTGGAACTTCAGAAGTCACCACAGGACCTAAGAATCCGATGATGGAGAAGCTGAGCCGACCTGCCACGACACCACCACCAGTGGAGCCCTGCTGGACCGTCTCACCACTTTTCCCAACGACAGGGGAGATCTCCCGCCGGAGAGTCTTCTTCCTTTGACTGGTGGGGATAACCAGTTTCACCGTCTTTTCGCCTTCCCGACGTACCTCGTGGCCGCCTTGCCTGTGCCAAGCACCCCGGCAACCGGGATACCACGTTTTACCACGACCGCGAACAAAGGTACCACCTTTAACCGGAAAACTCTGCGGCTGGTTTCTTCCCTGGTAGTGCAACGACCTTCATCTTTCCTCCAAGTCGAGATCTTCTCTTCCCCTGGACGACGACGCGACTTGCACCCACTGCCAGGAACAACTGCCACCGCTGGAGGATCCTTCCCACTTAAGGTACCGTGTCCCGCCTGGCTTCCCTTGCTACCGACTTTACGGGGTAGATTTAGCCCCCGGCTATCGAACCTGGGTTAGCCTGGGACATCCTGGCTAAACTTTCCTAAACCTCTCTAAACTCTTTTCGAACCCTCTGCAAGACTTTCTAAGCCTAGTGTAACTGTGTGATCTTGGGCACATTTGTGCTCTGCTCTCTCTAAGAGTGGGCCCAGCCTTTGGCTCACCAGTGACTTTTACTCTTCTGCCTTGCTAACAGTGTTCCTGAACCTTAGAGTGGTGTACCTTTTCCATATTCTGTCTTTTTCCCTCCCTTTCTCACAAACTTATTGGAGTGCCATCTAGTTAAGCGCTCACCTCTGTATGAAAATAAGTGGTGTTTTACTGTGATTTATCTGATAAGGAAAAAGGGGTGTATATATTACAATAGTAACTGGGTTTAGAATATTTAACAATAAGAGTGCTGGAGTGTTTTAAACAGTTGTGTTTTTAAATAAATAATTATATACTTTGATACCAAAGCTCTGGTCAGTGTTTGCTTGTATTGGTGTGTCTGAGTGCCTATTGTGTATACTTTGCATACTGCCTAACTCTTCTTGAGAGAAGTGTGACTGCTCAGCCACAGCTACCAGGTAAATCTGGGTGGTACAGACTGCTACCAAGTGGGTTTACTGCTAACACCTGTAGTCCTAAATCTTTTGCAGTGTTCCCTAAGGGAACTGCACAGGTTTCTGCCTAACAATTGGCATGTGGGATTCGGTGGAACCCATGCCTGTCTTCTGTGTCCCTTTGTGCACCATAGCTGCCTTGGTCTTCCTCCGATTCTCTGCGCCTGTCAGATTATCCGTGTAAGCCTCCGCCTGCATGGCATAGGCTGCCCAAAGTTTAGTACGTTTGTCTTTTTAAGTTGTAGGTTGAAACATTTTACAGAACAGAGTTTTTCAGAGTGATACCTCAGAAGGCTGTGATTGCACACACAATACGTGTCTTTCCACGGATACCTACTATTACAGGACAGACAGAATTTAGAAGTAGTATTTAAATGTCTTTTTTTTTTAAGGCAGCACAACATCAAGTGTAACGGGGAAGATGAAAAAAGACATTTTCAGAAATGATGAAAAGTATGAGAAGCCGCCCACGCTCCCTACTGTAACAGGCAGAATTCTTGGCAGCCTGGTGTATGCCAAAGCCAGAACATTGTTGAGAGAGCGGTCGAAGATCCTCAGAGGTTGGGGTTTGCCGAAAGCTGATCGTCCAACGATGGCAGTAGCAAACAAATAACTCTACATTCATACTTGCCAACTCAACCATCCTTTTCGAACTTTGAAAACAAGTCATGCAATACTCTGCACCTACCTACCACTAGATATCAGCCTATGCAAAGCATGAGATTCTAAGCAGATCCACAAGACTCTGATATTATATTACACAACAGAAGTGAGAAAATCCTTCCAATTCATCTTATATAAAACTCATGATATATATATATATATATATATATATATATATATATATATATATATATATTTTTGTATTTTTTTTGTATTTTTTTTTTGTTGGTATTATGATGTGAAAATACGTCAATACCAAGATAACGGGGAGGACTTTACTGACCTACCCTGCTAGAGAGCACACTGCTTCTCAGAAGTAGAAGGCACAAACCAAGCACACGTCTTGGTATGGGGAGCTGTGGATCACCCTGCCTTCAAGTTAAGTCTTCAGGACTTTGTAAATACCCTCATAACGGAGAGGAGACTAAAGGAGAGCTTCTTGCACAGGTAACGTACCTTCAACACCCCAAAACTCAAGGATGCTTAAGATGAAGCTGCCAGAAGGCAATGTAAGGAACAAGTTATTTACCTGTAACTGTTGTTCTCCAACATGGGTCTGGCATGGATTCACATGCTCATGAATATTCCCAGTCAGGCTGGGAATCCTCGGTAAAGAAGAAAATCAGTTTCAGTTTCATTTCTGAACTGTCTTTCTACTAGTAACCAATCACTGGTCTCTGGGTCATACTGCCCGTAGCCAATGACTGCCCTCTACCTAAGCCCCTCCTCTGGCAGCCACCGTCAGATTTGGTAGCACGTAAAGTGGCAGCAGGACCAAGAGAAGAGCCGCAGAGGGGTAGGAGGGAGGGTTTTGCATGTGAATCCATGCCATACCCATGCTGGAGAACAGTTACAGGAAAGTAACTTGTTCCTTCACCAGCAGGAGGTCTGGCATGGATTCACATGCTCATGAATACAAGAATACTTAGCAGTACACACATGCACAACCACGGGAGGTGGCAAGGCTCAACATTAAGCATCTCTTACCTCCTAACCAGGCCCACCTTCAGGCAAACCGGTTGCGCAGCACTGCCTGGCCGACTCTGGACTCCTCTCTGGAATCCCGGTCGACGCAGTAGAATCTCGTGAAGGTGTGCGTCGACCTCCACGTAGCAGCCCTGCACATGTTCAGCAGGGGCACGCCAGACAAGAACACCGTGGTAGCAGTGATCGCTCTGGTCGAATGGGTTCTCGACGGCCGGGGAAGGGTCGGTTTGCCAACCGGTGACAGTCCATGATGCAGCCAGAGAGCCATCTGGAAATGGAAGCCTTTGAGAGGGCCTTCCCTTGGTTCACAGGTCCAAAGTTCACAAACAGCTGTGATGTCTTCCGAAAACTCTTTGTGAGGTCAACGTAGAACTTCAGCGCTCTAGCCACATCCAGTGAGTGCAAAGTCCTCTCAGCCGGCAACGAAGGGAAGAAAACAGGTACCACCAAGGGCTCGTTGAGGTGGAAGTCCGATGGCACCTTGGGAATGAAGGAGGGGTGCGTCCTTCCTTCCAGCACCATCCTCGTCTCGTGGAATGTCAGGTATGGAGGTTAACAGGAGAGGGCCTAGATCTCTCCCACTCGTCTTGCAGAGGTGATGGCCACAAGAAACGCAGTCTTCCAGGACAGGAACTTCAACGGTGCCGAATGCAGAGGCTAGAATGGCAGCCCCATGAGCCTGGTCAGCACCACGTTGAGCTGCCAAGCCGGGGCCGCAGCCTTCACCGGCGGGAACCATCGGAACAGTCCTTTCATGAACTCCTTCACCAGGTGATGAGACCATAGGGATGACCGTTCTCCACGTGCGATTTTTCGTCGGGAAGGCAGTAGAGGCACCAAGAGTGCTCATCCAAAAAGACGTTCTGAAGTCTGCATCAATGGCAGCTCCTGAACAGCTTGGATCCGACAGGTGTCATGCTTTCCTTGTCCTGGGCCATGTCCACGCAGGGTAGGCCTCAAAGATCTTCTCGAATCCTCCGAGAAGTGGAAAACATGACGAAAAGATACCCTTGAGGGGTGTAGAAAATTCCAAAAAAGGGTTCCCCGTTGATCGGAAGTAAAGTCGGTGGAGCTTGACGCTTGATTGACCGAAAATATAAGAGTAAACTCTTCGAAAAAACGCAAAACGCAGTAAAAGCTCGAGAGCTACAGCACGAAGACTCCCAACCCTTGAACATGCAGTAAAAATCTCAAGATGCCTGCCAGAGGAGGGGCTTAAGTAGAGGGCAGTCATTGGCTAGGGGCAGTATGACCCAGAGTCCTGTGATTGGTTACTAGTAGAGAGTTCAGAAAAGAAACAAACTGATTTTTCCTTTACCGAGGATTCCCCGCCTGACGACGGGGAATATTCATGAGCACGTGAATCCATGCCGGACCCCATGCTGGAGAAAAAAAGTATACATGTGGTTCACAGCTCAAAGCCAATCTTGAGGTAAAGAAAGTCCACAATAAACAAATTGCCATTGTTAATGTCTTCTTGGCTATCTTTGATGAAGAGTCAGAGGACCAAAATGGTATGCGAGTATCCATTCCTCATGTCCTCAGCAACTAACCTGGCATAGAAACCCCGACATATCTACTGATGGACGAGGTCAGTAACAGCTGAATTTCCAAGAGAAGTTAAAAAAAAAGAAAAAAAAAAAAACACAGGGGGAGGGGAATTAAGAACGCATCAAAGCAGCAGAATTCACTGCACTCCAAAAGTACACTCAGGGCTTCCATTTATAGAGATCAGCTGGGATTGATTACTACTTGCAACCAAAGTTCTCTATTAAGGGTCACTTTATTAAATATGTAACATTGAATTGTTCTGCTTATGAGCAGGATCTCAGACCACTTTGGGAGAGAAAATAGTTTAGCCAACTTTACTTTTTTGGGAGGCTAACTGGTTTAGTTCTAGCTTTTTTCAAATTACATTTTGAAATGAAACTCCAAAAAACACAAACGTAACCCATGCTTTAAAGTAGCCCATTTACTTTAAACTGACACTGGTCAATAGGCACACATGTAAACATAAAAATAAATGACTATGGCAGGCAACCTGCCCAGCTATCCCATAATTCCCCAGTGATGGTTCTTCATGTGCTTCCGCCTCATCCCAGGATCACACAAAGCAATGGGGAAGACGCCTAGGTTAAATAGGAATAATGGTAGCCGTGTGTAACTTCAAGACGGTGCATTAATTAAACCTTTTGGGGGCTACCAAATCAATGCTGGTTGCCACATTTAAACTTTCATGGGCTCTTACAAATATTGTGGATTCTGCGCAGGAATGGGATCATTCAGGTATCCAACCACAATAGGTAATGGCTGTGCTGGCCCTGCTCTTCAGAGGAAGGAAGAAGCAAGGACTATATATAGCAACATCATGTCCAATCCACGCAGAGGAAAAAAGTTTAGGACTGTGATATGTAACTGGGTTTGGACACAAAGACAACTCTCGGAGCATCCCTCGCATCGAGAGCTTCACACAGGCGGTCCAGTTTAGGACTTTCATCATCGCAGATACAATGGACATCTGACATGCACAGGGACACAGACGGACATCAGTGAAAAGTGTTAGTGGGATAAAGTCCTTCATGTCCATTGCTGCAGTCAGCAGTGCTAGTAGATTAGGAGTGTTGGTAAACGTAGCTTGAATAGTAGTGTCCCAGATAGTACTACGCATGGGATGGCTGAAGCATGTCTTATTTAGCGTGATAAGCTAGCTAGCGTGATCAATATGCACATCTTGGAAAGTAATTTGGCTTACAACTAATATACAGCCACTCAATTACCCTTAAAACCAAACCTTTAACAGTTCACATGCCTAGGTATTTCAAGCTCTGTGTGTTGCAGTTGATTTTTCTATAGAGTACAAAGGACCGTGGCTAACTTCCATTTTTTGGGAATAGGTGAGAGCTAGTCCTTTGAACCATTTCACAGATTAAGAATGTGTTACTACGGTTCCATGTCTTAAAATCGTGGCAAAAATGGCAGTGAATACAAAATATCGCGGCAGAAATGCTGTGGTTTTGCCACCACAATCATGTAAAAAATGCGAGGGACACACCCGCAACCACCACTTCCCTTCAATGGTAGAATGGTGTACACCTTTACCGGGTCAAACCAGTGCATTTTTGCTGCAATTCTTTTTACCGGCAACATTTTTGCCTCGATTTTAATACCTGATAACGTTACTACAGGAGAACCTTGTACAGTCCAATGCGCATAAATTGATCCCTAAACACCCTTACAGCCTCCTCCCCATCAATGAGGCCGATTTAGGCATAGCAGAACATAGTCCATTATCCTCCTAAGCCCTTGCCAACATGAAGGGAATAGTTTCTTACCTGTAACTCCATTTCTCCAGCATTGGTATCTTTCATTGATTCACATGCTTAGAACATTCCCCGTCGTCAGGCTGGGAATCCCCGGTACATTATATATACCCTTTCCCGTAGGAAAGCTTTTTCGACGCTTATGCGTCCTATCCACCTCGTTTTGTATCATGCGTGTCCGCGTCGTCAGGGCGTCATGATATAAATACAGGCCCCGCCCCCGCGCTCCCTCAGATTTCGGCCCCCAAAGTAGTGGGGGAACCGGTTTGCATGTTCAGGGGAGGCAGGTGGGCGCATGTGAATCCATGAAAGATACCAATGCTGGAGAAATGGAGTTACAGGTAAGAAACTATTCCCTTCTCCAGCATTGGATCTTTCATGGATTCACATGCTTAGAACAGATTACACAGCAGTACCACCCCCAAAGAGGAGGCGTGCATGCAAACCCATATACTTTGTTCGCAGAGCCCGTTCCCTATGATCATATATACATCAGTAATAGTTAACACAGGAAAACGAACCACATACAGTCACAATTTCCATAGGATGCAACCCCTCAGCCGGGGCTTACCTTACTGGAATAGGTGTCGAAGCACCGCCTGCCCCACTCGGGTATCTTCGGCATGTTGCTGCGACAGGCAGTAATGGCGGGTAAAGGTGTGTGTAGCCGCCCAGGTAGCCGCCATGCAGATGTCCCCCAGAGGGACTCCGGCCCACAGTGCCGTCGACGATGCCGCTGCTCTAGTTGAGTGAGCTCTTGGCCGTCGCAGAAGAGGTTTCCCTGCCCTAGAATGGCAGTACGAAATGGTAGATGACACCCATCTTGACAGTCCTTGTTTCGAAATGGCTTTTCCTTTAGCACCCAAGCCATAGGCCACGAACAGCTGTCTTGTTTCTCTGAACGGTTGCGTTCGATGGAGATAAAACTTAAGGGCCCTTTTCACATCCAATGTGTGTAGCATGCGCTCCGCTCCCGAGCATGCTCCGGAAAAAACGTAGGCAACACAATAGAGGAGTGTTTATGGAACACCGACGGAGCTTTAGGTATAAACTGCGGGTTAGTGGCTAGGACTACCTTGTTCTTGAAAAATCGTAAGTATGGCGGGTCTACCATTAGAGCCTGAACTTCTGAAATACGTCGTGCTGAAGTGATGGACACTAGGAAGGCCAATTTCCACGATAGAAACTTTAGAGACGATGATGACATTGGCTCAAAAGGAGGCTTCATAAGAGATGTTAAGACCAGATTGAGGCTCCACTCCGGAGGAAATTTCTTCTCTGGCGGGAAACTCCGAAAGAGGCCTTTAAGGAAGTGTTTAATCAGGCGGTCGCTGAACAAAGGTGCCGAGTGCCGTCGACGAGTAAACCTGGAAATGGCTGCTAGGTGTACTTTTATTGAAGATACCGATAGGCCCTTCTGGGCTAAGAGCAGCAAGTATGGCAGGAGCTGTTCTGGCTTAATCGATTGCGGGGCCAAGCCTGGTTGATCCTCACACCATTGACAGAAACTTTTCCATTTGTACGCGTATGAGGCGTTTGTGGAAGGTGCTCTTGCCGCTTGTAGGATACGCCGACAGTCCTCCGAAATCGTTAGCCGACCAAATTCGGCGAAGTCAGGAGCCAGGCCGTCAACTGGAGGCTGTCCGGGTCGTGATGCCAAACCACCCCGTCCTGTCGAGACAGAAGGTCGGGGGTCTTCTTGAATCTCATCGGTTCCGCCGCCGCTAAGTGTAGCAGGTCCGAAAACCACACCTGTCTGGGCCAGTATGGGGCCACCAGAATTACACGACATGGGTACCTGAGGATCCATTGCAATGTCCTCCGGACCAGGGGAAATGGAGGGAATGCGTACATGAAATTGTTCGTCCAAGGGAATGAGAACGCATCCCCCAGAGAGCCCTTCTGAGGCCATCTGCTTGCGTACTGATGGCATTTTTTGTTGTTCTTCGTTGCAAACAGGTCTATGGGCGGGTGTCCCCATTTCTTGAATACTTGTTGTAGTTGCTGGTCGTTCAGTACCCACTCGTGAACTTCGTTCATTTCTCTGCTGAGGGCATCTGCTTCCACATTTCTCACGCCTGGCAGGTGGAACGCTAAGATGTTCATGTTGTGTTGAATGGCCCAATGCCAGATTTTCTGTGCCTCCGTCGATAGGGATCTGGAGCGTGTCCCTCCTTGTTTTCTCAAGTAGAACATCGTAGTGGTGTTGTCCGTCATGACACGCACCACCGAGTCCCTCAGTTGCGGAAGAAAAGATTTTAGAGCCCATCGCACTGCTCTCAATTCCAGCAGGTTGATATGCAGGGAGGACTCCTGCAAGGACCACCGGCCCTGTACCTGTAACATATCCAGATGAGCTCCCCATCCGCTCAGCGATGCATCCGTCACCACCGTCTTTTGAAACTCTGGTTCCAGAAGAGGCATCCCTTTCGTTAGATGAGTAGACACTCTCCACCAGCCGAGTGCTTGAACTAGTTGTTCGTCGACGACCAGTTTGTCGGACCAGCGACCTCGGCTCTGCGCCCAACGGTCTGCTAGAAATTCCTGGCAAGGCCTCATAAACAGACGGCAGTTGTTTATTAGCGGAATGCAGGACGACATGGTCCCTAGCAGGGACATGTATTTGCGCACTGAGACCTTGGTACCGCCTCTCCATTCCGAAGCCTTGTTTTGAAGTTTCTGAATTCTTTCGCTGGATGGTCTCACCAGGCTTGTATGTGTATGAAACTCCGCTCCTAGGAAAACCAAGGTCCTCGAAGGATCTACGGAGGACTTTTTGAAGTTGATTGGAAAGCCCAGTTCCTGTAAGAGGGACATAGTGGCTCGTAGACTGTCTCGTGTCTGTTCCTTGGATGAACCTCTGACCAGCCAGTCGTCCAGATATGGATAGACATGATGACCGTCCTTCCTTAAATGGGCCGCTATAGGGGCCAAGCACTTGGTGAACGTCCTGGGGGAGGACTTGAGCCCGAAAGGGAGGACCTTGAACTGAAAATGCTTTTTCCCCACGACGAATCTTAAATATCTCCTGTGTCGTGGGCGTATTGGAATGTGAAAATAAGCATCTTGAAGGTCTAGTGATGATAGATAATCCATGGGTTGCACCGACCTGATAACCTCTTGGAGCTTTAGCATTTTGAATTTTAGGCTCTTTAGCCACTTGTTGAGTACCCTCAGGTCGAGAATGGGCCTCCATTTGCCGTTTGGCTTTTTTACAACAAAGAACCTGGAATAAACTCCTTGTCCTTCCTGTGCTACAGGAACTCTCTCTACCGCCCCTTTTTGCAACATAAGCGCCGCCTCTTGTCGTAGGACTAGGAGGTGGGGCTGTGTCGAGAATAAAGGAGGAAGACGCGGAGGCTTGTCTTTGAATTGCAGCGCATGACCCATGCGAATCGTGTCTAGGACCCATCGATCTGTGGTGATGCATTTGCATCGGTCGAAGTGATGAGAAACTCGACCCCCCAGGACGTTCCGAAGGCCGTCATTGGTTGTTGGATTGCTTGGTCTTCGTCGACGACTGACCCGAGCCTCGCCTTCTGGAGGCCTGATAATCCCTGCTTCTACGAGCCGACTGGGACGCTCGTCTGAACCCTTGTGAAGAGTAAGAGGGCCTGTTGAATCCACAGTCCCTTGAGGCTCCAAAGCGGGAGTTTCCAGAAGCACCTCTGAAGAGGCGAAAAGAACGAAAATTTCTACCCGTTTGCAGGGCGCCGAGGGACCTAGCAGTATTCGTGTCTTCTTTCATCCCTTTCAGCGCTTCATCAACCTTTTCGCCAAACAGGTGTTCCCCTTCGCATGGCATGTCAAGGACTTTGTACTGTACTTCAGGACGAAAAGTAGTACATTTGAGCCACGCTTGCCGACGAAGCACTACTCCATGGTTGATTTGTTTGAACCCAGATTCTGCTAGGTCAACTGCGATATTGATAGCGTGGTTCGAGGCCTCTTCGCCATCCCGCACCAGTAACATAGCTGCTTTCCGGTGTTCGTCTGGCAGGTGTTCTAGGATAGGGGCTAATTTGTGCCACATTTCCCTATCATATCGAGACACAATTGCTAAGGAATTGGCTGCTCTTACTGTCGTCGCTCCGACCGAGAGCACCTTCTTTCCGAAGGCGTCCTGTCTCCTAGCCTCACTTTCAGGTGGCGTTGAACATTTTTGCTGGACCCTGGCCTTCCTAGCCGCTGCCGCCGACACCACCGAGTCCGACAGAGGCTGTGATGTTAGACATTTTGGAGTGGACTCCGGGGCTTTAAACTTTTTCTCGATCCGTCCCTTTATGGCCGGCTCCGAGAACGGATGGCGCATCGTTTTGAGACCTTCTTGCCACACGTGGTCCAGGATTGGGATGGCAAAAACCGATTTTCTCCTTTGACCCATATGGTCAAAAAGGAAACAGTCTTTCTTCTGCTCCTCCGGAATCAAGCCGAATTCGGAACAAGCTTTTCCCATCATTGCATGGAAGGCTCCCACATCATCCGGGGGAGATGGCTGTGACTGGCTCCTCGTAGACTCCAACTCTACATCCGAGTTCCATGTCGGGTCCCTTGAAGGCGACAGGGAGATGTCTGACCCTGAGTCACCCAGTACAGAATCGGACTCCGACAACTCACCCTCCTCCTGAGCTCGAGGACGATCTTTTACTACCTGGGGAGCCGATGGGTGTTTCGTCGTCGATCGAGCCGTGCAAGTTTGCTCGTCGACGGAAGGTACAGACAGAAGTGACGATGAAGTCCCGGGCTGAGGGAACTGCGTATCCAGCCGTTGCAGGAGCTTCTGAAGAGTATTAAGCACATCCAGAGACAAAACCGTCTGTGGGGTCAATAACGTGGACGATATCGGTACCACACCCCCATTTGCACTCGTCGCCGTCGTAGTCGAAGTGGAAGGCCGTAAGCCTAAATCCGATGGTTGCAGAACCAGATCACCTTCTCCTTCCGCCGAGCCGGCCGTGTATGGCTGCAGTAAGACCTACGGGGGGATCGGGTCATAGACCTCGGGCAGCCAAGCCATGGACTGAGTCTCCGTCGACGGAGGAATCCCCACCGCTGCTGCTTGAACTGTAATAGGCATCGTCAATGACACCGAGGTCGACGAGCAAGTCGTCGTCGTCGAGCCCTTAGACTTCGTCGTCGATTTGGATGCCGACTTCCCGGCTGAGGCTTCCCGACTCATGGAAGACCTGGGACGGTCCCCTGAGGAGGATTTCGACAGCGCTAGCCTCGCCGTCTTAGATGATGATGAGGAGGAGGACTTTTTATGTGATGAGGAGGAACCATCCTGTTTCCTCTTATGCTTGTCCTCAGAGCGCGTTTCAGCTGGCCGTACCTTCTTCGATGGAGGTTCCGACCTACCCCTGGAGGCCGTGGAGCCAACTTCCGAAGCCGGGTAGGCCCCTGCTCCGTCATTAAGCCAGTCGACCAGCCTTCTTTTTCGGTCCTTAAGGGTTTTTTGTGAGAAACCCTGACAAATTTCACATGTATCCGCCGAGTGGTGCGGGTGGAGACAGATACAGTCCATGTGGCCATCACCTTCATAAACCTTTTTGAGGCCACAGGTTGCACACGGGCGAAATAACGCTTTTCCAGACATAGTACGCCGGAATTTGAACTTCGCCGAAGCGAAAACAGACAAAAAACAACCTAGTTTTCACTAGTAGTAAAACACGAGGATCCCACTACTTTGAAAGACGGTTGAAATCTGAGGGGGGGCGGGGCCTGTATTTATATCATGACGCCCTGACGACGCGGGCACGCATGATACAAAACGAGGTGGATAGGACGCATAAGCGTCGAAAAAGCTTTCCTACGGGAAAGGGTATATATAATGTACCGGGGATTCCCAGCCTGACGACGGGGAATGTTCTAAGCATGTGAATCCATGAAAGATCCAATGCTGGAGAAAATATGTGCTAAATTCTAGATGGCATATTTGATCAAGGAATCTTTCGTAAATGGATTGGGAATTAGTTGAGACGTTTGTGGTAGTGGCACCTGAAGTATGGACAAGCCTGTGGAGCTATGTCCAATGCACCTGGCAAAGGATGATTGATGGTCCCATGTCAATTTTTCCACCTTCTGTTCATTAACTTTCTGTTCTACTACGTTCTCGTCCTCCATCTGCTACGGAAGACCAGAGCACTCTTCTTGCCCGGTTCTCTGATCGCCCATCCAATAGCTCAACTTTAGATCCTGTAGGAAATGTGTTCATAGGCCGCTCCCAGAATACTCTACCTCCGTAATTCCACTGTTGCACACAACTTGGGTATCTGGCGTGGCTGACCTCTTTCCTCTCCAAATCGACCCTCCCAGGTCCAACTGGGGTCCTTCCTCTCGGACATCTTTTTCTCTAACCTCTCTCCCTGGCTGTTCAACCAATATCTGGCACTCCTTGCCCACCGCATCGCCGCTCGTTGCCCCAACTTTCAGTGTTATGTGGATGATACCGAGTTCATTTTCAGGCTACCCTCGGCCTCCGCCTCTCCTTCCCTCATCTCTGACTGTCTGCTATCCAGGAATGGTGTGCCGCCAATGACCTATGCCTTAATGCCAGTAAGACTGAGATTCTACTCCTCGGCACACCCACTCCCTCGTTCCCTGCAACTCTCTGGCCGGCCTCTTGGTTCTCTTCCTGCGCCTACCTGCAAGGCAAAAAACCTCAGGGTCATCATCGACTCCACACTCTCCTTCTCTTCTCACATATCGGACGTCTCTATGAAGTCACACTACCAGCTGCACCTCCTCAGAGGTATTCTTCCTTTCCTCTCCTTCACCCAGAAGCTCACTGTCTCCAGAGCCCTGGTTCTCTAAGCTGGACTACTGTAACATCCTCTATATAAATCTTCCTGCCTCTACTCTACGCCCTCTGCAACTCATCCAGAACAGGACTGCAAGACTTGTCCTTGGCCTCAAGCCTAGGGACCGTATCTCTCCAGGACTGAAATCTCTGCACTGGCTCCCAGTGGCTGTGAGGATTAAGTTCAAAACCCTCTGCATTGTACACAAGGTCTTCTGGGGCTTGGGGCTAAAATACATTCAACTCTCTCTTCCTAAATATCTTCCTTCTCGAGCTCTTCGCTCATCCGCCTCCAATTCCCTCAGGGTCAGCCGCTTCTCCAAGCAACGAGTTGGTGGTAGATCTCTCTGCGGCAGGGGCCTCCCTCTGGAACAGCCTCCCTGAAACTTGAGGAGAACTATCTCCGGTTCCGGAAGCACCTCAAAACCTTCCTCTTTGATTCTGCTTTCTCTCCCCCGCTAAATTCCTGACTGAAACTGCACTGAATCTGCAACTGGGCCCCTCTCACTGATCTCGGTCCCTGGCCCAGCCACTCTCCCCGCCTCCCTTGGCAACCACTGCACTGCGGGTCTGTCTCTGTATCCCTACAACCCCCCTCCAAAGCACTTGTCTGCACTTACCCTTCACTTGCCACCAGCTGGCCCTTATTTTTTATCCTGTTATTCTACTACCCCTGTACTGCACTTTCCCCTCTCCCTTTCACCTTGTACTTTCCCTTCTGCCTCTGCCCATGCACTTGCGCGATCTGAATGACACCTGGCCTAGTAAGATCGCTGTCTGTCTTCCCTTTATCCCCCCCTCCCTGCCTCGTCGCGCCTTGAAACACTTGTGTATAGGCGCGTTACAAATGTCATATCATAGGACAGGGAAGAAAGAATGTGCATAATGTAAGTGCTTCTATCCGACCACATGCAGCAGCTCTGTGAATTATTAGGTGCTGGTTGAGAGGCATCAAAAAGGTGATGGCGTCCCTGGCCTAGAAAGGCTTTTAAAACAGAGATTATGCTCCTTGACGCAGCCCACATTTATTTCTTAACAGCTGATTGGTAACATGCCAAAATGCCACTGTAGGCTGCAGTAAACTGTGGATTCTTAAACATGAATAGTTTCTCACCTAGAGTTAGCCTAATGAGAGTACCTGCCTACATACTGAACCTTGCGACAAAGTACTCTGCCTGGTGCTTTGGGTAGTTTGCCATGGCGTCCAAGTGCCCCCCCATCCACTACATGATGCTGGTGGGTGTGGGGAGAAGCCCCTGGCCTACCAGACAATGTCCTAGTAGGTTGGCAGGGATATCTGGAGCGAGAAAGTACCCCTTGCCCTTTTGGGACAATGAAGCCGAGGAGCTTGCCATGTCTAACCAGCAAAAATAGAATAGGGTTAGAAGTGCTAGAATCTGGTAACCGTGTGGCCCACTGCAGGAATACTGGGTCCAACAGTCTAACTGTGTGTGGGGGCAACCCCACAACAAGAATGATTTATCTTACTTATTCACGAACACAGAGAAATACAGTGGGTGAATGCAGAGTGCAGAGATCTGCTGCCACAGCCCCCTGCCTTGACATTCACTCAACTGCATTCCAAGGTGGGAGAAGGACATCAATAAGACTTGGGCCAGGCATCCATGAAGACAGAAGCTGCAGGAAAGGAACACACCATCACTACTCGGGCAGGTTCCATGTGATTTTTTTCCCTACACCCCTTTATTTGGGGAAAGTGTTTGATTTTCTTGTGAGTGCATACTTGGGAAAATGCCACCCTCTGGCAATCTTTTCGCAGGCAACATTATCACTGGATACCCTCAAACAATCCAGTTCCCTGACTGTTCAGATGAATTTCTAGAATATGGCCCGGTAGACAGATTTGAGGAGGCCACCCTAGTTATGTTGAACAAGGAGCTCAGAGTTTAGCCAAAACCCAATCAAGCTACGAAGATGACTGGTCAAGGCATAAACACGGGAGCATGCAAATGGCGTCGGGAGCCTTCAATGAGTGCACACAGACTAGCAGACAATTTAATTTAGACATTGTGGCAACACAGACGGATTTGGACCAGAGGAAATAGTTTTTAAGAAGCTTCATTCAACTTAAAAAGAAAAGTCCTCACTAAAACTATTACTAAAGGTGAGTGGAGTTCCCTTCCTATTAGACTAAACTAAGATGCTCTTCAATAGTCAAAAGAAAGCTAGCCCTCCCTCCCAACCTATCCACTAAATGGGCCCTACCAATTAGATACAAATAAATTAGGTGGAGTGCCCTGCACTGAGTCTCAAATATTTCCCAGGGGTTCCAGGAATCTCTCCAGGTTTCAGGATTCTTCAAATTAACAGTTCTCCTTAATTCACAGTTCCTGGCAGTTTGTCAAAGCTCACAGTTCCTCAGTGCAAAGCTTTTTACATGAAGGGATATTTCCTTGATCCCTCTCCAACACTTCGGTTTCTCTCTCCCCACTAGATTCAAGATTTGGGTGCCTCCAGGTTCCCCTTATCTCTCTTATTTCTTTATTGGGCTCTCTTGGGTTTCTTTGCCCAATACTTTACTTAGCTTGCTGGGGCACCTGTAACCCCTCTTTACGGCTTGTGCTTCTCCAAGCTCTTGTGGTTGTTTGTGAACCTTCTGGAGGTTTATCCTCCTCAAGCTCTTGTAACCCTTCTCTTTCTCTCATTCAGTCTTTCGGCGCCTCTGTGACCCTGTACTTCCCTAGCTCTCTCTGTTCCGCCTGGACCTTAACCCACGCACCTTATGCGTTGCGGGGTCCGCTCCAGGCAGGGTGCGTCTTCAGAAACAGCAGCACTCCTCTCCGCCCGACGCTTTTGCGAACTAGATACGAGCAGTCTTCGGACTTTGCTCATTGTGGCGTTCTCTCGCCCTCCTGCTTTCTTGTTCGGAGCAGAGGATTCACTCCTCTCTCGATTCCTAGTTTTACTGGCTCTGGGTCCACCAGATCCTAGGTGTGATCGGACCTCCAGGTAGGTTTTGTTTTGGTTGGTGTTGGCTCCTCTGCTCCTGCACGGCTCCATATCGGGACGGTGGCTTCTCGCCTCAGCGTTTGTCTCTCTCCCTTCAACATTCATCTCTCTCCGTACCACAGCTGGCCCCTCTGTGCAGTGAGGCTCTGCCCTTTGCGGATATACTCACGTTGGAGCCACACCACTCTGCTCAAAGGTCATTGGCCCTTTATTCTCGCTCCTATAATGAGAGAGGGTGTAACGTTCACTACAGGTTGTCGAACAGGTATAAGGTTCATATACGTATATTGCTCAACACGATGGGGAAGCAATGTCGAAGGCGTTGAGGGCTCATAATCGGGCCAATTTTTTGAAGTTGGTGAATAATCCAGGGGCTACCTTGGATCACAATCTAATTAATCCCATCGCAGAAAACATCTGGGTAGAGTACTTTTCGTCACTGTATGGTGATAAAGGAGATGGCAATATACCTCAAGAAAATGAATTAACTTAGAATTTAGATATTACGGTGGACAACATAAGATCACTTATAATGAAATCAAAGAATTCCGGTACTCGTGGTCCCAATAACCTCAAATAAATTACTGAAAGCAAATTTACCATTATGGTCTTAGATATTATATTTATTGTTTCTGGATATTGTTAAAACAAAAAATATGCCCATTTCATGGAAACAATCTTATGTTATCCCAATCTTTAAAAAAAGGAATAGATATTGTCCTAGAAGTTATAGACCTATCGCTATTGCAGATGTTTATTCTAAAATCTTTGCTTCTTTAATTCTGAACAGAATTCAGGACTGGATAGACGAAAAAGACATCTTGAATGTCAAACAGATCGACATGGTTGATCATCCAACCCTATGGAGAAGGCTTGTTGAGCTGAATATTTCAGCGGGCCTATTAAATCTGATCATCTTTATGTACTCAAACGAAAATGAGAGTGAGATTGAATTCTGTGGGTCTTTCGAGACGAGAAATGGAAACCTTCAAGGGTGTATGTTAGCTCCCACCCTCTTCAATCTATACACCTCTGGAGCTGGTACGAAACTGGATGGGGCGGGTATGATTGCACCAAAGATCGGAAGGGTGACTGTAAGCTGGATATCTTATGCAGATGACTTTCTTCTCTCAGACAGCTCTAGAGTTGGTCTGCAGCGATTGATAATTGCCTTTGGGATCTTTGTGAAGGAGCTAAAACTTCAGATTAACCAGTCTAAAACTGTAATACTTAGGATGGGCAGAAGAAACCAGATTCAATCTAATCTCTCCTGTGTATGTGAAGGTAAACGTATTAAGTGTATTACTGGGCTATACTTTACTTCTACAGGTACTTTCTCTGTGGCTAAAAGTATTCTTAAAGTAAAGGCCTTGGTAGTATTACTGAATAAACAAAACAAAAACTTCAGGGTGACAGGTCACACAGTTCCAACATAATAACAAATATAACGGTCATTTCTTACTGCATTTCTCTTCACAAAATGTATTTTAATGATATCTGGATAATGTTGGTGGGGATAGAGCACCCAGAAATATTTAGAAAAAACAATACATATAGGTATGATCCAGTAAGGACAGGCTGGATATCAATGCAATAACAACGGAAAACTGCTACTATTGGTTGATCATTTCAATTGTGCAGTCACAGGAATAAACATTTAAACAGTGCACATTAGAAGCATTGTTAATGTGCTTTTTGTATATATGTCCATTTATGTGGGTTTATGTTTATAGCCTCAATTGTAGTTTTTTTCCCAGAACGTGTGCCACCAGTCTTCTGCCAGTCTGACACACAAAGCCTTGCGGAAACGTAAGCTGATATCGCATAAGAAATTGTGTAGCGGGGAAGGTAGGGAGGGAGCGATATGGAATACGTCGTCGGACCATCCGATCGAAAGAACGTTACCAGGTAAGAGAGTAACTTGTTCTTCGAGGGGATTGGGTCCTCCGACATATTCCATATCTATGACAGGCTCCCAAAGCAGTACCAATGCAAGGAGGTGGGAAAATTTAGCATGCCCAATCAAATTGCGGAGTAAAGGATCGCCTTGCCAAAGGCCAGATCCTGCCCCCGGATGGAATCGAGGGAATAGTGACGTACAAAAGTATGTACCGAAGCCCAGGTGGCTGCATCACAGATGTTGCGAATAGGAACACCCCTCTGCAGGGCAGTAGAGGCAGCCATACCCCTGGTATAATGGGCCCGTAAGCCGACCGGTGGGTCCTTACCCGCCAAGCGGTAACACTCAGAGATAGCCAAAATAATCCAGCGAGAGAAAGTCCGTTTCGTCACAGCCTGTCCCAAACGCTTACCAGCGTAACCAATAAAGTGCTGATCGTCCACTCTGACCCGGAACATGCGTGAAATATAAAAGCTTAACGCTCTCCTAGGATCAAGCCTATGGAGCCTCTCCTCTTCCTTACCAGGATGTGGAGGAGGATAAAATGCCGGAAGAACAACCTTCTGGCCTAAATGAAATTCCGACACCACCTTTGGAAGAAAAGAAGGAAGAACTCCAAGGACAACCCTGTCCTTATGAAATACAGTGAAGGGTGGCTTAACTGAAAGTGCCTTTAACTCACTCACTCTGCGAGCGGAAGTGACCGCAACTAAAAATACCGTTTTCAGAGTTAACAGTCTCAAAGGGCATAAATGCCAAGGCTCAAACGGAGCACCCATCAGAAACTTGAGAACAAGGGTCAAATCCCAACTGGGCACCTGGAAAGGTGACGGAGGGAACACATTTGTGAGCCCTTTCAGAAACTGAGAAATTAAAGGAATTTAAAAATAGGAACACTATTCAGACGAGCGCTTAAATATGGACAGCGGTGCCAGGTAACCTTTAATGGTACCCACTTGAAGGCCCCTGTGGGCCAAAGAAAGCAAAAAAGACAGAACCATGGGAATTTCACATGCAAAAGGATCCACATTCTTAACCCTGCACCAGTCGCAGAACTTCCTCCAATGGCAACGGTACAGGGATTTTTTTGCGGGCCTTCTGGCCGAAAGCAACACCTCCATCACGTCTTCAGGGAGGTCCCAATCTTTATACCTCAACCTTTCAGAAACCAAGCGTGAAAGTTGAGGGACCTGACCTCTGGATGGAGAACCTGACCCCCCCCTCCCGTGAGAGCAGATTGTCTCGGTAGGGAAGACGACGTGGAGGGCAGATGGACAAGTCGAGAAGGTCCGGGTACCACGTCCTCCGGGCCCACGCCGGAGCAATTAGGATCATCCGGGAACCGAACCTCCATAACCTTCGCAGTACTTGCGGGATGACAGGGACTGGAGGAAACGCGTACAGCAGTGAGAATGACCACTCCACCTCGAACGCGTCCCCTAAGGCTCCGTTTGGAGGAAATTCCCATGAGTAGAACCTCTCGCACTTCCGGTTGACACTGGAGGCGAAGAGATCCACTTGAGGGGTCCCCCAAAGGGCGAAGATCTCCAGGAGAATCTCGTGAGCCAACTCCCACTCGTGAGAGATCACGCTCTGCCTGCTCAGAGCGTCCGCCGTCTCAGAATTGCCCAGAACCAGAGCTGCATCGCCCCCCTGCACAGAGGAAGTGACCATGCCCCCCTTTTTGTTGAGGTAGTGCATGGCCACCGTGTTGTCCGTCAGGATCAGGACATTCTTTCCTCGCACAGTCGGCAGAAAAGCCTTCAGGGCTAGCCTGACGGCCCTCAGCTCCAACAGATTGATATGGAATCTGGACTCCGACGGAGACCAACGACCGCTGACTGTCAACTCGTTGGGATGAGCTCCCCATCCCGTGAGAGATGCGCCCGACACGATCGTCACTTCCGGCCAGGGCAGCCAAAATGGAGACCCCCTCATCAGATTGCCTTAGTCGGCCCACCACAGAAGGTCCCGGGCGACCGAAGACGGCACCTGAACAGGGTCCGACATCCTGCCGGAGGACTGAGACCACTGGAGCTTGAGTGCCCACTGCAAAGATCTCATCCGGAACCTGGCCTCTGGCACCAGAAGAATGCAGTACGCCATGAGGCCGAGCGGTCTCAAGAACTCGAACGCCGGGAGAGTCTGGGCAAGTTGGAACTTGTGCACAATCTGCTGAATGTGATGAGCCCTCACCTGGGGAGGAAAACACTGCCCCAGGGACGTGTCGAGCACTGCTCCGATGTACTGGAGCCTCTGGGTTGGTGTCAAATGGGACTTCTTTAAGTCGAGGGAGAAGCCCAGCTTGTGGAGGGAGTGGCAGGTGACTGACAGATGATCCAGGACTTGCTGTCATGATCTCTGCTTCCAAAAGATCAGGACTTGCCCGACTCCCTTGGAAGCAGACCCATAACCCCGGTTCCGAGTGCCAGCCAGTCCCAATTGGGACCTTTTGGACCCTGTCCTGGCGCCAGTGGCACCAGGCTCATAAAGATGCCCAGTCCCAGCGCTGGAAGCGCCGGGTTCATAATGCTTGGGTGGACTTACCTGCAGCAGACCATGCTGCTTACTTACCTGCCAGTTGAACCCCGGATCCTCTTCTGTTTTGGACTACTTTTCCTGTTGGGTGGGGCAGGAGCCACTCCCTAGGTTCAGAACACTGGAACTCTTCTGGAAAGCAGGAACTCTTTTCTTACCTAGGCGTGGCTGTGGAAGGAGACACCTAAGCACTACAGGAGGCTATTTAAACCACACCCGATGGATGAATCTTGCTTTGTGTTATTCTGCATTCTCTGCAGCAGAACGCTCATCGTGTCTTCTGCTTCTGATCCTGGGCCTAAGGAAACAAAGGCTTACCATCCTGGAATCCAGTCTTCAGCAGCACCTGTAAAGACAAAGAAAGAACAGGTTAGCACTACGGTCTTCAGTGGCAGCGCATCTCTTACCTGGTCCATCGGCTGTCACCAACGCCTCGCGCTGCATTCCGGCATCTGAAAGACAAAGGCTTACCTACTTTTCGCATGTTCCGGAGGTCTTCGCACTGCATTCCGGCATCTGAAAGACAAAAGCTTACCAGCTCTTCGCACGCTCCGGAGGCCTTCGGCGCTGCATCCCGCATCTGAAAGACAAAAGAAGGTGCGTTTAAAGACATTGGGCAACTTTATTACTCACGTGCCATTACTCCTTCCCACGCCGAATCCAGTGGGTATTCCAGCACCCTTCAGCTTCTCTAAAGCTCCGAACTTGTACCTGCAAGATAAAAGGGACAGTTAATGCGCATCGTGAAGCAGGCTACAAGCACTTACCTACGTGCTTCCAGGCACTTCTATTCCTCACGCGGGTTCGATCCTCAACTCTCATCAGCCCGCCATCCGCCATCGCCGGAACTCTGCAAAACAAGAGATATCATTACAAAAGACTTAAGACATTTGAAGCGCCCAGAACTTACCGTTCGTGCAGTTAACGACGGACAGCAGTCCTCTGAGGTCAAGAGGCCTGCACCCTTATCCAGTGAAGGAACTGGTTACGGCACCCTGCCCCGAGGCAGATGGAGAGCTCGGCGTTCACTTACCTAAGGTGAGGGCGTTAACCTTTGGGGTTCTACAGGAGAAGAGAAAGGGAAGAGGAGAGAGGCACCCAATAACCCCAGTTCATTAATCCCATATTTTCTATCTGCAGACATCTTACTCTTCGAGTCAGACATACAGTGCACAGAGGTCCAGCCCAAAGAGCCAACCGTGTGTTACACATCACCTTTGAAGATACGGCATTCACCCAGTCAAGACCGGCGCCTCTGCGGGAATCAGATGAGCGTTACACTTGCTCGGGAGAGCGCGCCCTGATCAACCAATCGTCCAGGTAGGGGTAGACGTGAATCCCCCCTTTCCTGAGGTGCGCTGCCACCACTATCATGAGCTTGGTGAAGACCCTCGGGGCGGAGGTCAATCCGAATGGCAGGACCCGAAACTGAAATTGCGAGTCACCAACCACAAACCTCAGGTACTTCTTGTGCTTCGGATGGATCGGCACATGAAAATAAGCGTCCTTGAGGTCGAGAGACACCAACCAGTCCTGAAGTTGAAGGGCCTGGAGGACTTTAGAAAGAGTAACCATCTTGAACTTGTCCTTCCTGAGGAGTTTGTTCAAACCGCGCAACTCCATGATGGGTCTCAATCCCCCGTCTTTCTTGGAAATCAAAAAATAAGGGGAATACCATCCCTTGTTCCTCTCCGCTACAGGCACCAGTTCCATGGCGCCTTTCTCCAGCAGGGATTGAATCTCCTGCGCAAGGAGCGGATCCGGACTCTTCAAAGAGATTCCCCGGTGGATTGTCTTGAGGCCTCTGCCGGAAAGGAAGACAGCAGCCGTGGGTTATGATCTCCAGAATCCACACATCTGAAGTAATGGCGCGCCACTCTGCAAGATGCTGCGCCAGTCTTCCCCCAACCGGCGAACCATGGGACATGGCCACATGATTGAGCTGAAGCGGTTGCGGCGTTGCCTGAGGGCAAAGAGGCAACAGCCCGAGCGGCCTTGGCACCTCGAGTACCTTGTTTTCCACCTCTGGCACTCCTACGGTGGCCCCTTTGACTGGCAGCTCCTCTCGCTTTACCAAAGGATGAGAGTAATAACGAAAGGAACCTCCACTCCATTGCTGTCCCCTAGGATGAAATGGCAGAGGTTGTCGAACTGCAGTGCCCAACGACTTTGCTGCAGCTTTGGAGGTCTGCAACCTCTCAAGGCTCTCGTCAGCCTTGCTGCCAAAAAGATGTTCCCCGTCAAAGGGCATGTTGAGGAGCCGGGCCTGCACATCAGGAGCAAACCCCAAATTCCGCAACCACGCAAACCTGCGTATCACGGTGCTCGCCACCATGGACCGGCTGACGCAATCTGCCATGTCCAAACCCGACTGAACGGCCTCACACATAGCATCCTTGCCATCCTGAACCATGGCAAGGAAACCATCCCGTTCATCCGCTTCGGGAATATGTTCAGCCGCCAAGGAAACAGTTCCACAGAGTGTGCGAAACGAGACAAGGCACAAATGGAGTTGGCCGCCTGAAGCGCCATAACTCCTGCAGAAAACACTTTCTTCGCCCAGCCGTCAAAACGCTTTTCGTCCCTATCAGGAGGGATGGTAGGGTGCGACGCCTGCGTGGCCGGGGCAGTAGCCGCCTGCACCACCAAACTCTCCGGAGTAGGGTGCTTGGACAAGTAGCAGGGGTCACTACAGGCTGGGCGGTATTTTCGCAGCAAAGACTTGCTCACTGCCGGGAGACTCTCCGGAGCAGTCCAAGCCGCTGCTACCCTTCTTTGCAGAGCCATATGGACCGGCATTACCGGGTCAGTTGGTGGACCAATGTCGAGGATATCCGTAAGGTCATCCTGAACAAACTCCCCTGGGGGAGCAGACCATCCTAAGTACTCGGTGAACCGTGACATAAGTCGCCGGTACGAAGAATCGGCATGAGTGCCAGGCTCAGGCCTACAAAACTCCACCTCTGGAGAGGTGTCCAGCCCACTAGCATTATGCAGGGACTGCCTCAGGTCCTCAAACTGGCTATGGCCCGAGAGAATCTCGTCAGGCACTGTGTCAGGCACCATGCCATCATCGGAGCCCTCATCCACCTCTGAAATGAATTCCAGATGGTGGTAAGAAGGCACAGAACTGGAACCAAAGCCATGCTTGACCTTGGCCAGAGCCTTCCTAGGTGGTTCCCCCGAGCCACGGGGTAGCCCCGTCGACACAGCCCCAAAAGGCGTCGAGTGAATCGGCGCCGAGAAAATCGGCTTCGACGAAAGACGCGGCACCGACAGCATCGATGGCGTCGACACAGGCCTCGAGGGAGGAGCCCCGAGCGTGTCCCTCGACATCCTGGGCACGACGGCGTCGACGATTTCCTCGGAGGCGTTGCCTCGAGAGAGTCCGTCGACGACCTCGGCACCACAGGCGTCGATGTCTTCCACGAAGACTTCACAGACTCACTCGGTCTCGAGCGCGTCGAGGACCGGGACCTGGACCGGGCATGGCGAGAACGATTCCCCTTGTCCGAGCGGGACCTTTCCCGCAAATCGTGACGACCACCCGAGCCCGAAGGCGTGCGAGCGGCGTCTCTCGGCTGATCATGACCGACCCCACTCGGAGGCGTGGACGGACCAGTGCCCCGCGATTCGAGAATCGCCAACATTTTCTTCCCGAAGGAAGCCCATTCCTCCGGTGTCGCATGCTTGGTGGGGTAAGTGACCCGCCGATGGGCTGAGTCCTCGGATGAGGACAGGGAAGGCGACCGATGACGGCGCTTCCGGGAGTGCCCCGAAGAGGCAGAGGAGTGGCGAGACCGACTCCGGGACCGAGACCCACTGGACTTCCGACGACAACACGGAGAGTCGTCCGTCGAAAGCCCCACAGATCTCGACTTCCGGGGCTTGGACACCTTACCTACTGATAACTTCTTGCGCTCCCAGAAGGCTTTCGACTTGAGCGACTGGCAGTCGACACAGTCATCCGTGTCATGGGCCTCCCCGAGGCACCAGAGGCAGGCGTTGTGCGAGTCCGTGACCGACATCTTGGACCCACAGTCCCTGCACTTCTTAAACCCCAGACGCGGTGTGGAAGACGAGGTAGACATCTTCACAAAGAATAACTTCACAAACTAACAGGTTCGAAGAACTGAGATGAACAGAAACTCCAAAGAGTTCAGGCGTACCGAGATTCACAAAGCGAACACTTTCGTGGAAAAAAACGGAACTGAGGCTACGGGCGTCGTGCGTCCTACTTATAACATCCAGTGATGTTTTCCGTCAGAGGAGGTCCTCGAGGGTGGCTTATCGACGTCATCGACGCAGGACGCAGACGCCGAAGATTTTCCGAAGCAGCACAGCTGTGGTGATTACTGTCATAGATATGGAATACGCCGGAGGACCCAATCCCCTCAAATCATCTGTTCAATGGAAGAGAATTGCCTTGTGGAGAAAATGTCTGGTAGCAAAGAAGGAAGACCTTTACAGACTTCTTGCTTTAGATTAGACAGATGTACTTATGCCAATGTTGAAGGAAGAGGTTGAAGCTACTTTATCCAGTCTTGGTTTATCAGTTAGTATTCTGATTGGCAATACTGATAAGGTAAAAAAAAAGATACTGAAATGCTATGACTGGAATGAGAATTGCACATGTCAGGAAATCCAAGATGTGCAAGTAGCCTCAGTTTGGAAATTCCATCCAGTCCTTGAAGGATATCTAATCAAATATCCTAGTAGATCTCTGTGATGAGGCACTTGAATGGGCTAGAAGGGAAGAAGTGTAGATTCTGTGAGTCGACGGAAGAAGAAGAGTCACTTCAGCACTTATTACTTGTATGCAAACCTCTACTTCCACAGAGAATCTTGTATTTTTCTAACTTTGTGTACTCAACTTCATGCGTTAACCGTGAATTATTATGGTTCACATTGCTACATGCTACACATGGTTCACAATGCTACGATATTGAAAAGTAATTCTAACTGTATTTTAAAAGTGGAGCGTTTGTGCTCTTAGCAGAGCACACCATGGCTAATGTGAATATATTAGTAGTGAACGTGTCAGTGTGTTACTTACCTGTGGTTTTTCATTGTTAGGAGTTGTCGACGGCCTAAATAAATAACCTTTTTAAATAACTTGTATTATTAATAGTGTTCGGTCTGTGCCTAACGGAACCCTCTGCCTCTCAGACACCCTAACTCTAAGCCTTGCTGTTCAGTCACACTACCCAGATGCAGCGTATGCACTGGTACCTCAAAATAGGGTGGCCTCTTGGAATCCGGTTGCAGGGCTCGTTTCTGAAAATCAGACTTAACAATGGGGAAAACCAAAGAAAAAAGTTTAAGTAGAATGTCATACCTCATTTGTTTTTTTTGGGGCACATACAGTCAAACTCTTTAGCTGCATCTTCCTGCTTTGTCAGTCTCAAGTTATTTTCAGTATGGTGCAGGATCGCCCTTCCTGGTGCGATGACACCACAGATGTTGGAGCAAGGTTCTCACAAATGCGTAGAGCCTTTGAAAGAGGTATTCACTTCTAATCTTCCACTTTCTTTATACTCAGCAGCTCAGAACCTCTCTCGCAAGGTCCTGGTTCTCAAACCTATAAATTCAGTCTCTCTCTCTCCCATCCTCGAAGCCGCACCACATGCTCCTTCCTATCGGACCTCAATCTATTACCTTCTCCTCAGAGCACTGCCTTCACCAGCACATCCTCTATGCTCCGCCACATGCTTTTCCTCAACCTTTCCCAGGGTCACTCCTTTTGTCTTAGGGTTCCCTCTAAACTCACCTAGCTTATTCATGGTGAAATGGTTATTTCTCCTCTGCTATGAACAAACTCCTTCCACGCGCTGATGTTCCGCTCCGCCTTTGCTCTACTTGCATCCTCCTGCTTCTTTACACAGTTCATGCTCTTCCTCTCCTCCTTTCTCTTACTCCCCCTCCTCTTTGCTTGTCTGCCACCGCCTCTTGACATTTCTCCATGCCTCTCCACATTTCTCCTCCTCTATGCTCCTTTACCATCTCCTCCCAGCTCATCTCCTGCTATCTTTTCTCACGTCACCTACTCTCTGCTACTCTACCTCCTTCTCCTCGCTCTGGTCCTCTGCATACATCTTGCAGCATCTCCTCTCTTTTCAATCGCTCCAAGTCTCTCCAACAGCCACTCCAGTGTCTTGGCCTACCTGCATGGAGGGAGGGTCGAAACCCTATTCATTTCAGGTGTAAGCAGTTTGGCATGGAGATTGATGGTCCCAGGGGCTTGGGTGATTCTCTTCATGCTTGACATGCACTCTCAGTCTGTGGGCTGAGCCTTTGTAATGGATGTCTAGGTTGGATTCTCAGACAGAACACAGAACACATGCAGAAGAGATTTGTCACATAGTAATAGACCGCCACATAACAACAATATATTTCATGCACTGAATCAGTATTGTATAAGTTACACACTGCTTGGAGCGACCCGTGCCCTATACCGTCCTCCGAAACAGCAGCACTCTGAGTAGGTCAATCATAACCTTCCCATAGGGGAGTCTATCTACATTAGGGATTGTCCTGTGTAAGGCTTGTGACTGACATAGGTCATTTTCACTGGCCCAACTTTCTACCATACCACAGTTCATTTAAGGAACAGTACATAGTATCCCTAGGCCTTATATGAAGAGCCCCTGCCACAATTTTGAGGCTTTGATGGGTAACCAGGGGATCCCTTCACTCTGCATTCCGGCCCAGCGTCACACACCACACACACTGTCATGATCTCTGCTTCCAAAAGATCAGGACTTGCCCGACTCCCTTGGAAGCAGACCCATAACCCTGGTTCCGAGTGCCAGCCAGTCCCAATTGGGACCTTTTGGACCCTGTCCTGGCACCAGTGGCACCAGGCTCATAAAGATGCCCAGTCCCAGCGCTGGAAGTGCCGGGCTCATAATGCTTGGGTGGACTTACCTGCAGCAGACCATGCTGCTTACTTACCTGCCAGTTGAACCCCTGATCCTCTTCTGTTTGGGACTACTTTTCCTGTTGGGTGGGGCAGGAGCCACTCCCTAGGTTCAGAACACTGGAACTCTTCTGGAAAGCAGGAACTCTTTTCTTACCTAGGCGTGGCTGTGGAAGGAGACCTCTAAGCACTACAGGAGGCTATTTAAACCACACCCGATGGATGAATCTTGCTTTGTGTTATTCTGCATTCTCTGCAGCAGAACGCTCATTGTGTCTTCTGCTTCTGATCCTGGGCCTAAGGGAACAAAGGCTTACCATCCTGGAATCCAGTCTTCAGCAGCACCTGTAAAGACAAAGAAAGAACAGGTTAGCACTACGGTCTTCAGTGGCAGCACATCTCTTACCTGGTCCATCGGCTGTCACCAACGCCTCGCGCTGCATTCCGGCATCTGAAAGACAAAGGCTTACCTACTCTTCGCATGCTCCGGAGGTCTTCGCACTGCATTCCGGCATCTGAAAGACAAAAGCTTACCAGCTCTTCGCACGCTCCGGAGGCCTTCGGCGCTGCATCCCGCATCTGAAAGACAAAAGAAGGTGCGTTTAAAGACATTGGGCAACTTTATTACTCACGTGCCATTACTCCTTCCCACGCCGAATCCCGTGGGTATTCCAGCACCCTTCAGCTTCTCTAAAGCTCCGAACTTGTACCTGCAAGATAAAAGGGACAGTTAGTGCGCATCGTGAAGCAGGCTACAAGCGCTTACTTACGTGCTTCCAGGCGCTTCTATTCCTCACGCGGGTTCGATCCTCAACTCTCATCAGCCCGCCATCCTCCATCGCCGGAACCCTGCAAAACAAGAGATATCATTACAAAAGACTTTTAAGACATTTGAAGTGCCCAGAACTTACCGTTCGTGCAGTTAACGACGGACAGCAGTCCTCTGAGGTCAAGAGGCCTGCACCCTTATCCAGTGAAGAAACTGGTTACGGCACCCTGCCCCGAGGCAGATGGAGAGCTCGGCGTTCACTTACCTAAGGTGAGGGCGTTAACCTTTGGGGTTCTACAGGAGAAGAGAAAGGGAAGAGGAGGGAGGCACCCAATAACCCCAGTTCATTAATCCCATATTTTCTATCTGCAGACATCTTACTCTTCGAGTCAGACATACAGTGCACAGAGGTCCAGCCCAAAGAGCCAACCGTGTGTTACACATCACCTTTGAAGATACGGCATTCACCCAGCCAAGACCGGCGCCTCTGCGGGAATCAGGTGAGCGTTACACACACACACCCCTTTCCTAAACACTGGATAGGTAGGAATTGATGTATTAACACTGTGTGAGACTACACAACCTGTATCTGCTTGGTATTAGGTAACCCACCTTTTGGTATAGGTCTGTACCTACACAAGTTGGTAGTTTGACTGAGCAGCCAGGCCCATCTCAAGAGGGGTAAATGTGAGATGTAGCAATAAAATCCGTAAATATAAATAACCAAGTAATACTTACGCTCAAGGTTTCAGTTATAAATAGTTATTCAACATCAAGTTTTAAATAAGAATTTGTTAAAAAGTCAATCCTTGTAACAACGTAAATATACTTTAAAATCTCTTTTCAGAATCAGACTGTTAGTGGAAAATTTTTGGATATGCTTCTTACAAAATTCCTACACTCTGAGGTGACTTCATTTACAAGGACAGTGATGGCATTCATGCACACTAATTATACTGCAGATTCTGAGGTTGCAGAAAGTAAGGGTTTTGAGGAAGGAATACGGTTAAACAGGTTCTCAGTATATGCGAGGACAACTAAATCTTCCAATGAAATCTAGACAGGCCTTTCCCAGCAGTAACTGTCTAAAACAAGTTACCACCTCTGAGGGACAAACTATATCAAAGTCAATCGGCTAGGAGAGTCTGCAGGGAGCCAGGACCGTCAAAGTCAACTGGAACACAGTCTATGGAGCGCTTAGACTGACAGTCTTGCACAAAGTTAGAGAGTTTGTAGAAAAATCGCTTGTAGGGTCACAAGCTGTTAAGCCTGTGAAATGCAGAGTTGGAATCAACTCTAAAAGTACGCCACTGCAAATCTCAACTAAGATAAGCACAGCTACAAGACAATGAGGTAAGTACCCAAGTCTAAACCGTACTTCTGGATTGAAGAAGAGTGGTGCAGTTGGGTTCTGTCCTGTTGGAGTGATACAGACCCTGGGTTCCTGACCCTCAGTCTTGGGAACAAGAGGGAGGATGTCTGGAGGACTCCTGCTACAGTACATTGGAGGACGTCGGCAGCAACTGGCTATTTTCGGTTCAGCGGCACTTCAGGGTTTCAGCGCTTAGTAAAGAGCTCCGTTGCATGTCAGACACCAGTTGGGCTTCCTTTACTCCTTGGGTCCTGCACTCTGGGGAGGGGACTCTAGCTCTGGTCGTCCTGCTTCTGGAGGGTCCTTAGGAGACTTCTGGAGCTTCTAGCTGGATTTCTGATGTTGCACTCTACTGCAGATTTCTCGACCCCTGGCACTCGGTTCTTGCAGCAGCAAAGAAGTACAGCCAGTCGGGGAAGATGGTCCAGTAGAGTTTGTCTCAGGGTTAGTTGGTCCCACTAACCAAAGGGAAGAAGTCCTCCCTTCCAGAGATTCTCTGTCGAATTGAAAAAGGAGTTTCAGCACTGCAGCAGGGCTTCACCAAGCAATTCTAAGGTCCAGGAGGATTCAGCAAGCTTCATTCACGGTTTCGTCAGGCGTTTCTTCCAGTGGTCGACTATGACTCTAGCCCCAAAGCTCTCGGCTTTTAAGCAGGTTTCTCCCATTCATGCACAGCCTAGGCTATCAATCACGCAGCAGGGTGGCTGTAGAGACCAAGGACAGGGGAGTTTTGGGAACCTCCCTGGAGCCAGAGGTGGCTTCATGGCTGAAGTCCGCCAAAGGCAAAACGAACAAAGGGCTTTACTCGCACTTGACGCACAAACCCAAGAAAGACCACACAAATAGAAAATGGTGAAAAAAGAAGACCAGGGACATTTTGACAAAATGGTCACCCATGGTGCTATACTGCAGCTGAGGATTCAGCCTGCGGTAGGAAAGCACAATAGTAGGATAATTAAACCACTGCCACCAGCCATGAAAAGTAGTGAGGGCAACATAACAATGTTACATGAGAGAGTAGAATTAGGGGCTACTAAGTAACCCCCCCAGCACTTCACGAGATGGTGTGTGCTGGATCTACAAAGAGAAAGGGTAAGTAAAGTCAATTTCACTTTACCATTCTTGGGAACTGTAGTTCACACAAGAAAAAGTATTTAAACCTTAAGAGAAATCTAAAGGATTTCTCTGTGACACTGCACTGAAGGGGTCGTGTGTCACCATACAAAAAGCAGATGGAATTTGTCAGACTCCAAAAACAGTGGAAACACAATCCAAATCAGGTAAAAACACAAGTGTGTAAGAAAAAGGTCTCACTCACTCAAGGGTTAAAATGAAAAAGTCTTAAATCCAGCAAAAGAGCTGGGAGTCTCTAAGGTGGGAGGAATTTAGCACTAAAATGAAAATTCTCCCAAACACTGGACTGGAAGGTCCAGGAAACGTTACTCACCATAGTGACTACTGAAGTCCATAGTCCCCTTTCCTCCATACTTGTGGGGACATTCTGTTATATGGGAACAGAACTTTTTGTAGCACCATACAATTACTTGGTCGAGTAACACTGGAATTAACAGCCAAGGATACCGTTTTTTATGGTAATCTTGTTAAGTCCCCTGTAATCTATACAAGTTCTGAGGTCTCTCTCCTTTGGGACAAAGAAAAGAGCTGAGGAGGCGGGTGATTTGGATGATCGAATAAACCCATTGGCTGGGTACTGGTCCAAATAACTGCGTAGATGTTCGGTCTCCTCCTCCGTAAGTGCGTATATGCGACTGCATTAAGCTTGGGCTCCCAGGACCAGGTCGATTTGGCAGTCAGAAGGCCTTTGGGGAGGGCAAGGTGTTGGCTTGGTCTTTCTGAAAGACGTCCTGATAGGCTTCGTATTCCGGAGGCAGTTGTACCACTATACCAATCAACACCCTGCGTTCCTTGTTATGTGGTTCGGATCCTAGTTCTTGAACTTTGACATCAACAGATGCAGCTGGATAACATATCTTAGCACACTCGGCTGGGAAAGAAGAATGGTTTTGCCAGTCTATGGCCGGGTTATAACACTCCAACCAGGGCATGCCTAGTATGAGCTGGAAGTGGGGTGCATTTATTAGGTCAAAGACTGTGTTCCCGGTAGCCGTCATGGCATAACAATACAACCTTCCCTGTACATTTGGTCACTGGTCCAGATAACAACTGTGTTCCGTCCACAGACACGATGTTGTCTGCCTTTTCCCTTCTTTGAATGGGCACACATAGTTGTAGGGCCACAGTGATGTCCATATAATCTCCTACTGCTCCACAGTCAATGTGTGCTTCCAAGGCATGCATTTGTTGAGGCCGTTCTGGGCACAGTAGGATCACTGGTGTTGCAGAATGCGAGACCGTTGACGTCCTTTCCTTTCCCGACAAGCCGATCTCTATTCTTGTCAAGCTATAGCGTTTTCCAACAGCTCCTTTGGTTCCGATATGCTTAATGCAATTGCTCCCAGTTGTTTCCGGGGATAATTACTTGGGCAATCTTTTAAGTGTCCTGCCTTACCGCAATACAAACAGAGTTGTTGCCTCCTACATCGCGCTCGCTCTTCTTTGGTTAATGGTCCCCTTATGCTGCCCAACTGCATGGGCTGAGGTGGACTTTCGGTGGTTCGGGATGGAACTTCCCAGGGTCGTACAAACAAAGGTCAGCCTTGAATATGAGACTGGTCGGACAGTCTTGCACTACCAGATGAATGTATTCCACACAGGGTTCAGGTGGATACAAGACGTGTGCCAAGACGTCCTTTAATTCGCTTCAGAGACCCCAGTAGAATAGTTCGCTTGTCTGCAGGCCAGTTGGTTTCGGCCACCAGCCGGTTAAATGTGGCAATATACACTAACAGGTCCTGGGAACCATGTCAAAGGGTTAACAACTCCTTGTCTAAAGCATGTCCCCGAGTTCAGCAGGCGAAGAGTGTATCCAATTCTTGGTGGAAACCGGCAAAACTGTATAGAATGGGGTGATCCCTGTTAACCAGCAGCACTGACCAACTCGTTACATGCCCCCCCACCCCCTAAGTAAGACAGGACAAAAGCCACCATGGTTTGGTCAGTCTGAAACGCCCATGGACAGCTTGTGTTCTAGTGAGGCGCATTGTTAGTTCCTCTGTACACTCCCTATTGACCACAAACTCCTTTCTCATAGCGTTAGTCTCTGTGCGGGCAGCATTTCCTTCTGCCCGTAATTCGCCTAACAATGCAGCTAACTGATCGACCTCTGAGGCCATGACACTCAGGCAGGGCTTGTATGTACGTTGATATTGATATTGATATTTTATTTCTATCGTGCTCATGCACAAGAGTTTCAGAGCGCGGCAAGGGAAGGGGAACAGGGGAGAACAAAAACAACGATCTTACTAGGCCCAGTGACATTGAGAACGTATAAGTGCAGGGTAGAGGGAGAAGGGGGAGAAGTGCATGGAAGGGGGAACAAAAGGAGAGTACGGAGCTAGAAGGAAAAAACAAAAATAATAATAAAATAATAAATAAAAAGGCAACAAACAATGGGAGTGCAGCCAGCAAGTGGCAAGTGCTGGGTTTATGGCAGCAGGCCATGTAGGTCTGAAAGTGCAGGAAGAAAAGGGGAGGGCTGTATGGTACAGATACAGACCCCAGTGCTGGGGGTGGCCCGGAGGCAGTGCGTGAGGATGGCAAGATGAGCAGGTACCTGGGCCCAGAGGACAGAGGGTGGCCAGGTGCATGGTGCAGAGGGAGAGTAGAATCAACAGGGGAGAGAGGAGGAGAAGGGAGAAGCAAAGAGGAAGGTTTTGAGGTGCTTCCGGAACCGGAGATGGTTCTCCTCAAGTTTTAGAGTGGCAGGGAGGCTGTTCCAGAGGGAGGCCCCAACCAAAGACAGATCTACCCCCAGCTTGTTTCTTTGAGAAACGACTGACCCAGAGGGAGTTAGAGGTAGAGGAGCGGAGTGCTCGAGATGGGAGGTATTACGGTGGGATAGCTGAAGGTATGTTGGACCCAGGCCCCAGAAAGCCTTGTGGACAATGCAGAGGGTTTTGGATTTAATCCTTGCATCCACTGGGAGCCAATGGAGAGATTTAAGAGCTGGAGAGATACGATCGCAGGGCTTGAGGCCAAGGGCAAGTCTTGCAGTCCTGTTCTAGGATAAGTTGTAAAGGGCGGAGAGTAGAGGCAGGTAGATTAAGAAAGAGGCTGTTGCAATAGTCCAACCTAGAGAGAACCAGAGCTTGGGAGACAGTGAGATTCTGGGGGAATGAGAGGAAAGGAAGAATACCTCTGAGGAGGTTGTAACGCTCACCTGATTCCCGTAGAGGCGCCGGTCTTGACTGGGCGTATACCGTATCTGCAAAGGTGATGTGTAACACACGGCTGGCTCTTTGGGCTGGACCTCTGTGCACTGTATGTCTGACTTGAAGGGTAAGATGTCTTAGGTAAGTGAACGCCGTGCTCTCCATCTGCCTCGGGGCAGGGTGCTGTAACCAGTTTCTTCACTGGATAAGGGGAGCAGGCCTCTTGACTTCAGAGGACTGCTGTCCGTCGTTTACTGCACGAACGGTAAGTTTCGAGTAATTCTAATGTCTTTAAAGTCTTTAGTAATGATGTTTCTTGTTTTGCAGGGTTCCGGCGATGGCGGATGACGGGCTGAAGTGAGTTGAAGATGGAGCCCGTGTGATGAATAGAAGCGCCTGGAAGCACGTAAGTAAGCGCTTGTTGCCTGCTTCACGATGCGCTCCAACTGTCTTTTTATTTTGCAGGTACAAGTTCGGAGCGGCTGCAGGGTGCCGGAATACCCACTGGGTTAGATGTGGAAAGAAGTAATGGCACGTGAGTATTAAAGTTCCCCAATGTCTTTAAACGCACCTTGTTTTGTCTTCAGATGCGGGATGCAGCGCCGAAGGCCTCCGGAGCGTGCGAAGAGTTGGCAAGCTTTTGTCTTTCAGATGCCGGAATGCAGTGTGAAGACCTCCGGAGCGCACGAAGAGTAGGTAAGCCTTTGTCTTTCAGATGCCGGAATGCAGCGCGAGGCGTTGGTGACAGCCGATGGACCAGGTAAGTGAAGAGCTGTCACTGAAGACCGTAATGCTAACTTGTTCTTTCTTGTCTTTATAGGTGTTGCTGAAGACTGGATTCAGGATGGTAAGCCTTTTTCCTTAGGCCCAGGATCAGATGCAGAAGACACGATGAGCGTTCTGCTGCAGAGGATGCAGAATAACACAAAGCAAGATTCATCCATCGGGTGTGGTTTAAATAGTCTCCTGTAGTGCTTAGATGTCTCCTTCCACAGCCACGCCTAGGTAAGAAAAGAGTTCCTGCTTTCCAGAAGAGTTCCAGTGTTCTGAATCTAGGGAGTGGCTCCTGCCCCACCCAACAGGAAAAGTAGTTCCAAACAGAAGAGGATCAGAGGCTCAACTGGCAGGCAAGTAAGCAGCATGGTCTGCTGCAGGTAAGTCCACCCAAGCATTATGAGCCCGGCGCTTCCAGCGCTGGGACTGGGCATATTTATGAGCCTGGTGCCACTGGCGCCAGGACTGGGTCCAAAAGGTCCCAATTGGGACTGGTTAGCACTCGGAACCTGGGTTATGGATCTGCTTCCAAGGGAGTTGGGAAAACCCTGACCTTTTGGAAGCAGAGATCATGACAGTACCCCCCCTCAAGGCCCCTCCCAAACCGGGCTTCTCCGGGGGTTTTGGCTCGTCAGGAAATGTTCGGTGAAATCTTTTGATTAGGCGAGGAGCGTGGACATATTCAGCAGGTTCCCAGGATCTCTCTTGGGGGCCGTAGCCTTTCCAGTCGATTAGGTAAAATAGTTTAGATTTGGAGATCTTGGGAGTCCAGAATGCTTTTGACTTCAAACTCGAGTTCTCCATCAACTAGGATAGGTTTTGAAGATTTAGTTAGTCAGGTTTGAGGTTGCACGGGTTTTAATAGAGAGACGTGGAAGACCGGATGTATCTTCATGTGCGGGGGCAAGTCCAACTTGACCGCTACTGGGTTTACTATGGTAGTGATGGAATAGGGACCAAGGTATCTTGGGTTGAATGTGCGTGGCCCTTTTAGAGGTAGATATTTGGTGGATAACCAGACTTGATCCCCTACTTGATATTGAGGGGCTTCCTTCCGATGTTGATCTGCTCCTTTCTTGTATTGTTCTTTAGCCCTTTGAAGGTGAGAAACAGCTTCCTTAAAGGCTTGGGTGATTGTAGAATGCAGGTAGTCTACTGCTGGTGTTTCAAGATCTTGGAGGGGATCCAACTCCGAGGTTCGAGGATGACTGCCGTACAAAAGAAAAAACGGGGTTTTCCCAGTTCCCGAATGGACAGAGTTATTGTAGGCATATTCGGCTATCCAAAGGATGTCTTTCCAAGTTTTTTCAGTTTGTTGCAGCATGCAGCGTAAATACTGTTCCAGAGTTTGATTGGTCCTCTCGGTTTGTCCGTCGGTCTGAGGGTGGTGACTGGTCGATAGTCTCACATCAATTTGAGCCGACCGACAGCAACTTCGCCAAAAATGAGAAATAAATTGACTACCTCGATCCGAAATTAGAACCGAAGGAAAACCGTGCAGTCGGACGATGTTTTCGAGAAATTCTCGGGCCAGAGTTGCTGCTGTTGGCAAGCCTTTGAGCGGAATGAAATGCGCCATCTTGGAGAATAAGTCTACGATTACTAGAATCGTATTGTATCCGGAGCATGGAGGTAGATCGGTGATGAAGTCCATAGAAAGCGTATGCCAAGGGCGAGGTGGGATGTCAATAGGGCGTAAGAGGCCTGCTGGTCTTTCCTTTTGACTCTTGTTTTGGGCGCATACTCCACAGGACATTATAAAGTCTCTGATATCTTTTTTCCAAGACGGCCACCAGAAGTAGCGCTTGATCTTTTCTGAGGTCTTGGCCATACCGGGATGTCCTTCCATTAAAGAATCGTGATAACAAGAGATTACTTTTTTCTGTAAATCTGTGCTGGGTAGGTATAATCGTTCTTGGAAATACAATAAGTTGTCCTTTACTGCAAAGTCCTTTCCCTGCAGATGCCAATTCTGTATGTCTGCAGGAGTTACAAGTTGCCTGGCCTTATCCTTAACTTCCTCTATGGATTCTGTGGCGATTACACCCAGAATTCTTTGTTCGGGAATGATTGGTACAGGTTTAGGGTTGATCAAGTGTTCTTCCACTCCCATCCGAGAAAGGGCATCAGCTTTACCGTTCTTTGTACCAGGTCGATAGGTAATTATGAAGTCAAACTCGGCAAAGAATAATGCCCAACGGAGTTGTCTAGAGGATTGGGCTTTTGCGGTTTTCAAATATTGCAGGTTTCGGTGATCCGTAATCACAGTAACGGTGTGTCGGGCCCCCAGCAGATAATGCCGCCAAGCCTTAAAGGCAGACTTGATAGCCAGAAGTTCCTTGTCAGTAATCGTGTAATTGATTTCAGGAGGCGAGAATTTGCGGGACCAAAATGCCACGGGATGCAACTGATTGGTTACCGGGTCCTTTTGTGATAGAACTGCCCCCATGGCAAGGCTTGAAGCATCAGTTTCCACGATGTAGGGGAGTTCGGGGCGAGGGTGTTTTAAGATTGGTGCAGAGATAAATTTAGTCTTCAAATCCTGGAAAGCTTGTTCCGCCTTGGTAGACCATTCAAAACGTTTGTTTTTCTTTAACAAGGCAGTGATGTGCTGGACTATTCGAGAGAATTCGGGGATAAACCTGCGGTAAAAGTTAGCGAAGCCTAACATGCTTTGCACACCTTTTACGGAGGATGGTGATGGCCATTTGAGAACTGCATCGACCTTCTTTGAATCCATACGCACTCCGCCAGGTGATATGAATCACAAGAATTCAACTTCAGTCACGTTGAAAACACATTTTTCCAATTTAGCGAAAAGTTTGTGTTGACGCAATCTTTCGAGGACCATTTTCACGTGTTTCCGATGTTCAGATTCCGATGAAGAATAAACGAGGATGTCGTCAATGTAAACAACAACACACACATCTATGAGCTCTCTGAGGACATCGTTCATAAAATATTGAAAGGCGGCCGGGGCATTGCAAAGTCCGAAGGGCATGACCTGATATTCAAATAGTCCATACTTGGTGCGGAAGGCCGTCTTCCATTCATCGCCCTCTTTTACTCGTACCAAGTGGTAAGCTCCTCTAAGATCCAGCTTTGTATATATGCATGCTTTTCTGACTTGGTCCAGGAGTTCAGGGATCAAAGGTAACGGATATCTATTCTTAACGGTGATCTGGTTCAGGGAGCGATAATCTATACAAGTTCTAAGGTCTCCTTCCTTTTTTGGAACGAAGAACAAAGCTGAAGAAGCAGGGGACTTGGAAGGACGAATAAACCGATTTGCCAGGTATTGATCCAGGTATTGTCGAAGGTGAAGGTTCTCAGGCTCGGTGAGGGCATAAATTCTACTACAAAGAGGAGTAGATCCAGGTATCAGGTCTATCTGGCAGTCATAAGACCTATGAGGAGGTAGAGAGTTAGCCTGATCCTTCCGGAAAACATCTTGGTATTCTAGGTATTCGGGAGGTAACTGGGGAGTCTCTGAAGAAATTGCTGCCAGTGCAACACCAGGTGGAGGGTGACAAGTAGAGACACATTCTGGAAACTGGACCGTTCTTGCTCGCCAATCGATCAGAGGATTGTGTTTCTCTAACCAAGGTATTCCTAGAATAATCTGAAACTGAGGGGCCTTGATCACATCGAACACGATCTTCTCATGGTGTCCATCTTGACTTACTAGCGTCACCTCTTGAGTGGTATGCGTTACTGGCACGGAGGCCATCTCCGTACCATCCACCGTAGTAATGACGTCCTTTACAGCCTTGGGACAAAGAGTTAGATTCATCCTCAAAACCATTTCATGATCCACATAATTGCCGATGGCACCGCTGTCGACGTAAGCTTCAATTGCATGTAATCGATCCGGATTATCAGGGCTAATGAGGACCATAGGTATCACGAAATGCGAGGTCACGGAACTGGTTTTCACGCTCGGCAAGAGGACCTCTATTCTTGTCGGGCGAGGTCGTTTCCCTGCTCAGAGTTTGTAACTTTGGTAACTGCAGCTCCTACTGCCTTCTTGGCAGGTTTCACCGGACAGTCTCGAAGAAAGTGCCCTGAGTTTCTGCAAAAGAGGCATAATTGCAACTGTTTTCTCCTTTCCCGCTCCTTTTGTGTTAGAGGACCTTTCAGACCCCCTATTTGCATGGGTTCCCCGGGGTCTACTCCTTTGGAAGGAGTTGGCGGTTTGGAAAATACTCGAGCATCAAACTTGGAACGATCGGCCTTCCTGTTCTGCAGTCTGTGATCTATTTGAACGACTAAGTCTATATAGTCCGAACAATTTTGTGGGGGATTCACTACTTGGGCTAACATCTTTGAGCTCTCCACGTAGACCTCTATAAAACAGCGTAATCCTTTTGTCCTCAGGCCATTGAGTTTCCACTATCAGTCTGTTGAAAGACGCAATATAAGCCAAAAGGTCTTGATTACCTTGTCGCAACGAAAGAAGCTCATTGTCCAAGGCCTGCCCCTGTGAATGTCTTGCGAACAGTTTTTCCATACTGAGCTGAAAAGCTTGAAAATCATGGAGGACCGGATCATCTTGATTTACTAGAGGGATCGACCAGTCTGCCGCATTGCCACTAAGGTACGAAAGCACGAAAGCTACTTTAGCTTGATCAGTTGGAAAGGCTGCTGGCCGGCATAAGAAATGCAACCGGCACTGATTGATAAATACTGCAAACCTCTTTGGGTCACCAGAAAATCGTTCGGGCGGAGCCAGAGGTACATTCCCAGGTAGGTTGATCTGCACTGGATTCATAAAGGATGAAGAAGGAAGATTTCCCCCAGATGCGGGTAACGGGGTCTGTCCGGCTTGTGACTGTAGCAATTGTCTAGCGAGATCATCTGTTCGCTCCTTGGAAATAATCAGTTCCCTTCTTAGAGCGTTCGTTTCCTGACGGGCTGCATGCACTTCTGCCCTTAGTTCCCCAAGTAACTGGGCTAGCTGGTCGGTATCCGAGGTTTCCATAGCGCCTGGACGGGAGTTTTGTGGTAGGCTTTGTGTTCTGTAACGCTCACCTGATTCCCGTAGAGGCGCCGGTCTTGACTGGGCGTATACCGTATCTGCAAAGGTGATGTGTAACACACGGCTGGCTCTTTGGGCTGGACCTCTGTGCACTGTATGTCTGACTTGAAGGGTAAGATGTCTTAGGTAAGTGAACGCCGTGCTCTCCATCTGCCTCGGGGCAGGGTGCTGTAACCAGTTTCTTCACTGGATAAGGGGAGCAGGCCTCTTGACTTCAGAGGACTGCTGTTCGTCGTTTACTGCACGAACGGTAAGTTTCGAGTAATTCTAATGTCTTTAAAGTCTTTAGTAATGATGTTTCTTGTTTTGCAGGGTTCCGGCGATGACGGGCTGAAGTGAGTTGAAGATGGAGCCCGTGTGATGAATAGAAGCGCCTGGAAACACGTAAGTAAGCGCTTGTTGCCTGCTTCACGATGCGCTCTGTCTTTTTATTTTGCAGGTACAAGTTCGGAGCGGCTGCAGGGTGCCGGAATACCCACTGGGTTAGATGTGGAAAGGAGTAATGGCACGTGAGTATTAAAGTTCCCCAATGTCTTTAAACGCACCTTGTTTTGTCTTCAGATGCGGGATGCAGCGCCGAAGGCCTCCGGAGCGTGCAAAGAGTTGGTAAGCTTTTGTCTTTCAGATGCCGGAATGCAGTGTGAAGACCTCCGGAGCGCACGAAGAGTAGGTAAGCCTTTGTCTTTCAGATGCCGGAATGCAGCGCGAGGCGTTGGTGACAGCCGATGGACCAGGTAAGTGAAGAGCTGTCACTGAAGACCGCAATGCTAACCTGTTCTTTCTTGTCTTTATAGGTGTTGCTGAAGACTGGATTCAGGATGGTAAGCCTTTTTCCTTAGGCCCAGGATCAGATGCAGAAGACACGATGAGCGTTCTGCTGCAGAGGATGCAGAATAACACAAAGCAAGATTCATCCATCGGGTGTGGTTTAAATAGCCTCCTGTAGTGCTTAGATGTCTCCTTCCACAGCCACGCCTAGGTAAGAAAAGAGTTCCTGCTTTCCAGAAGAGTTCCAGTGTTCTGAATCTAGGGAGTGGCTCCTGCCCCACCCAACAGGAAAAGTAGTTCCAAACAGAAGAGGATCAGAGGCTCAACTGGCAGGCAAGTAAGCAGCATGGTCTGCTGCAGGTAAGTCCACCCAAGCATTATGAGCCCGGCGCTTCCAGCGCTGGGACTGGGCATATTTATGAGCCTGGTGCCACTGGCGCCAGGACTGGGTCCAAAAGGTCCCAATTGGGACTGGTTGGCACTCGGAACCTGGGTTATGGATCTGCTTCCAAGGGAGTTGGGAAAACCCTGACCTTTTGGAAGCAGAGATCATGACAGAGGTGTAGTAGGATGTTTGTAGGATGTTTGACTATTTGGTTTTTATTGATTTTGAAACAAAAATTAAAAGGAGAAACAAAAGATTTGAGCATTTCACTTGTTACAACTCTGTTAGCATATGGTTACATCAAAAGAACAAAACTAGAGTATCGGCTGTTTCTCCACATTCTCGCCAACATCTCAGGCTCAGAGTCTGAAACATCTTGGACAATTTGAGTGGGTCGTATTGCCATCTATGTAGGAGTTTGATGGCGGGTGATTTATATTGACTGGATAAGGATGTTTTGGATGCGTTTTTGCACATCATTTCCCATTGTTCTGGATCTAACTCCTCTCCTAAGTCTCTCCCCCGTCTGCTTCTGAGATGTTCCGTGGACCCGATGCCTGCTTCGATAAGTTCTTTGTACATAGCCGATATCAAACCCTTCATTTCAGACTTAGAATCCAAGAGTTGTTCGAATGGGGCGAGTTCTCTCTGCAGCTTTTCCTTCCATGCAGATTTTGTGAGGACTCCTTTTATCTGGATATATTGCAAGGTGGATAATGGGCCTAATCCCTAGGGCTTCAGTTAGCTCTGGAATAGTTATGAAGTTGTCCTTCTGGAGTTGCCTTACCCTTTCGAGTCCCGCCTCATACCAGGATTGGAATCTTCCTACCTCGGATATGTGATTGTTTATGCCAGGGGACCATAAGTGGCTAAGTGGGGACGGCCAGGTGGTGATTTTGTTCATTGCTTTGCTTGGTTGCCAGATGTTCCAGATGGTACTCAGTATCGGGTGGCCCTTAATTTTCCGTTGTATTCTTTTGTGAGGGGTCCATAGCCATTCTGACACAGTGGCCGGCAAGAAGTAATGATTGTCCATGTGGACCCATTGGAGGTGGTTGTGATCACGTAGGTGTGGGATAAGGATACGTAGTTGTGAGGCTTTGTAGTATGCTCGCAGGTCGGGGAGACCTACTCCTCCTTTGTCTTTGGAAAGCGTCAGAGTGTTGAATGCAATCCTCGCCTTCGCTCCCTGCCAGAGGAACCTAAGCATAAGTTTTTTGGCCTCTTCAAAAAATGCATTTGGTATCTCGATAGGTAACAACTGGAAAGGGTAAAGGAATCGGGGGAGGCATACCATTTTAATGGCATTAATCCGTCCTAACCACGAGATCGTGAGTTTGTCCCACCTATTCAGATCGGCCGAGAAGCTCTGGAGGAGGGGAGGAGGGAAGTTATCTTCGTATAGTTCTGTTATGTTTTTAGTGATCTGGATGCCCAAGTATTTAAACGCAGAGTGTTCGAGTTTGAGGCCTAAGGGCAAGAACTTGGTTTTGTTTTCCTCTTTCGTTCCTTGCAAAGGGAACAATATTGATTTAGTCTTATTCACCTTAAACCCAGAGAGTTTGCCATATTCTTCTAATAGTTGGAGAGCATTAGGGACAGATACAGAGGGGTTGGTAATGAATGTGTAAAAGTATGTCATCAGCATAGGAGTGCTATTTATATTCTTTTGTTCCCAATCGCATGCATTCTATTCTGGAGTCGGATCGTATCTTTTGGGCCAGGGGTTCTAGGGAGAGTGCAAAAAGTATTGCAGAGAGGGGGCACCCCTGTCTAGTACCATGTCCCATATCAAACCATCTGGAATATTCCCCATTAACAGAGATCGATGCCTTTGGGGATGTGTATACTGCTTGTATTCCTTTCCTAAATCTCGGCCCTATCCCCACCTTGCGAAGGACTGCCCTCAGGAATTCCCACTCTATCAAAGGCTTTTTCTGCGTCTATTGACAGTAGGGCAGGGTCACCTGGTAGTTCTGGTGATGAGTGGATGAGATGGAGAGTTTTGTGCATGGTGTCGGCCCCTTGCCTACCCAATATAAATCCGACTTGGTCATTGTGTATGAGGTGAGGGATCAGTACTTCCAATCGGGCGGCTAGTACCCTGGTCTACATTTTGGCATCTAAGTTGAGCAATGAAATTGGGCGGTATGAACCACAATGTTTGGGGTTCCTTCCCTCCTTTGGGATCACTGTTATGAGCGCCTTCGTAAAGGAGTCGGGGGCTGTCCCTGTTGCTAATATCTCGTTAAAGAGCTCCGTCAAGAATGGTGTTAGCTGGTCACAGAAGGTTTTATAAAACCCAGCGGTATAGCCGTCCTCTCCGGGGGATTTGCCTACAGTTAGTCTTTTAATTGCCTCTTGGACCTCAGGTTCAGCTATCGGAGATTCTAAGAGCTCGGTTTCGGGGCACGAGATTTTGGGCATATCTATCTGGGAGAGATAGTGATCTGTATCTGATTGTCCTAGAGTCACTTTCGAGGTGTACAACGCCTCGTGGAAGTTGGCAAAACTCTCTGGGATAGTGTGGAGGGTTGGGGGGTCGTAGGGTTTTCTTCGATTATCTCTTTCACTTTCCGCTCCGCCCTTTGTTCTCTGAGTCTGGCTGCCAATAGTGCGTCGGCCTTGTCCCCCCTTCTCATAGAATTTCTGTTTGAGGAATCGAAGTTTGCGCACAATTTGTTTGTGCTCCAATAGTCTTAGTTCTTCCCTTTTACGTTGTGCTATGTTGATGTTGTCGCGGTCCTTGCCCAGGTGTTCCCTGTTCTCGCTTCCCAGTTGGCATATTTCAGACCTAAGTCTGTGCTCAATGATCTTTCTCTTTTTTTGGTAGATCCTTCTCGTATCAGGATGCCTCTCCAGGTGGCTTTACCCGCCTCCCATATTGTCTGCTTGGAGACTTTCCCATTGTTGTTTAGTTTGAAGTATTCCTCAATTTCAATTGCCATTTCAATTTTAAATACTGTATCTTTCAACAGGCTTTCATTACAGTGCCACTTCCTTCCTGAAACAGGTAAGTCTGCCCATCTTATATCTGACAGGAGCATGTCTTGGTCTGACCATGTTATCGGAATTATTTCTGATAGCGTTGTGGTGTCAAGGAGGTCCTTGGTGAGGTAGAAGTAATCAATCCTGGTGAATATTTTGTGCGGATTGGAGTAAAATGTGTAGCCTCTTTCATTAGGATGTTTAATTCTCCACACATTTTGCAGGTCATATATCTCCATTATGTCGGAAAGCCCAGTGCGATCACTTCTCGTTTGGCTTATCTCGGGGTTGCCTGGTTCCCAGTCTTTGGTCGGGTCTGCCCATTGATTAAAGTCTCCTCCGAGAACAACTTGGCCGGATGCTTCTAACATTATTTTGGGTATTGTCTTTTCCAGGAACTTGGCTTGTCCTGCGTTGGGAGAGTATGTTACTGCGACCGCTTACATCGGACCAGGTCTTATCTACTTCGAAATTGATTCCTTTCTTGATCAGGATTCCAACTCCTCCCTTCCTGAGTGGGCCCGAGCCCCAGAATTCCTTTCCCCCTCTTTTTCCTAGTATTCCTCTCTCCTTCCCCCTTGGCAAACTTTGTCTCTTGTAGAAGGAGAATGTCTATTTGAGATCTACAGAATTCCCTTGCCACTAGTGATCTCTTGGTCGGCGAGTTGAGGCCTTTCACGTTAAGTGTTCCTATCCTTAGGGACTCCCTACCCTTCTGCTCTTCAATTGGTGCCATTCTCAGAGTATTTCGGTTGTGGATTCATGACCCGTGTCAAGTAGATATATTGTTCATAAGGACTCACGTCGTCTTTAGTGATCCTTTGTATTGCCGATAATGCTTCATCCTCTGTACATTTCTTGTCTGCCCAGCCCCCTCCACCCTTCCCACATTGACGGCGACCGTGCAGACCCAGATAAAGACACTGGTCCCGCATCGAACCACCTTTAGGCACTGTCACTTCGGATCCCCAAGATTATCATAACATCCTAATCTTGAATGAGCCCCCTTTCACCACCCTCCTTCGTTTACATGGCCCGAGTCTCTATTGAGCGTATACATCCTTACACAGTTCAGACCATGGACATATGTATTAGAATATATGTCATATTACCAGTGTTGCAGTTCATCGGTTCTCTCCCCCTGGGGGGGTATTACCTCTCGGAAATGTCCTCGATCCCTTGACACGTTTCCTTCTGGGGCCCTGCATACGCCATCCTCTTTCTTCTCAACGTGGGTCTCCCCGATCGTGTTCCTCTGCGCTTGATCCAAGGAGGTCAGAGATGTACGCCTTGATCTCCCCCTCTGAGCTTAGCTTGATTTTGTTTCCGTTGTATTTGAAGGACAGAGAGAAGGGGTATCCCCACCTGTATCTTATGTTCTTTTCCTTCAGATGTTTGGTGATAGGACCGCACATGCGTCGGAGTGCCAGGGTCATGGATGATAGGTCCTGGTATATCGAGATTTGGGATCCTTGGAGGGTAATTGAATCGCTGCTTCTTGCTTTCTCGAGGATCCGTGTTTTGTCCTGAAAGCGGTGAAATCGAGCAAGGACAGATCTTGGTCCGCCTGGATGCCCTCCGGCTCTGTGTATCCTCTCTGTCTTAGGTTCATCAACCGCGTCATCGGCAACTAAGAGTTTGATGATGTCATGCAGGGTGTTCTTCAGATCGCTCTCTGTCTCCCCTTCTCGTTCCGGGATTCCGAAAATCCTCAGGTTGTTCCGCCTCTCCCGGTTTTCCAAGTCATCAAGCTTGAGTTTGAAGCTCTCCTCTCGTTGCTCCAGTTCGGTCATCCGCTGGTCGAGTTGTGCTTCAAGGGTGTCTATGGACCCTTGATTGTTCTCGACCCCTTCGAGCCTCTCCTCCATGGTATCTAGGCGTTGGGTGATCTTGTCAATTTTGGTGCCAATTTCGCCCAGCAAGGTGGCAATGTCCCCTTTGGTAGCTGCTGATTCACTCCCCGAGGTATTTTGGTTCGCCATGGTATGGTCACAGTTTTCGGCAGGAGTCGAGACGTAGGAGAATGTAGCTAGTTTCTCCCTTATGTCCATTCGTTCTCCCGAAGTTCCATGGTGTCACCAGTGCTGTTCGATGGGGAGATAGGGTCGGGGGCGGAGGAGGCACACGCCCCTGGGTCGGGGGCCCTACCCTCTGCACTCAGACGTCGGTGGTCTCGGGAAGTTCGTTAGGTTTTGGGAGGGGTTTCCGTGGTGCGTTTGTTGATATGCCCAGGGTACGGGCGGCACAGTAATGCGTATGGGTCACCCGCGGTGCCCTTTAAGCAGTGTCAGCCGACGCTTTGGGGGTGTTTTCCTCTTGTGCGAGATGCAGGGGTAAACATTCAGGGCGAGAGGTGTCCAAACCATCTCTGCGCGGTGATGGCGCACCACCCATTGTTCACGGGGTAGATGGGATGAGCCTACCGTCTCCCCACTCAGCACTGTCTCAAGGCCTAGTCCGATCACGCTCTTCGGAAGCTCCGCCGACTCCACCGAGGCTGTCACGTCCCCTTTGCGGCGAGGAACGTCGTCGGGAGTATGAATTCCGTGGCCGGGGTTCAGGTTCTTTCAGGCTTTCTTCGTTTGTCAGGCCCAGGGTCCGCCTCCGACCGTTGCGCAGTTCCCTGCGAGCGGGCCGCAGAGCCGTTAGGTATGACGTCTTTTTGGAGGATGTATATCTCAGGTTTGCAGGGGTCGTTTTCGACCGACCGGAGGGGAGGATCCTCAGCTGGCGGCACACCGGTGTAGAATCTTGGGGAGGGTCGTCAAAGTGGGGCTCAATCCCTCCTAGGGACCCAAAGTAGCAGAGCTCACTCAAAGTCAGACCACATCCGCGCGCCCCCTGGTGGCCAGTTCGATGTTTGACTTTTTCGATACATCAGCGCGATGTGGGCGGAGAAGGAGAGTGTGGAATCAAAGGTGAACCCAAGGTTCTTGCCCTTGCAGGTGGGGATAGGAGGAGGGCCAAGGGAGGCCGGCCAGAGATTGAGGGGAAAGGAAGGTGATGGTGTGCCAATGAGGAGGATCTCTGTCTTGCTGGCATTAAGACAAAGATCGTTGGCGGCACACCAATCTTGAATGGCAGTTAGGCAATCAGTGATGAGAGAGGTAGAGGAGGTGGCCGAGGGCAGCCTGAAAATGAGTTGAGTGTCGTCTGCGTAGCACTGGAAGTTTGAGCAGAAAATGGCAATACTGCGGGCAAGAGTTGCCAGGTATTGGTTGAAAAGCCAGGGCGAGAGGTTAGACCCCTGGGGAACACCACAGGTGGAGAGGAAGACAGATGATAGGAAGGACCCAAGTTGGACCTGGGAGGGTCGATCAGAGAGGAAAGCGGTCAGCCAGTCCAGAGCCTGATCGGTGATACCCAAGTTATCCCGGAGACGGTTGAGCAGGATGGCATGGTTGACTGTGTCGAAGGCAGAGGAGAGATCAAGTAGGATGAGAACAGAGGGAATGCTAGAGTCAAGGTTGGAAAGCAGATCTTCACGAATGTTCAGGAGAGCAGTTTCCGTGCTTCTGCCAGATCTGAAGCCAGACTGATGGTCATGGAGACAGCCAACAGAATCAGAATGAAGGTTTAGCTGAGAGATGGCCAGCTTTTCAAGGAGTTTGCCTAAGAAGGGGGTAATGGAAATTGGACGATAGTTGGCCGGACAAGAGGGATCCGCTGTGGGTTTCTTGAGGAGAGGATGCACAAGCGAGTGCTTAAGAGGGGAGGGGAAGGATCCTGAGGCAAAGGAGTGGTTGCAGAAGTCGGCAAGGGCCGGAGCGAGGGCATCAATGTGGTCCTTGAGAGTTTTAGAGGAACAGGGATGAACCTGTTTTGACGAGGCTTTCATAGATCGGACTTGTCTAGCGACCTCATCAGGGGAGAAGAGAGGAAAGTAAGAGAAGGAGGGTGGGGGGGTGGCTGGAGGAGGGTCAGTGAGTACCGAGGGGAGAGGAGAGGGGGTGGAGGAGAGTGTGGACAGGATGTCCTGGGTTTTTGAGATAAAGTGTGAGGCCAGGGCATTGCAAAGAGCCTGAGAGGCAAGGGGAGGGGTAGAGACTGCAGCAGCGTTGGCCAGCTCCTTACAAATTTGAAAGAGTTCGGCCGAGCTGTTAGATGCAGCAGAGACACGGGCTTGAATGTGGATTCTCTTCTTGGTACGGACAGAGAGACGGTATTGCCTTTGGAGAAGGCGACAGGCCAATTTGTCAGAGGATGAGCAGGAATCCCTCCATTTTCTCTCAGCCGCCCTAACCTACGTTTAAGTGTAGCTAGGTCGGAGTCATACCAGGAATTGCACTTGGCTTTGGACTTCAGGCTGATCCTCATGACAGGGGCAAGAACATCAAGAGTATCAGAAATAGGGGGGCGCTGTTGAGCAGCCTGCAGTATGGCTGCTTAGCTTGGAAGCTCCGTGCCTGGCCGCTGATTATCCGACTACATCGGCGGTTCCGGTCATGATCCGGCATTTTCATCTGGCCCCCTGTGCTGCTGACTGCCTGGGCTACCTGCACGTCTGATCCCGAGGTGAATCGGACCCCCCAAGACCCCCATCCGACCATTACGCTGAGCCTCGCTGGAGGCCGACCACGGGCCTGCGGAGTGCCGCGGTGACTGCTGCGAGCCGGCTGGGTGCCGCTGCATCGGCGGTTCCGGACACAATCCGGCATTTTCATTTGGCCCCCTGTGCTGGTGACTACCGGGGCTACCTGCACTCCTGAGCTCGAGGCGAATCGGACACCCCAGACCCCCATCCGACCACCACGCTGTGCCTCACTGGGGGCCGACTCCGGGCCTGCGGAGTGCCGCGGTGACTGCCGCGGGCCGGCTGGGTGCCGCCACCTGGACCTTCCGTCTGCTGCCTCGGACTTGGCGCCTCCGAACCCAACACCTGCCCCGGAACTGGTCCACTCCACGCGCGCAGCCTCCCCGGCTGGACCCGGGCTGACGGAGAACCCCGCCCCCGCGTGTGGCGTGCTCCGGTCCTGCGCTGCTTGGGGGGGCGAGCGGGACCGCCGCGGTGGTTTGCACCCCCTTCCTTCCACTTTGGACCTGTGGCGAGGATCCCGTCCTGACCGCCTGCGGGGGCCCACGCCCGGCGCCCTACAGCGGGCGCTCCGACTCTGCGGAGCCGCTGGGGTGCGCGGCGGCGCTCCCATCCTGGGTCCTCTGCCCACCGCTGGAACTCTTGGGCTCCCTGCTGATCTCTCTCCGCTCGGAACTGCGGCCTACAGGTGAGGAGCTCTGCGCTGGGGCCATCTGCCAGCTCTGTCCCCGCGGCGGCTGCCTTTCCCCTTCCCCCCCCGGATTGCCTAATAACAACCCTGGGGACCCATTGGAGCTGCTCACGTTAAAAGAGGGCCCCCTGGCGGTTGCGCAACTGGGTTTCCTGAAATTGGGACCCCCTCACAGGTCGACTGACCGGTTGGGCGGTTAACTACATACCCACAGAAGCTGGTCGCCGCACTACGCCTAGTGCTATCTGCCGACGTTGCCACACCTGCTGCAGACCCTCCACTCCATAGTGGCCTCCTCCTCGCCACCAATTGCCCCCTCGGTGCGATCACACTGCACCCAGACTCCTACTTCCTGCAATGTCGAGCCGCTCCAAGGGGACTGCCAAAGGGGGTACCATGGACAGGTTCGCTTAGGCGATTTCTCGAGCTGAAGCGGCCCACATGTCGCCCCCACATGAGGTGCTCGATAATGAAACCATTTCTGGAGCTGCGGCGCCAGATCTTACCGCACTAATGGAATCGATGGCAAAAAACTTCGCCTCATTCCACGAAAAGCTTGACGACATCAATGCAAATGTTGTCTCACTCAAGACTCGGGTGGATCAGGCGGGATCCAGAATCACAGAGGCCGAAAATAGAATATCCACTAACGAAGATGCTATACACACGCTCCAAGACACTGTGGCCTCCCTGTCGCGGGACATGACGAGTGTAAGGGCGAAATGTGACGATTTGGAATCTCGTTCACGCAGGAACAAACTGTGCATTATCGGGGTTCCCGAGAACGCTCTCAAAGGGCGGATGGAAGACTCTGTGGAGGAACTGCTTAAAGTCCTGCTTGATAATCCGGCCCTCTCCCCATACTTCACGGTGGAGCGTGCCCACCGGGCCCTAGCACCGCGACCTAAACCGGGCGACAGCCCTAGACCCATAATCGCTAGAATCCTCAACTACCGCGACAGGGACCTCATCCTCCGCCTGTCACGAGAGAAGGGTGACCTACGTCTGGAGGCCCACACCATTAGAATCTTCCTGGATTTCTCGGTGGCGGTGCAGCAGGAGAGACGTCAATTTCTCGGCGTTAAGAAACTGCTCAGGGAGCGCAACGTCCCATACGCCATCCTGTTCCCCGCACGGCTCAAGATCACCCATAATGGCAAATTGTACTTTTTCACCGTCCCAGATGAGGCGGTAAAATTCATCGAGATGCAAATTCCGCTCCACAATCCGGGAGATGACCACGCTGGCGACATCTGAACGCGCACGGTGTGGCCCAACGGAACTTACTGAGTCTATTGATCCCTGAGTTGTGATATGCTATTGGCAACATGGTTGTGTTTACTATGATGTTGTGGTTCGCTACTGCATGCATTTGTATTGTGGCCTGGCTCACGATCATGGGGCCAATGCATCATTAACCCGGCCTTCCCTTTAATAATTACTGTCACTTGTCGCTTAAATCGCAATGCCTCGATGCCTCTGCGGCAGCCCTTACTCCCTACTTGAGACGGGGGGGCATCCGCCTTGTGACTGCTGTAAATGTTTGAATTGTTATTGATTTGCTACGATGCATATGCTGGTCCCTGTTTCCCACTTAGATAGGCGGGGCCATACACTGAGTGACCGCCGACACTGCTCGTCTTGTAACGGAACCACCTGGTTCCAAGCATGCTAGTGCACGGCAACGGCGCACCCCACTGCGATTGCACTGTTCTTGGATACACCCTTGTTGTGGGTTAGCCCCTGTTGGGCTTTTGGACAGTCTGAGCCAAGTTGGGGACGGCTCAGCTGCGAACAGTTTGGGGAGGGGAATGTTCACACTGCTAATCTTGGGTTGGTGGTGAGGGTGGCGGGCGGGAAGGGGGAATTATTTAAAAAAGGCACACGAGGTTTCGCGGCGCGTACACTGAAGGGCACCAAGCGCACTCTCAGCCCCGACTACTTGGGCTCACACTACCCCTGGACATGGGATGTCCACTGAGTCACGCATTGTGCGATTAATTACTCACTAATGAAATGCCCACTGTCATAATGTCCTGGAACATCCGGGGTTTAAGCAACCACACCAAGGCCCGTAAAATCATGGCCTTTGCTAATAGGCATAGCTGTAGGGTATTATTTCTACAGGAGACACACTCCAATGGTCACATCCCAAGGACCATAGCCCCATCATGGGGCCCCGCTAGATTCTTCACCTCTTATTCCTCCCAGTCCAGGGGCGTACTAACGATGATTCATAAGTCCATCAAATTCATATTGCATAAAAGCTACATAGATTCGGAGGGACGTTATGTTATATTACACTGCACTCTGATTAATAAGGAATATCTTCTGGTCAACACTTACTGCCCCAACATAGACTCTCCCGAATTCTTTAGCGCGGTAGCCACCATACTGCTGGGCTTCGTGGATGTACCAATTATATGGGGAGGTGATCTGAACCTTATTCTGGACACTGTCCTGGATAGGACTGGTACTGCTACCAGAGCTCTGTCCAATGCTGCACGTCAGTTACGTAGCCATATACAGATACTGAAAATTTGCGACGTCTGGAGGACACTGCACCCTCAGCGACGGGAGTACACTTATTACTCGTCTGTGCATGACAGCTCGTCTAGGATAGACCTGTTCCTAGTGTCAAGGGAAATTATGGGCAGGGTGGAGGGCTCCTGGATCCTACCCCGCACATTATCGGACCATGCCCCAATCACAGTCACGGTGGAACTGGGGATGCCCATCCCGACGTTTAGCACCTGGCGCTTTAAATCCGAGGCTCTCAGAGACATTGTCTTTAAGGCTGGAATATTGGCTGACATCGAATCTTTCTTCGAGTGTAACTCCCTTCAAGATACATCAGCCGCGGTGAGGTGGGACGCCTTCAAGGTGTATATTAGGGGAATGTCTATTTCCAGAGAGGCTGGAGTGCTGAAAGCGATAAGAGCTGCCCTTGGGCGCTCCGAAGCCAAATTGAAACAACTTGAGCTCCAATGTACCACGGCTGCTGACCCCGGCACTCTCGCCCAAATTAGTGTTGAACTCCAGATATATAATACACTCGCTATTAACGAAATCCAATATTTCAGCCGCCCACAGGCCGCAAGGAAATATGGGGAGGGGGACAGACCTGGGAGAACGCTAGCAACACTAGTTAAAAGGGAATCTGGCCGGACGCAGATTGCCTCCATCAAAGACCAACATGGCAACCCACAATGGGCGGACCAACGTATCTTAGACATATTCACTGACTTCTATAGATCCCTCTACTCCCAACCTACCGAACACACCGAACGACACATGCGCGAGCTCCTTGACCAGATCCCCACCACTGAGATATCCCTTCACACCCGGGACCAACTGGACTCCCCGATTACATTGGACGAGATAGTGACGGCCATTTCAGACCTACCCAAAGGAAAGGCACCGGGCCTCGACGGGCTTACCACTGAATTTTTCCAGGAGCACATCGCTATCTTGGACCCCAGGCTGCTCGAGATCTGGGACGAGGCACTGCGTTTCTCCGTCCTTCCCCCTTCCATGCGCGAAGCTGTCATCACGGTGCTGCTCAAACCTGGTAAACCTGACAATGAATGCGGATCTTACAGACCTCTTTCCCTCATGAACCTCAACACCAAAATATTTGCTAAGATCATAGCGAACCGCTTTCTACCCATTATGCCAGACTTGGTTCACGAGGACCAGGCAGGCTTCGTCCCCGGTAGGTCCACCTCCCACAATATCAGACGGTTGTTCAACGTTATGTCCCGTATGGATCAGGACGTCCAGGCTGTAGCGGTCACTCTGGACGCCCAAAAGGCCTTTGATATGGTCTCCTGGAAATATATGTGGCTGGTGCTTGAAACAATGGGCGTTGGCCCGAACATGATCGGGTTCATCCAACTACTATACACCTCCCCTGTTGCAAGAGTAAGAGCTAACTCACTGACATCTGACCTCTTCACACTTTTCAGGGGTACCAGACAGGGTTGCCCCTTCTCCCCGATCCTTTTTGCATTGGCAATAGAGCCGATGGCGGACTATGTCCGTTCACGCCATGCCCGCAAGGGAATACGACTGTTTGATGATCCCGAAATCATTTCCCTATACGCCGACGATGTCCTACTGTATATCAGGGAACCCACGGCCCATCTTGACCCTATACTAAGAGATATCACTTGCATCGGCACCCACTCCGGGTTCACGATTAACTACTCGAAGTCTGAGATCTTCCCTCTTACTAAATCCACCACACAACCCACCACCGAATACCCCCTCCGTTGGTCTCCGGATGGTGTCAAATATCTGGGTGTGCAAATTTCCCTAACCAAATCCACCTTGCTCACCGATAATTACTCAGCTGTAGCACAGTTAGTTGAAACCAAGCTTTCACGGTGGCGCGCCCTCCCATTATCCATGACAGGTCGTCTCTCCCTCATTAAAATGATTCTGCTGCCTAAGCTCCTTTATACCTTCAACAACATACCTGTATGGCCTGGAATGGAATACTTCTCCAAACTACATGCATTATGTGCACAGTTCCTATGGCACTCTGGTGCTGTACGCAAGAAGTGGACTGATATGGTGCTTCCATACAAGCAAGGGGGAATCTCTGCTCCGGACCTGATGCTGTATTGGACTGCGGCCCAGGCCCAACACGCCACTCATTAACCCCCAAACATGGAAACAGGGGCACACCGGATCCGCTCTAGAGACCCTCCAATATTATAGGCTCCGAGCAGCGTTTCGCACTAAATGGCCCTCATTCCCAGATGAGCCCCCTGATAACCCGGAGATCGCATATATCACCACCTCGGGCGGCGCCCGCGGCGTCGTCTCTTCATTATATAAGATCCTACAAGACACCACCCCGACCCCAGCGCTCAGAGCACGCGACGAATGGGCAGCTGAACTGGGCCTAGAAATTTCCGACAAGGTCTGGGAGAAAATGTGCCTACATACCCAAAAGGTCTCTCTCAATTTCCGCCACCGGGCCATGCAATACAAACTCCTAAACAGGCTTTACTACACGCCGCACAAGACTTCGAAGATCACCCGCACCACGGTGCACCCCTGCCCTCGCTGTGGAGCAGAGGGAGCTGACCATCTACATATGTTTTGGTCCTGTAATAAACTATCTGAATTCTGGGAAAGCATTCTAAATACACTCACCGAGATTACCGAAACCGAGGTCGATTCTGATCCCTTAGCAGTCCTTTTCGGGGCCTGGAGAACGGAGGACACTAGACGTCTGGCTAAATTTTTAAACATAAGCTGTATGATAGCCAAGAAATGCATACTCCAGAGCTGGAAAAGTTCCTCCCCTCCGGCCTTTAAGAAATGGCTGAATTTGCTCACCTGGTCGCGAAACTGTGAGGAGGAATACCTGGCCATGCTCCCCGCCCACTCTCGCCCCAAGAACACCTGGGTTGAATTTAACACCTTTCTTAATACCCATAGTGAAAATACACCCACGACTGACCTGTCCCCTGCCCCACAGGGGATACTCCCCGCATCATGAGGCCTTATATCCTCTGCTTAAGGTCCGCCCTGATGTTATTACTATGACTGCTGTACTGTGATTACTTTGTTGCTCAAGAATAATATGTTATACACATGTGTTGCCTTGATGTGTGTGCCTTGTGAACCTCTGCCTGCAAAAATAAAAGTTTAAAAAAAAAAAGAGTATCAGAAATAGAAGAAAAGAGAGAAGACAGGGCTGTGTCAGGGTGTGAGTCAGCCAGAGGAAGAGGGGGTGGGCAGAAGGTGGAAGCAAAAGCCTCGACTGACACACGCTTCATGGGCCGGGTGTCCAGGAAGGTAGGTGGCAGTGTTGGGATAGGCTTGGATTGGGGGGAAGAGAGAGATGAGAGGAGAGGAGGTAGTGGTCACTCCAGGAGAGGGGAATATAGAGAGGTATAGATAGGGGGAGGCTAGAGGAGATCAAGACATCAAGTGTGTGCCCTGCAGAGTGCGTTGGGCCAAAGGGGAGGATAGAGAGGGAGAGGGAATCGCAGAGGTCGCAAAAGAGCAATGTTGAGGGACAGGGAGAATCAAGGTGAATGTTGAAGTCACCAAGGAGGAGGAGTTGAGTGGTTGCGGCCAGGAGAGAGGAGGAGAGGTCAGCCCACTTAGAGAGAAAAGAGGTGATTTGACCAGGGGGCCGGTAGAGAGTGGCAACAGTAAGAGTGGCTAGGAGAGATTGAGAGGCTGCAGACGAGGCATTCGAAAGAGTAGATCTGAGTGGGAATTATAGTGGCATGAATCCACTCAGGAAATACCCCCCTCCAGGGCGAGTGGATCTGGGTGCGGAGAGGATCTTGTAGCCATCAGGGAGGAGAGTGTCAAAGCTCCTGACAGAGCTGGCCGTGAACCATGTCTCTAAGTCCAAGGACGTCAAGGTCAAGTTCTTCAAGGAGGTGGCAGATGTCAGAGGAGTGTTTGACACCAGAGCGAGAGTTGAGAGTGGCAAGATGAAGGTGGTTACCAGCCTTAAAGATCCTCCGGGGAGGGGTACAAATCAGAGGTACGCCCTGCAGAGTTGTGGAGGTAGCCAGAAGATGGGCAGAGGAGGGAAGAGTGGGCAAAGTAGCCAAGGAATGAGAGGAGGGGAAAGCCGGAGAAGAAAGGAAGTCGATGAGGCGAGGGAAACGCCTATCGAAGAGGAGGGGATTGGCCTGGGGACCTTGGACCACGACAGTGCCATTTAGGTAGACGTTAAGGATGACTCTGGAGGATTCAAAAGAAGCCATGAGGACTTCCCAGCGAGTGCCACCATTTATGGGAGAAGAGGAGACAGGACAGAGCACAGAGATCATATGGGGGGTCCATAGATCAGGCGAAGGAACAACAAAGAGGATGTCGGTAAGGGTCTGTCTGGAAGAGGCGCTGGTATAGGTATCAGCAATAGGGAGACCAGGGTTGGAGGCCAAGATATCCTTTTTAAACTTCTTCTTTCCAGACTTAGTGAGAAGGGAAGGATAGTTGATAGAGAAGCAGTTGGAATAGATGGAAGAAACAGACCGCGCTATGAGTATGAAGAGAGGAGGCAGGGGCAGGAGAAAGCAAGTGCAGCGCAATGGAACAGTCACTGGGCTAGCAGGATTACAATCAATGGGCAAAGTTAAATGTAAAATACACCCAAGTTTGACTTTCAAGTTAAATGCAAAATACACCCAAGTTTGACTTTCAGGATAGATGAAAGTCCTGTAGTTAAGGAGACAAGTGGGAGTCAGATGGTAAGGGCGAGTACAGACATAACTACAATTTGAGAACATAACAAGGAGAGCTGAAGGAGTACCAGCAGAGTAGGTAGTGTAGGTGCCTTTCCCCGGCTTACTACGCGTGAGAGGAAATAAAATAACCAACACTACCCCTGTTGGGGAAGGAGGCACTGAGACCCGGCTGCAAGAGTTCAAAGGATGGTTTATTTCTCCAGCTAGGAAATAACCCAAAAAAACCCTACCAAACATTTACATCACACTCGTATATATATATCAATTAAAGTAACTAACAAAAAATACTAAATGGACCCGATTGGCCAGGCGGTGTGGTGCTGTAGGTGTGGGTGGAATCTCTTCCTTCTGGTTGGCTGAGTGGCTGACGAGATGACGGACGTCAAATATCTTGTGCTCCACGCAGGTCAGGGTTCCGGTCACTGTGGTCACTACCTAAGCTAATATGTTGCATTCGTAAAACACTAAATAACAAATTATCTAACATTTTATGTTACTTTTCATATTTCTACACAAGTCACACATAATAATTGTCAGTACAACTGGGTCATTCGTGGTTTTAATTGGAGGCCTTGACCTTTATTGTGCATGTAAAAAAGAATCAAGCTGTGTTTCATGTATCTCCTAAGTCTTTAGACCTATCAGTATAAGTAAAAACATATATTGTGGTAAGATGCTTAAGGTTAGTAGTGGGTGTGTTGGGTGGGTTTCGCAGCACAGGCAAGGGTCTGGCACTTGAAAGAAATACCTTACAGGGAGCGCAGGGTCAGGATGGCAATAAATTGCTCTAAATGGGGGTGGGTGGCTTGCACGTTGATGGGGACGAACGAGCAGAAAGTGCTTAGCTCATCCTGGTTCACATGCTGGTTCTCATGCTAGCAGTGATCTCAGAGGAAGAAAACTATCATATTGGTTGTTGCAACTTTCTCCGGCTTCAGCGTGAGAATGGGAGCGCAGAGCTTTCCTTCGCAGGGGGAATGTAAGGGTGGGGGCCAGCCAGCTGCCTGCACGCCTTGTGTGTGTGTGTCTCTGTCCTTGGCTGCTGCGGTGGAAGGGGAGCTGAGCATTGCTGTACTATCGCAATGAGGCCTGTTTACCCAAGATGGAGTCGAAAGGGGGCACAAAAGATGGATGCCCCATGTCCTGCTCAGTAGTCTCATCTATGTAGCAGTCAACCGTGGTTAACTTTACATAAGGGCAAGGGGCAATCCCACTACCGGAGGCACGTGGTCCAAGCCTTGTACTGAGGAGTGTATGGCGCGAGGGGGCCTGGGGACCCCTCTCTCCCATACAGTAGTACAAAGGAAGTCAGAAAGGAGGGACTAACCACGGCAGAATGTGTTGTAAGAGTCATAGTAGTTCAATAGTCCAGGGGTAGCAGCCTCAGGGAGGGCCTGGCTGTGGCAGAAATATCATGTTGCAGCCTGTAAAGCAGACGGGAAGCTGACAGGAGCCTGTGTGTGGGCCTTGGTGTACTGGGCCGGCTACCGCCTCCGGGTTGCTGCTATTGGTCTATGGCGACCTCTGCAACCAATGGGAGGGGGAGACCAGTGCAGGCCCAGTGGATCTTAGGCAAAGGGAAAATGAGCAGCCATCTTGGAGGCAGGAAAGAAACAATGGGCTCCAATGAGGGAGAGGCAGAAACAGAGTGGAAACCAGGGTTTTTGCAAGAAATGAGCCAGGCGAGGGCTCTCCAGGTAGGTTAGTGCTTTGCCAGCAAGGTATTTTTCCAATTTAGAGCACAAAATGCTGAGCGCGCCGCATCAGGCGCAAAACACACCAAAAATGGAGCGCTTACCCATTGAGCAGGTGGTCTTCTAAAGCAAAAACAAGGGCTCCAAAGGTACAGAGGATCACTCCTGTGCACGTTGGCTTATTGTTCTGTAACGCTTACGTCTGGTGCCCTGCAGGAATGCCTGGTCAGGATCGTTCCCTTGCCTGACTCCTAATGGTACGTCGCTAACCCAAACCACTCCCTTCCCACATTTCTGCTAAAAAGGCTGCTAAAAAGGCTAATTGCCCAACGTACAGGTAAGTTGGTAGTGGTTTGGAGGTCTTGAATGTGATTGTGGAGCAGGGACCTAGTGAGGTATCAATAGGTAAGCAAATAAAGAAAAGACAGTAAGCCACTATGTTGTCTGCTTCCCCCCACCACTCCGAACCTCACGAGGGTATACTGACCGGCAGACAACGCAGGAGAGATGCTCACCTATTCAAGTGATGTGCAGAACGTCAAATGGTCATCAGTCTCCCAGTTACTTCACTGGAAGTGAGGCCCAGTCCTGCTGCGGCGCTCGTGAGGCCCAAAAGGTGGGTGCTCTGCTTTGCACGTTATTAGAATAGTACACGCGCGTAGTTCAAATATCTTAAATGTCCGTCCTTGCTTGCTTGCTTGCTTCTGACGCAATGCAGTTCGTTTTGCAGTTGTTTTGAATGTCCGTTCCGTTGCCGTATACTACTGTGTTTCTCTTTTCCTTTTCAGTTAGTTATCCTCGGTTCTCACAACGGTCCGCCCCCCCCCCGGTGCGGGAATCAGCTGGAGTGAAGCAAAGAAACTGCAGGCGGAGGTAAGGAGGGTTGCAGGGGGCGTGCAGGGGAAGCTCCGGATGCCGGCAATGGCTTACCGAGTGTTATTTCTTGTTCCTAGGTGTTGCGAGCCACTGCGTTGGAACGGAGCCCTTCGACGTGGATTTCAAGACTCCCATGGTGAGTATGATGATTGGAGCGGCTTCAGGATCCTGTTCAGGCGAGCAAAGGTACTACAGCAAGCGTTACGCTGCTTGCAATTTGCAGCCAGGGAAAATGCTAAGCACTGGATGTGGCCCAGGATGGGGCTTATATAGCCCTGGGCTGCACCCAGCACTACTAGACCACCAAGGTTACTTTAGATAAGGATTGCCAGGGGCCATCTTGGTTCCCATAACGCATCCAACTCCGGGGGCCAGTTTGAAGGTGGCAGCTGTCACTATGAACAGACTGCAACTTGCGCCAGCCAGCAACCTTTAGTGTCCAGGCTCTGCCTACACTACACGCTTGTGTTTTGGGGGTACTGCTAGGGATTATGACAAGATATCCCTACACCTTTATGGCAGGTTAAGATGTCCACACTCTAGAACTTCAGGAGCCATGCTGCCAAGTTCACTGAGGGAGGTTGACGGTGCACTGTTAATCCCCGGTGTTGAGTCAGTAAGTTTGTTTGGCATGGGATCGCACATCGCCAGTTTGCGCAGATGTGGATACCATGGTTGTCTCGCCCACATAGGAGCAACTAGGATGAGCGTCATCTGTTCTTTCTGAATCTTGTTCACCACCCTGTTCATTAGAGGTGTTGGGGGAAAAGCGTAAGCAAATTTCCCTGACCAGCTCATTCATAGGGCGTTGCCCTTGGAGTCTGGTTGGGGAAACCTGGACGCAAAGTCTGGGCATTGCTTGTTTTCTCTTGTAGTGAACAAGTCTAGTGTGGGGTAACCCCACTGAGAGAAGATGTGGTCTACAACCTCTGTGTAGTTGCCACTCGTGTTCCTCTGATAGGGGATCTCTGCTCAGCGGGTCGGCTTAAGTGTTGTGTTCCCCTGGAACGTGTTGTGAAGATAAGAACATCTTCTGTCCGAGTGCCCATTCCAAATTCTTTGTGTTATCTTGGACAGATTTGGAGAACGTGTGCCTGCTTGTTGATGTAAAACATTGCTGCAGTGCTGTCGGTGACTTGTTAGCTGCTCTTCGAATGCTTGAAGAGCTTTGAATACTGCCAGAAGTTCCAGCAGATTGATGTGGTTCTGCGCCATTCTGCGAGTCCACAGTTCATGTGCTGTGTGATGAAGGTGATGGGCCGACCATCCGGAGAGTAACGCGTCTGTAGTGACTATCGCTTGCACTGCTGGATCGAGGAAGGGTTTCCCCTTCAGCAGATTCTCCCTTGTCCACCAGCAAAGGTTTTGTACTAGTGTTGGCGAAACGACCACTAGATCATCCCACTAACCGCTTGTCTGAGACCACTGTATCGCCAACCACTCCTGCATGGGGCGCAAGCGCAGACGTGCGTGTGGGACTAGGCAAATGCAAGATGCCATCATGCCTAGCAAACGCGTACGTTTATCTGGTGGCCGGCTTGATAATGGGGTATTTGCAGTAACATATTTTGGACTCTTTCCTTTGAGGGAAAGACTAACCCTTCTTCCGTGTTTATCACAGCTCCTAGGAACTGTTTGGTTGGGCTTGGCACAAGGCTTGATTTTTTCTCGTTTATTGAGAAGCTCAATTGGAAGAGAAGGTTGATAGTTCTATGAGTGTTTTGCGTGCAAATTAAGGGTGTCTCCCCTGTAATCAGCCAGTCGTCCAGGTAAGGGCACACTGGGATTGCCTCCCTGCGCAGGTGCGCTGCCAGCACCGCAAGTATCTTTGTAAATACCCTTGGAGCAGACGTTATCCCAAAGGGCAGCACTTTGAATTGGTAGTGCAGGTTTGCTATTTTGAAACGCAAGAATCTTCTGTGCGCTGGGATCATTGAAATATGAAAATAAGCATCTTTCATATCCAATGTTGCCATGTAGTCCCCCCCCACCCACTGTAACAGAGGAATTACTTCTTGTAGCGTTGCCGTGCAGAATTTTTGCTGGCCCAGTGATTTTAAGGTGTCGTATTCCTCCTTAGCGGATTTTATGGCACCCTCTATGGCTTTCCCCAAATAGGACGTTGGGTTCCACCGGCATATTAAGGAGTGTTGCCCGAGTTTCCTGCATGAAACCAGACTGGTGTTGTCACACGTGGCACCTAATAATGGTACTCTGCGATAATCCTGCCCGCATTGTCTGCGGCATCTAAATTATTCTTTAGAATGCAGCTGGATACCGCTTTGCCATCTGCTGATACTAGAGCCAGTTGCAACCTGAGGGCTTCAGGCGCAGAAGCTAGTAGTGTTGATACCTCATCCCACTTATGGCAGTTGTAGCTTGCCAGTAGTGTTGTGTTGTTCGCAATCCTTGTCTGAAAGGCTGCTGAAGTGGCCACTTTCCTTCCCATAGTGTACAGTTTTTTGCTCTCCTCATCTGGGGGTACCTCTGAAGAGGCTAAAGATGTTCCAGACCTCCTAGTTGTGGTAACCACAAGAGAGTCCGGTTTCAGCAGTCCCCTGATATAGAGAGGATCTGTGGGAGCAGGGCGAAAGAGCTTTTCGATACGCAGATTGGCTGCCGGCATCTGGTTAGGGGTTTCTAGAGAAGGTTGTATTCTCCTCTGGACAGATTGCAAGATGGGAATAAATTGGGTGACTGCTTTCTTGTCTCCCAGAATATCCTCAACAAAGTCTTTATCCAGCTGAGCCTCTTGGGTTTGTATCTGAACGTGCTCAGCTGCTTTAATGAGCACATCATTCTGCAGTGGCCGATTGTCCACTGGTTAATATGCCACTGGGGGGTGGAGGGATACTGTTCTCCTTCCTCCTGTATCGCGTAACTGTCTTCAGTGTCCGTATTTGGGTCATACAGATCAATGAGGACTGGCTCCTGCTGGGGTGAGATAGGCAGAGTATCAAGATGCGACTTTTTAGGTGGGGGTCTGGGGGGGGGGGACCTGTAAGCTTTGTACTGCTTCTGGGTTCTTGTCAAAGAAGTCTGCCATAAATGAAATTCTTTTCATGACCCTATCGATGTCCTCGGAGGTCTATTGAGCTGAGCTTGGTATCGACCTTGGATTTTGGAGAGATACTCGACCCCAAGGTGTGACTGGGGCCTGAATGTGTGGGATGGCCATTCTTCAAGGCTGCTGCCAAGGAGTCGCCCACCCACCCCCCTGGGAACCAGGATCCTTTTCCCTGTGTGGTGTAGAAGATTTTTCCCTATGGGGTGATGGGTCTTAGAAGGGTTTTTCTTGATATCTTGACCCTTAAGGAGGCTTCCAGGGACACGTTACTTCACCAGGTGGGCTAATCCCGAATTTTTGGAGCCCTTAGCCGTTTTCGACGAGTAGTGTCTATTTTCGGCGGTGGAGTGAACCGAAGTCTAGTTTTCCAACGTTCGGCAGTGGGGTTAGACACGGCATCTGTAATGTCCTTTGACTTCAGGGCCTGTTGTGTGGCGGTCGGAACCTCGAGTGCCCAGAGTACAGGGATTCTGTGAACATCCCCTTTAATGCCGTGTGTGGGCGTTTGGTCGATGGCTGTGTGTTTAGTGCTGGGGGCAGTCTGAGTGCTGTCGCTGCCAGGTGTCGCACCCATAATAGAGCAGCTGGCCTGTCTATTGGGGTCGGGGGCTTCCAGTTGGGAATCTAACGTTTCCCCGTTGCCTTTGCCGTGCGAAGAGGCGGCGATGCTGCCATCACTGCAGGTTCCCTCCACGTCCATGGCGGCATAAGCCTGCATGGCTTGATGGGCCCATCGCTTAGTCTTCCGGTCCTTGAGCGTTTTAGGCTTGAAGAGCTTGCATGCTTGAAAATGGCCCTCGTCGTGATCCTGTGGTAGGCAAAGATTGCACACCAGGTGCTGGTCTACCCAGGGGAATTTTTTGTCACAACTAGGGCAGAATTTGAATGGAGTTCTATCCATAGTTAAATGAAATGGCAGCCAGGAGAGAAAACAGAGTAAGTGGTAAATACATTCTCCAATGTCCACCTCCCACACTCTTTTTACTGTTTGGGCCGAAGCCGGTGCGGCCTTCCAAGGCCGAAAGGGTCCATTGAAGAAAGTTCTTAATTTGACGGTCGTCCTCCTCACCGCTGTCGAAGAAATTAACGAGAGTCAGTGATAGAAAGTTAGAAAGGATAGGAAGAGTAAACTAACCCCAATTGAAATAATCAGTGGTGTTATGCCGAAATCAGAACTCCACGAATAAGTGCCCATCTATGATGGCGGGAAAAAAACAATCTGAGTGACCTCGACGCGTGAAGGAGCATGGGTACAGTGGACGTCACACTAGGGATAGTATTACTGGCACGCCCTGTCGACGTCCCTTCTCGAATTTCGAAAACAACTGGAATCCTCTGCAGCTTCCACTGGATGTCGGCCTATGCATAGCAGGTGATCTAAGCAGATTCCACAAGCCTCAGAACTATATATATTGATGAAAGTGCACATATGTAAGGCGTATATTAGGTTGGTAAAAAGGAATTACAAGCATTAAAGCACCTGCTATGCAAATGTGAAAGGCTGAATGGTAATCACACAATATTTCTAAAATCATACAATAACCAGTTTAATTGTGATCTTTCTAACCTGTGGAGTTTTTTTAATGAAAGGTAGCTATATGAATGTTATATATTTTGTCACTAGGTTTTATTGGAAATGTATTGATATTTTAAGTCAATTGTTGGAAGGTGTCTTAACTTTGATTCACTTTTTATTTTTATATTATCACTAATTTGGAACTTGTTGAACAGATGCTTTGTTTTTATATACCTGAGGATTTTAGATAAGTAATATTGAATAATTGTTATCTCTGTTGTACTAATGTTTCCATCACTTTGTATTGTTTTATATTGTATATAGAAAACCAATTTGGTTAGAAGTATATTAAATAAATAAACAAATAAAGGATACTTATTTAAAACAAACAAAAAATAAATGATAGCACACAAATTAAAAAAAACTTTTTTTCCTTACATTTTTAGAACAAAAGATTGTCGTCAATCAAATGGCCAGAATTAGTCAAAATGAATATATAAATAAAGAAGACAACTTAAAGATACTAGAAAAACAAATAAACGATATCAAAAAAATTGACAGTGTAAGAAGAACGGCGTCAATAGATTTATAAAAAATATATATAGTAAACAAAGGTAGGGAAAATACAGATTTTTTTGGAATACGAGCGACGATTGATGATGCCTGACCAGATATATTAAAACAATATATTTAATAAACTTGCAAGGAAGAGTAAATAATAGGTTAAGTATCGACAGTCTGAATTGACTTATCATTAAAGAAACACCTTTCACACATTTATCCAGAAGATTATCAAGATATACAGCCAGAATTAGGCAGTATAATTCCGAATGGATTAAGGGCACAAACATTAAGACATTTATGCCCTAGCCTCCAGGAGGTTTGTTGTCAAATAAGTTATTACGTAATCTGGAGACATTTACATGCCACATATAAGGCAAAGAAGCTAGAGAAAGGATTGGCAGTACGAGAATTTTGGAAAAATTTACCAGAATGAGAAAAAAAACAGTCCATAGGGAGTGGATGCTTAATCGGCATAAAAGGGGAAGATTTAACATCTTCAGTTCTCCTCTTTTCTCTCCCGAGAAACAAGACAGAGGATAAAGAGAAATGATTTTACCCCCTAAAGGAATTGAAAGCAGCAGAGGGGTATGTTGATCTACCATACGACCACCCACGCCTATATCAATGAAGAGACTGAGAAGAGAGTAAAAGCAGAGAACGCAAATATATACAGGCAAGCAATGAAAGTAAACAGCGTGAGAAAAAGGATAGACAGAAAGATAGACAGAATAAACAGACCGAGGAAGAGCCAGAAGAACAAAAATATACAGCTAAAGGTACGAAAATATTACAGAACGAATGGAAGGACAAATATTGCTTCAACTAGATTATAAAGGTGTTGACGGAGTTCGAGAAGGGAGGAAAGAAGAGCGAGAAGAGAAAGAAGAGAGACTACAAACAAGAAAGGGACAAAGAATGTAAGTGAATAACGAAGAAAAGAGGTGGCAAAAAGAGTAAAATGCTAAAGGAGAAAAAGAAGCCCAAAGATTAAAAGTACGTAGGTTGCAAAGAAGGTGAGCGGAAGAGGAATTGAGGGAATTTAAGATAAGGGAGGAAGAAACCAGCAGAACTAGGGGATTTAAAGATGAGATTGAATATCTATGTCATAGAAGCATGATACCCACAGAAACGCAACAGCAAACTGAAGAGGAGGGGGTCAAAACCGTCCTGTGGAGGGTTGCGAAGATTATTAGAAATAAAAACATGAAGAGAAAAAGACAGACTGTAGGGCCAAGGTTGGGAAATTATATAGAAAAATGAGGGATAAGGAAAGATATAGAACTCAAGAGGGTGACGTCGTCGGTTGCTCCGGTTGGAGTACAAATTGAAAAATATATATTTTGTGTGGAAAGATATTTTCTCTTTGGAGAGAAGTACTTGAGCAATCCCACCAGCTAGAAAGACGGTTGAAATTTGAGGTGAAGCTGCTGGGGCGGGCCAATACACTAGACGTCCCATCGGTGGGAATCAAAAGCACCCACAACTTTGATGGGACACTCAAGGTGTCAACTTTTTTCCATAGAAAAAGTACTAAAATCAAATTAATTCCCAGCCTGATGACGAGGAATATTCACAGCATGTGAATCTATGAAAGATCAAATTCTGGAGAAGGAAGGATATTGTTCTGTTCTCAAGAGGGTGAACAAGGAGCCTCCTTCAAAGAAACAGGTGGAAGCTTCTAGGACATCAGAATAGACGATCATAGAACATGATCTTTAAGTAGGTTAGATATTGATGACGCGGAAGATTAAAGACATACAAGTTGGGGCGTAATAATGTCAGATGAAGAAAGGAAACAAACCGAGAGGGTGCGAAAAGAGGTTGCATATGGATTTTCAAGAGAATCAAGTGTCGACAAAGGGGTAAAATGGTCAGATTTAGAGGACCCTATAGAAAGAACACCAGAACCAATACCATATACTGAACAACCACAAGCATGATCGCACAGTACAGGGGGAATAAGCAGGCGATGATGCTGCCTGGAAAACAAGGAGCGTCGGCAGGTACGACCAAGGACCAGGGTTTTCACAGTTCCCACTATTAGAGAAAGGAGGGGGTCGACCACAATATATACCATAGCCCCAGATGGATAAGGAAAATGTAAAGTGCACACTGCAGAGTTTAGCTTCTGGTGCAGGAAAATGGATTAAAGAATTAGAGAAAAGGACATCAGGAATGACGTTAGCTATGGTGATGTGAAAGGCCTATCATCAGCTATCCTTGGGGAGAGAGCGGACGACATTTGGAAAAGAGCAGGGTATCCAGAAGTAACTGTGCAAAACAATGCACCAAGGAGCGCCATTCAATAATTGTAGAGCAGATATATGGTGAGCGATTAGAGTACAATATCCAGATACTTTGGATATTGGGGCGATAATGATTGGAAGATGAGGGAGGATGAAGACCCCTTTGCTTTTATTCAGGACAGCTGAAGTTCAGAGACCCACAAACAGTGCCATAAAACGGCAGCATTATCTCTTCACATATTATGTAAAGGTCTGTCAGAGCCAGTGCAAAGGCAGTTAAGGAAACATGTGGGAATGGAAGCAAAGCCATGGCCAGAGATACAATTGGCAATCGTGCATTATTGCAGAATGCAAAAGGAAAAGACAAGAAGAAAGCTGAGGGTAGAAAGCAAGAAGCGGCGAAGTCGGTGCAGAAGAAATGATCAAAGTTCGCCATAGAGGGAGCAGTGTTGAACAGTAATGAGGGAAGCACAACGTAAGTAGTATGGTTCCCACAGAAAAATAATATAGTTAATGCCCAAGACCAGAATGGGTATAATTATATACTAAGAGGTAGAGAGAATGGGCCTCGAGGAGGATTTCAAAACCCTCAAAGAAGGGGAGGATCTAATGGCGGACAGCCACTAATATGTTGGAATTGTGAAAAAATAGGACACATGGCTAGAGCATGTAGAACAGAGGAGGTATGCAACAACAGAATTGGCAATCTCCGAGAAGGGGTGTGGGGGGTGTCCTATGCTCCGCAATGCAGATTCAAAAGGATATTATACCCAAGATCACATGCAAAATCAGGCATATGTGCCACAATCATAGCCAGACTCAGACCAACTTTCTCTTCTTTTCCAAGCTTTGTTTCTTTAAATCTTAGACTTTCGACTGTGCACAGGATTTTGCTCAACCCTTTTCAGGACCACATCAATTCACAATTACTTTCTCTCTTCTTGATATGCTTCACTTTCTCCCTTTCACTTTGCCAATTCTCAGCTGTATACCCTACAGAAACTTTCGACTGAGCACCCACACAGTGCCGGATCACTCCGTCAAGGGTATTGTATCTTGCTTTAAATGTTCTATCACTCATCAGCCATTCAATTTCACTTACGTCCTTTATCACATGTTTAACCATGTTTGTTAGAGCACTCGCCATACAATATTGCTTGCAACCTTGGCTTCACCACAGACCGGACTTGTATCGGTCTCCCCAAATCACTGTCTGTGTTGCTTTCATGGATGCTGGTTTTGTTCTTGGAACAAAGGACAGTACGCCAGAAGCTGGCTCTTCTGCCCACATGGATTATTCACAAAAGAGGGCCCGGATACCTCCGACGCTCAATGCAGGATTCTTCGGCCTGGTTTCCTAGTCTTACGCTTTATATTCTTGAGGTTTTGTGAAAGTAAATGTTCCTTGACGAAAAGGTCAAGGGAACTTCCCTCCTTGCGATCCCCTTCTGTTTTGCAGCCTTTCTTCTCTCGTTAAACTGCCATCTCTGAACTGCTGTTTCCTTGTGTGCTTTGCCTCGCTCAGAGGGTGCTCTCGTGCTCCGCCTTTTATTTGTGTGGGGAAGCTTAATGGAAGTCAGGTATGTGTGATGGTCAGTAATTGCCTGACCTTGCATGATCACTGTAATGGGACATGTCAGGTATACGGCTCGGGTGTTAGTCTGTTTTCCCTCACCGCGGCTTGTCTGTGTGAAAGTGTTTGTGTTGTAAAAAGGGGGGAATAGAGTTCGGATGAGGCAAAGGTGTTACAGGGAAGGGGATACTGTGACTCTCAATCCGGTGTCCCACTGCCAGAAGACCCTTCACCCAGGTGATACTCCAGCACTGGTCCACCCCCAGGAACTGGATCCAAAACTGATGGCTGTGTCCTGGCCACCAGGATGACAGATCCAGGGGACTAGTGGGTGAGACACCTTCTGGTTTCTCACAGAATCCTTTGACAGGTACGGGGATGAATTTATACCCACAATAAGACAACCCAGAGGACGACCTGATGTGTTCAGTACTACCTGTAACACCAGACCCCCAAGAGGAACTAAGGGTCAAGGTGATGATAGGAGGCTAGAAGTCTTTATTTCTTGTAGACACTTGAGCGAAAATATTGTTCCTGTGTCCTTGAGAGAAAATATCCATTGTCAGGCATTGCCACGAATGCTCAGGGATTTTTTGGAGTGACTAATTTAGTTCCATTTACAGACGAATTACCCATTTCTATGGGGGAACACGACATGTCTATGCCATTGCTATATGATACAAGGAAAGATGCCTCGTCGCGCATTGATCCCCTACTCCTGCACGATCTGAAGGTCACCTAGCCTAGTAAGATCATTGACTCTGTCTTCACTCTGTTCCCTCTCCTTTGCCTCCTCACGCCTTGAAACACTTGTGTATAGGCATGTTTTAAATACCATATCATTATTGTAAGTCCTTAAGTTTCCTTATTACATTGCAGGCTCACAGGATATATATATGAAATCTGGTACAGGAGGTGGATGGAAGGATCTTAAGTAATACAGTGAGAGCCCGCTGCTCTCACCACCCAGGCTACATCTCTCATTCAACTGACCTGGGCGGACGCAAACCAAATCACAACATGCTGTGCTCCTGCACATGCAATACATTCCAAGACATCACATGTTCACATGCACAAACAAACCAAAGGGGGGGAGAGAGGTATTCTGTATTCTATAAACATACTAGGACATGAATTAATGACAGAACACATGACAATATCTTTTACTGATGACGGCATAGTGTGTTCAACCCCCGGGGATACATTAAATGAATGTCAGGGAATTTAGATTAGCCTTTACAGGAAAAAAGCCTTACGAAGCGAGGCGTCCCTCTAGATGAGCAGGTATTTTTATATGGAGTGACTGCTTTATTATTATGGTTACCTAAATTGGCAGGAAAGTTATTAAGGCTAGCCGATACATTTTTGTCCAGGCCGCAAATTCCTATGGATGAGGAAGGGTACGTTCTTCCTCTGGAATTAGAAGCAGCAGTGGTAAGAGAAGGTGATGCTTCGTGGGTTTGAAGATGCAGGAAGGCGATGGAGAACGGTGATAGCCCTACATGAAGGTTATCGACTGACAGACTTGACAGATGAACTGTTTAGGGATAACTATTCAGATGATGAGTTTGTATTCTTCATAAGTCTCACTTATTGGATCTTAGTTGAAAACAGAGGTACCACAGAGAAAGGTGTTGGTAAAAAAGAAACAGCAATTTTTTCAGGCAGACTTGGAAAAGGTGCCAAGTATTTTATGTACCACAAGTCCATATGACGTGGGTCTATTGAAAGGAGTGGGAGCAGTCAAAAATAAGCTTAAACAATGAGCTATTTTGCCATGTGCAAAACAGTACCAAATGTCCAGAGAAGCAGATGGGCAATCGAAACCATATACGCCCTAATGAAACAAGACATTCTAGTACCATCAGATTTTCCATGCAACACGGCCGAAAGCCCTGTTGAGTTTCCTTTAGTTCCAAATTCTGCAAAAATATTGTGCAATATTCCATCAAAAGCCCAGTATTTTACTTTCATCGATTTGATAAAAGCTTGTTTCTCAATTGCTCTACCTGAAGACTCACAAGATTTAACTTTGTTCTCATCAAACTATTTGCCGGAAACAATCTTTTGACCCAGGGGTACTGTGAGTCCCCTTCGATTTTTAATAGAGTCCTTCAGATGGACTTGGGAAATGTTCAGCTTGTAAGTGCCTTAATTCAATACGTGGATGACATTTTAGTTTGCATTGAGACAGAAGAAATAGGTAGAGAAGACTGTCAAATGTATGAAAACACTCACAGAGAAAGGGTTTTAAGTAGACCAAGACAAATTACAATATTGTTAAGAAGTATTATACATAGGATAGTTAATCTTGAATGAAGGAAGAAAAGGGACACCTGAAAGAGCAGAAACCATTCTGAGAACTGTGCAGCCAAAAATGGTGAGCCAAATGCAGCAGTTTTTGGGTCTATGCAATTATTGGTGAGCCTGGGTCTTTGACTACAGTACATATATTCAACCACTTAAACGCGTTTAATGTAGCACGGGTAGCTAAAACTAAATTAGTGCGGACAGAAGACATGACTGAACGAGTTAATGAATTAAAAAACCTGATTAGAACAGCTCCTATATTAGGGATTCCAAATTATAGTGAAGAATTTTACTTATTTTCCCATTCAAATGGAGAAGTCATGACATCAGTCTTTACACAGACGACATAAGGACATGGTCATAAACCATTAGCTTATTACAGTGGGATATTGGATCCAGTTATGATCCCTGCGAACAGTCTTTGGTAGCTGCTGCATTTGCCATAGAAAAGGCTTCAAGTATAACTATGGAGTGTTCGGTAAACCTATTTGTGGAGCATACACTATTTGCAGTTCTAGAAAAACCTAAAAGGACATGGACTACTCAGAGCATCGGGATACGAGGTAATTATCTCAAGCTCTGCATTCACAATTATTAGGTGTAGCACAGCGGATCCAGCAACGTTTATAGCTGAACCAGTGGGAGAAGATGATGAAGTGCATAAGATATGATATGGCATTTATAACGCGCCTATACACAAGTGTTTCAAGGCGCAACGAGGCAAGGGAGAACAGAGGGAAGACAGAGACAACCATCTTACTAGGCCAGGTGACATTGAAATCGCGCAAAGGGAGGGAGGAGGGAAAAATTGAAAGGGGAGAGGGTAGTGCAATACATGGGAACAGTAAAATAAATAAAACCAATTTTAAAAAAAGTGTGGCCAGCTGGTGGCAAGGATAAGTTCAGACATCAAGTGTCAAGTGCATGACTGTTACATATACTGAATGCTATAATGATATTCCCCATGTTAGAGAGAATTCTCTAGGAAGGGGGAAGTGGTTTTCATTGATGGGTCATCTAGAATCGACCAAACACAGGGGTGAGACATACAGGATCAGCAGTAGTAAAGATGCCCCAAGGGGGTACATTTGAAGTATTGATGAGTAGAAGATTACAGTCAACCTATTCAGCGCAGGCTGCAGAATTAGCTGCACTTATGGATGGACTACAAAGTTTTGAGGATGAGGAAGGGACAGTGTACTCTGACTCCACCTTTGTGATGTCAACCGTACATGCATGCCTGTCACGTTGGAAAAGGAGGGGTTTCCTCCTTGCAGACGGCACTCCAGTGCAACATGTAGGACTATTACACAAGTTCATTGAAGCCTTCAGCTTTCCAGAAACCATAGCCATCGTGTGCGCAGCGCTTTCAAAAGGAACAGATTTCATCTCTCAAGGGAACAAAGCCGCAGACTTAAGAGGGCAAACGTGCTGCATATTATTCAACCACATTTGACATACAAGGACGGCCATTGCAAGAAGAAAAGGAGCTATGGAAAAAGTGGGGGTGTCCTTTATCCCCCACTGAGGCAATTTGGAGGCAGGAAAGCCAGTTATGACTCTAGTGTTGTTTAGAGTAGCATTGGAGCAGCTCCATTACCCAGTGCATGTGACTCGAGAGTGTCTAGCTACTACAATAGGAGAAGACTGGTTCATACCGAACCTCAGTTAACATGTGGCACAGTTCATTGTAAACTGTATTGTGTGCCAGAAATGTACTGCAGGAGACACATTACGAACGATGAGAGGAGCAATCCCTAGAACTAATTGACCCTTCCAACATCTGCATATAGATTATGTGGATATGTTCCGAACATGTAATGGTTATTAATACATGTTAGTTGTAGCATATTCCTATTCTAGAAGAATCGAAGCAGGTCCGTGCACGCATCCTGAAGCTGATGTGCTGCAAAGTTTCTAGTGCGCAAAATATTTCCAAGATGGGGGTATGAGTAGTTTTGCGATGTGACAATGTACTACACACTGTAAATTAACTCTTTGAAAATATAGTCTTACTCTTAGGCATCGGCCCATCACCCGCAAGCCAATGGAATATGTAAGAAATTAAATTGCCCTTTGAAGGAGAGAATTACAAAGCTTAAAATAACATTAAATCATTGCCTACTCCTTGCATTGTATGTATGATATATGAAATGGCATTTGTAACGCGCCTTTACAAAAGTGTTTCAAGGTGGGACGAGGCAAGCAAAGGGGAACAGAGGGAGCACAAAGAACGATTTTACTAGGCCAAGTGACATTGAAATCGCACAAGTGCAGGGGAAGGGAAAGTACAGGGGGTAAGAGGAGCGGGCAGTGCTGTACATAGGATCAAAACAATAACAAGAATGGGGCCAGCATGTGGCAGGTGCAAGGGTAAGTGCAGACAGAAGGTGTCCTAAAGTGCAGGTAGGGGGACTGTAGGGTTACAGATACAGACCCAGGTGCGAGGTTGCCGGGAGGCAGTGCAGGTGTGCAACTGGGGGCGGGTAGGGACCTGGTACCGAAATCAGAGGGTAGCCAGATGACCAGTGCAGTATCAGACAGGAAATCAGCAGGGGAGAGGAAGAGAGAAGGGAGAAGCAAAGAGGAAGGTCTTGAGTTGCTTCCGGAACCGCAGATGGTTCTCAAGTTTCAGCGAGGCAGGGAGGCTGTTCCAGAGGGAGGCCCCAGCCAAAGAATGATCTACCACCAACTCATTGCTTGGAGAAGCAACTGACCCTGAGGGAGTTGGAGGACCGAAGAAATCGAGACGGAAGGTATTTACGAAGAGAGAGAGTTGGAGGTATTGAGGAACCAGGCCCCAGATGGACAATGCAGAGGGTTTTGAACTTAATCCTTACAGCCATTGGGAGCCAATGCAGAGATTTCAGTGCTGGAGAGATATGATCCCTGATCTTGAGGCCAAGGACAAGTCTTGCAGTCCTGTTCTGGATGAGTTGCAGAGGGCAGAGAGTAGAAGCAGGCAGATTTAGAAGGAGGCTGCTGCAGTAGTCCAGCCTAGAGAGAACGAGAGCTCCAGAGACAGTGGGCTTCTGGGGGAAGGAAAGGAAGAATACCTCTGAGGTGGTGTAGTTGATAGTTTGACTTCTTAGAGACGCCAGAGATGTGAAGAGAAAAGGAGAGTGTGGAGTTGAAGATGACCCTGAGGTTCTTAGCCTCACAGGTTGGAGCAGGAAGAGGGCCAAGGGAGGCCATCCAGAGAGAGACAGGAAAGGAGGGTGCAGGTGTGCTGAGGAGAAGAACAAGTTACTTTCTTACCTGGTAACGTTCTTTCGATGGGATGGTCCGACGACGTATTCCATATCTATGACATGTAATCACCACAGCTGCGCTGCTTCGGAAACTTTTTTCGGCGTCTGCATCCTGCGTCGATGCGCCGTCGTCGAGGACCAACTCCGACGTCCGACGTCATCCGATGTGATAAGTAGGACGCACGACGCCCGTAGCCTCAGTTGTAGTTTTTTCCCCCAGAACATGTGACATTAGTCAACTGCCAGTCAGACACAAAGCCTTGCGGAACGTAAGCTGCAATCGCAAAAGAAATTCTGCAGCGGGGAAGGCAGGGCGGGAGCGATATGGAATACGTCGTCGGACCATCCCATCGAAAGAACGTTACCAGGTAACAAAGTAACTTGTTCTTCGAGGGGATTGGGTCCTCCGACGTATTCCATATCTATGACAGACTCCCAAAGCAGTACCAGAGCAAGGAGGAGGGAAAGAATTTAGAATCAAAATTTAGAAAAGCCAATCAAATAGCAGAGCAAAGGACCGCCTTGCCAAAGGCCAGATCCTGTCCTCGGATGGAATCGAGGGAATAGTGACGTACAAATGTATGTACTGAAGCCCAGGTGGCTGCATCACAGATGTTGCGAATAGGAACACCCCTCTGCAGGGCAGTAGATGCAGCCATACCCCTGGTAGAATGGGCCCGCAAGCCAGCCGGTGGATCCTTACCCGCCAAGCGGTAACACTCCGAGATGGCCAAAATAATCCAGCGAGACAAAGTCTGTTTCGTCACAGCTTGCCCCGAACGCTTTCCAGCGTAACCAATAAAAAGTTGATCGTCCACTCTGACCCGGGACATGCGTGAAACATAAAAGCTTAAAGCTCTCCTAGGATCAAGCCTATGGAGCCTCTCCTCTTCCTTACCAGGATGCGGAGGAGGATAGAATGCCGGAAGAACAACCTTCTGGGCCAAATGAAATTCCGTCACTACCTTCGGAAGAAAAGAAGGACGAACTCGAAGGACAACCCTGTCCTTGTGAAATACAGTGAAGGGTGGCTTAACTGAAAGTGCCTGAAACTCACTCACTCACTCTGCGAGCGGAAGTAACCGCAACTAAAAACACAGTTTTCAGAGTTAACAGCCTCAAAGGGCAAGAATGTAAAGGCTCAAACGGAGCACCCATAAGAAACTTAAGAACAAGGTTTAAATCCCAACCGGGCACCAGGAAAGGTGACGGAGGGAACACATTAGTGAGCCCTTTCAGAAACTGTGAAATTAAAGGGATTTTAAAGTAAGAACACTCTTCAGACGAGCGCTTAAAGATGGACAGCGCCGCCAGGTAACCTTTAATGGTACCCACTTGCAAGCCCCTGTGGGCCAAAGAAAGTAAAAAGGACAGAACCATGGGGATGTCACATGCAAAAGGATCCACACTCTGAACTCTGCACCAGTCGCAGAACTTACGCCAACGGTACAGAGACTTTGTCGCTGGCCTTCGGGCCAAAAGCAACACCTCCATCACGTCTTCAGGGAGGTCCCAATCCTTATACCTCAACCTTTCAGAAGCCAAGCGTGAAGGTTGAGGGATCTAACCTCTGGATGGAGAACCTGACCCCCCTCCCGTGAGAGCAGATCGTCTCGGTAGGGAAGACGACGTGGAGGGCAGATGGACAAGTCGAGAAGGTCCGGGTACCACGTCCTCCGAGCCCACGCCGGAGCAATGAGGATCATCCGGGAACCGAACTTCCGTAACCTCCGCAGCACTTGCGGGATGACGGGGACTGGAGGAAACGCGTACAGCAGCGGGAATGACCACTCCACCACGAACGCGTCTCCTAAGGCTCCTTTTGGAGGAAATTCCCGCGAGCAAAACCTTTCGCACTTCCGGTTGACACTGGAGGCGAAGAGATCCACTTGAGGGGTCCCCCAAAGGGCGAAGATATCCAGGAGAATCTCCTGAGCCAACTCCCACTCGTGAGAGATCGCGCTCTGCCTGCTCAGAGCGTCCGCCGTCACGTTTTCGTCTCCGGCCAGATGAACTGCCGAGATCGAAACTTCCTGCTGGATGGCCCAGAACTCGAGCTGCATCGCCTCCCTGCACAGAGGAAGTGACCCTGCCCCCCCCCCTTTTGTTGAGGTAGCTGTGTTGCCCGTCAGGATCAGGACACTCTTTCCTCGCACAGTCGGCAGAAAAGCCTTCAGGGCTAGCCTGACGGCCCTCAGCTCCAACAGATTGATATGGAGTCTGGACTCTGACGGAGACCAACGACCGCTGACTGTCAGCCCGTTGGCATGAGCTCCCCATCCCGTGAGGGATGCATCCGTCACGATCGTCACCTCCGGCCAGGGAAGCCAAAATGGAGCCCCCTTCATCAAGTTGCCTTCGACGGCCCACCACAGAAGGTCCCGGGCGACCGAGGGCGGCACCTGAACCGGGTCCAACATCCTGCCGGAGGACTGCGACCATTGCGTCTTGAGTGCCCACTGCAAAGATCTCATCCGCAGGCGAACCTCTGGCACCAGAAGAATGCAGGATGCCATGAGGCCGAGCAACCTCAAGAACTCGAACGCTGGGAGCGTCTGGGCATGCTGAAACTTGTGCACCATCTGCTGAATGTGAAGAGCCCTCACCTGGGGAGGAAAACACTGCCCCAGGGATGTGTCGAGCACTGCTCCGATGTACTGGAGCCGCTGTGTTGGCGTCAAATGGGACTTCTTTAAATTGAGGGAGAAGCCCAGCCTGTGAAGGGAGTGGCAGGTGACGGACAGATGATCCAGGGCTTGCTCGGGAGAGCCCCCCTGATCAACCAATCGTCCAGGTAGGGGTAGACGTGAATCCCCCCTTGCCTGAGATGCGCTGCCACCACCACCATGAGCTTGGTGAAAACCCTCGGGGCGGAGGTCAATCCCAACGGCAGGACCCGAAACTGAAAGTGCAAGTCGCCAACCGCGAACCTCAGGTACTTCTTGTGCTTGGGATGGATCGGCACATGGAAGTAAGCATCCTTGAGGTCGAGTGACACCAACCAGTCCTGAAGCTGAAGGCCTGGAGGACTTGAGAGTAACCATCTTGAACTTGTCCTTCCTGAGGAGTTTGTTCAAACCGCGCAAGTCCATGATGGGTCTCAATCCCCAGTCTTTCTTCGAAATCAAAATATAAGGGGAATACCATCCCTTGTCCCTCTCCGCTACAGGCACCAGTTCTATGGCGCCTTTCTCCAGCAGGGCTTGAATTTCCTGCGCAACGAGCGGATCCGGACTCTGCAAAGAGAGGCTCCCCGGTGGATTGTCGCAAGGCCTGTGCCGAAAGGGAAGACAATAGCCGTGGGTTATGATCTCCAGAACCCACACATCTGAAGTAATGGCTCGCCACTCTACAAGATGCTGCGCCAGCCTTCCCCCAACCGGCGAATCATGGGACATGGCCTCATGACTGAGTGGGAGCGGCTGCGGCGTTACCTGAGGGCAAAGAGGCAACTGCCCGAGCGGCCTTGGCACCACGGGTACCCTGTCGTCCACCTCTGGTACCCCTGCGTTGGCCTCTTTGACTGCCAGCTCCTCTCGCTTTACTGACGGACGAGTAATAGCGAAAGGAACCACCCCTCCACTGCTGTCCCCTAGGACGAAAAGGCGGAGGTTGGCGAACTGCAGCGCCCAACGACTTCGCTGCAGCTTTTGAGGTCTGCAACCTCTCAAGGCTCTCGTAAGCCTTGCTGCCAAAAAGGTGTTCACCGTCAAAGGGCATGTTGAGGAGCCGGGACTGCACATCAGGAGCAAACCCCAACTTCCGCAACCACGCAAACCTGCGTATCACGGTGCTCGCCGCCATGGACCTACTGACGCATTCAGCTAAGTCCAAACCCGACTGAACGGACTCACACATGGCATCCTTACCATCCTGGACCATAGCAAGGAAACCATCCCGTTCGTCCCCTTCGGGAATATGTTCAGCCGCTAACGCAACACAGTTCCACAGAGTGTGTGTAAAACGAGACAAGGCACAAATGGAGTTGGCCGCCTGAAGCGCCATACCACCAGAAGAAAACACTTTCTTCGCCCCGCCATCAAAACGTTTGTCGTCCCTATCAGGAGGGATGGTAGGGTACGACGCCTGCTTTGCCGGGGCTGTGGCCGCCTGCACCACCAAACTCTCCGGAGTGGGGTGCCTGGTCAAGTAGCAGGGGTCGCTACTGGCTGGATGGTATTTTCGCAACAAGGATCTGCCCACCGCCGGGAGACTCTCCGGAGCAGTCCAAGCCGCCGCCACCCTTCTCTGTAAAGCCATATGGAACGGCAGTACCGGGTCAGTTGGGGGACCAACATCAAGGATGTCCGTTAGATCATCCTGCACAAACTCCCCTGGGGGAGCAGACCATCCCAAGTACTCAGAAACCCTAGCCATAAGGCGCCGGTACGAGGAATCGGCATGAGAGCCAGGCTCAGGGCTACAAAACTCCACCTCCAGAGAGGTGTCCAGTCCACTGGCATCATGCAGTGACTGCCTCAAATCGTCAAACTGACTATGGCCTGAGACAATTTAATCTGGAACCTGACTAGGAACCAGGCCATCAGAATCCTCATCCGCCTCTGAAATATATTCCAGGTGGCGAAAAGAAGGCACCCGAGAGTGCTTGCTCTTAACCAGAGCCTTCCTAGGGGGTTCCCATGTGCCACGGGGTACCTCCGACACGAAAGGCGTCGATGGCGTTGAGCAAATCGGCGCCGGCGTCGAGAGAACAGGCATCGGCGCCGAGAGGATCGGCGTCGAGGAAATCGGCGTTGACGTCAGATGCAGCGCCGCCAGCATCGGCGGCGTCGACACAGCCCTCGAAGCCCCGAGCGTGTCCTTCGACGACCTGAGCGTCGACAGCTTCGACTACTTCCTCGGAGCCGGAGCCTCGAGAAAGCCTGTTGACGCCCTCGACGCCTCAGACGTCGATGTCTTCCTCGAAGACCTCACAGGTGCACAGGGTCTCGAACGCGTCGAGGACCGGGACCTGGAACGGGTACGTCGAGAACGAGTCTCCTTGTCCGAACGGGACCTCTCCCGTGACTCGTGCTGACCACTCTTGCGAGCGGTGTCTCTCGACCTCTCACGACCGACCCCACTCGGGGGCGCGGACGGCTTAGTACCCTGCGACTCGGGAATCGCCAGCATTTTCTTCCCGAAGGAAGCCCATTCCTCCGGCGTCGAAAGGCTGGTGGGGTAAGCGACGTGCCGGGTAGAGTCCTCCGAAGAGGACCTGGAAGACGACCGGTGTCGGCGCTTCCGAGAATGCCTCGAAGAGGCTGAGGATTGGCGAGACCGACTCCTAGGAGACCCACGAGACTTCCGACGATGACACAGAGTGACCCCTCGAATCATCCGTCGAAAGCCCTGCAGACTTCGACTTCCGGGGCTTGGACACCCGACCTACCGACAACTTCTTTTTACGTTCGCATAAGGCTTTGGACGTGAGCAACTGGCAGTCGATACAGTCATCCGTGTCGTGGGCCTCCCCGAGGCACCAGAGGCAGGCGTCGTGCGAGTCCGTCAACGACATCTTGGACCCACACTCCCCGCACTTCTTGAAGCCCGGACGCGGGGTCGAAGACGAAGTAGAAGACATCTTCACACAAAAACGAACAGGTTCGAAGAACCGAGAAGAACAGAACTCCAAAGAGTCGAGGCGTTAACCGAGATTCACGAAGCAAAACGTTCGCGGAAAAAACGGAACGGAGGCTACGGGCGTCGTGCGTCCTACTTATCACATCGGATGACGTCAGACGAGGTCCTCGACGACGGCGCATCAACGTCATCGACGCAGGACGCAGAAACAAGTTTCCGAAGCAGCACAGCTGTGGTGATTACATGTCATAGATATGGAATACGTCGGAGGACCCAATCCCCTCGAATGTCATCTTACTGGCATTAAGGCAGAGATCGTTGGCGGCACACCACTCCTGGATAGCAGACAGACAGAGATGAGAGCAGGAGAACAGGTGGCATAGGGGAGCCTGAAAACAAGCAGAGTGTCATCCGCATAGCACTGAAAGTTGGAGCAGAGAGCAGCAATGTGGTGGACGAGAGGGGCCAAGTATTGGTTGAACAGCCAGAGAGAGAGGTTAGACCCCTGGGGAACACCACAAGCAGAGAATTGGCTAGAGTAAAGGAAGGAGCCAAGTTGAACCTGGGAGGGTCGATCAGAGAGGAATAAGATCAGCCAGGCCAGGGCCTGATCGGTGACACCCAGGTTATCACGGAGAGGATTGAGCAGGATGGCATGGTTGACCGTGTCAAAAGCTGGGAGAGATTGAGTAAGATGAGGACAGAGGGGAGATTAGAATCAAGGTTAGAGAGCAGGTCTTCACGGAATTTCAGGAGAACCGTTTCCATGCTTGTGGCTGCTCTGAAGCCAGACTGATGGTCATGGAGACAACCAACAGATTCAGTGTGAAGATTAAGCTGGGAGATGGGCAGCTTTTCTAGGAGTTTGCCCAGAAGGGGGCGATGGAGATCGGGCGATAGTTATCCGGGAAGGAGGGGTCAGCTGAGGTTTTCTTGAGAAGAGGGTGCACAAGAGTGCTTCAGATGGGAAGGGAGTCATTGCATAAGTCAGCCAGGGCAGGAGTGAGGGTGTCAATGTGGACCTTGATGGTTTTGGAAGAACCTGTTTTGATGACTTTTATAGATCGAACTTGTCTAGAAACCTTGTTAGGGAAGATCAGAGGAAAGGAAGAGAAAGTGGGAGGAGAGGTAGCAACAGGAGGGGGGGGGCGGAGGTAGAGGAGAGAGTAGAGGGAGCAGGAGAAGAGGACGAGAGGGTGGACAAGATGTCCTGGGGTTTAAAGATGAAATAAAAGCCATGGCTGTGCAGAGGGCCTGGGAGGGGACAGGAGAGGTAGAGACTGCAGTCTGGCATTACGCAATCAACTTGGTTCAGATCACCATTTAACGCCACATGAGTTGGTGACTGGACGCTGTATGAGAACACCTCTTGCTCCCCACGCCCCACAACAAGGGCAAATACGGATGCCCACAGTGTAGCGAAGGCATTAGGTGATGAGATGCATGATTATTTGAAAACGATGACTCAAAGTAGTTTTTATTTCTCAACAGATCAAGAAACAGGAGGGGTCAAGAGTTAACAAAACTGACAACTTGCCTATTAGTTTGAAAGACTCATTAAAACCTACTGTACTTAAACAGGGGACCAAGTGCTAGTGGGAAAATGTGTGCATATCTCGAGTACCCCTCGAATCAATGGACTTTGTGAAGTGGCGGAAGTAAGCCCTACCGCTGTGAAGCTCAAAGGCTGACAGGATTGTATCCATCTGCACGATATGAAGCCCTATAAAGGTGAAGCATTGACCTCTCCTGCATCTACCCCAGTGAAGCAAGAGAAGAGTGGCAATGGATGACAAGGCGAATTATGACCAAGAACACACACAAAGAAAGCGAAACACTTCAGGCCGACACCTGTGGCATGGATGAACTCGACTGAGACAACAGCCACAAGTATCCACATTGTTAGAGATGCCATAACGACCTAGCCAACTGTCAAGAACACACGTGCCACCATGCACACTGGTCACTCACACACCAACCTACACGAAGAACATATCCAGTGCTATGATGTAGGTGACTGACACACCCACTGACGCGCATCATTGTTATTTTTCACATAGGCCTTTTTATAGTAATGCAGAAACGCAAGATGCTTGAAGAACTCGTGTATACGCTTGGTGACGCTTCTCCCACCACTCGCCCTGTGACGACACCATCATGTATAGCTAGCACTGCAATCTCCGTACAATGGATTATGTATCGCCACCCATGAACTAGGCCCGAGTAGGCCGCAAGCAAGAGCCCCACCATGAAAATCCTCTCAGAGCAAGAGTACAAGTGCTGTTCATGCAGAACGAGCCCCAGCGAGAGCTCATAGCCAAGGCCACGATGTTGCAACTCGCATGCTACCAGCCCGGCGCCAAGGTTGAACCTGTAAAAAAAGCCAAGCCCACAGAAACGGAATACAAATCTAATGTGCAGAATTCTGCTCCAGCTACGGTCTCTCCACACGTGACCAAGCCGGTCTGACAAGGTGCCAGACCCACGAGACAGAAAGTCGCCTGGGTCCCACGTCTGGGACACAGGTTGCAACAGCGAAGCGGCAAGATGGACACCTACGGCGATGGGAACGGCCCGCTCACAAGTCTATGAGCAGACCTGTACGTTGTCTGCATAAACACATAGTTGCACATTGTTGCTAATGACAGGTACACCGCGAGCTGGGAACGACGATGGTCCAATGCTTGGGGGCTCGCGATAGGACCAATCAGAACGCAGGGGGGCTCATCACTGACGCCACTAACATTAGCCAATCACCAGGGGTCCCCTTGTAGCGATTTTCAAGTATCTAATAGTAGGGACAGCCCAAGTATACCACATTACTCATCCTTAACCACTAATATCCTTCTCCATATGTATCCTATACTAACCCTACCACTCGTGGAACCAATCCGGAGTGGCAATAGGTTTTTTGCTAACTTTCCCAGGTGACGCAGGTAGCGCATCATGCTGCTGTAAAAAGGGCCTGCGAGCCCCACTAAGTGTGAGAGTTTGGACGAACGCGTACGATCCAAGATCCATCCCTGCAGTTGTTATAATAAACAGCAGAACCACCTTGCTCCTTGTGTGTGTCTCATACTCCTTTTGGGAAACACGGGAGGAGTTGGAGCCTCCCAGCCCAGAGGTCCGCGGACGGCTCTGCCGACCCCGGGATAATCACCCCGACAAGTTGGAGGCACTGCTGAGATCTCTTTAAGGTCTAACCTTTTGAGTTTTTTTTTTCTCCAAGTCCTCTCGTTGCGAGGAGGCCTGACGTCGCGGCCCCCTCTGCCGCTGCCTCCTTTTGAGGACTACAGGACAATAGCGGAACTTCGAGAAGACCGGACAGCGCAATCCGGATATTGGTCCTCGGAAGCTGGTTGAGAAGTATCCCGCCCGCGGTTGGCGAGTGTCCAGACGAGGGGAGGTGGCGAGTCGCTTGGAGGGGTGCACGCAGTCGAACGGCCCAGCATCAAGAGAACTTGGTGAGTATGGCACCAAGCAATGTGACATTGTGAGGGAGGGGGGGGGGGGGGGGAGTTGTAAAAAAGGCGGCGGGAGGTGTTATTACAGTGTGTTGTGAAGATTTGATTAATAAGTGTTGATCGATGAGTGAGCGGTAACGGGACAGGCACGAGGGCCGTCCTCTACCATGTCATGGAAGACGGGTGGGTGGAGCCAGAAGGCACCACGTGCGGTTGCTCGTAGACACTGATTGGTCCAGATCGTGGGCACCTGTAGAGGGTGTGTGTGTGGCTTTCCCACGAATTGGCGTTTTCGATCAATGAGTAGATGAGGATCCCTATTGATAGAGCAGTTGAAACTCTATAGATAGATGACGTTTTCCTGTAGGAGGTAGCTAGATTGTTGCCAAGTACGGAAGATAATTGGCTGGATAAGCCCCCCCGGCAAGGGGCGTGTCGCACGCGAGGCGACGCAGCGTGCGCAGTCCGGTTATAAGAGTGTATTGTTGGTTACCTTGTTCCGGGCGTAACAAGAGGACAGCTGTGGGGTTAACGGGGACAAGAAGTTAAAACTTATTGCCCATCTCTTGAAGTGTAAAGATCTTACCGGTAGTAGTTGAAAGAGGTTGGTGACGTCACCCGTAGGGCCTTCATAAGACACCTTGACCACATCGCGTTGTTGAAGGGTGGTAAGGGGGTAAGCAGAGGATAAGGGCGGTACAACAGAGGTGGGGAGGCCGCGCACGGAGACCGCCGGCCACCGCCAAATACGGGAAGGGGGAAAAGGGGGAAGTGACCGTGCACGGAGAACGCCGGCCACGTTGAGTAAGGTGGAAGAAGGAGGGGAGTGGAAAAGGTGGGGCAGCTGTACAAGCACGTCACACAGGGCACGCAGCCGCAGGGGGCTTCGTGTGCCGGGGCCGTACCAACGGGATCAAGGGAAGAAAACAGAGGAAAAGGACTGTATACTTGTAATTGTTCTACTTGGTTGTTTTATTTTTAGTGGACGGTCGAAAGTCGCCAAGCTACAGGGCCAGGTAACGACGTCTGTGCTGAAGGGAGTTAAAAGCACAATTTAACCATGTCATACGGGTCGGGATCTGGAGGGTGGGGGAACACTCTGACTACCCCCTCCAACATATTTGCAAAACGCTGTCACCCCATAGGGAAAAACTTATCAAATATAGCATAGAATGGACACAAGGAACAGACAATAAAATGACGACACCATGGCCGCCTAACGGCAGTTTTGAACCGTACGTCCAACACTCACTGCTGACACACATACACAACACGTACAAAGGGAAGAAGTTGGCACATCACATGGTGGTGTTTAAGTTGTGGAGGATGTTCCAGGGATCCCGGCCAGGACCAACCGGAATGTTCACTGTGGAAGGGATGGCAGAAGAGAAGGGGAGCGAAGAAACAAAAGAGGGGAAGGAGATTAAGGAGGAAGAAGGAAATGGGGAAAAGGCGACCAGTAACGCACAGTGCGCGGAAAGAGGCAGGAAGGGGGATGAAAGGTCTGGTAATGGACATGAAGTAGAAGTAAAGAAGGAGGGGACAGAAGACATGCCCCTAGTGAAGGTAGTGAAGAAGGAGGAAGGTGGGTTATATCCTGTGACGGAGCTGCGGGAAGCAGCAAGGCAACAACTGACGGCAGCTGAGGGGTATTCAAACCCTGCATACAGCCCTCCACCATATACCGCTACAGGTAGACACCAGATGAGGGAGGAGGTGACGAGCACGGTAGGCCCGAGTTGCACGCAGGCGCGCACAAAGGGAGGGAAGAACAGCGAGGAGCACATTTCGAACATAGGACAAGACGAATGGATAGCAGTCCAAGTGCTCTTAAAGCTGCGAGGGACATTAACAGGAGAAGAAAAAGACGTGCTGAGGAGAATGCATAAGGATGACACAGGTAGTAATGGAATAGGGGGTGAGGAGAGCAACACAAGAGAAGGAGAGCTGTCACAGGAAGAGGAGGAGATGTTGGAGGAACGATTGGCTGAAATGAGGGATGAGCGGAGTGCACTGATTAAGAAGCTCGAGCAAGAGGCACAAGGAAGGAGAGGAAGGAAAGTAGGTATGAATTAGAAAGAATGAAGGAGCGTACAGAAGAGAGGAAGAGGGAAGCGGAGAGGATGAAGGCAATAGCGGAAAGGGTATCCCGAGGAGCACAGCGTGACATGAAGAGAAGGGAGGAAGAGAAGGAAAAGGAAATGGAACTATGGAATCATAGCGGATGGTGTTGAGGAAGGTGAATATGCTCACGATTGCAAACAGACTATTGAAATGTACTCCAGCACAAGGAAAGTGGAGGAGGATGCCCTTAAAGGGGGTAAGATATTGTATATTGATGGTTCGTCAACCATTGACCAAAGCGATGGTATAAGGAGAACTGGGGCAGCAGTAGTTAAAATGACGGAAGATGTGATGTATGTCCCAGTAAAATGTGTGCAATTACCGCAGCATTATTCGGCTCAGGTAGCAGAATTGGTTGCGCTGATTTTGGCGCTAAAGGAAAGTGTTGACAAAAGAGTTACTATATACTGTGACAGCGCATATGTCACATCAACGGTGCACTCATGGGTTGATAAAATGGCAGAGAAGGGGGTTTAGAAGAGCTGATGGCACCCCAGTGCAACATGCCCTCTTGCTAGCAGAATTGATTGAAGTAATTAACGACGCCCAAGAGATAGCTTTGGTTAAATGTCCAGCACACACTAATGGAGAGGACTATATCTCGAAGGGTAATGAAACAGCAGACACACGCCAAGCATGCTGCATATTTTGGTGAATTATGGACCCCCCCAGAATAAGAGAGGGGGAGGTTAATGGTAAGACAGATGATGATGAAGGAAGGGTACACTCATCTCCCTGCAACACAGATAATGGAATTGCAGGCAGCCGTACCAATGGCAGAAAAGGAACTGTGGGTAAAGAGAGGATGTATGATGTCCCCAATAGACACTCTGTGGCGTCAAAATAATACTGGAAAAGTGGTCATGCCGTTGGCACTGTTGAACACCGCCCTGGCCCAGCTCCATCATCCAGCACATACAGGAAAGGAAGTGATTGCAGCACGAATTAGGGAGGATTGGTTCTGCCCCGAGTTAAATTCTCATGTTACTAATTTCATCAGCAACTGCCTCACATGCCAACAGTTTACGGCCGGTCACACGCTGCAAGTGATAAAGGGTACTATACCCCGGCCCGAAGGACCCTTCCTACACCTCCATATTGACTACGTTGATATGATCAATGTATGTCAAGGACATAGGTACATGATTGTAGTGGTATGTCCATTCTCCAGGTGGATCGAGGCCGGACCCTGCTGACACGCGGATGGGTTTAGAGCAGCTAAATTTCTAGTGAGAGAGTTCTTCCCAGGTGGGGTGTTTGCAAAGTGCTGCGGTCGGACAACGGCCCGCACTTTGCTAATGAAATGGTTGAACACATCACATCTCTGCTGGGTATTAAACATAAATTTGCATGTGCATACCATCCACAGGCCAACGGTGTCTGTGAACGCCTGAATGGCCTATTGAAAGAGGAAATTGCAAATATTCAATAGACAACTAAAACGAGCTGGTTGTACTGCCTTCCGCTAGCTCTATTTGAGCTGAGGAATAGGCCAGGATCTGATCACCACCTCACTCCCCACGAGGTGGTGACAGGACGTCAAATGCACCTCCCTTTAACGCCAACATCAAGAGCCTTCACTGACCATGATAACGCTGCAACTGTTTTAAGTGATGACATGTATCAATATGTGTCTTCCTTGATTAGGAACAAGTTACTTACCTGTAACTGTTGTTCTCCAGCATGAGTCTGGCATGGATTCACATGCTCATGAATATTCGCCGTCGTCAGGCCGGGAATCCTCGGTAAAGAAAAAAAATCAGTTTTGTTTCTGATCTGTCTTTCTTAGCAGTAACCAATCACTGATCTCTGGGTCATACTGCCCCCAGCCAATGACTGCCCTCTACCTAAGCCCCTCCCCTGGCAGCCATCCTCAGACTTGGTAGCATGTAAAGTAGCAGTATGACCAAGTGAAGAGCCGCAGAGGGGATGGAGGGTGGGTTCGCATGTGAATCCATGCCAGACCCATGCTGGAGAACAACAGTTACAGGTAAGTAACTTGTTCCTTCTCCAGCATGGGGTCTGGCATGGATTCACATGCTCATGAATATAAGAATACATAGCAGTATACACATGCACAACCACTGGAGGTGGCAACAAGCTCAACATTAAGCAATACAACTCAACATTAAGCATCTCTTACCTCCTCACCAGGCTTACCTTAAGCGAACAGGTTGCGCAGCACTGCTTGGCCGACCCTAGACTCCTCCCTGGAGTCCCGATCGACGCAGTAGAATCTCGTGAAGGTGTGCGTCGACCTCCACGTAGCAGCCCTGCAGATGTCCAGCAGGGGCACACCAGACAGGAACGCCGTGGTAGCAGCGATCGCTCTGATCGAATGGGCTCTCGGACGGCTGGGCAGCGGTCGGTTTGCCAACCGGTGACAGTGCATGATGCAACCGGAGAGCCATCTGGAAATGGAAGCCTTTGAGAGAGCCTTCCCTTGATTCACAGGTCCAAAGTTCACAAACAGCTGTGATGTCTTCCGAAAACTCTTCGTGCGGTCTACGTAGAACGTCAGCGCTCTAGCCACATCCAGCGAGTGCAAAGTCCTCTCGGCCGGAGACGAAGGCGACGGGAAGAAAACTGGCAACACCAAGGGCTCATTGAGGTGGAAGTCCGACGGCACCTTGGGCATAAAGGAGGGGTGTGTCCTCAGCACCACCCTCGTGTCGTGAAAAGTCAAGTATGGAAGCTTGCAAGATAGGGCCTGGATCTCTCTCACTCGTCGTGCAGAGGTGATGGCCACAAGAAATGCTGTCTTCCACGACAGGAACTTCACCAGCGTCGAATGCATAGGCTCGAATGGGGTCGAATGGGGCCCCCATGAGCCTGGTCAGCACCACGTTGAGCTCCCATGCCGGGGCAGGGGCCTTCACCGGCGGGAACGATCGGAATAGGCCCTTCATAAATTCCTTCACCAGGCGATGAGACCACAAGGACGCCCGTCCTGTAGTTCTGGTGTATCGGGAGATGGCAGCCAGATGTATCTTGATGGAGGCGTGAGCCAGTCCAGCTTTGGCCAGCGACAGTAGGTACGACAATACTTGCGGGGCTGTAATCCGCAGAGGGTTAATCTTCTGTGCCCGGCACCAGACAAAGAACCTCTTCGACTTATGTCCATAGCATTTGAGAGTTGAGGACGCCCTGGCTTTTGAAAACATCTCTCTGCAGTCAGCCGGGATATCGTATCCTCCAAACTCTAGTGCTGCAGGAGCCAAGCCTGCAAGTTCAGCGACTCTGGGTCGTGATGGAGAATGGCGCCTCCTTCTCTGGAGAGAAGATCCGCGTCCCTCGCCAGCTTGATAGGTGGGGACGCTGACAAGTCCAGAAGGCCTGGGAACCAGATCTGTCTCGGCCATGCCGGTGCAAAGAGGATCATCCTGCACCTGGACCTCTTGAGCTGGTTGATGAGACGGAGCGGCAACGGAGGGAACGCGTACAGGAACAGGCTGTCCCAAGGGAACGAGAAAGCATCGCCCATGCTCCTCGGCTGGGCCGACCTGCTGGCGAACCTCTGGCACTTGGATTTAATCGCCATCGTGAACAGGTCGATCTGGGGTTTGCCCCACCGTTGAAAGAGCCGATCCACCTAGTCCTGGCGTAGTTCCCACTCATGGCACGAGCACAGCTCCCTGCTGAGTGAGTCGGCGATGGTGTTTTTTATTCCTGCCAGGTGGAAGGGAACCAGAAACATCCCCTGGGCGACGGCCCAGTGTCACAGATCCTGGGCCTCCTTGGATAGGGCTTGGGATCTGGTGCCTCCCTGCTTCCGGATGTAGAACATCGTGGTGGTGTTGTGGGTGAAGATCCTCACCACTTTGTCCTTGAGGGACGGAAGGAACGATTTGAGCACCCAGAACAAGGCTCGTAGCTCCAGGATGTTGATGTGAAGAGACCTCTCCTCCGGGAGCCAGAGGCCTCTTGCGTGGAGATCTCCGGTGTGGGCCCCCCATGCCTCCAGGGAGGCGTCCATCGTTACCGCCTCCTGAAACGCTGGGGCCTGAAAGTCCATGCCTGCCAAGAGGTGCGCACGGGCACCCCACCATAGAATCACCATACGGAACTCCTCGTCGAGCGGGATCCTGTCTTCGAAGCTGCCCGCCACTTGAATCCAGCGGGTGTCGAGGAACTCTTGTAGCGGACACATCCGAAGTCTGCAAAGGGGCACAAGGTAGATGCATGAGGACATCATCCCGAGGAGGGACTTGATGGACCTCACTCTGGCCACATCCGTGGCTAACAGGCGCTGCACCTTGCCCAAAATGCCCTTCGTCCTTTCTTGCGACGGAGATGCCAATCGCTTCACTGTATAGAGCTTCACTCCCAGAAACAGTGCCACCTGCGACGGGACCAGATGGGATTTGGGGTAGTTTATGGTGAATCCCAGCTCCGAGAGCAGGCAGACAGTCCTCGCTGTGTGTTCAACGGCGAGTTCTCTTGACCTTGCATGGATTAGCCAGTTGTCCAGGTAAGGGTAGACGTGGATCCCTTTCAGGTGCAGCCGCGCCGCCTCAGGTGTGAGGCACTTGGTAAACACCCTGGGTGCCGACTTTAATCCGAACGGCAGGGCTCTGAATTGGAAGTGACGCCCCTGGACTACGAATCTGAGGAACTTTCCGTGTCCTTTTAGAATGGGGATGTGGAAGTAAGCATCCTCCAGGTCCAGTGACGATAGGAAGTCCCCCTCCTCCAGCTGTCCCAGCATGTGCTGCAGGGTAACCATCCTGAATTTCTGTGCCTTGATGTACTTTTTCAACCGACGCAGGTCCAGGAAGGGGCGCCAACCGCCTGTCTTCTTTCTGACGAAGAAGTTTCTTGAGTATACTCCGGAGCCCTGGAGCCTCTTGGGGACGAGCTCGATGGCACCCTTCTTGAGCATCGCCCTTACCTCCAACAGCAGTTGAGGGACGCGATTCTCCTTCCTGGCCACGGGAGGAATGCAAGGACACTTCTTTTGAAATTCCAGCGAGTGTCCGCGGGCCAGGGTGTCCAGCACCCAACGGTTGGTGGAGATGGACTCCCACACGCTGACGAACTTCGTCAGCCGGCCTCCCACCGGGGTGCTTCGGTGGGGGCCCGACGCTACGGCCGGTTCAGTCTTGCTTGGAAGAGGCCTTGCCGCCTTGGCCTCCTTGCCGACGGCGGCGAGACCCTCCTTGCTTGCCGCGGCCTCTGTAGGCCTCCTGGGACGAGGAGTGGGCCGCCTGCCGGTAAGTAGAAGAGCCGCCGCTGGATCCTTTGGAGGCTCCCTGTCTGCCTCCAGAGCTCCGAAAGGGCCGCCGTTACTGAAGGACTCCTAGGGCTCGGGCTGTTTCCGTGTCTGTCTTGATGGCCTGGAGGGACTCATCCACCGTCTTTCCGAACAGGTTGTTGGCGTCGAACGGCATGTCCAACACTCTGGTCTGGACGTCCTGGCGAAAGTCCGTCGCCTAGAGCCATCCTCGTCGTCGGAGGCAAACCCTGTTGCCAAAATCCAGTATCGGCAATGTCCATTGCCACCGTTATGGCGTGATCCGATGCCACCTCTCCGTCCTGCAGAATCTGTAGGGCCTCTGCTCTCTTGTCGTCCGGTAGGAAGTCTAGCAGAGGAGCTATCTTGAACCAAAGCTCCCTGTCGTAACGGGCCACAATCGCTAAGGCATTGGCCGCCTTAATCGTCGTCGCCGCCGACGAGATGACTCGTCGTCCCATGGAGTCCAACTTCTTGCCCTCGCTGTCCGGCGGGGAAGTGGAAGTTGAAGCCGCCGCACCCGCTGCTTTTTCTTGGCCGCTGCCGAGACGACAGAGTCCGGCGTGGGTTGGGCCCTGAGGCACAAGGGGGCGGCATCGGGGATCCGGTACTTCTTCTCGTATCTGTCCCTCTTGGCGGGTGTCATGGAAGGATTCTTGAGGATAGCCAGCCCCTCGTCCCAGATGTCATCGAGCAACAGCACCACAAGGACCGTCTTTCTCTTGGCCTCTCTTCGTTGGTAAAGAAAACCTTCCTTTTTCTGTTCCTCAGGGCAGAGCTGGAAGAGCTTGGTTTCCCTGGCTATCATGGCGTGAAAAGAGCCAATTTCGTCGGGCGGAGAGGCCCGAGGGGGGGTGATGATGGGATGTCCATTGTGTCATCGCCGCCGTCGTTGTCCGTCCCCGTATATGTCGCCCTATCCTCCCGAGGGTCCGACGAGGGATATGAGGGGTCGACAGGCCCCGGGGGCACAAAGGGCGGAGCGGGGTGGACTCTCCTCCGCTTGTTCGGAGGGCTTCCCGACGGGCTTGTTTCTGGATCCTTGTCGGGGTCCGTGGTAACCTCGTCCTTATCTCAGTACATAAGGATTGGATCGCCAACAAAATGGCCGCCGAGCTATCCTGGGGCTCGGGTAATGGCTGCGACGGACGGGATGGCTGCTCCACTGGGCCCTCGTCGCCATCGTCGCTATCTTCGATCACAGCAGCGGGAACCTTCCCCTGGGATCGAACCTTCTCGAACCTCTCGTTGAGGCCTTCACGGTTTCCACCGGATCCTCCTCGGAGGCTGAATCCGAGTCCGTAATGGCCAGCACCCCCCCCTTTTCCGCCGGGGTCTTCACGGGGGTCTTAACGATGGTCTGGAAAGAGGATTTCCCTCCGCGGCGGCAGGGTAACTCTGGGCCCTGAGGCCGTCTCCACTGGCATAGCCTCTGCCGGCTTCGCCAGGGCCGCTGCGACAATCTCAATAGAGGCCTTTGCCGGGAGGATCAAGGCCCTTACCACCTTAGGTGCGTCCTGGGCCTTCGCTTTGGGGGGAGAGCCATCGCCTCGCTCCCCTCGGCTCCCTTCGAGATCGACCGGGCCTCTCCAGAAGCTTACCCGGGTTCTCGGACTTCCTCTTCCCTGAACATGAGCACTGGCTCATGGTTGATCGTGCCGGGGAAGTCGCGCCCTGCCTGGCAGCCGAGGAAACAGCCTTTCGGCGCTCCCGGTGCCCGCGGACTTGCGGTGCTTGGCCTTCTGTTGGGCCCCCGTCGTCGGGGTTCCCTCACAGGACTTAGAAGACCGCTCAGACTTTTTCTTCGCCTTCTCACCTGCTGTGCCCTTCTCCAGCCAGGCAGCGAGGCAGGAACGACGATCTTGCTTGGTCTGTTCCGACAGGTTCTTGCAGAACGCACAGTCCTTCTCCACGTGTGTCTTGTCCTCATGAAGGCAGTAGAGACATCTCGAATGCTCGACCTCCTTGAAAACATTTTGCAATCCGCATCCTGGCAGCTCCTGAACAGCTTGGATCCGGCTTCGAGCTTCCCTGGTCCTGGGCCATGTCCGTTGAGGTAGGCCACAAATCTTCTGGAATCCTCCAAGAAGCGTAACTTGACGAAAACTTCACCCTTGAGGGGCGTAGAAGAATTCCGAAACGGGTCTGAGGATGGCTGCCAGGGGAGGGGCTTAGGTAGAGGGCAGTCATTGACTGGGGGCAGTATGACCCAGAGATCAGTGATTGGTTACTGCTAAGAAAGACAGATCAGAAACGAAACTGATTGTTTTTTCTTTACCGAGGATTCCCGGCCTGACGACCGGGAATATTCATGAGCAGGTGAATCCATGCCAGACCCCATGCTGGAGAACCTTGGCAACACCGGTAACAGAGGCGTTACGGTCGACGACCTCTCCCTTTGCCCACTCAACAGAACCGGTAACTCCGCGAGCGCAGGAAAGTTGAGGAATCCACCTCACAGACAAGACCTTTACAGGCCTCTCAGTTCTGTTGGTACGCACCTTAGCCTCGTTAAGAGGAACCTCAGAACAGAGTCCGGTCTTGATAGCTCCCTCGAGAGGGGCCTCGAACCGTGGTTCGGTACAGAAAGCCTCAACAGAGGCCTCAGGGCTCACCCCGATGTCTGTTTGGAAGCTCCAGACAAGGAGACCTCGGAGCGAACTCCGGTACCCAACGCCTCAGCACCACTATGCTGGCTATTAACACCTGATCGGTGAACCTCGGATCGTGATCTGGTATAGGTAGGCCCCTTGCGGAAACCCTCGGAGAAAACCCCGGGTACGCCTATTAGGCCTGCGAGGCACCTCAGGGATAACCCCGGTAGCAGAGCTTTTGAAACCCCTCCGGGACATGGAGGACCCCAGGAAGAAGTAAAGAACTTATCAGCGTTTCTTCTTTCCATCAATGAAGAGTTGGAAACGCGATGGAGGAACCTTCTGGAAGATTTCCTCCCACCTATGAAGATGCCGTTTAAGTGCCGGACCGAAAGGGAGTCGCAGAATAAAAACGAGTCCCAACGGTGATCCGGTCCCAGACATTGCAAGCAGAGAGAATGGGGATCCGCACTAGTGAATCCATGCTCGCAAGAAGAACAAGTGGCAAATCCCAGACGCTCCGGCATAGACTGAGGACTACGCGACCGCAGAACCGGAGCAGGAGAGAAGGACAACAGAAAAGAAAAAATGTCTTCCCGGTAATGCTAGTGCGTCCAGCCCCGACCGTGAGGAGAAAGACTGAAGGGCGATGCACGGGGCAGAGCAAAGGAGGGCGGGGTTACGGCTGCGTGTGGTACCCCACGTAGAAAGAGGACACATTTTCAATTCGATGCTTTTGTACAAAAGTGCTCCGGTCCCATCCCACAGGACGGAATGTCCCAAAAGTATTGAGGAAAGGGACGGGACATAGGAGTAAAAGGCACACTGTGACACACCTTTTGCTGCCTAAGAGGCCAATTTCAGCGCCGAACTGCATCCCTAGAATAGATAACCAAGAACACATTCCAAAGTGAAGACAATTAAAAACAAAGTCAAGAGACAATGCAAGCAACAAAGTCAAGAGAAAATAAAGACACAATGCATCTGATACTAAAATATGAACAACCTGGGGTAAATGGAGCAGGAATCAAGATCGAAGAAAATAAGATTCTAAATTGCCAAGGCAAAAATGAAGATGAGACATGGATATGTTGGGAAAGAGGACAATTATAAATTAAAGGAACAGTGTTCACTCCTGGCTGAAGGAGTAATGATGTGCAAAGCAAGAGCTATGACAGGACAATGGGACATAGTTGTGATAATCACAGTAGAGGAATGTAAAGACAAATGGCCTAAAATTGTGAGGCTGTTGACTTGGGTCGATGAGGGGAGACCATTGCAGATACTCACCCTGAAAATGCATCTTTATGCTTCAGACACAATGGCACAGTGAATTTTGGAGAAAAACGCAAGTGTGCTTGAATCTTTGATGTACCAGGCATGGATGAAGGAACTGCATTCCTGATGAATCATTATTGGGCTTGTGGATCGAGAGCATATATAAAGCTATCACCAAAATGGGGAGGAATTGGTTTGTTGGTACTGGTCAGCACACCAGCCTTAGTAGTTCCACAGAGTGACCTACAAATTACATAATTTCCAAAGAAGGATGCATAACTGATGGAGAAGAGCTCGACAATAGACATTTTTTTTTTATTTCTCAACAAAATCAGCAGAAGCCTATTATGACATTCCAAATTCGCACTAATTATTCAGCATGCCAAGAATACAAACTGCGGTAAACGCCATGTGGCTCCAGATTACCATATGGGAGCTAATGCAGACGAATACAACAATAAAAGTATTTAATGCCATCAGAGAAGAATTGAGGGCAATAAGGCTTATGGCCCTCCAGAACAGATATGTCTTGGACTTAATTAGAGCAATGGACGGAGGCATGTGTGCCAAGATCAGGTCTTCTTGCTGTACATTTATACCTACTCATGATGAAGAAAATGGAACCCTGACATAAGCAATGACTACGCAAACAGACCTGCACATGAAGATGGTGAAGGAAGTCGATCCAATTGAAAATGATGATTATTTACATCTTTGTTCTCATGGATTCCAACTTGGCTGGCAAATGCTTTCAAAATACTTGGAGCAATACTAGTGATAGCATTGCTAGGATTCTGTCTCATAAGGATCATCGTGGGACAAAGTAAAAAGACAGCCAAGAAAGCTACTGGAATTAAGTGAATGATTGACAGTGATACTCTAACTGAAAGCGAAGCCAGTTTTCGTGAGAACATCAAGAAACATACCCTTGCACCAACAGGAACTAATCTTTATCATAAAGATCTGAAGAAATATGTGGGACAATGGATATTCTGTGCACCAGCAGGAGATTGCCGTCTGAAGACCTGCAGTGTGTATGAACATATAAAAAATGCTGGTCACCTGAGGGGGTTGAAAAAAATATGGGTCCCGAAGAAAAGAAGATGAAATAATAGAAGACAAAGCAGAAATTAGAGTAGAGGAGCAAAGAGTTTGGTAGAGAAGTCGACCAGAGGTGGGGAATGTAGAGGAGCAGGTGGACACCCTCTCCCTGGTCTCTGCCCCTTTAGCACCATCCCATTGGAATGACAGACACAATTGTACACCCATACATGAATCCTTGCAATATTCCTGAACCACTCCGAGTATATGAGAGACGATATGCACTCAGGCAATCATTTAGAGTGTACCCACAAGCTGATGTAGTGGAGGAATGCTATCAAGTAAAAAGAGCCTTAGTGAGCTGTCGAAATGCAGCCATGAACAGAATAGCTGTACACTAAAACAAATTCTGATGACATCAAAATAATATCAAAGATGAAATAAGAACCTATGCTGAAACAATATGAAAATACTTAATGACAGTGTAACCGGAGCATTAAGAGAAACATGTACTCAATGATACAGTAATCGTGAACACAAAGAAGAATGAAGTGACTCAATTGTCAATAATTGTAAATATGTCGTAATGCAAGGTAGAAAGAACATATAGAAGCTTGCTGTTAGAAGGCATATATTCAACGTTTAGGACGACGACTTACATCAATCAACCCAGCTACCGCAAAATACAAGCCCAGGATCCTGAAGTGAAAAGACGATGAGGCGGTTATTCCCTTGGAAAATAAAGAAGTACATTGGCCTGGGACCAAGGATGCCATTTTGAGAGAAGGGCTAATTACGAAGGGAATCCAACGAGCAGATCACGTGCCAAGGGACGTATTTCTCGAGATCAGGAAAAACATTTACAGATGCCAAGTATTGGACAATTAAAAGCATATAAAGTTCATATGGGATCGAGTGAGCAAGTCTCTAAAGGCCAAGAGAAGTAACTGCACCCAGTGTAATTGAATCAAACGGTGTTAAATATACTGTCCAAATGGACAAACTTGTGGTCTCTTAACATGTGACTAACAGCTCGCAAACAAGGGCTATTCATTAGGCTTGAAACTAAGATAATGGTGTGCCTACACTCCCTTGAATGTTTCCAGGAAAGTGCAGACTGACAAGGTCAATCTTCAAATAGAGGACAGTGGCATGGGGCCTATCGATGAGAGGGTAGACTAATTCGGAAAACAAGGGAGAGCGGACATATCTCAAAGCACCTGGATTTAATTTCTATGTACATCCTGCTATCGAGCCGAATGTTCAAGTTTGGATTAGGGTTGCCAACCAAACAGAAAAGCCTGCCATGCACTTTTACATAAAATGTTGCAAAGTACAAGTAGCTCAGGGTGTCTCCTACAGACAATGGCCATTAATGAGAGACTAACACTCATGCATTCTATATGTAGACATGTTCCGCTAACTCAATCCCACCCCTTGATAGGTTTTTGCCACGTAGGATGACAGAAGACGCACCTAGCCTTATTATAAGCTAAGTATAATCAAGAACATGTTTTGATCCTGCTGCATGCATCGATTTGATGAAGGACGATTAGCCCAGCATTCCTTCATTGAGATAAAAGCAGTATTTCTTTGAGCCTGTCCATTTATTTCGTCTGAGACATTTTATTGGTAATTACATCTAGCACAAAGACGCTTCAAGGTGCTAGAGCACAGAAAGATTGAAGTCTGCCAAATCCAGCATGGTGCACAGGTCCGCCTGGTTCGACAGTTGAGAGTCAAAACCCTTGCCGACTTCTGAACTTGGCACCTTGTCTATGGCTTTCATCTGCAAGAATTCCATGATTTCTAGCCTTACAGCGGAAGACCCAACCTGAATTATATGAGGGTGGAAATAAGGGAGGGGAGATAACCCAACAGAACCTAAGAGTTTGAAGTTAAGGTCCTCCAGGCATCTAAGTGAAGTGAGATTCTGCATACCACCAGAGTATAATGGAACTGCACAACTCCATCATTTTGAGGACTTATCAGCGGGACGCAACAAAGTGCCAGTTGATGAGGCAGACCAGGAGAAAAAAAAACCTGCCCAAGGTCTTCTGTTGAGTGCTGGATGACTTGTCCTGCTGCCTCGCTTTGTGCTCTTGGAAGTCTCAAACCTGAGAACGATCTGGACATAGATTCCACTTGAGGCAGTTGATGGTTTGACTTTTGCCGGCTTAGTTAAACCAAAAATAATAATGTTGTAAGCTTGCTGGCTTGCTTTTCTCATGGCTAGCTCCTTTTCTGTGGAGCTATGGAAAGGTCCTTCCCATCAAATGGGAGGTCCAACACGTTATCCAGGACCTCCTTCATGAATTTAGTGGCATGGAACCATGCCTTTCTGCATGTATCTGCTCTGATAGCCACTCCTCTTGAGGAAGTAACAACAAGATGGGTGGCTGCCTCCAGAAGATCCTGAGCGATCCCGTCCCTTAAACTGCTCAAAATGCTCTGGGGGTATGAACCTTCTTTCAAATTCCACCAGATCCTTCCATAGTACCTGGTTCGCTACAATTAAAAGCGCTGTAGCATTTGCCTGCCTCAAAAGCAGCGCAGAATTTGCAAAGACATTCTTGCCCAGGACTTCTAGATCCAGATCTTCCTTGCTTAAAAGCCGAGATGAGAAATATGCATGGGGAATGTCTTGAAAACATAGGTTGTTGCCGCCACTACCGAGGTAGACAGTTGGGGGCAAGCTGACAGGGTAACTTCCTTGGCTTCGAGGGACCTGCATCAGATCAATTTTCCTGTTTGTGGGTATCCCCACATGAGGCTTCAACCAAACTTTCTGTGCCTCTGCCAGAACATCTTTCTGCAGACTAACACCCGTTCTTTCCACCGTTTTGATGGCCTGAGCCACAGACAAAAAACCCATCTCAGAAGGAGGCAGCTCCGGGATCGGAATATCCAGGAAAACCATTAAATCTGTGATCCTGTCATGAAACGCTCTCGTCGACGAGGGGATCCCATCCTTTTCCTCTGTCTGGTCCTTAGGGTCTTCCACTAGTGGTGGAATTGTCTTGTGGGGCTGTGGCATCAAAGGAGGCCCAGAAGGCGGAGGAAGAAGTGGAGGTACTTCTGGCACCCCGGGGAGTGGCACCGGCTGAAACGCCCTGAAGGATTCCGGAGGTTTAGGAATAAACTCCTGAAACAGATTCCTTAAATAGTCCTTCATAGGATCAGAATGCATGAAAACTATTGAAGACAGTATCCTCCAAAGATCTGTGATATGGCTGTCTCTGTGGAGGAACAGGCTTCACCCACGAGTGTCAAGATTGCCTGCCAAGAAGGTCTCGACAGCCATGGATCCACATAATGAAGTGGAGAAGAAGTCATAGGCAGGGACAGAGTAGGAGGCAGCGACCTGCGAGGAGGAGCCAACAACTCTATTCTGGGAACAAAAGGATTGCGTTAAAAAGGAACACTGTGTGGTGGTGCAAATGGTTTGCAAGTTTCGACCATCGTAACTGCCAAAGAAGAGGATTCGGAAACTGCTGGCACCATTTTTATGAGGGAGAGCACTTGTACCCTTTGTGGTCTTAGACCATTGAAACTATGCCAGCAACGGAAACAGTCTGCAGAGGCTTTGACGCAGATGGCGGACCCAATCTGGAGCAGTTATGGCCCTGATATTAGCTCCAACGTAGGGATCCTCTGCAATGCCGGTACAGAATTTATCCGAGGGATTTGACCCTGTCAATTTAGCCACTGAGAGGGGAAACCTCGGCCAAGCATGTGACTAGATTAGCTCTTTCTGAGGGAACCTGCGAGATAACTCCAGTAGTATTAGGCCCCAATGGGGGAATCTCGGTTTTGCTGGTATAAGAATTATCCCCTAGAAGGGGATCCTCAGAGAAAGCTCTGGTAGTTTTACCTCCTGAACGGAGATCCTTGGTGCACGCTCCAGTATACAAAAAAGCCTCTCGCCCTTGGGAAAAGTCCCAGTATTGCTAGGATCCGAGTAATCCCTCCCAATGCCAGAGACCTCTGAGGAGAAACGTCTGGTCTGGCGTTACCTGCCAACAAAACCACTTAACGGACGCCACTTCTTACTTGAAACGAAGCAGTAAATGTGCCCAACCACTGACTGATGGACTCCCTCCAAACGCTGAAGCAGTCAAGTGAGCATCACAGGCAAAGCAAGCGTCCCACCTGTTATCTGGTCTGATGCCGAGTAGTTCCTACCATATGACGGACAGGGATCAAATCCTTTTTGTCCCAGCATACAAGAGCAAAAAAACAACTGACGCCGGAGATAAGAAAATCCTGACCGAAAAAATAATAAAAAGGAGCATGAAAAAACTACTGCTGGTGCTGGATGTGTCTGGCACAACCGTGTGGAGTAAAGGACTGAGGCATGAGGCCCAGAGGTGGGGCTTGGAGGCAGCCAGTGGCTACACATGCGCTGGGCCCACCTCATCGCAAAATGTCTGACCATTTTTGTGTGGTGCTACAAAAAGCTCTGGTCCCGTCCCCTAGGATCGAATGTCCCCACAATTGTGGAGGAAATGGGAAAGGATGAAGGAGTACTAATTTCTTTGGCCCCGGCCATCCCACAATTAATCCAGATATACATTGTGACACGCCATTGCATCCCAAGAACTCAGTGATCATGCACAAATAGTGCAAGTGCCATGAAGTTGTTTCAATAGCAGAGATGTGCTATACAAATCCTATGTATCAACATTTCTTAATCCAATAACAAAGCAAATAAAAAATAAAACCATTTATACAAATCAAACCGGTTAAAAGATTGTACCTAAACTAACCAACCAATTTCTGTAAAATTAATAAAGATTAAGCTCCGTGTCTCTCTGCTCCTCCCTTCTCACCTGATGTTCAGTGATGCGTAGCGTAATGTAGATTCTTCTAGTTCCTTCTGACTGGGCTCGGAGATCACCTCTTCCGACTGAAGATCCTAGGGATGATAGAGGCAAGTCAAACAGTGCAAGACATGTTTCTGGTCTTTAGTGGGTGAGCGTTTCCCACTTTGACACTGAAAATACTTCTGGAAGGCATCAAGGTACCTTTGCAGAGAAAACACAACACATTTAATAATATTTGACTCGAAGTCAAGGCGTACCTTAGAAATGGATTAGGCCTACGCCCTGCATAGTTCTAGGTAGATCACTGCAATGTGTCTCAGGCCGCAGCAATAAACAGGTTATTCATGTAGTGACTACTGTACTGTTAGTCCATAATCTGCTTTATCATGTGTGGATTATAAATCCCAGAAAGGAAATGGGATCAATGCAAAATAGACTGTCTGAGGGAGCATGGATGACCACGCCTCCTTCACAGATGCTCGGCTGCGCATGCTTCCTACCCCAAGCAGCAATCCTTTCATCACAAAATATAAAATCAGCTCTTTTGGGGAGGATGGAAGTGGGCCATTTGGCGGAAGGGGGGTTATAAACTATGTGCTGCATTTCCGTCACTTCCCTTTTCCTTCCATAGTTGTGGGAGATTACTAAGCAGCATATTATTAGGAGGATGCTAAACATCAATGAGTTTGTTAGAATGATTTTCTTTCAAATCTTTTTATGAGGACTTAGAAATACCCACCAATAGTGGTGTGCAGGGCTTCCAACATGTTATTTTAGTGTCTCAAAATGGCAACATGGAAAACAGCCCAGCTTCAATCTTAGGAGGATCACTGTGGCACCAAGGTACAACAGACGCCTTCAATAATAGGGACTGTCCACAAATGATGGTCTTTAAAAAATACGCTGTGTGCTACAGTTATGACAAAGATTAATTATTCTCGAGATGTTTTAGACGCCTTGTGAGGACATTAGAAAACCAACCTAGTTGAATATGCACTGGGTGTTCAGAAGGTTAGTCCTTGGAATTGTGAAATAAAAGAGCAGCCATGGCTTCACTCTTAGGAGAGGAGTGGAAAGATATTAGGGCACAGGCAGATAAGTACACAATGAAATACACCACACATAGTATACTGAACATGTTTACTATTTATTCTACATCTTATATTAGGTGCGACAGTCCACGTAAGTACTACAGACAAATACAGAGGACACAGTATACATGCTAAAAACAGAAAAGGATTTAAGAAAACCTAACTCGCTTCTAAAGCCAAGGGAAATCCAGTTACATTGAAGTAAATTACTACACATTGTGCGGGGTTCACTAGGGAGGGAAGCGTGATTCTAACGATCAGGAAAACAAAATCACCAGCAAGTACATACAATTAATTACATTTAGTAGTGGAGTATTCGTTCCATAAAGAACCCGGTTTACACCTAGCACCAAATTAAACAAGTAGCATAATCAGGAACAATGTATTTTTTATTAATGTTATTTGCATATAATTTGCTTTACAAATAAAAATAAACCTCTACACAACACTTGTTAATCTTTGTAACTTAAAATATACAATCACATAATACATCAAATGTTATCTACTAGCATAGCAAAAATACATTTGATATCTCCGTTTTTAACAGAGGCTCTATCTGCATCCAGATATACAATGCGATATGCAGTGACTTTTCACTATTTAAACAATCAGCCTAGAATGCATAATTTTCTTATACCGTCGTAGCTTCTAACAAACCTTCGCAGTAAGGTCATATTAAGTGGTCCCTTTTCCCTGCACTCTGTTAGAATGTGTCTGACCGATTCCATCATCGTGCTAACTTTACAAATCCGACACGTGTTCTCCGACGCAGGGATTAACCATAAGAACTGGGAGTCTATATGTACGCATATTCAGCATGAATCTACAGAGGTTTAGATTGGGGCAAAGAAGCAAAGAAGTCTCTGCTTTATGACATTTATTTATTTAATTATTATAACGTGCCAAATGGCCATAGCCCTCAGGGCGCACACAAATAAGGCACAGATAGGGAGATACAAAAGTACAGGAGCAGGAGAGTGATGCATAGCCAGGAGGACTAGCAAACAAAGTGAGTTTTTACTACTTTTTTAAAGCAGAGCAGGGAAGAGATGGAACGTGTTTTGTTTGGGAGGGCATTCCATTCCCTGGATACCTGCACTGAAATGTTGCATCCACCAAATTTAGACAATTTGAAACGTGACTGTTTGAGTTTTTGTGAATTCCCTGATCGCAGGGCATATGCAGGTTTATCTGGAGTTAGTTGTTTCATAAGATATGGAGGGACAGTGGATGACCAGCATTTGTGAGCCAGTCGTAAAATTATGAGCAATCCTGCGTACTATAGGCAACCAGTGTAACTTTTTTTGGCCTCAAACGTGATCATGTTTTGGCAAATCGAAAATGGTGTGAACAGCACTATTCTGCACCATCTGCAGCGACTGAATATTTGACTTTGAGGTCCATGCCAAGAGACTATTACAAAAATCGAGTCTCAAGTTAATAAGTGCTGATACTAAGGTTGATCTATTATCAACAGAGATATAGGGTTTGAGTTGGTTAAGAAATTTGATCACGTCACCAAAGGAGGTCCTAATATGGGATACATCATCTTTGCATCAACATGGACACCTAGTGTTTTTACGCTAGTGGACACAGGAATCTGACTGCTAGCAATGGAGAAGTCCTTAGTTTATTCAACCTGTGATTGGTTGCTACAATAAGAAATTCAGTCTTGCCATCATTAATGGCAAGTGAATTTATGATCATCCAGGATTGGCTACCTGAATAAACTTCATTAAGTCTCTCAAAGGCCAATTTGCGATTCCCCGAAAGATTAAAGATCACCTGGGTGTCATCAGCATAGTTTGTATAGCAGACACCCTGGAGGTACACCAGCATTAAGAATATCGGGAGGTGATTGAGCCCCCTCCATAGCTACTCTTGATACTCGAGGACCGAGAAAAGATGCCACCCAGTCTGCCGTCCCCCAGGTACAGCCAATCAACATGTCGACTAGTATAGAATGGTTAACCAGGTCGAAGGCCGCTGACAGATCCAGAAGCATCAACAGAGCTGGGTGGCCCTCGTCCACAATACTAGCAAGGGTTGTAAAACACTGTCCAGATGAGGACACAGCGTGGAGATCGGGCGGCGCAATACCGGTCTCCTTCCTGTAACATGGTGGATTTCAGTACTGCAGACGGCGGACTAGTGTTGCAGACAGTGGCTGATGTACCCGTGGCCACGCCCCCGACTCACGCAACGCTTATCCGGAGACGGCGAAGGCAGTTCGACGCGTTGCTACTCTCTACCGAGTTCAGTTACGCTCCCACTCTGAAAAGGAATCCCTACTCCACTCCAGAACACTTTCGCCTGCACGGCGTGGCGGAGACGCCTCCTTTGACAACACTTGCTGATCGGGCAAAGGCTTCAATCCGTCCACAAGGGATGCAACTCTCTTAGCTAGTTATTCTGACTCACGTTCGGATCAGAGCTCTTTCCACCATCCTTCTCTGAGGTCCCTTGGTCAGTTCCTAATAGCACCCCGGGTCTGAGATCGGGGGCCACGCCTTTCATCGGTCGGAGCATATCTTTTGCTAGATCTGGTCCTTACTGACGGGGTGAAGATCATTTACCACATTGAGAAGTAACATCCGTATCATCCAGATCTTCCCTGGGGAGCTGTTATCAGGAAGCCTCGAACCCTAGCAGCTCTTCCCGGCACAGGGTTTTTTTCCCCTAGGGGGGGTTTTCCCTGGAGGGCTCACCCCTGGCTGGACTTTGTAGTTCCGGTCAGCGGAGGGACTTCTAGGTATTTCCCCACTCTCGTCCTATTCAGAGGAGAAGTCCTAAGGAAAGGATTCAGGTAGGTGTTTGCTATTTCTTGTTCGAGCAATGTTAAAATATTTGTAGTAATAATGATTACAGTTAGCAACGCCCAAAATTGAGAGAAAGCATTTTGACACGGCTTGGGCATATCTAGGTGACAACTAAGAGTAGGATGGATCAGCAAATCCAGCAGCTAATAGCTGCGGTATAATCTTTAACTTCGGAAGTACAGACCCTCAAGCAGGAAAATGCTACACTCTTACAGAATCAGCAGCAGGCAGCCCAACGGGCTGCTCAGCAACAAATTGCACAACAGCAGGCTGTACAGCAGGCTGCAAGAGGGAGGATCCCTCAGTGTTCGGAGGTTGCCCCTGCGGCTCTACCAGGCGGACAGTTTGATGGGAACCCCCATGGGGTAAAGGAATTTCTCTATGCTTGTTCCGTACAGTTTGCTTTCAAGCATGCCTTTTTTCATAATGATAGGGACCGGGTTGGTTATATGATTTCTCAAATGTCGGGACCAGCCTTAGCTTGGGCCACCCCATTGGTTACTTCCAATAATCAAATTCTTGACTCCTACATGGCATTCAGTAACAGCATCCGAACCATGTTCGCTAGGCAGGAAATAAGGGTGGCCTCTCAAGAACACTTGCTAGATCTCAAGCAAGGGAACCAAGACATACTAACATATATCACCCGGTTTAAACAGATGGCTAGCGAGACAACATGGTCAGACGATGCCCAGATTACACTATTCCGTAGAGGTCTGTCAGAGGAACTGAAAGATGAGGTTTCCAGGGTACCTCGCCCATCATCCTTGGCAGAATTGGTGGTGCTGGTTATGCAGTTGGATTATAGAATTCGAGAACGGAACAATGAAAGACGAAGAGGCAGAGTCTTACGCCCTCTTCCTTCTCAGTCCTCATCGGCCACTAACAATCCCAGTACAGAAGAACCTATGCAATTGGGAACCACTACTCCTCGAGGTCCATTATCCGCAGAGGAGCGTACCCGGAGGAGAACCCATAACTTGTGCATGTATTGCGGACACATACTCATGTGGTACAAGAATGTCCCGTCGCTCCCCCTAGAAAGTCGGGAAACGCCAGCGCCCGGTCTTAGGAGGAACCACTGTTCAGGAACCCCCTCTAGTTTCAGGTTCCTCACACAAATTGCAATATTCCCTTAGTCCCGATTCCTCTCGGATTTATATGTTGGTTCTAAAAGTAACTTTAAGATTCGGAGAACATTTCCTTCCCGAGATCTCAGCATTGGTGGACTTTGGGGCCGCGGGTAATTTCATTGATGATCAATGGGCTAGACAAAACAACATACCCCGCTCTGCTAAGCTTGAAGCAATTCCTGTCGAGAGTATGGACGGAGTCCTCTAATCTCTGGCCCAATTATGAGCCAGACTAATCCTTTGACTATGTCAATATCCTCTCACCATGAAATCATAACGCTGGACATAATCCGTGCCGCCCATTATCCCATTATATTAGGGTTGCCCTGGTTAAGAAGGCACAACCCTTTTATTAATTGGACGGCAGGATCCCTTTTCTTAGGGTCGGAGTTCTGTGTGGATCACTGTATTGGAGACCCGGGAAAGAAAATCGCAGCTCCAAAATTCACAGTCCTAGAGAGTCCGAGGACTAAGATTGTCAGCTACATATCGGGTCTCCCGAAGGAATATCAGAATTACGCTGACGTGTTCTCTACCTCAGAATATACGAAACTACCACCTCATCGTCGCGATGATTGCGCCATTGAGCTGGGTCCTGCACAGCCTCTCCCATTTGGTAGAATGTATATTCTCTCTTACACCGAGAAAGAAGTACTTTGAGAATATTTGAACACTCATTTAAAGAATGGATTGATTAGAGTCCACATCCCCGGCGGCGGCATCATTATTCTTTATTCCAAAAAAGAATTCTTCAGAGCGCAGACCCTGTATAGACTACAGGGGCCTTAACAAGATCACCATTCTGGACAAATATCCAATGCCCCTAATCCCGGATATATTACAAGCCGTCCAAGGGGCCAAGATATACACCAAACTTGATCTAAAAGGGGCCTATCATTTAATACGAATTAGACATGGGGATGAATGGAAAACTGCATTCAGGACTCCATTTGGGCACTATCAATACCAAGTGATGCCTTTTGGTCTTTCAAACGCTCCGGCAGTTTTCCAGAGGTTCAAGGACCATCACTTCTCCGACCTGCTCCTTCATTCAGTTATAGTCTATCATGACGATATTTTGGTTTTCTCAGACCATCTTCCAGATCACAAATCCCAGGTCCAGGAAGTACTTAGCAGACTATACCGTAACCATTTATACTGTAATATGGAGAAGTGCGTGTTCCATCAATCACAGGTGACTTTTTTGGGGTACATATTGTCTGCTCAAGGTATTTCAATGGGTCCGGAGAAGGTCTCTGCCGTCAAAGATTGGCCAGTTCCCAAACACTGTAAAGAGATCCAGAGATTTGTGGGATTTTCGAATTTCTACAGGCGATTTATCCCAAATTTCTCCTCCCTTACACAACCTTTGACTAATCTACCAAAGAAAGAAGTTCAGTTTGTTTGGACCAAGGCCCCTCAAGAATCTTTTGAGGAATTAAAGAACCGGTTTACCACCGCTCCTATACTGAAGACTCCCGATCAAAATCAGGGATTTATCATCGAGACTGATGCCTCCCAACATGCTCTGGGAGCAGTTTTGCTACAACGAGATGATCAGGGCCAAGAACGACCTATTGCATACTTGTCTAAAACATTATCTCCTTCCGAATGGAACTATACTGTCTTAGAAAAAGAACTTCTGGCTATCAAAAGAGCTTTCGAAGAATGGAGACATTTGTTATTAGGGGCCGTAATTCCAGTGGAAGTTAGAACAGACCACAACAACCTGCGCATTTTGCAATATGCACAAACATGCAATAGCAGACAGGCTTGGTGGGGTCATTTTTTCACCCCTTTCCGGATCTCCTTCTCGTTTATTCCTGGGAAGTACAATTTGCAGGCGGATGCCCTGTCTAGAAAGGACCCTTCTCCTTCTAGGCTCTTCCGATCAGAACCCATCTTTTCTTGCTCCACGTTGAAGGTAAGCAAACCCTTCGAGTTTGTGACACGTCTGGAACAACAGTCTGGTCCGGCGGTGTTGAAGAAACTTTCTCCGGCCCAACAGAAGACGCTGACTAGAAAGCAGGGTTGCTATTTCTATGGTCTCCAGGTTTACGTACCTACAAAGATTCTACGGAAGGAAGTGTTGAAATGGTGTTATGATTCCAAAACTTCGGGACACCGAGGACGTATCACCACCCGAGAATTGATCTCCCGCTACTTCTGGTGGCCGTCGATAAGAAGGGACGTGCAACAATATGTCGATGCTTGGCCTATGAGTCTTCAGACTAAGAGTCCCCGTCAACATCCTATAGGGACATTAGTAAAGATGCCTGTATCCACGAGACCATGGCAAATTATCTCCACTGATTTTGTGGTAGATCTACCTCCCTCGGGAGGTCATTCGGCCATTCTGGTAACCATTGACACCATCACTAAGATGGCACATTTCGAGCCACTAAAGGGACTTCCGTCCGCAGCTCAAATGGCCAGGAAGTTTATTGACACAATCTTTACCAGGCATGGATTACCGGAAGTCATCATCTCTGATCGAGGGTCACAGTACACATCAAGATATTGGAAGCAGATTTGTAAGATCTTAGGAATCACGCGAGCATTAAGTTCTGGGTATCATCCCCAAACCAATGGTCAGACTGAAAGACTAAACCAGACTTTGGAAGGTTATTTGAAAAATTACATCTCAGCTGCTCAAGATAATTGGTCCGAATTATTACCACTGGCAGAATTCGCATACAATAATTCTTATCATTCCTCACTCAAAACCTCACAATTTTTCTGTTCATATGGATTCCATCCTACCGCATTCCCCAAGAACAAACACTCGGATGTCAAGTTCCCTGACGTGGAACAGCTGATGGTACAAATTCATGATGGTCATCTCGCTGCCACAAAAGCTCTCACGGAGTCTCAAGAAAGAGTGAAGAGGTTTGCAGATCGCCTACGGACCACAGCTCTGATTATCAAATCTGGTGACTGGGTGTGGTTATCCTCTCGTTTCCTCCCCAGACATCTTCGGCCCTCAAAACTATCACCTAGATATCTGGGTCCATTTCGAATGGTGGCAGCTATGGGTCCAGCCGCCTTCAAACAAACTTCCAATGACCTGGTCCAGAATTCTTCCTGTGTTCCATGTTTCCCAATTAAAACCGGATTTCCGGAGCACATTTAATCCGAATATTTCGGTATGTCCTCCTCCTTTACGAGGGTACTCAGGTTCAGAATATAAGGTATCAGAAATTTGTGACTCAAGGTTTCACCATGGGAGACTACAGTACCTGGTTGATTGGAAGGGGTACACCCCTTCGGACCGAACCTGGGAATCACAAAAGGCTGTTCATGCCCCTAAACTTGTACGTACTTTTCATTTGAAGCATCCTAACAAACCAGGGGGCGGTACCCTTAGGAGGGGCCATACTGTAATAAACACTGTCCAAATGAGGACACAGCGCGGCGATCGGGCGGCGCAATACCGGTCTCCTTCCTGTAACATGTTGGATTTCAGTACTGCAGGCGGCGGACTAGTGTTGCAGACAGTAGCTGACCTACCCGTGGCCACGCCCCCACGCACGCAACGCTTATCCGGAAACGGCAAAGGCAGTTCGACACGTTGCTACTCTACCGAGTTCAGTTACCCTCCCACTCTGAAAATGAATCCCTACTTCGCTCCAGAATACTTTCGCCTGCACGGTGTGGCGGAGACGCCTCCTTTGACAACAAACACTTGCTGATCAGGCAAAAGCTTCAATCCGTCCACAAGGGATGCAACTCTCTTAGCTATTTATTCCGACTCCCGTTCGTATAAGAGCTCTTTACACCATCCTTCTCTGAGGTCCCTTGGTCAGTTCCTACTAGCACCCCGGGTCTGAGATCGGGGGCCACGCCTTTCATCGTTCGGAGCATATCTTTTGCTAGATCTGGTCTTTACTGACGGGGTTAAGATCATTTACCACATTGAGAAGTAACATCCGGATCATCCAGATCTTCCCTGGGGAGCTGTTATCAGGAAACCTCGAACCCTAGCAGCTCTTCCCGGCACAGGGTTTTTTCCACTACGGGGGGGTTGTCCCTGGAGGGCTCACCCCTGGCTGGACTTTGTAGTTCCGGTCAGCGGAGGGACTTCTAGGTATTTCCCCACTCTCGTCCTATTCAGAGGAGAAGTCCTAAGGAAAGGATTCAGGTAGGTGTTTCCTATTTCTTGTTCGAGCCATGTTAAAATATTTGTAGTAATAGTTATGACAAGGGTAGACTTGAGATCTAGCATAGCTGTCTCATTCCATATCGCGCTCTGAAACCAGACTGGTACGTACCAAATATATTTTTTTCCAGGAAATCGTGCAACTGAAGATATGCCACCTTATTCAAAATCTTCAGTAAAAGGGGGACATTTGTTAAGAGACGATCATTTTTTGCTAGCAATGGATCAAGCAAGCTCTTAAAGGAGGGGAGTTAGCCAAACCTCCTTAAGGGAAGATGGTACAACGCCATCTAGGAAGGATAGATTAACCATCCTAATAATACATGGACTCAAAAGGGTCATGGATTCCTTAATAATACTGGCCGGACATACGAGACCGTTACAAGGTGTTGCTTTGAGTGCAGCGACTATGCCGAGGATCTCAGTCTCAGAACATTGTTTGAATTCAAAGTTCGCAGTCATTATATTCCTGGAGGTATAGTCATGGGCAGATCTGCAGGGACCACCGAGTGTATTCCATTTCCCCGCTCCCCCCCTCATCCCAGGACAGAGACGGGCAGCAGTTAAGTTCACTGCACTCAGAAGGCCCAAGACGAGCATCGCGGCAGAGACGAACAAGTTACTTCTTACCTGGTAACGTTCTTTCGATGGGATGTTCCTCTGACGTATTCCTTATCCTGATAGATCATCTCCAGCTTGCTGCCCTCAGAATTTTTTTTTCAGTAGAGGGCACTGCGCGTCGACGTCCCTCGAGCCGATGTCCCTCGACAGCCTCTGTATCGGCGCCAACGTCATCATGCGTATAAATAGACTTGTGCAGCGTCCGTTGCTCAGTTCCTTTTTGACGTTAACAGTTGTTTCAAATGAATTGGTTAGTGACCCAGAAGGAGCGTAAGCTGTAACCACAAGGGAAGTTTTACTGAGGGGATGGATGGGAGGGGCGATAAGGAATACGTCGGAGGAACATCCCATCGAAAGAACGTTACCAGGTAAGAAGTAACTTGTTCTTCGAAGGGATTGTGTCCTCCAACGTATTCCTTATCTTGATAGTCTCCCATAGCAGTGGTGTGTAACTGGAGGTGGGAGTAAAATTGCCATGTTTCCCTTCAAGAGTGAACAGAGTGCAACACAGCTTTGCCAAATCTAGTCTCTTGGCTAGAGGAGGAATCCAGGTTGTAAAATCTTGTGAAGGTATGTGCAGACGACCATGTGGCAGCCGCACATATGTCTCGAATCGGTATCCCTCTTTGGAGGGCCGAAGAGGCTGCGATACCCCTGGTTGAATGAGCCCTAAGATTTTGAGGAGGCTCTTTCCCTGCCAGTTTGTAACATTCCAGAATGGCTAAAATAATCCATCTGGAAATGGTCTGTTTTGTTATTGGTAATCCCAATTTGTGCCCTGAGTAACCTACGAACAGTTGGTCTGCTTGCCTAATCCTAGCAAGTCTGCTGATGTAAAAGCTCAAAGCCCGCCTTGGGTCCAGCCTATGCAGTCTTTCTTCCTCTTTCCCCGGATGGGGAGGGGGATAAAATGAAGGCAAGGTAATCTTCTGAGTGATGTGGAATTCAGAAACCACCTTTGGGAGAAAATTAGGCTTCACTTGTAGAACAACTTTATCTTTATGAAAAATTGTATGAGGGGGTTTACAAGATAGAGCCTGTAATTCGCTCACCCTCCTAGCAGATGTCAATGCCACTAATAAGACAGTTTTAAGGGTGAGAAACCAAAGTGAACAAGAGTGGAGTGGTTCAAAAGGAGTACCCATCAGGAAATTTAAGACTAAATTTAAGTCCCATAAGGGAACTTGGAATGGTCTTGGAGGATAGACATTGGTTAATCCATTCAGAAATTGTATTACTAAGGGTAACTTGAAATACGATGGTTCCTCTGCAGTGCGCTTGAAGATCGATAGCGCTGCAAGATAGCCCTTGCAAGAGGAGCGGATCTGGAACTTTCCAAGAGCTGTTCCCCGGTGGATGACTGAGGAATGCGTTCAAAAGGCAGGCAGTAACCTTGGGCAACTGTCTCCAATGCCCAAGCATCTGACTTAATAGCCTGCCATTCTGTCAGATGTTGAGTTAGCCTGCCCCCTACTGGTGTCTTGTGAGGAGAGTCCTCAGAGTGATTTAGAGGTGTCTGATGCAGGTGCTGAGGGTAAAGAGATACCTGCTGCTGCGTCTTTTGTATTTTTAACCCCGTGCACCTAGGGTGAAACTTTTTTGACCTCTATGAATGGACTGTCCACTGCCTTTTCCGAATGCGGAATAAAAGCGAAAGGACTTACCTTTCCAAGAGGTTACTGAGGGGCGATATGGCGTTTGACGGATTGCAGCACCCAGGGATTTTGCTGCTGCTTTGGATGTCTAACTTTTCTAGGCTGTCATCCACCTTCTTACCAAATAAAGAAGAGCCGTCAAAGGGCATATTTAAAAGTCTGGCTTGTACATTTGGAGCAAACCCAGACTTTCTCAACCACGCAAATCTGCGGGTTGTAGTACTTGCCGCCATGGCCCTACTGATGCTGTCAGCAGAATCAATGCCAGTTTGAAGGGATTCACACATTGCGTCTTTACCATCCTTAATGATTTTTAGAAACGCTTCCCTTTCTTCTCCCTCTGGGAGGCAGTCAGCCGCTGATGAAGCACACTCCCAAAGTGTATGGCTGAACCTTGCGAGCGTACGAGTAGCGTTAATAGATTTAAACGCCAAGCTACATGCAGAAAATACATTCTTAGCCATAGAGTCATATCTTTTGTCATCCCTGTCCTGTGGAACAGTAGGGTATGCCGATCTACTGCCTGATGCAGTTGCCGCTTGGACAACAAGACTCTCTGGAGTTGGATGTTTAGACAAAAATTCAGGCTGAGTAGTAGATACCCTGTATTTGGTTGATAACTTCTTGTTAACCGCCGGCATAACCTCAGGAGTTTCCCAGTTAGCCAATATTTTTCTTTGTAATGCAGCGTGAAAAGGAACCACAGGATGTTTTCCACAAATGGACTTCCTAATCTTAAAAATATGAATAGGCAAAATCTTTCATAAAAGTCTAAGGGATATCCCTTCCCCAAGCTTTCTTGGTTGAAGATTTTCGAGACAGCTAATGTTTGGCTTCTGAGTGTGCCCGACCACTTCGACAACCGTTACCTTAACCTTCGCGCAATGCTTTCTGGTACTTGTAGTTGCAAGATTATTGGCTGCCCTCCGTCGGGTTCGAGCCACTCATTATTACTGATTTCCCTCAGATCTCTTATCTTTTACATCAACCTCCCTCAGTCGGGCTCAGGCCTTCAATACCTTTTCCACAGTTCACACAAGCATCCCTCAGTCGGACTCAGGCTTGAAATGCGTTTCTTCAGCTCACACAAGCTCGGTTTCTGGTAGTTGAAGACATTTGAAACTGCAAGGATTTTGTGAAGACCTCTGCTTGACCACCTCGAATTTCTCCCTCTTAACAGTTCTCAGCTTATCCAGAGTCAAGACCGCATTTAGCAGCAATGCATCTCGTTACTTGTAGTTCTTGTACAGTTCAAAACAATCTCAAAATGTTCAATGATTACTCAATTTGTCACTTGCCTTTTAGCATTCAATATATCACAGTTCCTTGTCTCACTTGCGTTTACACAGAGTCTTTCAAATGGGTGCTTTCTCTCCGCTGGACCACTTTTTGTCAAAGCTTTCAATTCAAACTGGTTTATCAACAGTCTTTTACTCTAAACACAGACAGGCACCTTCTCGGGCTTTGATCACTCACTGTTCATGTTTGCTCCGCTTTCTTTCTGCGATGCCCTCTCTCTCTGTCCGAGGCCATCGTTTGCGTCCCCCTTGGACGGCCTCGAACTCTTTGTTCGGGAGGGCAGTGACGGCTTCCAGAGCATCTGTCAGGTATGCCCCTCCTCTCCAGAGTCCCGTTTCTGAATGCTAAAGGCTGCACGGCAATGCAAAATTCACGCCACCATCCGTTCTGCTCCTGAGTAAGTGGCTGAGCAGCCTCTCGGCTATTTTTCGATGTGAGCCTGGTCTGTGGTAACTCGGGAATGGTTGCATCCTCTCTGCACCAGCCTCGCTCAGCTTCTAAAAAAGAAAACACAAAAGTCAAAGCTCCATGTCCCACAATGCATCACTCCTAATTTGCTGCTACTTCGCCAGCTCCCCTAAACAGCATTCGGGCGGTTTTGGGAGCAGCAGGTTTTCCAAAAGGGATGCTGCCGAGATCAGGGTCTCACCACCTGCCCCTCAGTACCTCACACCCAGGGGAGGACCTCTGGCTTGGGCACTGTCCTCTCCATCTGCCCCTGGTTTGACTCCCTTGCCACACTGCAGCCTCCCCTCTACTCACAGGTCGTGTGTCCTGGCAGTCCTTCCTCCTCCAGGCTCTCCAGAGTTCCTCGACTTGCTCTTTTATCCTCTGTGCACCGTCCAGCATCCCTAGCTCGCCCTCAGTGTGCTTGTGTGCTCCATCTTTTATACTTGCTGGGAAAGTTAATGGGAGTCAGGTGTGAGTGGTTGCCCAGCCCTGCCTGCCCCTATTAAAGGGACAAGATGGAGAATGGACATTGGAATCCATTGCTCATTGTTAACTATGGGTAATCTTCATGGCTCCCAGTCCTCTCTTCTTCATCTCAGTTCTTTGGCAATTAAGTGGAGAAATAGAATTATGGGAGTTGTAGTTTTCCTCAGTGAGTAGGTAAATTAGGTACAATATTGTCAGGAAAAGGGGAATAATTGTGTTGCTGTAAAACACAGGGTAATAGATTTAATTCCCTTTTCCTGGTTCTCTTACGTCTCCCTTTCTTCTTGGTCTCTTTTGGGGAGGACGGTAACGGGACAGGACTCAACAGCCTATGAAGATGGGGGAAATGTCGGGTTGGGGTGTGTTGGAAAGGGGGGTATACCATGACTCTCACAAGGGTGTTCCTCCCGCAGTCCCCAAGGACCCCCTGCCCAGGTGACCCTCCCTCTCTTGTACATCCACTATTACTCAACTAAGTATTCAACATGGCTTAGACATGGAGGTCTGTTTGGTCAGATGCACTATATCTTCAGTTTGTTCTTGTCACCTTCTGCTCATATATCGTCCTCCTGGCCCGCTGGGTAAGTTTGGGGAATTATTGTCGGACTTAGTGGCTGATTTGCACATGAGATACTCACCTGGTAGTACTAGGGGACCTTCACAGGTCCCCAGCTCTGAATGTTCTCTTTGATAGCCTGCGTGATCTCGATCTACATCAAATGGTATCTACCCCCACACATAAATTGGGTAATATAATGTACCTAATTTTTGCTAAAAATATCTTTTTGTCAGTGCAGTCAGTTGAGCTGGGAGTGCGGTCTGATCACTGCCTAATAACATGCAAGCTCAACGAGTTGGCACTGTGTGCCAAGATCCCAACATCCAAAATCTGGTGCCGTTCATGGCGCTCTGTCGTTACACAAAACATGCTCTCTCACGTTACAGCAAAATGGAACTTGTCCTCCTGCATCTCCCTATCCAATTTGGCCCAATCTATTCAGGAGGCCCCGGATAAGGTTGCCCCACTTAAACTTATTTTGCCATGCAGGCTACCTTCTGAGCCTTGGTATTCTGCTTCCCTTAAAGCAGAAAAGCAGAAGCTTAGACAGGCTGAGCGCGCCTGGCGAAACTCCTATGATCCTCATCTTAAAATACTATTTCGGCAGCATTTCGCAGCCTACTCTGTAGCCGTGAAGGCAGCTAAAATACACTACATCTCAGAGAAAATCAAAACAGCTCTCTGTAAACCCAAAGCGCTGTTCAAAGCTGTTAAATCCCGGTCATTCTCGGATAAACTGACCTCTAGTGTCAGACCCTCACAAAAATTATGTGATCTCTTTTTTTTTTTTTACTCACTAAAATTAGTGATATTCGTCAAATTATTGCAAAGGCCTCTATCTCTGCTAGCAATGGGGATGGTCTCAATAAGTTGGCAGAGTTAATGGGATCGAAGTTCCCAGTTAGGGAACTTACGCCCCCTGCACACTATCCTAAGCCCTGATACAAGGCAAACAGTTAAGATTCAGTGGTAAGTGGTTCCTTTCAAAAAAGTCACTTGCGTCACTATTCGGTTTGTCAAATTTTAGTCTGGTAATGTCACAATTTTTCAAATATTAAATATAAACACTTCATATAGAAAAATCACACAAGACAGTCATAATAAAAACATTGAATCCACAAATTGCTCAACGCGTTTCAAGTTTTTCACTCTTCATCAGGAGCTTCTTAACATTGTTTCACTAGAAAGAAATCCAAAAATGAAAGTAATGTCAAACTTCATAACTGGTATATTAATCAAAAAGTACAGATCAATGTATTACATGAATTCAAACACTTGATGGTTTCAAAAGGGAAAAAGGAAATTCTAAACATTATAAACAGTTGGAACTGTTTGTGTGTTTGTTAATTTGTATTGTGCACCAGACCGAGGGTATCGGAGCACAGGAGATACAAGAAAACTTTAAGCTTAGGTTACACAACAATATACAGAGTTTCAACTAAGGCTATACCAGCACAAAAGATACAATTACTGGTAGGTACGTATATACTGAGGAACATGTTATAAAGTGGAGACCAAATTTCAGGAAAGTAACTGAGGAACGATACTCAACAGTAAGAACAAATGTCAAAAGGTACTACACAAAAAGGTTAGCCTCTTTATCAAAGTAGGAAAGTATCAAAGTAGGAAACAAGGTTATGGGCACTATCCACAGAAGTAACCTACAATTTGGTTATGTTTTCCTCATGTGATGACAGGTTTCATATTGTGAGAAGGGAATGTGTCACCTGTATGCCATGGGTTAAACTAATCTATGTACAGGTAATTCAGGAATTCTGTATGAGAAGATAGAAAAAGATAGAAAACTAGCTATAACACTCACCCTAATGTTCAAAAGAGAGCTAAAGGCTCAGAAAAAACAAGTGAACATAGCAAGCTCACCCGAGATCTAGCAGCGATAAACGTACTGCAGCGTGAATCATAATACAATTCACCAGCACGAATTACTCGGGCCGTGAGGCATCTAGAATGTGCCGTTCCTAAAATGGAAAGAGCACGTTAAGTAATAGTAAATAAATAAATAGCTACCAAAGTGTTCGCAGAAATACCTACACTGTGTAAGTGGCTCAAAGCTAAATTGCCTGTCGAGATTTGTCTGCTCGGTAGACGTCTTGTCCAAAAAACACTTCACTTAGCATTAATCAATCAGCTGTGGAATGCACTGTAAAAAGAGAGGTGACGGGGTCACCCTTTAGTAACAGATGTGGAGTGCTTAAAATAGCTCAAAATCAACGTTCAAATTGTGATACTTGTTATCCTGCGTGAGTGTTCCTGATAATCATGCTAGACGTCTTGTCAGTAATCCATCACACTTAGCAAAAATAAAACCGCTGTGCTCGCATTATCCTGCATGCATGTTCCTGCTTGTAATGTTTTAAACAACGGCTTCCAAGTCTGCTGCACAATAACCAGGTTACTCACCGTAGTGACCACCTTACTCCTAGTCCATAGTCCCCTTTCCTCCATACTTATGGGACATCTCTCCGTCCTGTGGGACGGGACCGGCGCACTTTGTAAAAAGCATCAACATTTTTTCCAAAAAAGTGTCCTTCCTCTCTTTCTTGCGCGAGGCCCGGCACGCGGCCGTAACTCCGCCCATCTTGGCTCCGCCCCGCGCATCGCCCATCAGTCTTTTTCTATCGCCAGGTCAAAGACCCATTAGCAATAACAGAGGAACCTTATTAGAGGGGACGGCGGGCGGGCGTATGGAGGAAAGGGGACTATGGACTAGGAGTAAGGTGGTCATTACGGTGAGTAACCTGATAATACTCCTACGTCCCGTCCCCTTTCCTCCATATTTATGGGAGATTCCCAAGCACACCTTACATACACTAGGGGTGGATGGAAATACCCCTCACTGAAAAAGGTTCTTCAGCACAGCCTGACCAAACAGAGTGTCAGCCCTTGAGCTCATGTCGAGACAATAATGCTTACAGAAAGCAGATGGGGAGGCCCAAGTAGCTGCCCTAGCGATGGCCTCCCAGGGGACATATTTCTGAAAAGCAACCGCGGCTGCCTTGCCCCGCACAAGGTGTGCATGAATACCCTTAGGAGGTTTCAGCCCTTGGACGGTGAAACACTCCTTGATGCAGGCGGCGATCCACCGAGAAATAGTTGCCTTAGACGCCTGCTTGCCCTGAGGGTTACCAAAGGTCACAAAAAGTTGTGAAGAACTCCTAAGCTCGGAAGTCCTGTCCAGGTAGAACTTAAGAGCTCTTCGGACATCAAGACAGTGTAGAACCCTCTCAGCCTCAGAGGCCGGGTTCGGAAAAAAGACCAGTAGGGAAATCAACTGATTCAGATGGAATTCGGTCACAACCTTCGGCAAAAAGGCCGGGTTTGTCCGAAGGACTACCTTGTCCCTGTGAAAGACCAAGAAAGGATGCTCCACCGACAATGCCTGGAGCTCACTCACTCTCCTTGCTGACGTAACAGCGACCAAAAAGGACACTTTCCAGGACAAGTACTTGAGGTCCACAGTAGCCATTGGTTCAAAGGGTTTATGGCACAGTCGTCAGGACCACATTTAGGTCCCACGGCGGGTGCGGATTAGGAACCGGAGGGTAGAGGCGTGTCAAGCCAGCAAAATGCCTCTTCACCACTGCGTTAGTCAGGGAATAAGAACACTGGTCAGTAGAAAGATAAGCGGACCCCGCTAAGAGATATGTCCTGCATGACAGAACATGAACCCCTGACTCTGCTAAGGAGGACACGAAGGACAGCACTGTGTCAACCGTAGCCACCCTTGGATCCAACTTCTTCTCCAAACACCAATGACAGAACCTGAGCCATTTACTCTTGTACTGAGATCTGGTCGAGGGTTTCCTGGCTGCCTGGATAATACGCATGTTATCCGTAGACAAATTCAGATGCTCTAAAGACTTGAACTTAGGCACCATGACGCCAAGCTGAGCGTTTGTGGGGAGGGGTGCCACAGCTGCTGTTCTCCCTGATGCAGAAGATCGGGGGTCACTGGTAACCTGATCGGTGGATACGCCGACTGGTGTTGAAGTTCCGAGAACCAAAACCTGGCCGGTCACCACGGGTCTTTGAGTAGAAGGGAACAGTTCACCAAGTTCTTCAGCTTTCAAATTGCTCGGTGGACTAGAGGCAGAGACGGGAAGGCGTAAGCTCTCATGTTGTGCCATGGAATCTCGAGAGCATCCCCCAGAGAGGAGGCTCCCAGCCCCCCTCTGGGTGCATACTGAGGAAGCTTCTTGTTTACAGCCGTAGCGAAAATGTCCACCTCCGGTGTGCCCCAGCGCAAGAAAATCCATGAGAGGACCTCCGCCTTCAACTCCCACTCATAGCTGACCACTGTCCGCCGGCTGAGGTCATCCGCTGTAACATTCAGCTGGCCCGGGATGTGCACTGCAAGCAGCCAAACACCATGAAGCACAGTCCACTCCCAGATCTGGATGGACAGATCCAAAAGAGGGGGAGACTTTGTTCCCCCTTGCTTGTTGATGTAATATATTGACACCGCATTGTCCGTGCGTATGCAGACCACCTTGTTGGGTATGATCGGTCTGAACGCCCTGAGCGCTAGGAAGATCGCCAGAAGCTCTACATGATTTATGTGGAGGAGCTTGTCTTGAGGCGACCAGAGATCCGAGACCTGAAGAAGATCTAACGTCGCACACCACCCCAGGAGGGAGGAGTCTGTTGTGATCGTCACCATAAGGGCTGGGTCCTGAAACCCCGCACCCACCGACAGGTTGCTGAGAGATGACCACCATTCCAGGTCCACTCTCATAGAAGCCGGAAGCATTATCAGCTTGGAATCCGGGTCCACAACCTGACGCCAAGAACTCAGAAGAAACATCCGAGTCCGCCTCATCTTAAGATGAGCAAGAGGAAGAGCCAACATGCACAAGGCCATGAGGCTCAGAAGCCTCTGGAACCACCAGGCCAACATGCTCTCCGATTGCGCAAACATCTGACACGTGGCTAACAGATCCGCCATTCTGTCCCCGGTCAGGTACACTCTGCAGTCGATCGTATTCCAGCGAAAACCCAGGAAAATCAAGTCCTGCGAGACCGTCATGGAAGATTTCCACCAGTTCACCGACAGCCCAAGATGGAACAGGAGCTAAAGGAGAGACTGAAGATTGCCCGCTGCTTTCAGCGTGCAAGGACCGCATAAGAGCCAGTCGTCCAAATACGGATGCACTGCAGACGAAGATGGGCCGCAATCACCGACATCATCTTGAGGCCGAAAGGAAGCACTCGAAACTGGAAGTGCTCCTCTCCCAAATAGAAACAGAGGTATCTCCTGTGTGGATTCCAAATCAGAATATGCATGTACGCATCCTGAAGATCCACCACGCTGAGCCAATCTCCCATCTGCAAGGAGGACCGTATCTGGCCAGGCGTGATCATCTTGAATTTCTCTTGGGGTAGGAAAAGATTGAACTGGGAAAGGTCTAGGATGGTGCGCAGGCCAGCCTGGTTGGGTTTGGGCACTGTAAACAGCCAGGAGTAGAAGCCCTCCCCTCGCGCCCCAAGGGGAATGGGTTCTACAGCTCTGAGATCCAGAAGTTTCTGAACCTCGGCTTTGAGGGAGGGCGAGCCCGACAGCTGAAAAGGAGGGTTGGCAGGTGGGGTAAAGGGGTAGGGGTAAGCGGAAGCCCGCCCGAGCGACTGACAAGACCCACCTGTCTTCGGTGATGGTCTGCCACGCCTCCCAATGAGATGCGATGTGTCCTCCCACCGGGGTCTCGTGCGAGCACGGAGAACCCTCATTTTGTAGGTTTCTCAGTGGTGTTGCCACCTGAACCTGAGGAGGAGGCTGAGGAGCGGGAGAAAAACTGAGTCCGTTGTTGCCTCTGGCGGTTATTCCCCGAAGGGGTATCCACTCTGAGATTTCCAGTCTAGGAAGCCCCTAAAGCCAGAGGAGGGTCGGCTTTGCGACAACGGTCTCTGGGTTTTGAAAGGGGTTTTAACCAGGACCGACAAGGACTTAGCTGTTGGAGTGCTATCCTTCGTCTTGGTCAGCTCTACATCTGTTGTAGAATGAAAGAGCTCCTTACCATCAAATGGAAGGACTAACACTTCTTTTGAGAATTTGGTAGCATGCAGCCACGCCTGTCATGAGGTATCAACCCCCAGCATAAGGCCCCGAGCCAAGGTGTCTACGTGATGAGCCGCAGCCATCAGGAGATCCTGGGCCAAGACACTGGCGTCAGATAATCCCGCTTTGAAGTCTTCCAGCTTCTCAACCGGAATGAACTCCTCAAACTCTGACAGACAGTTCCACATCTGCAAATTAGCCCCCGCTAACACCAGTTCGGCATTGGCCTGCCTGAGCTGCAAGGCCAAGTTGGAGAAAATCTTTCCTTATCCTCCTGTCCCAGAACCTGAGTAGCCTTCGTGGAAGAGGATGCTGCAGGCCTGGACTGCAAAGTGGATGCAGCCACCACTGTGGAGGAGGGGGGGCAGACAAGACGACGGGGCCACCTCTTCCGAAGAATGCAGCCTGTATCGTGCATCAATTTTCTTATTGACAAAAAGTCCAGAGTGCAGCTTTTCCCCAGACCCTGCAGACCTCGGCCAGAACGTCCTTCTGCAAGAACAGGCCGGTACGCTCCAAAGGAGACAGGGTGAACGCCCCAGAAAGCACGCCCTCCTGCAGAGCGGGTGCCTCGGGCACCAGAATATCCAAGAAGCACATCATGTCCAGTACCCGGTCATGAAAAGCTCTGATAAAGCGGGGCAGGTCCTCGTTGTCCTGATCGCCTTGCGCGTCATCTGACAAGTCAAGATCCTGCTGAACCGTGTTGGGCGCTGCCTTGTCCACGGGGGACAAAGAGGGCAAAGGCGGAAGAGTCGGGGAAGGCACCTAAGGCAAGGGAGGCGCCGGCAGAACCACCAGAGATACAGGTGAAGCCGGAGGCACGGGCGGACATATCTTTCTAAAAAGCCCTTTGAAATATTCCCTCATGGGATCGGTACTCATGAGCGTTTGAAATTTGCCGAAAAGGCGTCCTCCGGCCACTATTTTGGAACCAGAAGAGGCCTCATGAGGGGAATAGTTCCAGGCACGTAACGGGGAAAGGTGCCACATCGGCCCCTCCACCGACATATCCACATAAATCAAGGGTGCCGACCCAGCAGGCAACGAAACATTGTGCGGAAGGGGTATCCAGGCATTCCAATCATAAACTGGCCGATAAGTTCACAAGGAACTCTAGGTTCACCCACGGACCCAAGCCCTACACCTGAGGCCGATGGTGTAGTTGTAGGGGTAGCACCCAAAATGGCTGCCGCGGTCGTGGCGGGAACGAGCACCATTTTGTCATCGCCTGAGGGGAACTGCGGCACGTGAGGAAGTGAGGCAGGGGTCCCCGTCGATGGATCAGGGGTCTCAACTTTAGCCTTGACACAAGGAACCTCGGCCGAGCCGGTACTATGAGGCCTGGAATGTTTCTGCGACATACCAACTGCCAAAAAAGCCTTCCCAGGAAGGACCTCGGCACTGCCAGTAAAAGAAGAATTTTCCTTCTTTGCCCCTCAACAGATCTGGTGTCGCCGCAAGAGCGGGAACGGTGAGACAAACCCTTCAACGGTAAGGCCTTGTCAGGCCTCTCAGAAATGTTGGTAGCTTTAGCTTCTGTACGAGGGACCTAGGACCGGTAACAGCCTTATTTGCGCGGGCCTCGAACATCTGTTCGGTGACGCTAAGCCCCACCAAGACCTCGGGGCGCATCCCGGTCTTATTTTTGAGGGAAGCCAATAGAGAGGCCTCGGAGCTAGCTCCGGTACCCCACGACTCAGTAGAACTGGACCTACAAACAGCCCCCACAGGAGGGGCCTCGGAGCGTGCTCCGGTATCCACAGGCCCCTTACAGAGACCCTCGGAGAAAACTCTGGTACAATTATTAGGCCCAACGGGCACCTCAGGGCAATCCCGAGTGACAGAGCGATCAACGCCCCTCCCGGCCCGGGAGGAACCCGGAAAGGTATCCCCCGGCTGGGGTGCCCTGAAAAGTAAAGAACTTACCGGGCGTTTCTTCTTTTCGTCGATGAATGCCTGAAAATGCAAAGGAGGAGTTCGTCGAAACACCTCCTCCCACCACTCCAACTGACGTTGAAGTGCCCGGACCAAAAGCGAATCGCAGTAAAAACAGGTGTCCCAACGGTGATCCGGACCCAAACACTCTAAACAAAGAGGATGGGGATCCGCCATCGCATAGCGTCGGTGACACGATGAACAATCTGGAAAGTCTAGTTTGAACGACATAGACAGACTAGTACACGATCGCTAGCGAGAGCCAGAGAGGAAAAAGGGAAAGAAAACCTTCAGCGGATGCAAGTGCGTCCAGTCCCGAACGAGCGGAGAAAGGGTTTGATGGGCGATGCGGAGCCAAGGTGGGCGGGGTTAGGGCTGCGTGCTGGGCCCTGCGCAAGAAAGAGGAAGGACACATTTTTTAAAACAATTTTTGGATGCTTTTTACAAAGTGCTCCGGTCCCGTCCCACAGGACAGAGAGATGTCCCATAAGTGTGGAGGAAAGGGGATGGGACGTAGGATTATATTAGTGCGCTCCGTCAGGAATGCTAGATCAATAAAGATTTAGAATTAGCATAAGATGTGTCAAGTGATACATAATGGTAGCGATGTAGAAAATGCTCTTACACTCTAATACAGCTTGACCTTCATCCACTTGAAAACTGCACCCGGTGCCATTCCATGACACACAATACGACCGTAAACGTGCTAAACAAACTACAAAAATAGTTCTTACTCGTAATGCCCTCCTATTCACATGACGTCACCACGCAAAAATGCGTGTGACGTCATATGTCAACAAGAAGTGTTTTTTTAGGGTACCTGGGCAACTTTATTGAATGCCGTTGTATTGAAACATCCATACTGAAAAGATGGATAGAATGAACATGTGGCTACAGGTACTGCCCAATGAATGTTAAACGACACTTGTACCGCACACTATCCATCATCATCATCACCGGAGTGGTCCCCTGGCGCACTGGCGGCTCTGAAAGAGGAAGGGAGGGCGAGTTATTGGGAGAAAGCAGGAAAAGTGCAAGAGGGCAGTGATGTGCTGTTGACGGCCACAGCCTGTTTGGTCCGTTGGCTGGGCCTGGGGTGTTTGCGGCCGGTAGTCGTCATGTACTGTTCTGGAAGTCTATGTGTGTTTTTGTTTTGTTGTTGCAATGTGGTGAAATTTGAGGTTTGTTGTGCTGTAGGTTTGTGGTTGTGTTTGGTTTGGAGTTTGAGAGGTGTGTGCAGAGGTGGAAATTGTTAGTGGAATTGGTTAGTTGGCATCTCTATCCTGAATGGAGTTGTTGGGCTTGCAAAGTCTCTCCTGATGCTCCTCTGTCCTGATCTGGGCCCATCTTGCATTGGGGTCCCTTTGACATCTGGCCCCCACCTCAACCAGCCTCCCTCACAACCCCACCTGTCCTCTCTTCCTACTCTTGTGGCCAGTGCAATAAAGTACCAACTAAATGAGGAAAGGTTAGGATAACGTACCAAAGGGGTAATTATAATGATGATCCATTACTCTAGAAGTACGTCTGTTGCTAAAAATTCGAAAAGATTTCATTTTGCCATACTCTTCAATAACAGAGAATAAATTGAGAGACTACATTGCGAGAATAAATTGCATGTTAAATGCTGGAAAAGGATAACAGCTGTTGTAGGCGACAATCGTATATTGAAAGGGGTAGATGGTGTCACCCGCCTCCAATACTTTGCTAGTTGCCCTAGGATGGCATAATGGTAAGAATTTCAAGATGCGCTGCAGATAAATGGCCAAAAGGTAATGTGTAACTGATGTCTACTTAAGGGATAGTTGATGGTCTAAATGTGAAAAACAATTGATTCTCTTATCCATGTGTAAAGTAAGTGTTATGTAAATGTGCATGCCTCAGAAATGCTAACACCTTCATATTATCTTTTTGCCTGCCTCTAATAATGAGCTCACACTCTAATATGATATTCCTGATGATTACCATCATAATATGTACATTAAGTGCAAGCTTATGAGTATCTATGTTGGTGCTTTGTAGTCATCTTGGACTCAGTTACGTTTTACAAAATGAATGGTACTGGAATAACATGGTAAATGCCTGTAATGCATGGACTATTATGTTAGATATTGCTGAACTTGTATGCATTAGTTATTTACTTTAACAGATCTCGAACCATAGTACCCAGGATAACAAAAAACCTCTGATAACAAAGAACTCTTGTCGATTCTGATGATTAGAATGTGCTAACCCAATACGCCGTCCAAATGAATACCATTGCGAGTTAATTTAAAGTGTGGACTGGATGTCAGAAAGAAGTATGGAGTAAGTCACTATGAAAGGTGACAGCGTTTGAAGGTTGCTGTCACTTAGACTTACTTGCCAACTATCTGTTGATACAACATATGTCAGATACAGATATGTCGTATTGAGTGCTCCATCTAGTGGAGATATTTCCAGTCAAGATTGTGTACTACCACACATCATGTCGATCGTACATAGAACAAGAAAGGTCATCTACAATAATTTTCTCAAGTTCATAATCTAGCCAATGGGTAAGGCTGCACCAGGTATACATAAATTTTATATCAAAGTATTAGAGAAAAGGTCCCAAATAATAGTCTTTGTTAATGCCATGTGGGGCCATAGCATCCAAATTGTGGATCCAATAGAGTTCACGTTGTAACAGCCTCTTGGCTAGGTTTCCACCTCTGGGTAGAGGGTGTAGGACTTCCAATATTTAACTGAGAGATAGTGTGGAGGATTTCATGGAAGTGTCTGTACACTGGAGATTTGTTATTGGCTGTTTCATAATATTGGAAGTCCTACATTGACAAAAAACTGGATTTTCCTTGCAATAACTGAGACCTGGCTACATGCAGCAGTTCAATGATCAGAATCCACTAGAGGCGGAGGTACCGCCTTTATCGCTAGCGCCTCACTGGGCCTCTGAGTCGTACCCCACGAGTTTATTCCATCGCGTGAACTACTAACTGTGAAACCTCCACTCTCTACTTCACAGACCCAAACTATGCATTTAATCTATAGACCTCTGGGTCCCCTAGGTTCATTTGATGAAGATTTTAACAATGTGATAGCAACCAATACCAAACCCTCATCACAAATCCTCCTGACTTTAATTTAGGCTTTAATGATCGATGTGACCACCCTGCACTGTTCCTAGCAAACTCCTTGACTGAGCTAGGCCTCACTCAACGAGTTCTCCTACCCACAGATGACAAAGGAAGAACCCTTGATTGGGTAGCAGATCTTAACTGCACAACCAACATAACAGCTATCGAACCCTTATCCTGGACGGACCTCCATTTACTAACTTTCAACCTTCTAGATTCTATTCCCCATCTCGAAAGTGAATGCCATAGCCCGCCCACCCCCATTCCAACTTGTAATAAAAATCTCACAGCAGACAACCTTGGGCCTTTTCTAGCACCCCTGTCGGCACCACCATTACCCTCTGATCCTGAGGAACTAGTAGAACTGTATAATAAAACTATCATGAATGCTCTACTTAATTCACACCCAAATTCAAGACCTAAGAAAAGAAAAAAGGAAATACAAAACCATTTGGAAAAACAACCCCTCCACCATCAACAAAGAGAGCCTCTTAAAAATCACTGCTAACTATAAAAATGAAATTCTCACAGCTAAACGTGACACAAACGGATTGATAAAGCTAGTTCGAGCACAAGAGAACTCTCCTCAGAGAACTCGAACTCCTAAAAAAAAAACATTGCTCGACCTCAATATACCTACTAATTTTCAACCTATCACCACTGTCCCATTCTTGCAAAAGATTATAGACAAAGCAGCCTATAATCAAATACAACATTTTCTGGAGTCCAACATACTACTTATCATTCAGGCATGGATGGCCACACATGGCCTCTGCCTGAATGACGAGAAAACAGAGTTCCTCCTCGTGGCCACCCCTATCAATATTGCCAAACTGGGTGACCAATACCGATCGTTTAATATTGACGGAAATATCATTAAAGTAGCCAGTGAGGTAAAAACACTGGGCTTTTATCTTGACTCCTCATTAAACATGCGCAAACAGGTCCGCGCAACAGCTTCTTCAATGGCATATACCTGTAAACTCATTCGGGCTTGTAAACCCTTTCTATCCACTAAAAGCTGCATCACTCTGGCTAGAGCCTTAGTCCTATAAACATAGAAAACTGCAATGCGCTATATCTAGGGGCCAACAAACATCACCAAGAAATTGCAGACCCTGCAGAAGAACGCTCTTAGGACAGCCTTGAGCATTCCTCGTAGACAACACATTTCCATCATAAGAAGGGCTATCAATTGGCTCTCCATCAAAGAAAGAATTCAACTAAAAACAGCCTCCCTAACCTATAAATGCCTCATTAACTCAGCCCCAAAATATCTCATTGATAAATTAGCCACAAAACACTGTGCCAGACTCACCAGATCTGCCAACTACTGATGCCTACAAGTTCCTAGATACAAACTTAAAAAAGAAGGCGGCAGCAGCAGCTTCCCGGTCTTAGCGTCCCAACTCTGGAACTCTCTTCCTTCTACCTTAAGAAACAATCAATCCTTCCATAGCTTTAGAAATAATATGAAGAATTGGCTCATTACCAATAATGCTCCTAACGAGCCTCACCAGCCCGCCCCCCCCCCCCTTTCCGTACTTTGCTCAGCTTCTCTGTACACCTTAACTTCTCCCGGTACCCCTTACAAATATCATTTGTTATATATACTGCTTAATTACCTCTACTATATGTTATATTCTGTATATAGGTTATATCTTCTGGATTATCGTGTACAAATGTTATATATTCTGTATTGTCTTTTATTGACATTATGTGTGACTACGAAAATGCATCTTCTTGTAATGCGCCCAGATACCCTAGGCTGAGGTGCGCACTATAAATAAATAAACATTAGAAGCAGGAACATGCATGCAGGATAATGCGAGCACAGCGGTTTTATTGATGCCAAGTGTGATGGATAACTGACAAGACGTCTAGCATGATTATCAGGAACACTCACGCAGGATAACACAAGCACATTGTAAGTATCGTAATGTGAACGTTCATTTTTAGCTATTTTAAGCACTCCACATCTGTTACTAAAGGATGACCCTGTGACCTCTCTTTTTACAGTCCATTCCAAAGCTGATTGATTGGTGCTAAGTAAATTGTATTTTGGACAAGACTTCTACCGAGCAGACAAATCGACAGGTAACTTAGTTTTGAGCCACTTACACCTTGTGGGTATTTCTCCAAACAGGATCCACACTTTGGTAGCGATTCATTTATTTATTTACTATTACTTAACATGCTCTTTCCATTTTAGGAAGGGCACATTCCAGATACCTCACACCCAAGTCATTCTTGCTGGTGAATTGTATTATGATTCACACTGCAGTACATTTATCGCTGCTAGATCTCGGGTGAGTTTGCTATGTTCACTTGTAAAACCCCCCTTTTTTCTGAGGCTTTAGCTCTCTTTTGAACATTAGGTTGAGTTTTATAGCTAGTAAATTAGCTATATTTTTCTATAGTCTCATACAGAATTCCTGAATGACTTGTACACAGATTAGCTTTAACTCATGGCATAAAGGTGACATCTCTTATCCTCACAATACGAAACCTGTCATCACATGAGAAAAACATAACCAAATTGTAGGTTACTTCTGTGGATAGTGCCCATAACCTTGTTTCCTACTTTGATACTTTCATACTTTGATAAAGAGGCTAACCTTATTGTGTAGTACCTTTGAGAACAGTGCAAATTAATGTTTAGCTATTGATGAATTGACCGTTTTTTTCTGGATTTCCTTTTTCCCTTTTGAAACCATCAAGTGTTTGAATTCATGTAATACAATGATCTGTACTTAACTGTTACAGTTATGAAGTTTGACATTACATTCATTTTTGAATTCATTTCTAGTGATAATGTTAAGAAGCCCCTGATGAAGAGTGAATAACTCGAAACGCGTTGGGCAAGTTGTGGATTAAATGGGTTTGCTATGAATCTCAGCCTTGTGTCATTTTTCTATATGAATTGTTTATATTTGATAATTGAAAAATGGTGACATTACCAGACTAAAATTTGACAAACCTAATAGTGACTTAAGTGACTTCCTGAGCTAAAAGCTGTAAGACTAATCCCTCTCCTAAAGAAGCCATCATTCGACCCTGCTGTTCTCGAAATTTCTCGCCCTATCTCTCTTCTTCCTTTTCTTGCTAAATTGTTGGAATCTCTGGTGTCCCCTTTGCTCTCTTCATTTCTGGAATCTTCCTCTCTTCTTGACCATGCACAGTTCGGTTTTAGACCTGGCAGAGGCACAGAGTATTCTGATCTCTGTCCAGGATGATACGGCCCCACCCCGTTGTCTCGCCTGGGCCAGATGGGTATATCTGGTCAAGTACTGGCATGGTTCACCTCGTTCCTGGCAGACCGTACCCAGACTCTCTCTGCCACTTTTTCTATCTACTTCCTGCCCGCTCAGCTGTGGAGTACCGCAGGGTTCCTCCCAGTCTATGATTCACTTTAACATCTATATTTGGGCTCTTGTTTGTCTCATCCGCTCCTTTGGCATCAGGTGTTATTCATATGCTGACGACAGCTCCTGATATGTTTAGATCAGGCTGTGATGGCGTCGTGCTTGCGAAGATGCCCGACTGCTGTTGGTGAGATGATGAACAACTGGCTCAAACTGACAAGACGGAGGTCCTGCTGGTGGAGTGTCCCCCTGATCCGTCACTCCGGGTGTCTTCTTTCTGGCCTCTATCCTTTGGTTCCCTTCCCACTCCAGTTGGGAAGGTGAAAAATCTGGGCGTAACACTATCAGATTCTTTATCTATGGAGAGTCAGATCGCCATTGTTTGTCATACAGGTCACTTTCAGTTAAAAAATCCTGAAGAAAGTGCTCCCTTTAATCTGAGCCTCTTCCTCCTTCAGTGGTTGCAGCTCTCATACTATCCCGGTTGGATTTCTGCAATTCCTTCTACTTGGCTCAACCAAAGGGGCTTATTCAGAGACTGCAACGTTTGCAAAACCTGGACGCTAGAGTGGCCACTGGCTCTCCCATATGGAGCCCATATTTCGCCTGTCCTACAGTCTCTGCATTGGCTACCTGTGACTCAACCTATCAGGTTTAAAGCTATGTGCATTGTGTACCAGGCTATACACAACTTGCGAGCTGAGTTTCTCCAGGACAGATTTGTGCGCTACTCCTACCCGCCAGCTGCATTCTGCAACTGCAGACTTATTGTGCGGCTGTATCAACGTGCACAGGTAGGTGGTAGGGCATTCTCTGTGGCCGCGGCCTACGCTTGAAATGAGCTGCCACTTCCTATAAATAATCTATCTGATCACTTTGTCTTTAGGAAAGCGATAAGACATTTCTATTTTACGACTGGCCTCTAATTTTGTTAACCTCATTGTGAGATCGCTCCATCTTTTCAGCGCTAAGATGCCTTCGGGTGAACGTTCGCGCTTTAGAAATATAATTAACATAACATCGTCAGGGTTGGATCAAAGCATGATGGCCCTCCTTTGGCCACCTGAACACAGGATCCCCGGGGTCTTTAAGTGAGAACACCCTAAGGTTTCTCACAGCTCCAAAAATGCTCAAGGAAGGTTGCAGAAGTGCTCTTTTTCCTAAAATCGGGCTTGGGTCACCCAGAGTCCACCAATGGCAAGGATGGAAAGAGTTACTTACCTGTAACTGTTAATAATAATAATTAATAATAATAATTTGGCATTTATATAGTGCTACGAACCCTCAGGTATCTGAGCGCTGATTATTACCCACTGTGTGTGGTGCTCATTTATCGACCTCGGAAGGATGAAAGGCTGAGTTTGGCCCCGCCGGGATTCGAACCTGCGTCAGCAGGCTCTGCACCGATGTCAAAGCAAGCGCTCTACTCGCTGTGCCACTTGACCGGATGTTCTGCAGCATGGGTCTGGCATGGATTCACATGCTCATGAATATTCCTCGTCGTCAGGCCGGGAATCCTCAGTAAAGAAAAAATCAGTATCAGTTTTGTTTCTGATCTGTCTTTCTTAGTAGTAACCAATCACTGGTCTCTGGGTCATACTGCCCCCAGCCAATGACTGCCCTCTCCCTAAGCCCCGCCCCTGGCAGCCTTCCTCAGATTTGGTAGCACATAAAGTGGCAGTATGGCCAAGTGAAGCGCCGCAGAGGGGAAGGAGGGAGGGTTCGCATGTGAATCCATGCCAGACCCATGCTGGAGAACAACAGTTACATGTAAGTAACTTGATCCTTCTCCAGCATGGGGTCTGGCATGGATTTACATGCTCATGAATACAAGAATACATAGCAGTACACACATGCACAACCACGGGAGGTGGCAAGACTCAACATTAAGCATTACATAAAATTCAACATTAAGCATCTCTTACCTCCTCACGAGGCTCACCTTAAGCGAACAGATTGCGCAGCACTGCCTGGCCGACTCTGGACTCCTCCCTGGAATCCCGGTCGACGCAGTAGAATCTCGTGAAGGTGTGCGTCGACCTCCATGTAGCAGCCCTGCAGTTTTCCAGCAGGGGCACACCAGACAAGAACGCCGTGGTCGCAGAGATCGCTCTGGTCGAATGGATTCTCGGACGGCAGGCAACGGTCGGTTTGCCAACCGATGACAGTGCATGATGCAGCCGCAGAGCCATCTGGAAATGGAAGCCTTCGAGAGAGCCTTCCCTTGATTCACAGGTCCAAAGTTCACAAACAGCTGTGATGTCTTCCAAAAACTCCTTGTTCGGTCCAAATAGAACTTCAGCACTCTAGCTACATCCAGCGAGTGCAAAGTCCTCTTGGCCGGCGACGAAGGCGACGGGAACAAGACTGGTAACACCAAGGGCTCGTTAAGTTGGAAGTCCGACGGCACCTTGGGCATGAAGGAGGGGTGCGTGCTTAGCACCACCCTCGTCTCGTGGAAAGTCAAGTTTGGAGGCTTGCAGGAAAGGGCCTGAATCTTTCCCACGCGTCGTGCAGAGGTGATGGCCACAAGGAACGCTGTCTTCGACGACAGGAACTTCAACGGAGCCGAATGCAAGGGCTCGAATGGCGGGCCCATGAGCCTGGTCAGCACCAGGTTGAGCTCCCACGCCGGGGCTGGAGCCTTCACCGGCGGGAACAATCAGAACAGTCCTTTCATAAACTCCTTCACCAGGCGATGAGACCACAGGGACGACCGTCCTGCAGTTCTGGTGCATCGGGATATCGCTGCCAGATCTTGATGGAAGCATGAGCTAGTCCAGCTTTGGCCAGCGACAGTAAGTATGGTAGTACTTGAGGGGCTGTAATCCTTAGAGGGTTAATCTTCTGTGCACGGCACCAGACAAAGAACCTCTTCCACTTGTGTCCATAGCACTTGAGAGTTGAGGACGCCCTGGCCTTTGCAAGAACCTCTCTGCAGTCAGCCGGGATATCGTACCCTCCGAACTCTAGTGCTGCAGGAGCCAAGCCTGCAAGTTCAGCGACTCCGGGTCATGATTAAGAATGGCACCTCCTTCTCTGGAGAGAAGATCTGCGTCCGGCGACAGTTAGATTGATGGGGACGCTGGCAAGTCCAGAAGGTCCGGGAACCATATCTGTCTTGGCCACGTCGGTGCAACAAGGATCATCCTGCACCGGGACCTCTTGAGTTGGTTGATGAGCCTGAGCAGCAACGGCAACTGAGGGAACGCAGACAGGAACAGGCCGTCCCAGGGGAACGAGAAAGCATCGCCCATGCTCCTCGGCTGGGGGAACCTGCTGGCGAACCTCTGGCACTTGGAGTTTGTCCCCGTCGCAAACAGGTCGATTTGGGGTTTGCCCCATCGCCGGAAGAGTTGATCCACTTGATCCTGGCATAGTTCCCACTCGTGGCACGAGCGCGGCTACCTGCTGAGTGAGTCGGCGGTGGTGTTTTTTATCCCTGCTAGATGAAAAGGTACCAGAAACAACGATCCTGGGCTTCCTTGGACAGGGCTGGGGATCCGGTTCCTCCTTGCTTCCGGATGTAGAACATCGTGGTGGTGTTGTCGGTGAAGATCCTCACCACCTTGCCCTTGAGGGACAGGAGGAATGACTTGAGGGCCCAGAACACTGCTTGGAGCTCCAGAGTGTTGATGTGGAGCGGCCTCTCCTCCGGGAGCCACAGGCCTCTCACGTGAAGATCTCTGGTGTGTGTGCTCCCTACCCCTCCAGGGAGGCATCCGTCGTCACCATCATCTAGTATGCTGGGGTCTGAAAGTCTGCCCGCTGTGAGATGCGCGCGGGTGCCACACCATCGAATCGCTTGGCGGAATACTTCGTTGAGCGAGATCTTGTCCTCGAAGCTGCCCGTCGCTTACATCCAACGGGCGTTGAGGAAGTCCTGCAGAGGACACATCAGAAGCCTGCGCAGGCGCCCCAGATAGATGCAAGAGGACATCATCCCGAGAAGGGACTTGATGGACCTCACTCTGGCCACGTCCGTGGCCAGCAGACGCTGTACTTTGCCCAGGATGGTCTGCGTTCTTTCTTCCGACGGCGAGGCCAACTGCGCTACTGTATCAAGCTTGGCTCCCAGAAACAGTGCGACCTGCGACGGAACCTGGTGGGATTTGGGGATGTTGATGGAGAATCCCAGGTCAGTGAGCAGCCGGACGGTCTTTGCTGTGTTTTTGACGGCGAGTTCCCTTGTCCCTCCTCGGATGAGCCAGTCGTCCAGGTAGGGGTAGACGTGGATCCCCTGCAGGTGCAGCTGCGCCGCCACTGGTGCTAGGCGCTTGGTGAACACCCTGGGCGCTGACTTCAATCCCAATGGGAGGGCCTTGAACTGGTAGTGACGGCCTTGGACTACGAACCTGAGAAACTTTCGGTGTCCTTTTAGGATGGGGATGTGAAAGTATGCATCCTCCAAATCCAACGATGATAGGAAGTCGCCTTCCTCCAGCTGGCCCAGCACGTGCTGGAGGGTGACCATCCGAAACTTCTGTGCCTTGATGTACTTTTTTAGCCGACGCAAGTCCAGGATGGGATGCCAACCTCCTGTCTTCTTTCTGACGAGGAAGCATCTTGAGTATACTCCGGAGCCTCTTTGGGACGAGCTTGATGGCTCCTTTCTAGAGCATCGCCCTTACCTCTAACAGCAGTTGAGGGACGTGGTTTTCCTTCCTGGCCACGGGAGGAATTCGGGGGCACTTCTTTAGAAATTCCAGAGTGCGTCTGTGGGCCATGGCATTCAGCACCCAACGGTCGGTGGAGATGGACTCCCACACGCTGACAAACTTCGTCAGCCTGCCTCCCACTGGGGTGCTTCGGTGGGGGCCTGACGCAACGGCCGGTTCAGTCTTGCTTGGAAGCAGCCTTGCCGCCTTGGCCTCTGTGGCAACGACGGCGAAATCCACCTGACTTGCCTCGTCCCCTGTAGGCTTCATGCGAAGAGGAGCGGGCCGCCTGACGGTAGGTCGAAGAGCCGCCACCGAATCCTTTGGAGGCACCTTGCTTGCCTCTGGAGTTCCGAAAGGGCGGCCGACGTTGCTGCAGAACTCCCAAGGCCCGAGCCGTCTCTGTGTCGGTCTTGATGGCCTGCAGTGACTCATCCACTGTCTTTCCGAACAGATTGTTCCCGTCGAAGGGCATGTCCAAAACCTTGGCTTGCACGTCTTGGTGGAAATCCGTCGCCTTGAGCCACCCCCGCCGCCGAAGGCAAACGCCGTTGCCTAACTGGCGGAAACCGGTGTCGGCAATGTCCGTGGCCACAGTTATGGTGTGGTCCGACGCCACCTCACGCTCCTGTAGGATCGCTAGGGCCTCTGCCCTCTTGTCGTCCGGGAGGAAGTCCAACAGGGGGGCGATCTTGTACCATAACTCCCTGTCGTAGCGGACCACAATCGCTAGGGCGTTGGCCACCTCAAATCGTCGTTGTCGCCGAGATGACTCGTCCCATGGCATCTAGTTTCTTTCCCTCGCCGTCTGGTGGGGAAGTTGAAGCCGAGGCCCCTCTGCTTTCTTCTTGGCTGCTACCGAGACGACCGAATCCGGGGTCGGTTGTGCCCTAAGGCACAGAGGGGCGCCATCAGGGACGCGGTACTTCTTCTCGTACCGGTCCCTTTTGGCAGGCGTCGTGGACGAGTTCTTCAGGAGTGCAAGACTCTCGTCCCAGATGACATCCAGCAACGGCACCGCAAGGACCGTCTTCCTCTTGGCCTCGCGCCGTTGGTAGAGGAAGCCTTCCTTCTTTTCTTCGGGGCAGGGCTGAAAAAGCTCAGATGCCCCGTCAATCATGGCGTGGAAGGAGCCAAATTCGTCGGGAGGAGACGCCCAAGAAATCTGAGACGGGAGGTCAGTCCCGTCGTCGCCGCCGTTATCATCCGTCCCCGTCATGGCCGTCTGTGTTCCTGTGTCATCCCTCGGGACCGGTGAGGGTGACAAAGGCTGAGAGGGCTGAAGGGGAGCCAGATGAATTCTCCTCCTCTTGTTTGGAGGGCTTCCCGACGGGCCCGGTTCAGCTGGGTCATCCGTCGGGGGGCAGGGGCAGTCTCGTCCTTATCTCCGTGCATAAGGCTTGGATTGCCGTCAAAATGGCCGCTGAGTTGTCTTGTGGCTCGGGTTGTGACGGGCGTGCCGAGAGCGACTGTTGTTCCTCCTCCACGGGAACCTCGTTGTCGCCACCCTCGCTCTCGTCATTGTTAGGGAGAATTCTCTGTGAAGGCTAATTTCCCGAACCTAGTGAGTCCCCCAGCGGCTTTGCTGGATTTTTGGGGTTTATTTTTTTCGCCTGCTAAGAGTGAGACTTTTTTTCTCCCATTCTTCGACATGATTTGAGGTGTTCCTTTGACTTTGTATGTGTTTTATGGGCTATGGGGTCCTTTACCCCATAGGGTTTCATGTATTTTTGGTATGTGGGTCACAGCACCCTCCGTGCAGTAACCCAGGGGTGTCGTAGCGACCCCCACACAGACTCCACACCCTGGGACTGACTACTGTCTCCCAGGGCATGTAAAGTCTCCATTGGCTTTACTCGTCTCAAATTGTGAACAGAACCAGTACAAACCATCATATTGTGGACGTACAGGTCGGGGCAATTCGATTGCCCCGGGGTCTGATGTTCGAGGGGCACTGTCCAGTCCCCCCCCCCCGACCGAGTTTTGGCTGGTGGCAGTGGATACTACTTTTTATATTCGACCGCGAATATATTCCTATGGGATTTTCCCATTGTTCGAGGCTACCACTTTTTAAAATGGCCTCGGACATACCGCCGGTTTATTAAATTAATATAAATTCACTGGTTGGTATTTTTTGCCGAAACTTGGTTCCAAAATGGCGTTTGTGTTCGCTTCTGTGACTCCAACCCAAGTCGAACCCTGTGTTCCACTTTTTGGCAGGCTTCTCTACAGAAGCCTCCAAAAGTGGTGCCACTCTGTCTGGGTACCACAGGGGGTGTGGGAGGGGGTTTAGGCACCCTGGACAGTTGCCTCGGCAACTCAAGTCGCACTCTTGTGTGATTGGCCCAAGTGGTGAGCCGCCCGGGTCACCACTTAGCATGTTTCAGTGACAGCTAGGCTGAATGAATGGGGGTTTTCGGCATAAAGCAGGGCTTTGGGGACTGGAACTTCAGACGTCACCACAGGACCCAAGAATCCGAGGAGGGAGAAGCCGAGCCGACCTGCATTGATGACACCACCGGTGGAGCCCTGCTGAACCGTCTCACCACTTTTCCAGACAGAGGAGATCTCCAGCCCGGAGAGTCTTCTTCCTTTGACTGGTGGGGATAACCAGTTTGCCCGTCTTTTTCCCTTCCTGGACCATCTTGTGGCCGCTTTGCCCGTGCCAAGCACCACAGCAACCAGAATACCACGGTTTACCACTACCGCGAAGAAAAGGGTAGTACCTTGTAACCGGGAAACTCTGCGGCTGGTTTCTTCCCTGGCAGTGCAACGACCTTCAGCTTTCCTCCACGTCGAGAACTCCTCTTCCTCTGGACGAAACACTGACTTGCACCCGCTGCCAGGAACAACTGCCCCCGCTGGAGCGTTCTTCCCATTTTCAGGTACTGTGTCCCGCCTGGCTTCCCTTGCGACAGATCGTTCGGGGTGACAGTAAATCCTCGACTTTCTAACCTGGGTTAGCCTGGGGCCTGTTAACTAACTTTTCCTTACTTGATCTCAATCTTTTATGAACTATCTACAAAGACTCTTTGGGCAGAACCCCACTGTGTGATCCTAGACACATTTTGCTTGCTCTCTCTAAGAGTGGGCCTGGCATTTAAACTTCCTTGCTCTCCAGTAGCCTTTGCCTAACCTGCCTCACCGTGGTTCTTTGAAAGGTATTGAAATTGTGTGCTTCCATAACTTCGCCTTTTCCCTCCCTTTTTAATAACTTATTAGAGTGCCATCATATGTTAAGCGCTCACCTCTGTCTGAAAATAAGTGGTGTTTCTCACTAAGACTTGTCTAATAAGTAATTAGGGTTGTATATATATATATAAGAGTGACTGTGTGTTGAATTTATTTACCTCTTTTTGTGCTAGTGTATTTACAAGTGTGTCTTTAAATAAATAATTATATACTTTTACACCAAAGCTCTGGTCAGTGTTTGCTTGTGCTACTGTGTCTATGTACCTATTGTGTATACTCTATATACTGCCTAATTCATCTTGAGAGAAGTCTGACTGCTCAGCCACAGCTACCAGGTAAATCTGGGTGGTACAGACTGCTACCAATTGGGTTTACTGCCAACCACCTGTAGTCCTAAATCTTTTGCAGTGGTCTCTAAGGGAACTGCACAGGTTTCTGCCTAACAGTCGTCCCCTTCGTCGGGATCCCTCCCGTGGGACTGGGCCTCTTCCAAATTCTTGGTCAGTTCCTCCTCAGAGGTTGTGTCCGTCACGTCTATCGCCCCCCCACTTTTTCCACCAGGGTTTTCACGGGGGTCTTCTCGACTGGCTTAAAAGAGTATTCCCTCCGCGGAGGCAGGGAAACTCTGGGCCCCGAGGTCGCCTCCACTGGGATAGCCTCCACAGGCTTCGCCAGTGCCGCAGCGACTCCCTCAATCGAGGCCTTGGCCGGGATCAAGGCCTTCACCACCTTGGGCGTGCTTGAGGCCTTCACTTTAGGGGGAGGGTCACTGCCTCGCTCCCCTTCGGCCTGATCCTTCGAGATCGACCGGACCATTGCTCAGCTGATACTGTCAGCCGAATCAATGCCCGTCTGGAGGGATTCGCACATAGCGTCTTTACCGTCCTGTATGATATTCAGGAACGCATCCCTTTCTTCTCCTTCCGGGATACAGTCAGCCGCTGTAGAAGCACACTCCCAAAGTGTATGGCTGAATCTAGCAAGGGTGCAAGTAGCATTAACAGATTTTAATGCCATGCTACATGCCGAAAAAACTTTCTTTGCCATAGCATCATATTTTTTATCGTCCCTGGCCTGTGGGACGGTAGGATAAGCCGTCTTGACATTGGTAGAAGATGCTGCCTGTACCACCAGACTTTCTGGGGATGGGTGTTTTGACAAAAACTCCGGGTCTGTAGAGGATACCCTGTATTTTGTAGACAGTTTATTTACTGCCGGGACGACATCTGGGGTTTCCCAGTTCGTCATAATCTTCCTCTGAAGAGCTTTATGAAAAGGCACCACAGGATCCTCCTGTGGGCCTTTGTCAAGAATATCCGTGAGGTCATCTTGTTGGAAAGATTGTGAAGGTGCAGACCACCCCATAAACTCTGTGATCCTGGCCATTAAGGCTCTATAGGGGGTTTCAGCATGCTCCCCCGGGTCTTACCTAGCAAACTCCACCTCAGGGGAAGTGTCTAACCCACTTGCCTCATGTAAGGAATCATGAAGATCCTTTAACCTGCGTTCTTCAGAGGAAAATTCCTCTCTAATTGGGGTTACAGGTCCCTGCAACTCAAATGTGTCTTCCTGTTCAGACAATTCACCCTCTTCCATAATTGAGGACATAGTTCTCAATTGTTCTGAACTCATAAAGGGTGTAAACCCCATTTCCAAGGCAGAGGGTGCCGAACTTGTCATAATCGGCCTCGAAAACGTCGATGTCGCCGACGGCTTCGAGCGTGGCGTCGAAAACAAAGGCGGAGGCCTCGATGACCTCGACAGAATTGGGATTTTGCTCGACAATCTCGAAGCCATCGTCATCGAGGACCTGGTGATAGTCACTGGGTATGTCGTAACCGTGACTTTTCTTGGCGTCGACGCTGGTGTCGAAGCTGGCGTCGAGTCGACAGACCCTTGTGTCGAATGTCACTTCGACAACGGCGTCGAAGACACCGACCTCGGCGTCGACGGAACCTTCGTTGACGGCGTCGACGGAACCTTCGAGGAAGGTTTGGAGGTCATAGTCCTACTCGAGGGTTCGAGACGCGCTCGAGAGGTTTCCTTCGCCGGGTACTGCGACTCGCAGTGTTTTTGACCTTCGGGTCTTTCGACCAGAGCATCGCTCTCGGCAGTCTTCGAGGGGGTCGAGGCCGCTTTCTCGAAGACGCTCATCATATTTTTGCGGAATTCCTCCCATTCAGCCCGGGAACTATGTTTCGTGGGGCAAGGGATTCTCTTTGGCGAAACAGAGGAAGAGGAAGACGGAGAAGGGGATCTTCGACGTCTCCTCTTCGAGTGCTTCGATCTCGAGGAGTGATGGGACCCACTCCGAGACCTGGAGCGCGAATGGTGACGAGGAGATTGTCTCGACTTCGTCGACGAAGAAGAAGCTTTAAAAGTCTTACCTTTTTCCAGCTTCCCCCTACGCTCCTTCAGGGACTTAGCTGTCATGGACATACAGTCCTCGCACTCCGAACAATGGTGTTCAGCTCCCAAACACCACAGACAAACTCTGTGAGGGTCAGTCAGCGACATCTTTTTCCCACAATCTCAGCATTTTTTGAAGCCGGATCGAGGAGTTGTCGGTTCCGACGAAGAAGCCATCGAGTACGGATCGAATAACTCGAGGTAAATAGGTTTCACCTGACAAAACTGAGGTATTCCGAGGCACTGAGTAAGCACGGAAAAACGGAACTGAACAATGGACGCTGCGCGCGGCCTTTATAGGCAGGATGACGTCGACGTCGATACGGCGGCTGTCAAGGGACATCGACTCGGAGGACGTCGACGCGCAGCGCCCTCTAGAGAAAAATTTTTCCGAGGCCAGCAGAGCTGTAAGGAGATATCTAAGATGAGGAATACGTCGGAGGACACAATCCCTTCGAAGTCCTATGTTAAGGGCATATTCAGTTTTAGAGGTAAAAGTTTCTGGTGAATAACCTAGACTTGAGGGCTTGGATGACAGAAGATACGTAAATAGGTGGTTTTCCTGTGGGTTGGGTGTTTTTAGCTGGGGTCATATATAACGGTATCCCTGTAAGGGTTAGCAAGGAAGCTGGCTGATTAAGTCTCCTGGAGGGAGACGTTTTGCATGCTAGGCGACGCATGGGGTACAGTTCGATCCTAAGAGAATATTGGTATACTGTGCCCAGAGGCGGGAAGACATCCGTGTTTTTTTGTGTGGGTTGGGAGCAATGGGCCATTACAGTGTGCACACAGTATTTGATTTTTCTGCACTACCTGGGTCAATAGATGTCACCTGTAGATTTACACATGGGACACAAAGCATGAGACGGTGAGGAGCTAGTATTAGAAACTTGTAATTGACGGACGAGGTGAACCAGTGGCAGTGCGCAAAAGGCAGAGCCGCAAGATTGTGGGTGTGCCTGAGGAGGCAGTGATTGTGAAGGAGGGGTGGTGCACGGAGCACGCCTGATAAGTTGTGGAGCCAGAGAGGCTCATAGAAACTGAAAAGTATTGCCATTATAGTGTACCCTTTTCCCTAAACAGCGGACTGTCAAACCCCTCAACTTGAGATCAGGTAAAGGCATGAAAAAAGGCACAAAAACATGTATCAAGGGAAGTGAGGGGGGGACACGCCCCTCCAGCACTTGTATAAGACACTCCAGCCATACAAGGAAAAGATTTGCAAGTATAGCATAGAATGGTCCAAATGTACCGACGTGCAGCAATCACTACTGACACACAGCCAGGGTCCCTATAAAGGGGAAGTAGTTAACAAAAGGCATGGCCATATTGAAGTTGTGGCGCATGTTTCAGGAGGGCGAGGAGCATGCCGTGAGGCATCTGATGCAGCAGGGGGCGAAGGAGCCAGGGGCTCATCACTTCGCATCCCCCACGTTCCTCAAAGTGTAGCGTCCGATAAAACAGACTATGAGCAAGGGATGTACCCAATGCAAGAATTAAGGGCAGCAGAGGGTTACTCAGATCCGACATGTACATCACCACCGGATGCCTACGGGCCTGGCGCGTACTTCAAATAAATAAAATACAAATATACTAAGGCGGAGGGGCTCGAAAAGGCACAGGGCAGCCAGCTACTGATCAAGAGGTGGCCAGCAAAGCACAGAAGGGTGCGAAGAAGGGGCTCTGGAGCATAGCCATGAACAAGTTGATAGGAGGACAGATACTCCTGAAGCTGGAAGGGAAAACAGATGAAGAGGCAGAAGAGTCGACTAATGCAATTGAGGGTCTTTAGAGAAGCAGCGAAGCATTAGACTGGGCGGAGATAACGTATGAGGAGGATAGGAGGGAGAAGCACCGGGAGGTGAGATTAGAGCGCAAGGACTTCGAGAGGAGAAGAGATGCTGGAGAAGGAAGATAGGGAATGAAGGACGGAGGAGGAGGAGAAGGGGCACATAGAAAGGGAGCGGAAGGAGAGGATGAGACCTCAAGGAAATTAAGAGAGCAGAGCAAGAGCAGAGCGATAGAAAGACAAGGGAAGAGGAAGAGTTTGAAAGGCAAAGAGGAGTATCAGAGAGGGAAAAACACAAGTTAGCTGAGAGGGAACAGAAGACGTTACAGTTGTATAGATTGGCAAGGGAACAAGCGCGCAGGGAGGACAAGTAAGCAATAAGGGCTGTAAAGACACAATGAGCTCTAGACAGGGGAAGTGACAGACTAGGATGACAGACAGGCCGAACCGTACAGTAGAAGCTCACGAGGCAGGAGCACTACAGAACGGGACCAAGCAGGCCTAGGGGCCTGGAGGGGTTTGGGGGAGGGAGGAAGCAGGTACGACTTGAGGGACATCGACCTCAGCACAAAGCCTAACAGACTTGACATCGAGGAGACTGAGTTTCGCAGACAAAATTTGTAGTAACATGGACACAAGGCCTGATAAAGAAGACAAGGACAGTGGAGACGAGAGGGGCAGCAATCCCGATCCCAGTCAACTGGGACGGGAACAGACAAGCGTGCGTCATGGGAGTTTAGGACGCACACAGGGAGAAGGAGGGGGCAGCTTGAATTAGCAGGCACGACTGACAGCCAACTGTGTCAGCATGCCGAAAAGGAGAACGTGACGTGTACGCAACTATCGTTGAGTGGAGGGGCTGGAAAGTGGATCTGTGACATGGAGCAAATGACAGAGGGATATAGGCTAGCAGTAGGAGACGTAAAGGGGTATTAGCATAAATGATGTAAAAACATATGATCACATTTATTTTACCTTTTTTCAGTCAAATTTGATTAGATATATATGTATGGGGTAGGTAAGGGTATAGATTAGGTTGAGGGGAAGTGAGGGATTGCGGGGGTCTCCCCATGCATTTTAGACCCAAAAATAAAGTCAAATGAATTTGATAAAATATAATTAGGTCAAATGTTTTAGGTTAAATAGACCCAAACCCGTAAAGGTACTATTAGTGTCGATCTTGGGGGATGCAGCTGATGACGTATGGAAAAGGGCAGGGATCCCAGAGGTGACAACACAAAACACAGCACACGACGGGTCACCGTTTGCAAACTGCGGGGCAGAAGTATGGCAAGCACTGAGGACACAATACCCAGACACATTAGACATTGTGGTAATTACGTCTCGGAAGATGAGGGAAGACGAAGACCCTGTGAAGTACATTCAGGAGATTCAAGAGCCTTGGTGCCTTGAAACTCGAGAGCTGTGGGAATATAGTAGCAATATTTTATCACATTCTAGTACAGGGGTTACCAGAGTCGGTCAAGAGGAGTTTGAGACAACTGGTAGGGATGGAGGGAAAAGGGTGGCCAGGTATACAACTCACGATAGTTCACCATTGCAGGCTACGGCAGGACAAGATTAAGAAAAATGCAGGACAGGAAGATAGATGAAGCGAAACTAGTACAAAGTAAACTATCGAAGTACGCGATGGAAGGGGCGATCTTAACCAGCCCCACCTCAGAAGCACAGCAGACGCAGCAACAACAATCACTACCACAGCAGTTTGCACCGCCCATGGGGGGAGGGTTCATGGGACTGGGTGGTCCCCAGCAAGTGTTTCTGAAGAAGGGGGGGGAGGAGGGGGACAAGAGAGGGTGTGGCTTTGGACCACAGATGCATCACAACCAAAGGGGCTTTCCAGGGGGGTTTGAGGATATGGGCAACATGTGCAGCAGAACCCAACGGATTTCCTGCGGTGGAGGGGGGTTTCCAAGGGCAAAGGAGGGAGCCACCACAGTGTTGGACCTGTGAGCAGTTAGGACACATTTTGAGAGTGTAGGTACAGGCAAATGCAGCAGAATTGGGGAGCACAGGGCCAGAAGACCTATCAAGGGGAACAGGACAGTTAATATGCACAGGACCAACAACAAGGACAGATGCAGGGCACACAACATATGCCACAAGTACAAGTTCCACAAACACAAATGCAGGTACCACAGATGCCAGCACCGGTAATGCAGTATTTACAAGCACCAGTAAGACTGAGATTCTCCTCATCGGCACATCCGCTCCCTCCTTTCCTGTCCCTCTCTGACCAGCCTCTCTTGGCCCTCTTCCTGCTCCCACCTGTGAGGCTAAAAACCTTGGGGTCATCTTCGACTCCACACTCTCCTTCTCTCATCACATCTGACGCCTCTAAGAAGTCACACTACCATCAGCACCTCCTCAGAGGTATTCTTCCTTTCCTCTCCTTCCCCCAGAAGCTCACTCTCCCCAGAGCTCTGGTTCTCGCGAGGCTGGACTTCCGCAACAGCCTCTTTCTAAATCTGCCTGCCTCTACTCTCCGCCCTCTGCAACTCATCCAGAACAGGACTGCTAGACTTGTCCTTGGCCTCAAGCCCAGGGATCGTATCTCTCCAGGACTGAAATCCCTGCACTGCATCCCAGTGGCTGTGAGGATAAAGTTCAAAACCCTCTTCATTGTCCACAAGGCCTTCTGGAGCCTGGGGCATCAATACTTTCAACTCTCTTCCTAAATATCTTCCTTATCGAGCTCTTTGCTCATTTGCCTGCAACTCCCTTAGGGTCAGTCGCTTCTTCAAGCAACAATTTGGTAGTAGATCTCTTTTTTCGGCTGAGGCCTCCCTCTCGAACAGCCTCCCTGCCTCTCTGAAATTTGAGGAGAACCATCTCTGGTCCCGGAAGCACCTCAAGACCTTCCTCTTTGCCTCTGCTTGCTCTCCTCCTCTCCCTTGCTGAACATCTGTTTGAAAAAAACTGCACTGGTCACCTGGTTACCCTCTGTTCTTGGGCCCAGGTCCCCTCCCCGCCAGTTGCACACCTGTACTGCCCCCCCTGGCAACCCTTGCACTCTGGGGCTGGTCTGCATCCCTACAGCCCCCTACCAGCACAAGACACCCAATGCCTGCACTCACCCATGCACTTGCCACCAACGGGCCACACTTATTTATTGTTCCTATTTATTGTTTCTATTTACTTACTGTTTATCCTACGTACTGCACTTCCTTTCCCCCTCACCCTTCTCTCCTGCACTTGCGCGATATCAATGTCACCTGGCCTAGTAAAATTGTTGTCTCCGTCTTCCCTCTGTTCCCCTCCCTTGCCTCGTTGCGCCTTGAAACACTTGTGCATAGTCGTGTTATAAATGCATTATCATATCATACCACAGATTCGAGGGAACACAGATACAGAGCAATGATGGAGCAGCACACGTGGACTGAATGGCGACATTTCCTGTCAGACAACTGGGAGGAGTTACCATGGTGGGGAACAACCCCTTTACAGGGAATGGGATGTCCATATACCCTCAATAGGACAGCCCACAGACGTACTTGATGTGTCCCATCCTGTCAATCACACCCTCAACCATGCGGCGGAACCTCGCATTGGGGTGATAATCGGTGACAAACCTTTCTCTGTTCTTGCTGACAAAGGGGCGACTAGGTCCTATATTAGGGAAGTAGCATTTACATTGTCAGCCGAGCTTATGAACACTCAAGGATTCTCTGGGGCTCAGGAAAGGGTTGCTTTCACAGACATCTTTCCAAAGGAGATCACAATCTAGATCTATCACTGCCTTTACTTTAATCTCGACAGACACCTGTAAACATACTGGGACGAGACATTATGATCTCATTCACAGACAAAGGAATATTGTGCTCCGCACCAGGAATACACATGCTCAATGTAAGACAGAGTGTTAAAGTATATTGTGGGCGCACAGTGCAGAGGGGGGTGCCACTGGACCCAGAAATGTTCCAGTACGGAACGGACATTGCCATTGCATGGCTTCAAGGATATTGCAGGGAAGATGTGGCGAGTTACAAATGAGTACCTATTCATGCCTGAACTACCAATGGACGACTAAGAGGGATCCAGAGTGCCAACAGAAAAAGAGGCAGTGGCTGCGAGAGAGGATTGGATAGCAAGTGATGGATGACAGGGCGATCATGGAATGCAATGATCGCAGTAGTAGAGGGGTACAGGTTGACCACAGTGACAGATCAAGAGCTCTTCAGGGAAGAGAGACTAGAAATAGAGATAGGGTTTGAGAGGAGTGTGACAAATACATTACATGGAAGTACTCAGAGAATGGCAATGGCACTGGAGGCACCACCCCCATTCTGTGAGGAGGATTTGGTCAAGGCACCCAGCACCCTATGGACCACACGTCCCTATGACTTGTGTCACAGAGCATAGGGGAGGAGTGAAGAGCAAGCTGAAGCCAGGAGCAATTTTACCAAGAGTGAAGCAGTACCCCTGAAATAAAAAAGCTGTTGAGGGCATTTATGATACAATAACAGCTCTGATGAGAAAGGCATCCTTGTACCATCAGAGTCCCCATGCAATACCGCGGTGTAGTGTGTGAGGAAAGCGAAAAGGGGGTCATGGCATTTCATACAGGATTTAAGACCTCTTAACCACATCGTAGAAGCAGAATATCCTTTAGCAGCAAACCGAGCAACGATTTTGTGTAGCATTCCAGCGGAAGCTGCCTGCTTCACGGTCATTGACTTGAAGAATGCATTCTTCTCAGTAGCACTACACCCAGACTCGCAATACATGACCTGCTTCATGTATGTATAGAAACCAGAGGTGGAAACATACTCTTCTCCCAAAAGGTGAGTCATCATCTATCTTTAACAGAGTGATAGAGAGAGGTTTAAGAAACATACAGATGGAGAGCACAGTTTTGCAGTACGTGCAATGACATTTTGATTTGCAGCATGACAGAAGATCAGTGTAGGAAGGACTCAGTACATATGCTGACTGTGTTAGCGGACAAGGGATACAAGGTGGACAAGGACAAGTTACAGTACTGTCAGAAGGAGGTGCTATACTTTGGACAGACAATATCCCAAAATGGCTGACAGATCACCCCAGAGAGAGCAGAGACAATACGCTAAACACCTAAGCCCACGACAGTGAGGGAAATCCAATAGTTCTTAGGGTTAAGCAGCTACTGCAGAGCATGGGTCTTTGACTACAGCACATACACAAGGCCACTACTGGGCGCTCTGATGGAAGCACAGAAAGGAAACAAGGGACTGACATGGACCTCTGAGATGACTGAAGCATTCGATGATCTATAGGAAGCAATAAGCACAGCACCAGTGCTAGGGATCCCAAACTACAGAAATAAAAATGAATTTGTCCTATTCTCTCACACTGATGGCGTATTGATTAAGGCAGCACTGACACAAAAGACAAGCATGGGAGTCACAAGCCAATAGCTTACTACAGTGGGAAACTCCACCAAGTAATGAGAGGACACTAATCATGCAAACAAGCCTTGGCAGCTGCCACATTTGCAGTGGAGTAGTCAGCAGCAATAACCATGGGGTGCACCACCAATCTTTATGTGGAGCACGCCATCTTTGCGATACTGCAGAAGCCAAGGAGCACTCGGACTACACAAAGAGCATCAGGGTACGAGGTGATAGTATTGCATGTAGGATGCAGAATTGCCAATCCGGTGACATTTCTAACAGATGTCCTACAGGTAGGAGACTATGCACAAGACTGCACAGCAAACAGAGATGTTCAGTGACACTCGCAAGGTAGAAGAGGATGCACTTGAAGGGGGAGACGTGCTCTACATTGACGGGTCTTCAACAATTGATCAGACAGATGGGGTCAGGCATACAGGACCTGCAGTAGTAAGACTGAAGGAAGACAGGTCAAGTGAAGTAGTAGCCAGTGCACGACTACTATCCCATTACTCAGCAAAAGCAGCAGAACTGGTGGCCCGAATACTAGCACCGGAACACAGCGTAGAGAAGGAAGTGACAATATATTCTGACTCCGACTATGTGACGTCCACAGTAAACTCTGGACTGTCACAATGGCTCAGGAGAGGGTTCAGAAGGGCGGACGGGACTCCAGTAAAACATGCACTTTTGCTGGGCTGATTGATTGAAGTAATTGCTTATCCAAGACAGGTAAGAATAGTTAAGTGCCCAGCACAAGATCCCATTTCAAGGGGAAATGAGGCAGCAGACTTTGAAGCTAAATGCACAGCATATTTTGGGGAGCCATGGGAACTAGGAGGATCTCCAAATGCGCGAGTGTGCACCAGAAATATGGTACTTAGGGAACGGACTGACAGAAGCACAGATCATGAAGTTGCAGGGAGCTGCACCTAAGGAAGAGAAGGAACTGTGGACAAGGAGGGGATGCACATTGTCTCCGACCAATGCCCTGTGGCGGCAGGATAACATGGGGAAGGTGGTGATCCCACTAGCATTATTGAACACTGCACTGACAATTGCATTTTCCAACACACAGGGAAGGAGGTCTTTGCTATATGCATTGGAGGAACATGGTTCTGTCCTAATTTGGCAGAACACGTGGCTGAATTTGGGAGCAATTGTTTGATTTGTCAGCAGGACATACTCAGAGTTGAGAGGAACCATACCGAAGCCAGTAGGCTCGTACCAGATTTTACATGTGGATTATGTAGACATGATACAGGTTTGCCAAGGTTTTGCTTATCCCTGTTGGCTTGTCTTTAATAACCCGCAGTATGAACTTGCTGTTGACCAAGTCCTCTGTGTATCCTGGGGGACGGTGTTGGGCCCTCCAAGTCACCAAACTTCCAGTGTCCCTCTGGCATACCTGGGGGTCCATCCCCAAAAGCTGCTTCCATGATAGGGGTTTGTATGCCCATTCTCCAGGTGGATTGAGGCTGGCCCCTGTTCACATGCTGACGCCCTTCGAGCGGCTAAGTTCCTGGTCAGGGAAGTGTTCCCAAGATGGGGTGTGTGTGAAGTTCTGTGGTCTGACAATGGGCCTCACTTCGCCAATGAAATGTTCCAGCACATCAGAGCACTGTTGGGCATTCACATGTTTGCCTGTGCGTACCACCCACAAGCAAATGAAATGTATGAACGACTGAACGGTATCCTAAAGGAGTGAATAGCTAAGGCACAGCAGAGAACAAAAAAGAATTGGCTGCACTGCTTACATCTCACACACTTTGCATTGTGCAATAAGCCTGGGTTCAACCACCATTTAACGCCCCATGCAGTGATGACGGGATGGCGCATGCATCTCCCCCTGGCTCCTATCACAAGAGCACTGAAGGATTGTGAGAATAGTGCAGCTGTCTTAAGGCAAGAGATGCACGACTAAGTTACTTCTTTGGTGGCTAGCACTTTTTTGATCTTTCACCAGCTACGACACTGGGGAGTCCCAGAAGACAGCAAAGCGAACAACTGCGACAGCCACCACAAGACTCTGAATTAAAAAACTTTTCAAGTGAGGCGGTCATTGTCCTCCTCAGAAATTTCATTAGGTGCTGGAATGCCGGACCTGCACGTCGTGGAGATAGTGGCCGACCAGGTTATCAAACTCGAGGGTAAGCCAGTCCGGATCCACTTGGCTGACGTCAAGCCCTACAAAGCTGTGGCCACCCCTGACAACAAGGTCACCTTGACCGATGGGGCCAACGTTCAGCACCTAGGAGAGCTACAAGCGTGTTCTAAACCTACAAGACCAGGAGGAGGTCATTCAATGGTCACGTGATGGTGAGCTACATATGATACATGTACTTTGTAGCCATTTCTTGGGTGCTAGAACATTGATAACATTTCGGGTGCGCTCTATTAATTATTGCTTCTCACATAACATTTGGATGCAGGGGTTTTCCATTTACTCTATCCATTCTGCTTTCCTTCTTATTATACAATTTTATATGTCTGTCTTAGTACAGAGCTTAGCTGGATTCTGTTTTGGGCTCCCCTATTTTCACTCGATTTCGCTTTCAGAGAAACTTAATGACTTGATATGGCCATTCTTAGCTTCTTGCATTTTTTACTATATTTTTCATTTCAGATCTAATCTATTAGAGATCTGCTTTCGGTGTGGCCGGATTGTGAATTCCTGGACTTCTTAGACAGGCTTCCGGAAACATTACCCCCCCCCCTAGGGGTCGAGATTACGGTAATTAGATTTTCTCCCCCCAAGTCACTTGACACGTTTGAATCTAGCAGTGTGGGACTGGTTCCCTTCGTTAACTCTCAGATCACCTGTTTTTATGTATATAAACTATTGCATTGTTTATATGTTTGTTCTTTTTTCTTTCTTTTGTTTTAGGCATAATTATCATCTTTGTTATGAGATATTACCTTTAGTACAAAGGCTTTTTAACATTTAACATCTGTGCATGTGCATAGAAGACAGATGAATTTTCAAGAATATATGTACGGGAATGCCACGTCCTGATGAAGATGGACATCATCTGCAATTCAGTTAGATGTTTTTTCCATCGAAACTACTCTCTCAACGGTGCCATGCTCACTATATTGTTTATATGTAATTGTGTTCAATTGTGCATGCCACTTTAGTAGTTGACGTATAGCATCCCATGTCAGATTTTTAGTGTATGGTTTTAGGACTGAGGTTTTGCAGTTTCAACACACCATTGGACTGCCCTATCAGGGAATATATTTCTTGTCCTTTTTCTTTCCTGCCAATGTGATAGCTTGATTGAATCAGCTTTTGACTCGACTTTTTCTATAATTAAATCTGTCCTGTTGACCAGGTTCTCCCCCTTCGAGAGATCACCTTCTCCCGATGGATCTCATTTGCCTGCTACCTGCACACGTGCATTAGGGATTACTGTGATTTCCCCTCTGTACAAGAATTTGGCAGTGAATTGTTTGCAGCCTCCTTTTGCTACTAGCACTTTTATCACATTATGCACTTTATTAGTGTCATATAGCTGTATGTTACATTTATGTGTGAACTTTAAACCATTTAATAACCTTTTAATGAATTTGATGAAATAAATAAACCTAGTATTTTACAACCTTCTTGTGATTTGTATGAGGTGATCTACGGTGTTGACTGAGGGACCTTTCTCTTACATTGTTGATGGGACTTTGTCTTTTTGAGTGAACCTATTTCCAAACCCGCTGGCTTGATCTTTGTTTATTATCACGTGATGGCAAGCAGCAGAAGTAGAGACCGGACTCCTTGTGGCCATAGATTAGGGCCCATTGTTATTTGTTTCCGCACATAACCAGCGTGAAAACCGGTGCAATTGTTGATGATTGTCCATGTTGCCTTTTGCCCATCCCCCAGCTACTTTCACAAACCAATTTGTCGATACTATGAGGAGACCCAGCAGATTCCGAGCCCAATCCCTCAGAGTGTTCTATCTTGCTTTTATAGAGTATTTGCCCAAACATACCCACAGCTTGAGCATGGCAATCCTCCCTTCCTCGCCACACCGAGAGACCCATCAGTTAGGAAATTGTGGGAACAAGTGTTTGCATTTGCAATAGGCGATTATTTAGTCCGCTGGGCTTAAGAGCATTTGCAATATTAACAAAATAACGCATTTCTTCGTGCATGTCAGGTAGACAACAATTTCATCAAGCTGCAAGGATCAAGCAGCGCAAGCGAAAATGAATGACAAAAAATGTGATGTTCTGTTGGTCTTTTTCTTAGCTGTGTTATTATATTCATATTTTGGAAAATTACTTTCATTGCTAGTGCTACCGCTGTACCGTCTACTAACATTCCCCCAACCCCAGCAGGTGGAACTACTATGTCAGGTAGACAGCAGAACACTGCTGATAAGGTAAGGAGAGGTAAGCGCAGTGTTGACACAGACATGAATGGGGTAGATATGCATTTCACCGACACTGCTTGAGTGTCTAATAACGTGTTACAAACACATGACCAAAGTAAGTAAGGAAACCACTGGGGAAAGCTGTTATGTCTGCTCCTTGATCCCCTATGCAATGAGTGCCTCTAGAAGGTTCATAGCAATTGAAATACCAGCAGCAATTGCACAATGCCTAATGTATCTCTCGATGGTGACAACTCGAGGAAGATTTCAAGGGAAGGCAACAACGCTGAGAGATGCCTAAAGCAACGTTCCATATGAAGATAATTATATAAAGACATTACACATGATTAACAATTATTGGTAGCTAGATGGAGCTATACAGTACATAACTGAAGGGCCCGACTAGGGAGAGTCAAAGACTATCACCCTGAAGGAACTACCATGTCCATGGACCAGAGTGAAGGAGACAGGAGGAGAGCCTGGTTGTTGGGAAAAACTGCAGATATTTGTGTATGGCCAGGTATACACAAGATGGATGGAGGAATGGAGTGGTGGGAAGCAAAACACTGACAATACCACAGTCGCCAGTGGACAAGGTACAGGAAGAAAACAACAAGTGCCTGAAGGAATGGGAAGCGAGTGCAAAGCTACTGGCATGGATGGAAAATAAAGCTGGTCTGATACCCATGAAGATACCTGCACTGTCTCATCAGACAAATGGTGAATTTGAAGTTGGCGAAAATGTTGGATGCAAGAGCATTGAACAACACGCAGCTACGAAAGCAGGGACTGCAGTACTTATGGACCACTACTGGGGCTTTCGTATCAAATGCATATGAGAAGCTGCCACCCGACTGGGGAGGAGTTTGCTCATTAGTACACATCAACATGCCTTTGTTGGTCATGCAAAAGAAGAATGTGAAGCTCAATGAGCTCCCGAACATGAACAATAAAAAAAGAAAAAGGATCGAGAGAAGCGGTACCACCAGTCAAGGCAGAGAAGGCAGCGAAGCCAGCACAAAATTACTTCTGTGAAGCATTAGAAACAGCACTAGATGAAATTCCGGCAGAACACAGGCAGTTCAGCAGGACACAAATGTTCTTTACATCAATAATACCATCCGTACAGGCGTACCCAAATGCAAAGGGTTTACAAATCACCCGCTGGGAGCTGATGGTGACAATCAACTCCACAGTGAATGGGTTCAAGGCAATAAAGGAAGAGCTCAGAGCAATAAGGTTGCCAGCACTCCAGAATAGATATGTTCTGAACCTCCTCACAGCCAAGGAAGGAGGAGTTTGCACAAAGATATAGAGTTCCTGTTGAACATTCATACCTGCCAACGATGAAGATAACGGAACACTGTCAGATGCAGTGGCGCAGCTGGCGCGGATGCATGCCAAAATGGAAGAAGCAAGGAGGACAGGAAAGGACTAGAGCTGGATAGCACATATATATGGTCATGAATGCCATCATGGCTGTCATATGGACTAAAAGTGATAATGGGAGAACTAGTACTGGCAGCAACATCAATGTGTGGGATTAAAATCTGCATGGCAAGGTGCAAGAAAAGAGCAGAGGAAGCTATTGGGATGCAGGTCCTGATGGATGTGTATATAGGAGGAGCAAAGGACGAGATCATGGCAGAAAGGAACAAAATAAGGGAAAGGATTGTACAATGCAAACTGTTGCCACTTGGAGCAATGAAGCAGGACAGCACATTCCATGCAAGGTACTATGTAGGAAAGTGGGTTTGGTGCAACTCTGAAGGAGTGCGCCGTTACTTGAACTGGTTGTTTAATCACACAAACTACTATGGGCACCTCAAAAGGAATAACAAAGATATGGCAGCCAAGAGAAAAAGGGCTTTCGTATAAGCATGTGGTCGACCGGTCGTGAGAGGGGGGACTGAAGGATGGGGAAGCCAGCCCCAAATTCATGACAAGGAAGAAGGCGAGAAAACACTGCAATCACCCATTCTATTTTGGACAAATTCCCAACAGAGCCATGATAGACTAGTATGTTGAGAGCTATCCCCTCAGCAGCCAAACTGACCAAGGGACATACATTTTTGCCATTAGCCAAACGCAGCAACACAGAAACCGTAAGGCGCAAGAGATCCTGAGCAGAGCTTGCAGATGCTTACACGCGAATAACCTTATAGAACTGCAGGACCTGACAGAGCCAAGTGTGACTAACCTATGGAAATGTAGTACAGCATTACAGCATGGACACTGTAGAAATTGCACTATAAGGTTTAGGAAAATTACAGTAGGCCTCGGAGCAAGAAACGAGCTGAGCCGATTCAGACTGGACAGAGCAAGACGTGCGAGGCAGGACCCGCAGCCAAGGTCAAGAGATAAGGATGACATTCCAATACCCAGACGTCAAAGAGACCAGCTGCAGAAAATACAAATAAATTCTCATAATTCAGAGCTGCACAGCTCAAATTCATGGTCTCTGAACAAGTGACGCGGCCGAAGCAGACAATGAAAAGGGATCAGCGGTGGGAAAGGAGAGCTGGTCCCAGGAAGCTAGACACGGAGAGCAACGAGTATGCAACAATATGTAACGTCTGCTCCGCCGGACAGGAGAGCACTCTCCTATGCAAAAGTGGTACACACAAGTTACAATACAGACACAATCGTTCTCATCAACTTGAAGAGGTACACATTGACCTGAACTTTTGCGGATCCCAGGCCTGGGGACCTCAGCTCTAGCCAATCACAGTTTAGTACGCTAGAGGTGGGTTGCAACGGGCAAGGACCAATGGTAGGTCCACAACACTGCAACAATGTTATAGTTAGTGACTTGGGGATGGAACAGGCCAGCCACCTGACATGCGAGGGCCAGTAAAATAACATCTATATGTCCTATATAGACAATAGAATACTCAATACCCACTCACTTGGCTCGATAGGTTTTCTGGAGATGGGCCCCAGTTTTGACGAAGTGCTGACGCCACCTGGAAGTAAAACCAGCCTGCAAGCCGAGGAACAGCGAGATGTGAAATAATATATTTTGTTCCTGTGCTGATCCCGGTTGGCTTGTCTGTAATAAACCGCAGTATGAACTTGCTGTTGACCAAGTCCTCCGTGTATCCTGAGGGACGGTGTTGGGTCCTCCATGTCAGCAGACTTCCAGTGTCCCTCTGGCATTCCTGGGGGTCCATCCCCAAAAGCTGCTTCCATATATGTCACAATTGGTACACCCGGACTAATCAGGCTTTATCCCCAATCTCTCCACTGTTAGGAATTCACAGTGTCTATTTTTCATTATATTGCAGCTCAATCCACAGGCCAGGGTGGCAGCTGCCTCCCTGAATGCAGACAAAAACATTTGACTCTGTCTCGTGGAGATTTTTATTTGGGGTACTTAAACATTTTAAGTTTGGAAATATTTGTGAGCTGTGCACAGGTTACTATATGTAAATCCAGTTGTCAAGGTACGCACAAATGGGGTGATGTCGTGGACCTTTACAATGGGGTGAAGGACAACAGGGTTGCCGCCTGCTCCCCAGTTTGCCCCAACGATAGAGCCACTCTCGCGGCTGATGAGGGCACGGCATGGGCATAGGGGACTCGGTATATTTGGACATCCCCAGATCATTTCCCTATATGCGGATGATACCCTGCTAAACATACAGGACCCCGAATGGAACATGGGGCCATTAATGGAGGAGGTCACTAAATTCACACACAATTCAGGTTATAGAATCAATAGTGCAAAGGCAGAGCCATTTCCAATCACATGACACACCAAAACAGGATAACCTTATGGGGTTTAGATGGGTTCCAACTTGTTTCAAATACCTAGGTGTTTTGGTGTCCCGGGCCCATAACATGTTATACATGGATAATCACGAGGCATACCTCATCTCCCTCGCTGTAAAGCTAAAGCTATGGGCCAGGTTTCCCCATGTCCCTATCTATACGGGAGGCTATCCCTGTTGAAAATGGTTGTAGTCGCCAAGCCGTTATATTATTTTAGCACAATTCCTATATAGCCGGGGTGACTGTTCTTTACTAAGCTGCAGTCTCTGGCAGTTGAATTTGCATGGGGAAGAGGGGTATCTCAGATGAGCTGGGAGGGCCTGGCAGTACCTTATGAGCGCGGGGGGCTCGCCGCCCCAGATTTCGAGTTATACTATATTGTCACACAGCCGCAACATGCTGGACACTGGTATTCACCAGATACATGTACGGTACATTGTGCACTAGAGCGATGTGGCACGACTGACCTTAAAACTGTTATCTTTGAAGATCGCAATATTGATGTTTGCACTTTCGATCTGGTCTGCATGACAATGCGTGGTGGCGACTGTTCAAATGGTTAGGGATAACAACCCCATATAGTAGCGCGGTCCTTCTATGGAACTGCCCTGGACTCCCCCAACCTACGACAGACGTATAGGCGTCCTGGAATGCGGATAGGGAAATAGTAGTGGGGGATTTATATCCGGGGAGGGAGGTTTGAAACGCTTGACCAAATTTCGGCAAAGCTGAGTAACAGTCCTATTAAAATCTTGCAATACTTCCAGATGGGGGGGAGCTGCATGCCAGATAGCCGTCGTTCCCTCAGGAGCTGGAATCCCTCGGATGCATTGACGCCATAGTGTCAAGCGGAGATCCCAGGAGACTGGTGCCCAGGCTATACAAAATGGTGCAGGCGGGCCAACCACTCTGGAACAAAGCGAAAGCAAAATAGGAACGAGACCTGGCTGTTGAAATTGAGGACAAAGTGACAGATACGGTCTCCTTACAAGAGAGGACTCGCTCAATGCGAGTCTTCAACTCCCTCTCCCCACCCCGCCTTCCCTCCTAGTCCCCCTCATCCCCCCTCCCCACCACAAGTATTAGTTTGGCAACATTGGCAAGGTTCCTATACTGGTTCGCAGATTGTTCACCATGGGTTGCATTGTTGCTAAAAAATGTAACTTGAAGCAGTGGAAATCCAAGACTGCTCCATCATGTCTGGAGTGGCTCAGGGAATTGAAATATGGAAATGAGAGGGATGAGGGATACGTGGTGATGGTCACAGTAACATGCAGGCCAAAAGATATATGGGAGCCACTTCAAGACTACCTTAATCGTACGCAACGGGATGACGAACTGCATTAAAACGTGTTTGTGATGGTCTAATATGTTTGTGTTGGGGAAGCTACCCAGGTTCACCTTACTGAGAGTCAATATGTTAAGCATGTGTAGTGCATGCTGAATACTGTAAACTGCTTGGACCCGACCAAAGGGTTATGTACTGTCGTCCACAACTAATCTGCCAGTTACTAAAATAAAGTTAAAATAAAATAAAAAAACTAATATGGAATACCAGACCACACAAGTGAAACTATCTCGGTTCACGGGCGAGGAGTGGGTGGTGGGGGATGGAGGACACAATCCCTCTGCATCCTGAGCAAGTAGACCCTGGAGGAGAGGGCCAACAATGAGATCAGGTCAGAAAGCCCAAGACAACTCCTCAGTGTGGCTGTGGAGGAACCTGTCCAGTAAGTGCAGGCACAGGGTTCAGTTTCAGGTTCTGGATTTTGTCTGGCTCCTCACCTGTTTGACAAACTGGCAACGAATAGTAAATGACCTTAAGGTGGCGAACTAGGACCCAAATGAAGGAAGGCTCCCAGCAGACAATCATGATGGAAGACACCACAGCAGCCACAGTTCCAGGGAGCATTTGAAGGGGACTCAGCAAGCACTGATGACCCCAGGCAAAATAGTAACCAGGCCCCGGAAAACGGCCCATCGGAGATAAACAGCTGGAGGAGGCAGTGGGAGCATTTTACTCATTGTTTAAATTTGGGAGTAAAATGATTTTCTAGGGAGGGAAAAATATAAGTCCAAATCCCAACTGCAGTATTTTAAAAGCGAGTAAAACTGTTTTAACTGGAAAACAGACATGTTTTTGTAAGAATGATTCCTTTGTACCAAGTTTTTCATACACATTAAAATATATAGATTTGCTTCTTCCAGTAAGGCAGTAATAATAGTAGTTTCTTCATATGATATGATCGGTTATTTATAATGCGCTTAATGCCCAGAGGTTTCTAAGCGCAGACCCGGGGATCAAACCTGTGTTGCTCCGTGTCGTCTTGGTTCCAACATGAGCACGTTGCCGCTGAGCTATCCTCCCTACTATGTGCAGTACAGGCACAAACATATTCATGGAGCTGTGTGGGGGACAGCAGGAGCACAAGGTCCTACGTGTCGGTTTCCTATTTTTTGGTGGGACTATTTTTACTCCCCGTTTTTGATTTTTGGGTGTATTTGACTATTTCTAGGGAGTACACATGATCTGTAGGGCTGGGAGGAGGTGATGATGATTAGTGTGCTATAATGGAGACGATCAAGGTGGAATAGTAGCAACTCACTCATTTTGAATAAACAAAACCAAAACTTCAGGATGAGAGGTCACACAGTTCCAACATAATAACAAATATAAGTCATTTCTTACTGCATTTCTTTTCACAAAATGTATTTTAATGACATCTGGATAATGTTGGTGGGGATAGAGCACCCAGAGATATTTAGAAAAAACAATACATATAGGTATGATGCAGTAGGACAGGCTGGATCTCAATGCAAGAACAACGGAAAACTGCTACTATTGGTTGATCATTTCAATTGTACAGTCACAGGAATAAACATAAGCCCACATAAATGGACATATATACAAAAAGCACATTAACAATGCTTCAAATGTGCACTGTTTAAATGGTGATATCGTCGACACAAAGGTGTTTCGGCCTCAAAGAGCTGTATAGTGCAGCTTTATGAGCAGGCCTTCATCAGGACGTGTGATGGAATGGATGGTAGTCCCGGGGTCTCTATCTATGAACAACGAATGGGAAGGGGTAAGTGGAACAATGACCTCAAGTAAAATGATAATTCACAAAGCTCGCATATGATGCTTCATTAAAAAAGAAACAGGAAATTCCCTAGTAGAGGAGCCTAGATCTTACCAAAGACTTATCCAGTGCAAGGGTAAGTAAGATAATCCATCATGGGTATAGATATCTTTGGGGCATTCAATGCGCCGTTGAGGGAACAAATGTTTACCTGTAACGACATATAAAGATCTGTAAAGATCGTGGTGCCATGAATGAGTGAATGGAAAATGGGTAAAAACTTACCTCAAATGGTAAGATGTGTCTTCTTCGTTCAAAATGGCAGAGACACCCACTGAGGATAGTGGTTCCTATCCCAGATTGTCCAAACGTGACAGTATCTGTGTACGAAAAACGCACATGGGTAAGGACGAAAAGAAACTTTTCTATGAGCAAAATATTGGTCTGCAGGTATAGTGAGGGCAACGTACTGTGCTATGCCCCGTTTTATGGCCCAAAATCAGAGCGCATTAGGTTTGACTTACATTCGTACCTTAATGTGTTCGTCTGGGCTAGGCGAGGCGGCGTAGCGTCTCTGGACACGAACGCCGTGAAAGTGGAACTGTAGCCATGATGACCTCGGGTAATCAAACCCGTCGGTCGTGTTGATTGGCTAGGTGGTGGTGCTCCCCTACTAGGGCGTCATCCGCATAGTAGCCAATCGTCAAATGCCACGGGGGCTCGAGGGGGCGGACCCGCTAGGTGCATACGCTTGGGGCGAGAATACTGTGTGCAGTTTGGCTAGCGTAGTGCGTGCTGATTGCACGTCAGCTGCAGAGTTAAAGGAACAGAGTGCAAGCGCCTAGACTTCACAGATGTAATGCCGTGAAGTAGGCAGCATTTATGTGGTGCCGCCCAATGTTGTATGGGCCTGCACAAACGGTAGGGGAGCTTGAAGTGTGGGTACACAACATGTGGAAACAAATAGAACCAATATCTGACTGTAATACAATGTGTACAAATGCTAATGTCGGAAATGAGTGCGTGTGTTGTCACGGTCTAGTCAACATACAAGGTGGAAGCGCCTAATGTGTATCGCAATGTTGTATATCGCAATGTTGTGTACTCAAAGCCGTTACAGTAAAATCAAGTATGGCTTACAATCTGCAATCAATCGAAACATGTAAATCACTTATGCATCAAATTTCAGAACAAAAATATATACAGACAAAGATTTGCGCACGTTGACTAAAGTACGAAATGAATATTATACAGTGCAACTTGCAAAAACCAAATATACACATTGAAAATAAAGATGTATAAATGAAGGGTTGTTATTCCCCAGCGACAAAACTTCAAATATAGTACCCATGGTACCAGAGAGTGTAGGATCTGTGGAGGTCATCATGGAAGTTAAGCCGTTCATTTTAATTCACTGGCTATTAAAAGTGTTTCCATTCAACAGATATATTTAAACCTGTTCTGACAGTGTCTAGTTTATGGACTAACTGTTGCTCGAGTCTAGTCAGAGCTTTATCCCTGTCCCCTCCTCTTTTTTGTGGAGTAAGTTGCTGTATAATGGTCCAGGAAATATCATCATTTGTGTGTCCAAGTCGACTGAAATGGTCAACCAAGGGTTTGTCCAGTACCTTGTTTTTGATGCAGGATCTATGCTCTGAAATTCGCCGTTTCACTGGTCTAGTGGTTTTTCCTATATATAGCAGGTGACACGGGCATTGTATTCCATAGATCACAAACTTGCTGCTGCAGTTGGTGTGGGTCTGTAAAATTCGATGGTAATCCTTGCAGTCAAAGTTTTTTGTGGGGCTGGTGTAGCGACATGCCACACAAGTACCACACCGGTAGTGTCCCACCACACTCGGGAGGTCCCACAATGTGTTTGGTGTCTTAATTTCTTCGATGCAAGTATGAACCAAAGTATCCCTTAGATTCTTGTTCTTTTTGGATGCAAAAATTGGCTTTTTCTCCAGGGTACCCTTGTTTTTTATCAATGGCCAGTGTTTGATTGTTTGGTAAGATTACTTAGAGGACTATCTGTAGTGACACAGACCGTTCTGTTCATTTCAGTTTTCTCCTTCGGTGTCAGGCATATGGTTCTGTCAGTGGTCAATGCCCTTTTTCTTGCCTGTCTAATCGATTTTTTGGGGTATCCCCTCTCCTTCAGCCGATGTTGTAGGTCGTTGGCATGTTGCTCGTATTTTTCTTTGCTTGAACAGTTTCGTCTAATTCTTAGAAACTGGCCATATGGAAGATTGTATCTAAGACCCTGGGGGTGATAACTCGAGAAATGCAGTAAACTGTTGCGGTCGGTTGGCTTCCTGTAAAGTTCGGTTTAGAGGTTATTGCCTGATCTATAAATGTGCAGATCGAGGAAATCCACAGCCTGGTAACTCCAATCGATGGTAAATCGGATGTGATCATTACATTGATTCAGCCATTGATGGAAAAGGCCCAAATCAGATTCTGTGCCAGTCCATATAAGTAGGACATCGTCAATGTACCGTCGCCATAGGAGTATTTGTGATTTGAAGGGGTTGTGATCATTGTGTATATGGTCTGTTTCATACTGGGCCATATACAAGTTAGCAACGTCAGGGGCGAAGGTAGCCCCCATGCTGACACCTTTGATTTGTTGGTATAATAGATCTTTAAAAAGAAAGAAATTCTCCGACATGGCAAGTCTGACGCATTCAAGGATGAAATCTGTGGCTGTTGTGGTCACATCAATCCTTTTGTTAAGACAGATTTGGAGAGCTTCTAGACCTTCTCTTTGTGGTATCGAAGTATAGAGAGCTTCAACGTCCATTGTGGCCAAAATGCAATGTTGTGGTAATTCCAGGTCTTGTAGCACTATTATGACGTTGGAGTCTTTGATGTAAGAGGGCATCTTGCTCACAAAGGGTTTCAGAAGAAAATCGATGTACAAGGATATAGGTTCTAGTAGAGAGTCACATGCACATTGCGATATACAACATTGCGATACACATTAGGCGCTTCCACCTTGTATGTTGACTAGATTGTGACAACACATGCACTCATTGCCGACATTAGCATTCGTACACATTGTATTACGGTCAGATATTGGTTCTATTTGTTTCCACATGTTGTGTACCCACACTTCAGGCTCCCCTACCGTTTGTGCAGGCCCATACAGCATTGGGCGGCACCACATAAACTCTGCCTACTTCACGGCATTACATCTGTGAAGTCTAGGTGCTTGCACGCTGTTCCTTTAACTCTGCAGCTGACGTGCAATCAGCGCGCACTACGCTAGCCAAACGGCAAACAGTATTCTTGCCCCAAACGTATGCGTCTAGCGGGTCCGCCCCCTCGAGCCCCCGTGGTATTTTACGATTGGCTACTATGCGGATGAAGCCCTACTAGGGGAGCGCCACCATCTAGCCAATCAACACGAACGACTGGTTTGATTACCCGAGGTCGTCATGGCTACAGTTTCACGGCGTTCATGTCCAGTGACGCTGCGCCGCCTCGCCTAGCCCAGACGAACACATTAACGTACGAATGTAAGTCAAACCTAATGTGCTTTGATTTTGGGCCATGAAACCGGCCATAGCACAGTACGTTGCCCTCACTATACCTGCAGACCAATATTTTGCTCATAGAAAAGATTCTTTTCATCCTTACCCATGTGCGTTTTTCGTACACAGATACTGTCACGTTTGGACAATCTGGGATAGGAACCACTATCCTCAGTGGGTGTCTCCGCCATTTTGAACCAAGAAGACATCCATTTGAGGTAAGATTTTACCCATTTTCCATTCACTCATACATGGCACCACGATCTGTACAGAACTCTTACAGATCTTTATATGTCGTTACAGGTAAACATTTGTTCCCTCAACGGCGCATTGAATGCCCCAAAGATATCTATACCCATGAGGGATTATCTTACTTACCCTTGCACTGGATAAGTCTTTGGTAAGATCTAGGCTCCTCTACTAGGGAATTTCCTGTTTCTTTTTTAATGAAGCATCCTATGCGAGCTTTGTGAATTATCATTTTAATTGAGGTCATTGTTCCACTTACCCCTTCCCATTCGTTGTTCATAGATAGAGACCCCGGGACTACCATCCATTCCATCACACGTCCTGATGAAGGCCTGCTCATAAAGCTGCACTATACAGCTCTTCGAGGCCGAAACACCTTTGTGTCAACAATATCACCATTTAAGCAGTGCACATTTGAAGCATTGTTAATGTGTTTTTTGTATATATGTCCATTTATGTGGGTTTATGTTTATTCCTGTGACTGCACAATTGAAATGATCAACCAATAGTAGCAGTTTTCCGTTTTTATTGCATTGAGATCCAGCCTGTCTTACTGGATCGCAGCTATATGTATTGTTTTTTCTAAATATCTCTGGGTGCTCTATCCCCACCAACATTATCCAGATGTCATTAAAATACATTTTGTGAAAAGAAATGCAGTAAGAAATGACTGTTATATTTGTTATAATGTTGGAACTGTGTGACCTCTCACCCTGAAGTTTTGGTTTTGTTTATTCAAGTATACCCACCTGGGTTTTTCAGGGCTCTGCCAGGTGCCCTAATTTTCAACTCACTCATTTTGGCCATTTCTCATGGCACATTCAAATAAAAAATGGCAACAAAACAAAATGGAGGGGTTCAGGACTTCTAAAATGCCCTACTACACAAATGGGAAGCACATGTGTAGTTGGCTACTAATCAGGAAAAACACCTGAATCATGTTGTAGCCAAATACAAACCGGCCTATTACCACAGCGAACTGTGTCCAAGAACTCACCTATTGAAGCTACACATAGCCCCAGATAACAAATGGCCCTAGCCATCCCCCATCCCCCGACTCCAGAAACCTGCAACGTGGGGGGGGGTGGGGTTCAGAGTCACATTTTTGACTTCTTGCCTGGAAACGAAGAAACGCAAGGGCACCATTGTGTTCTTCTATGGGAAACGCATGCATAAATGGCTGCCCAAAAACTAGTAGGGAGGAGGGGGGGGGGGCATTCCCCTGAAAAGGAAAATAGCACACTGCCAGCTACCCAAAACTCCTTACCATCTAGGAAGGAAACTCCACCTAGGGGCCACCTATGAGTGACCCCATCTGTTGGTGCTATAGGGGCACACAGGGTGAGCACTGTAAGGAAGGCATGATATCAAACAGTAAGACAGACACAAGTGATCAAAGTTCAAGGGTGTTTTTGAACTTCAATTGGGTTACAAAAATGCATATCTAATCCTAAATCTAAATATGGGAGCAAGCTACGACCATCAAATAATAACGCAGTTCTAGTCGAGTCGGTCAAAATAAAAGGGCCTATGCTAAAAAACCTATTGCAAATCCATACTTCCAAATACAAATAGTGTGGGAAACAACGTTATGCAAAAAGTAAAGTGTTCAAGAAATGATATGTCAGGATATTCGAGCCGTTTGCTTCCCTTACCCACGTTTTCAGCACAGGAGAAGGCGGCACACTTGAGATTAGCACACTCGTTGGCTTCTCTAGAACGAGGATGTAGTTCAAAACCTCTACATCAGGGCCTTCTGTGCCAAAGTCTCTTTGGCATCCAAAGTCTCTTATTTCAGAGGGCCTGATGCAACACGACAAACATTAAAGTTCTTCTAAGGATTTGACATGTACAACTTCTTAGGTGATTTTCGATTCACCCTGGGTGAACCTCCGTCGGACTCAGACCCACTTTAACAGAAATCTTCAATTGATCTCCCTCTGCCGGGCTCGAACCAACTTTAACTACTTTTCCAAGCTTACTTAACTTTAGAAATCTTAGACGTATGACTGTGCGTGGGATTTTGCTCAACCCGTCGTAGGACCACTTCGATTCACAATTACTCGCTCCCTTCTTGATATGCTCTCTTTCTCACTTTCACTTTGCCAATTCTCAGCTGGATACCTTAGAGACTTTAGACTGAGCACCCACGCGATGCCAGACCACTGTCAAGTGTACTGTATCTTGCTTTAAAAGTTCACTCACTCATCAGCAGTTCAACTTTACTTGTATCCTTTAATCACACGCGTTTTAACAAGGTTTGTTCCAGCGTTCGCAATACAATGTTGCTGCTTGCAACCTTGGTTTCAACACAGACTGGTCTTGTATCGGTCTCCCTAACTCACCGGTGTAAAGACTGGGGGGGGGGGGTCTGTACTTCTGCTCTCTATATGGTAGAGGAGAGGCACAGAGGACCCCAGCCAAGATTCTCTATTACGGTAGCAATTGACGAGCAATCAAGGCCTAGCTTCTCAGGAGGTGATGGAGGCTGGTTCTTAAGCACAGTGTAGTCCCCAAGCCCCCACAAAGGAATGTCCACACACTATTAGTTAGAACACAGTCTTTATATAAATATTCAAGGTTATGTACACTATCATAATAACTCCCTTTGTGCTCAGCAGATCTATAATGGCAAATATATACAGTTCTAAAGTGGTACCACACGTATTATCAGATCTCATTAAAGTGCATCAACTATACTCTGGTTAAATGTCACACATCACTTAATAAAGGCAACCAACAATAGACATAGGAGGAAAGCAGTTGGATAGAATAATTGCCAGAATACGGGCCTTGTTACCTAGACACAGGTCTGAGTGGAGATTCCCCCCCCCCCCCCCAACCTGGGCAACCTGTAAATAAAGATATCTCACAAGCCCAGTCCATATATTGTTCTACGAGTCATTTCCTTCTATAATGTTTCTACCCCCCAATGTACCTGGCAGAGCAGCGTTCTTTGAAGAGGTTTCGATGGATCCTTCTTGAGTGACTCCCTTTAAAGCAGGAGCCACAGATCGTCGAAGAAGGTGAATTTGGCGTTGATGAAAAGTTTGAGGGTGCCGAGACCACAGCGTCGATCCAGGCGGTGCTCGTCTGCGACGTTCGGCGAAGATGGGGTGTGCGGGGCACCTCAGCGTTTGCTAGTTCAGGACCGCAAAGAGATTCAGCAGAACTGTGGCCCGACAAGGGTGTTGAGTCGTCGAAGTCTTTGTGGTCTTTGGGTGGCGGGAAACCCACTGGCGGTTTCTCCTTGGCGCGTCAGCGTCCTCGATTTTTTTCCGGCGGGACGAAGTTGTCGACAATGCGGACAAGGGAGTCCTTCGATTCAAATGTCTTGGGCAAAGGTGGAGTGTTGTCGATGGATCCTTCTTGAGTGACTCCCTTTAAAGCAGGAGCCACGGATCGTCGAGGGACGTTGAAGTTGAACATGTCGTCGATGAAAAGTTCAAGGGTGCCGCCGAGACCATGGCTTCGATCCAGGTGGTGCTCGTCGGTGACGTCCTGCGAGGATGAGGTGTGCGGGGCACCTCAGCGTTTGATAGTTCAGGACCGCAAAGAGTTTCTGAAGAACTGTGGCCCGACAAGGGAATCGAGTCGAAGTGTTTGCGCACTTTGGGTGGCGGGAAACCCACCGGCGGATTATCCTCGGCGCGTTGGCCTCCTTGACTTTCTCCGGCGGGACAAAGCGGTCGACGGTGCGGACAAGGGAGGACTTCGATTCAAATGTCTCTTAGGCAAAGGTGGAGCGTTGCAGCTCCAGTCGTCGGTGGCACGGCATCAAGCGGTCCCCGCTTCTGGGCAACAGGGCTTCGATGGACCTGCAGCAGTTACGGCGATACTCCGAACCCTGGTCTACGGCAATGGATGTCCGGGTGCTTCACTTCAGTCTCCTAGGCGGTCCCCGTCTCCGGTCAGCAGCCTTTTGTGGGTCCGACTTCCATGGAGCTTTGGCGAAGGTTAGCTGTGCTCGATGGTCCATCGGAGCACGGGAAGAGGGCGCCTAACCAGGTCCTCTCTCGAATCAGTCCTCGAACTCGACAGCTTTGGATCAGGTCGAAGCAAATACAGCAGCAATTCTTCCAGCTGGGCGTTAAGGATAAGCAGTTCCAGTTACTCTTCAAGTGTCAACTCAGCCTCTGAACAATTTCCAGTGGTGAGAGGTCCCCAAATATACTATTCTTTCTCTCATCCACGCTGCTGGGTCACACTCAGCAGCCAATCATACAGAAGGGCATTCATGCAGTCAGTCAGCCAATCAGACATACAGTGCATTCAGGCCATACTTCTTCCTCTCAGACACTCACAACAAGGAATGGTTATTGGGACAAGTAGCCAGCCATTCAACACTACACACTGCATTCATACCAGTTTCGGGCAGGGCTGTCTCAGTCATTGTGTCAAACACCAGAAAACCAGACATCCACAACAAGAGGTGCATATTGGTCACACACTACATTCACCCAGGTCCCACCCACAACAGTCACTGGGAAGGCTCCATCCAGTCTGGCCTGGACTTCATAACACCACCATATATGGAACTTACAGCCAGTCAGGGGGAAGGGACAGAGTCAGGGCTTCCCAGGACTTTGGGAAAACAAGGCAACAGGCAATAGAAAGCAAGAGGCCACAGGGGCCATCTTGTTTCCTATCAGGAATCAACTGATTCCAATGGCAGGGCCTGGGTATCCCAAAATGGAGGATACTCAGAGCACCTGTCAAATTCAGCATGGAGCTGCCACCAGCCCATACCCTGCTCTGTGGGCCGCACACAGGTGCCTAAAAACATACACAAGGGGCACAGGGTTGCACCCCACCCATGGGTGCCCTAAGGGTATCCCATGGGTCTGTACACCAAACCAAAAACAGGAAGAGCTGCACTGCCAGGAGTCCCACATGGACTCCTGGGCAGAAAACAATACAGAACACAAATGAAATAGGACTACAGGACAAAGACAGGGAGGCCCTGTCCCTCCAATGCATTTCCAATGCACACAACCGGCTGTGTTGCTTTGACAGACACAGCTTTGTTCTTGGATCCAAGGACAGTACCACAGCGGCTGGTGCTTTTCCCTGACCTGGATTGACGCGGGAGGGTCCCGGGTACTTCTGAGACAATGCAGGATTCTTCAACCTGGTTTCCTGGTCTTAGGCTTTCTATTCAAGGTTTCAGGAAAGTAACAGTTCCTTGTCGAAAAGGTCAAGGGAACTTCCCTCGTTGCGATCACCTTCTGTTATGCAGTCTTTCTTCTCTCGTTAAACTGCCGTCTCAGAACTGCCGTTTTCTCATGTGCTTTGCTTCGCTCAGAGTGCTCTCGTGCTCTGCCTTTTATCCGTGTGGGAAAGCTTAATGGAAGTCTGGTGTGTGCGTGTGTGTTTGTGTGTTTGTGTGATGGTAAGTAATTGGAAGACCTCGCCTGACCACTGTATTGGGAAACGTCAGGTATACGGCTCAGGTGTACGTAGTCTGTTTTCCCTCATCGCAGGCTGTCCGTGTGAAAGTGTCTGTGTTGTAAAGGGGGACTGGGGACGGGGGACCTGGGCGAGGTAGAGTTTGGATGGGGTAAAGGTGTTACAGGGAAGGGGATACCGCGTCTATATCCGGTGTCCCACACCCACTCCCCGAAGACCACTCACCCAGGTGATCCTCCCGCACTGGTCCACCCCCAGGAAATGGATCCAAAAGCAATGGCCGTGTCCTGGCCACCTGGATGAGAGATCCCCGGGGACTAGTGGGTGAGACACCTTCTGGTTTCTCACAGCACAAACTAAAATATACCAAAAATTGTGCACAATTTCTAACCCTCAAGTAGACTTTGGACTGAGAGTCACTGTGGAGTGAAATAATTAAGTCACTAGACAGTTTGCAACAAGGAAACCAAACACAAGATGACCGACACATGTTCTTCAGTTAGCAATAATTTCTGGGATACTTGTTAGGAATTAAAGCAATTGAATTTTGCCCAATAGTCTTCAAATAGCAGGAAAGAATTCCAGCCACAAATAATGTACAAGAAAGCTTGCCTAAATTGCTCATCCGTTCCAGAACTAGAATCTATGGAATTCTTGCAGAACATATGTGGCGTTTCCCACATAGTCCCTATTGAAATGTCCTCAAAGAGTATATACCTTTGGAATGCTATTGAAACTACTTTTGGCGTGACCAAGAGAACCTGCAGATAGTTTGGTAGTGTGACGTTCCCAATCAAGCAGTGTTCCAGAATTAAAATGCAAACTACTATCCAACGAGCAATAGTAGATTTCACTATTTTTGTTGCAGGAGATTTATCTCCATATGTCAAATGGTTGTAAGACCAAACAGCTTTATTTCTTTCTATGTAGAAATTCAAAGCCTTATCTCAAATCTAGATTGCTGAGGGATTCCTTCTGCATCAAATTCTGGATGTGGCAAGAAGACTGAAGGTGGATTGCCCGGTTTACCCCGCTGGATCGCTCGCCACAAACATGGAACCAGCCTGCGAATCGCAAATTCGAATCCCGCAGCAGGGCCGAATAACCCCTTCATCCTTTTACAGGCAATAAATTGGTTATCATTAAATGAATGGGGTAATAACATAAGTTATTGCAGAGCCTCTAAGTGGGATAAATTGTCACAAAGCCCTACAGCAGCGCATAAAGTATTACTTCCTGATTAAGATAGAATGGACACCACTTTGGTAGAAAACATGGGTGTGTGCATGATCTGCGATAACAATCAAGAAGGATGCTCCTCAGCACAAAGCCTCAATCTCACTTACTATGCAAGCACACATTACTGCAACCAGTAAGGGTGCGTTGTGTGTCTGGGCTATCCAAGGGTTCAAATGAATTGTTTTTATTCATTGTATTTTTAAAGGTTTTATTTAGTTTTAGCATTTGAGAACCTTTTGTCTGAATGTTACAATAACATTTTTCACACGGTTGACAGATGGTACAATTAAAAAAGAAAAGAAAAAGATAATATCCTTGCTGATAGTGGTCACTTCATTGTGGACTCGTTTGTTTCTTAATTTTCAGTTTTGAGGCTGTTAATATTCTTGAAGATAGCTTTAGTGAAACTTTTGTTGGAAATCGTAACTCTAATTTGTTGTCCTCTCAGCAGCTCCAACCACCCCTCTTCTGCTGTTCTTCCAACATAGTAGTTCTTAGTAATTTTAGCCATAAGTTGAGATCTGATATTGTCCATTTTAGCGCAGCATAGCACTAAATGTTTTAATGACTCCACATGACTCCACCATCGCTTTGTTTTGACGTAGTCTGAAGTGATCTTTCTGCTTTTGATTTGATCTTGCATTAATTATTTCTCCTGTTGGGAATAATTTCAACCAAAATCTCATCTATTGGTCCCTAACCAGACAGTTAGGAAATTGTTCCATGTACTTCGGTAAGGTGTTTAATTTTCGGATAATAGGAAACTGTTTTCTGTACGATAGATTGTGTGCAATTGTGAAAGCATAACATCACCATCAGGATTCAAGACTACCCTGAGAAGGCACCAGGTTTCCGAGGAAGAAACATCTGAATGACTTGATAACATCATTCCTCCTCTACCTTGAGCTAACACACTGCCCAGAATCTGGACATAAACATGTAAATAATACACAATCTGTAAACGGCAATGTCTGGTATTGTCAGACTGTAGGCTTGTATATCTGTATCAGCAACTTTTTAAATGTCAGATACCCTTCTGTCCATTGCCCGGTGACGCAGTCCATTAATGTACCTTATACTGTGCACTGTTCAGGCAGAGATTGTATCCACTGCTTTGAAGCCCTTCTCCTTTTTGCCAGATCATGGTGTAAAGGATGCTGTTGATTAGGCCAGAGCGGCTACATCAGACTGAGGAAGAGGATATGTTCACATGTTTAAATTTTTCACTAATGTCAAGAGAACTTTAAGTCCCGGTCTCTAATTTGTAGGAGTCACTGTATGGGGTGCTTCGCGGACCTTAATCTGCTTGATATCGTTAGGCTGAAGTGGGACGCAGGTCTTCTCCGGTTTCACTGCAACTTGATCTGTTGGGATCATCAATAATGAGAGGGAGGTGTGCTGCTTAAGGTAGATGGTTCAGCATTGCAGGGAATCCACATTATTCTTCCTTGGCACAGACTGCATTGGTTGTCCATTTGTTTGGCATTAAGGCGAAGGATGTGTTCTATCCTGTTGCTTTTCATAACAATAGGTTGTGCACATGTTCTGTCTTTGGCTTGCCTTTGTTCTAGGTTGCTAGAAGGACACAGCTGCTTGCCCTCCTGCCCCCTGTGCTTGCAGTGAGGTCTGGCTGAGTGTGTATGCGTCCAAGCATTACCATTTTTAAAAATGGGATGCTGCCATCCATCATGCCCCAGTCCTTTCTTGAGGATGATACCCCACAAGTATTGAGGAAAGGAAAGCTAGAGTCTAAACAAAACCTGAAGTGTGCACCAATTGTGTTTCAGGTTGTTCAACATATGGATGCCAAAGAGTATAGATGAAAATATCAACAAACTCGGCCTCAGGCCGTCATAACCGTGTATGAATGCACTTGTTTGGATACTGTAGTGCAGGGATAACATTAAAGGTTTTAAAAGAAGGAGCAACTCCAGGAAACAATGAGCTCCTCAAATGTGACTTGCACATGTGATACAAAATATAACTGAGTTATATAGGTCCCATTACGCTTTAAGTGCCTTCTATAGATATTATGATGCTACAGACAGTCAATGTCAATTAGGTATGATTGTATGGCAACAGGTGGTCTGGGAGTCAACCTTGGCTCCTGTAGTGGTTGGTGTCAAGCAAACCAACCTCTTCTAGACTACGAGCAGAAGCTAATTATCTACCAGAAATGTTGACCTCTTGGAGGGTGCAAGTATATTGGATTATCGGGCTAGAACACCAGTTTGTGAATTCCCTGAGGTAAAATAGGCCCAGGAGTCCATGGAAAGGCATAGACAAACTGGAGTGTGCACTGTGATTAACTGAGGCCTTTCTTTGATTCACACAAATCGTGTATAACAGACAACCTGTGGCAGCAAAGTGGGGGACTGGCGGCGGCCTAACTGCGCACTGTGAACGAGGGGAGCGGCTGGTCAAGCCAACATGCATCAAAACACAGTGTCAGCATGGAGAAAAAAAAAAACACAGCTGGCAAGCTGACAACATGCAGCGAGATGTGCAGTCAGCATGGAGAGACAAAATCATTTAGCTGCAGGAAAAGGCTTCAACCTACCCAACAAAAAAGGAGCAAGACAGCTGAAATAGCTCAGTGATAGAATTGTTACCTCCCATTTAAAGAGACCTGGGTTAATTTCCAAATTAAGGACCTTGAGTAAATTAAATTTAAATGAATACAATAAAAACTACAAAGACATGGTGAAACAAAATAAAAGCTTATTAAACCGAGCAAGAGGAATACAGAGAACCATACCTACCACCAATAGAGAATTCGGCCAGTTCAGCCAATCAGTAATTTGTTAGTGGAGTAGAACAAGTTACTTTCCCCTTGTAACGTTCTTTCGATTGGATGTTCGTCCCAAGTATTCCTCATCTTCTGATAAATATTGTTCCAGCTTCAGCTGCGTCGGAAACTTTGACAGGGGGCGCTGTGTGCCATCTCGTCGAGTCAATGTCCCTCAAGGGCCTGCGTTTGACTGTCCACGTCATTGTCAGTATAAATAGGGCATACAGTGCCCGTTGACTTCAGTTTCGTTCGGGAGGAACGATGAGGAATATGTGAGAGGAACATCCAATCGAAACAAAGTTACCAGGGGTAAGTAACTTCTTCATCTAATGAATTGTGTCCTCCCACGTATTCCTCCTCTTACGATAACTCAAGCAGTAGAGGTTGCCATGCCCCTAGTGGAATGTGCTCTCATGCCTTCCGGCAGGTCTTTGCCCGCTAACCTGTAACATTCCCCACTAGCCAGGATGATCCATCTGGATAGGGTCTGTTTTGTCACAGCTAAACCCAATTTAGGATCTGTATAGCCAATTAATAATTGGTCATTTTGACGGATTTTAGCCATTCTTGATACATAAAAACAGAGCCACTTTTGGGTCTAGCCTATGTAATCTTTCCTACTCCTGTACACGATGAGCAGGTGGGTAGAAAGTTGGCAAAATGATCTCTTGCGACAAGTGGAAGTCGGAGACTACTTTTGGTATAAACAGTGGTTTCACCCCGGGGGGTTGGGGGGATGGGGGGGCTCGGGGGGTGGGGGGTTCAGGGGGGTGGGGCACTGTTCAGCAACCTGGAAAATGGCTGCTCTCTTCTGAGCTCCACATTACCCACGACTACAACGGCACCATAGGCCCAGAAACAGTCTGGACCAGAGAGTGCCAGGAGCGCTGGACCGCAATCTGCCCGACCTGGGGGACGTGAGCCCCACTCTAGAGGCGATAACGTTGCCTGGACCTGGGGCGGCCTCTGTGCCGCTTCCCTTTCAGGACGAGCAGCCTGGAGCGCGAAGGAAAGGAGGCCAACCCCCAGCACACCGAGGGCGGGGCACGACTTGAGTCCATGCTGAGGGGATGAACAGCAGGGACAGTGGTGCCTCCTGTGGCTGTCCCCTCATCCCCTAACTGAAGGAGAACAAAGCCTGCGTCGTCCCCAGAGACACCATTGCACTGCCTGATGTAAGGGAGGAGCTGCGGCGGCTGCCTGCAATAACGCAGCCCACGGCTCTGCGATATACTGGCAGCCTGCTGGCTGCAACGACTGACGTTAGGAAAACCGCTGGGCAGCGCTCCATTGCCTGGAGTGGAGCCTTTAAATCCGGGGGCGACCTCTGTGCCTCTCCCCCCAGAGACCATGGCCACTGGCCGTAATTAACTCTTGCCCTGCGGGGACAGACTTGCAGCGCATGGCGCTGCCTGAGGTGAGGGTGAGGGGGAGGCTACGGCAGCAGCCTGCACCAACGTGGCCCACCACAGAACAATGGCAGCCTGCTGGCTGCAACTGCAGGAGTTGGGGGGAGGGGCTGCTGCCTGGAGCGAGGCCTGCATGTTAACACGCCACCGGACACTGGGAAATAAGGGCCAAGCGGCTGGGTAACAAGCCAGCACAGACCTCACACCCAGCGGTGGGCAGCAAACAGAACAAGGAACATTTCCCACGAACAGCAAGCCAAACACCACAGGGAGTCTGTCCTGGGAACCAGACGGGCTGTATAACCTTCTCACTCATGCTAGTGGGACTCACCTGGGGGATAAGGATCACCTGATGAGCTTTGTAAAAATGAAGATATGTCTGGACCTACCCACCTCTCGGATCCAGCAGAGAAGGGGGGAGCATCGGGAGCAGGACATTGGGGAGGAACACCACCACCTGAGGCGGACAGAATCCTGGGCTCTCCACCCCCCCCTTCTGCACCGATCCGGAGTGGACCCCTACGGGACTCTACTTCAGGGACCGCCACGGCAGGCGCCTCCCGACACCTGACAGACTAAAGACAGTAACCCCCCCAGCCCAGGTGTGCAGCCGGAGCCAAGACAGGGTGGGAAGGACCCGCCCCCATTGCAACTAAAGGCATTGGGGCACACAAAAAAACAGGGCAATATTGAACCCTTTGACAAGGCAGGTTTCTAAAAACAGCTGCGGACGCCAACAAAACCTCAGAGGAATGGATGGAGGCGACGGCCCCGGCCATGCCAGAACTATACCAGATAATGGAAAGTATGCAGATGGGCTTTGCAATCATGAATGGTAAACTGGACGATATGGACACCAAGGTCACAACCCCAAGTGCCAAAATAGAGCGGGAAAGTGCCTGGGTGACGGAAGCAGAGACCCGAATTGGGACAGCGGGAGAGGACTGAAATCCCAAGTAACTTCTAAGTCTTGAAACCTTAAGCGTGCCCTGCAGATGCGAGATCTGGAATCCCGCTCCAGGCGGAACAACATTTGTATAGTGGGCCTGCCGGAAGGGTTCGGCAGAGGCCCGATGGTGGTTGCAGTGGAGTCTCTCCTAAAGGAATTCCTGGGGGACCCACCCTTCTCAACATCATTTGTGGTGAACGTGCGTACAGATTACCCGCGGCTAGACCAAAGCCAAGGGCCCCACCTCGGCCAGTGCTGCTGCGAGTGCTGAACTATCATGACCGAGACCTTATCCTTCGGCTGGCTAGGAAAAGAGCCTCCTACGATATGAATTGGCGGGCATCCATATATGCCCAGACTTCTCCACAGCAGTTCAACAGGAACGTAAAACATTTGCAGGGGTGAAGAAGCTATTGAGGGACAGATCAGTGCAATATGCAATGCTGTTCACAGCAAGGCTGAGGTTCCAACACTTGGGAAAAATACTATTCTGTACACTACCCACAGAGGCGGTGGCCAACATCAAAGCAAATATACCCCTATCACACGGTAAAATGTGAACGCAGAACCAGCCGTGAACAACACCTATGCAGAGAGACCCACATTCTTTAAGGTCTATGGTGAATTATGTCGGCATGATATCCTGTCAGTAGACGATGGGTGATAGTAACGTGAGTGTAAGAGAGATTAAGCAACAGCTCCACTATGCAGTTCTGCATTGTTCAATTGGTAGGTTATGTGGTTCGCCCAGTTTCAATGCTTGCTGATCCCAGTTGTGTTGGGGAGGGAGGGTGTGGGGTAAACACCGTAACCCTGATTTGGGGGTGGGGAGGTGTGGGAATTGTTGGGAGTTAAAAAGAAAAATTAAAGTGTTTTGGCAGACACACTAGGGCAAGGAAGAGATACATGTTAAGACCACTCATTTGGGATAGCGGACACTATGATTGAGTGGGGCACCACAAACCAATCCCATGAGGAGGATTAAATTGATTAGCTGGAATGCCAGGGGCCTGCCGCACAAAAGCCCGCCAATTGTTGTCCTATGCCGAAAGGCACAGGGTCAATGTTTTATTCCTCCAAGAGACTCACTCCAATGCGGCCAATAACCACCAGATTGCACCCACATGGGGTCCAAATAGATTGTTCAGTGTACTCGACTCAGTCCCGCAGGGTCACCATATTGATACAAACGCTAAAATCTGTGCTAAAGGGGACCCGAATAGACCAAGAAGGTAGATATATGATGGTGCACGGGGTACTGGAAGGGGTGGAGTTACAGATGGTTTTTACATATGGACTGAATGTGGAATCACAGGACTTCTACGAGGCCGTTGCGGACACTATTCATGCATACGCACTAATACCGGTGATATGGGCAGGGGATATTAATTTCATTGTAGACCAGGGGCTAGACCAAACAGGGACGTCTGGAGGGTCCTGAACCCACACAATAGTCAATGCACGTTTTATTCGGCTGTCCATGACATGGCCTCCCGTATAGACCTGATACTAATCCCCAGACAGTGGGTGAGGAAGGTGTACATCTGCGCCATCCTGTATCGCACGCTCCCGGATCACTCCCCTGTCGTCATGTCAATCACGTTGGGTGGGGGGGTCTAAGACCACCTTGCGTTGGCGATTTAAGTCGGAGGCCCAGCACGACATAGCGTTTAAAGCAGAAATTGAAGGTGACATACGCACCTTTTTCCAACACAACACACCTGGGGAAACATCATAAGGCACGATATGGCAAGCTTTCAAGGCCCAAACTAGGGGAATGGCGATAGCTAAGGAATTTGGGGTTTTAAAAACAATCAGGCAGAAATTGACCAACTGTGAGATCCAACTCAAAGCACTTGAAAGCACCAACTCATCCAGCCCAGACCTTGCATCATGACCGACATACACTTAGCATTAGAGCAGTTTAAGTCTCATGCACTCAGGGAGGTGAAATACTTTACAAGACAGCGGCAAGGCACTAAGGAGAGGGCAAACGCCCTGGCAGAATGCTAACAGGGCTGGTGCAGGCAGAGAGAAACACTCCATATGTAGAGGAGATTCTGACCGAACAGAGAATAAGTAAAAACTCAAGGCAAGAGATCCTTGAGGTGTTTGAGCAATTCTATGCAAAACTGTATAAGGCGGCCCCGAAGCAGGGGGTGCAAGTCCTTTAGTCAATACTGGAGGGGATACCACTATCCAGACAATCCGAGAGGACCAGGGAAAAAGGAAAATCAACGTCCCATTCAGTGCAGAGGAAATCCCTGAGGTAAATAGGTGAACTCCCAAGGGGCAAGGACCTGGGACCGGACGGCCTTCCGGACGAAGTCTACATGGCTTACGGCCCAATACTAGCTCCCAAATTACTGGAACTGTGGGAAGAGGTACTGAGATGCTCAGTACTGCCCGACACTACAAGAAGCAACCATAATACATCTAAAACCTGGCAAGCGGGCCAATAAGTGCGGGTCGTACAGACCTCTCATTATTCAATCTGGACACGAAAATCTTTGCCAAAATCATTGTGAATAGAATCCTTCCCCCTCATGTCGCACTTAGTACATAGCGATCAGGCAGGATTTGTACTAGGCAGATCCACAGCTCTGAACACCCGCTGCCTGCTCTATATAATGGCGTGTATCAAACCGGACACCGCAGTGGTAGCAGTTGCCTAGACGCTACCTTTGATACGGTCTCCTGGAAATACATGTTCATTATCCTAGAGAAATGCGGCCTAGGTGAAAGTATGATCAAATTAATTAAACTCCTATACACCAACCCAACAGCAGAGTGGCAGTGAACTTGCAGCTATCAGCGGTGCTGCAGCTGGAGAGGGGCACCCGTCAGGCCTGCTCCCCGTCACCCCCTATATTTGCACTAATTATTAAACCAATGGCAGACATTAACCGTGAATGGGACAGGAACAGGGGTATCTGGATACTGGGTCCACCGGACATCATCTCGCTCTACGCCGACGATGTCCGAATGTATATAAGAGAACCCTGCGTAAATGATAATACATGCCATAACACAGTTTGGGCCTCCTCGGGCTTCACAATTAAACTACACAAAATCGGAAATATTTCCCCTCACAGAACAGACATGCAGGCCCACTGGAATATACCCACTAAAGTGGTCACCGGACGGGATACGGTACCTGGGAATCCAAGCAACTAGGGACAAAAAAGCTTTAATAAGCCATAACTACACAGCACATGTAAGTTAGGAGACAGGCAGGGTTGCCCATTGGCGACCAGCCCCACTCTCAGTGGCAGGAAAACTTGCACTGGTTAAAATGATACTTTTTCCCTAACTACTTTATTTATTGCAAACGTACCCATATTGCCGGGTAAAGAGTACTTCACCAGAATTTACAGCGTCCTTGAGCAGTTTCTGTGGCATGCGGAGGCAGTCCGCAAGAAAGGGGTCGACATGGCCCTCCCATACGAGAAGGGGGACATACCACACTGAATCTGGAAACTTACTGGATGGTGGCCCAAGCACAGTACTCAACATACTGGTACAGAACAGAGGGTGTGCAACCATCTGTGCCGCTGGAACGTATGGCTGATGGCAGGTCCGACATTAGAAACCTACTGCTAGATGGGAGATACACAGATGACTGCCCCTTCAACCCAGTGCAAACCACACTGCGTGCATGGCGTGGTATATTAATGCGCACAAGGACCAAACACCAGTATTACAAGCGGGTGCCACTGGTGAGTGTTCCAGGAATGGGGCCCACCTGGGACACCACACTCATGGGGAGATGGGAAGGACTAGGATACCGGGTGGTGGGCGATCTAGTTCCGGAGGGGAAATTTGTCACAACGCAGACATGGAAGCAGTGGGTTGCGAGCACCACGACGGATACCTTGCAGCTCTATAGGATGCGTGCAGCAGTTGCCAAACAATGGGACACTCACCCAGATGAACCAGTGGAAGACGTGTTCCTGGCATACGTATGCAACAGAGGGATGCAGCAGGGTGTTAGCAACATTGTACAAGAGGATTATAGACAGGGCTGAGGTAAAAGTGCCCCCCCCCGCTAGAGTAGAATGGGCAAAGGAAATGTTGTAATTACGTACATGCAATGGCGCAGAATGTGCACAGTTACTAAATCTGTGTCCCTTAACTCCAGGTTCAAGCTCATTCAATATAGTCCTAAACCGATTATACTACACCACAGAAACTCCGGAAAATATACCCTGACCAAACAAAAGGGTGTCCCTCCATTGCAATAATGAGGCTGACATCTACCTATGATGTGGAGCTGTGTCAAACTCCAGAACTTCTGGAAGCAGGTACTCGACACTTGCTGAGATAGTGCAGCAACCTCTGACATACTCCCCTCTGGAGGCGCAATTTGGGCTGCGGGAGACAATCCAGGAAAAGCATACTCTAGCACTGCTGAACATGAAGTGTGTGATAACTAAACGTTGCAACTGCAAAATTGGAAGCAGGCCAGCCCACCCACACAACGGGAATGGCTTTCCATCATGATCTGGGCAGATGAGTGCGAGGAAGGGAGTAGTTTCTTATCTGTAACTCAATTTCTCCAGCGTTGGTATCTTTCATGGATTCACATGCTTTGAATATTCCCAGTCAGGCTGGGAACCTCTGTCCTTTTTAAAATAGCGTTTTCCCTTAGAAAACCTCAACACTTTAGTGTCCGATCGACGTCCTTTTGGGTGCTTAGTTACCACCCAATAACACGTAGGGTATAAATAGACCCACTCCCGTGGCTTCCCTTCAGATTTTAACCTCCAAAGTAGAGGGACCAACTAGGTTTGTATGCAGGGGTAGCCGGCGGGCGCATGTGAATCCATGAAAGATACCAACGCTGGAGAAATGGAGTTACAGGTAAGAAACTACTCCCTTCTCCAGCATTGGATCTTTCATGGATTCACATGATTTGAATAGATTACATAGCAGTAGCCATCATGCCTGGGGGTGTGTAATGCAAACCAATAAAACAGGAAAGCGAACACATAAGACCAGCAAAGAAGACCTTAGCAGTGGTAACATTGAAACCGATACCCCAAGGCTGTGGGGCATACCTTATTAAAACAGGCGTTGCAGAACTGCACGTCCCATCTGCACATCCCCACCATGCTGCTGTTCCAGGCAATAATGCTGAGTAAAGGTATGCAGCACCGACCAGGAGGCCGCCTGGCAAATGTCCACCAGCGGAATCCCCGACCATAATGCCGCCGATGAAGCGGTGCATCTTGTCGAGTGTGTCTTCGGGCGCCTCTCCAAAGGCATCCCCGCCTTAGAGTGACAGAAGGAGATAGCCGATGAGACCCAGCGAGCTGGTCCTTGTTTGGAGATTGCCCTTCATTTGACTGAGGGTCCATAAGCCACAAACAGTTGTTTTGACAGTCTGAATTCCTTAGTACGACTTAGTACGAATGATGGTAGCACGATGGAAGAAAGTTTATGAAAAGTGGTTGACACTTTTAGAATTAAGTGAGTGTTAGTGGCCAACACCACCTTGTCCTTGAAGAAACGTAAGTACGGAGGATCAATCACTAGGGCCTGCAATTCAGATATTCTTCTTGCCTGCTAATGGGCACTAAAAACGCCCCTTTCCACAACAAGAACTGCAGGGGCGTCAACGACATAGGTTCAAATGGGGCTTTCATCAGACCTGACAGCACCAGATTGAGGCTCCAACCAGGAGGGAATTTCTTGGCTGGAGGAAAAGTCTGAAACAATCCTTTTAGAAAATGTCAGACCAGACGATCACTAAACAGAGGGGTAGCATGCCTCTTCCGAGTGAATCGTGAAATGGCCGCCAGGTGTACTTTTATGGAGGAGAACGCCAAACCATCCTTTGCCAAGTGCAACAAGTAGGGTAGGATTTTCTCCGGTGAAATGTTCAAAGGGTCCATCGCAGGCTGGCCCTTACACCACACACACAAAACCTTTTCCACTTGCATGCAAAGGAGACATTCGTGGACGGAGCACTAGCCGCCTCCAAAATGCAGCAACAGTCACTAGAAATGTTCAGTAGCCCAAACTCTGAGAAATCAGGAGCCAAGCCGTCAGGCTGAGAGAGCCTGGATCGTGGTGCCAGACTGCGCCCTTGTCCTGAAACAGAAGGTCTGGCGTCACGTGCAACTGAACCGGTTCCGCTACGGATAGGGTAGGTCTGAGAACCACTGCTGCCTGGCCCAGTACGGGGCCACCAGGATCACACGGCATGGGTATTTCTGAAACCACTGGATGGTCTGCCGAATGAGTGGAAATTGAGGGAATGCATACGCGAACCTGCCTGTCCACGGGAACGAGAATGTATCCCCCAGAGACCCGGGCTGAAGCCACCTGCTGGCAAACTCCTTGCACTTTCTGTTCTCACGAGTGGCAAAAAGATCCAATGAAGGACGACCCCATTTCCGAAAAATGCTCGACACCTGCTTTTCTTCAGCTGCCATTCGTGGAGTTGGTTTATTTATCTGCTGAGCGAGTCCGTCTGCACATTCATCACCCTCGGTAGATGAAACGCCACAATATTGATGTTTTGCACCAGGGCACAATGCCAAAGTTCCTGAGCCTCCCTCTCGAGCACCATTGAATGAGTGCCCCCCTGCTTCCTGATGTAAAACATCATGGTGGTATTGTCTGTCAACGCCCTCACCACAGAGCCACGTATGCGCGGCAGAAACGTTTTAAGAGCCCAGTGAACCGCTCTCAGTTTCAGCACATTGATGTGAAGACTCGAATAGGCCGGAGACCACAGACCTTGAACCTGGAAGCTCCCCACAAATGCGCTCCCCACCCTGTCTGAGAGGCATCTGTCACAATTGTAGCTTGAAACTGCGGCTCCAGCAAAGGCACTACTCTATCAAGATTGTCCGAGAGCTGCCACCATCGAAGAGCGTCCCGTAAGTCGCTGTTGACCACTACCTTGTCGGACCACGATCCGCGACTCTGAGCCCATCGGTCCACCAGAAACTCCTGCACCGGCCTCATGAAGAGACAACAGTTCTTCACCAACGGAATGCATGACGCCATGGCTCCCAACAGCGACATGTACTTTCTGACCGACACTCTCGTTCCGACTTTCCACTCTGCCGTTTTCTGCTTGAGTTTTTGAATTCTTTCTACGGAGGGTTTGGCCAGGCCTGAGTTTGAAATTCTGTGGCCAGAAATACCAAGCTCCTGGAGGGAGATAGACATGACTTTTCGAAGTTGACGGCGAAGCCTAGTCGTTGCAACAGCCGCATGGTAACGTTGAGACTTGCGCTAAACATTTCGTAAATGTCCTGGGGGCGATTTTAGACCGAATGGGTGTACTCGGAACTGGTAATGATCTTGACCCACTACAAATCGCAGGAATTTTCGGTGCCGTTGACGAATGGTTATGTGCAAATATGTATCTTGCAAATCCAATGATGCCAGAAATACCCCCGGCTGTACCGACCAAATGACTTCTTGAAGTGCGAGCATCGTGAACTTCAGGCGTTGCAGATTGCAGAGTCTTGTTCAGCACCCAAAGGTCCAGAATGGGTCGCCACTTACTGTCGGGTTTCTTCACTACGAAGTAACGGGAGTAAACCCCCTGACCTCTTTCGGCCACTGGAACCAATTCTATAACCCCTTTCTGTAGCATAAGTACAACCTCCTGCTGCAAGATGTGAAGATGAGGTTGCACAGAATACAAGGAAGGAATGGGAAGCGATGAGCCCTTGCATTCCAGGGAGTGGCCCAACCGTACAGCGTCCAATACCCAACAGTCTTGATGTCATTTTGTCCTATTCATCGACGTGTAGAACTACTCTGCCCCCCAGCACATTTACTCGAAGACCGTCATTGTTGGGATAAATTTTTTCCTCCTCTCCTTCTGGAGGCCTGAAAATCTCAGCTTTTTCGCGTAGACTGTACTGCCAGTCTATATCCTTGTGAGGAATATAAAGACCGACCATAACGCGGTTTCTGGAGGCAGCAAATCGGGTGTTTCCTGAAGCTCCACGGAAGGGGCGAAACGACTGCCCACTTTGCAAAGCTCCCAATGACCTCGCTGTATCGGAGTCCTCTTTCATGCCCTTGAGGGCTTAGTCGATTTTTTCTCCGAACAATTGTTCCCCTTCACAGGGCATGTCCAGTACCTTGCAACGAACCTCCAGCCTAAAGTCTGTGCACTTCAGCCAGGCCTGCCGACGTAGTACCACACCATTATTAATCTGTTTGAAACCAGATTCCGCTAAATCTACAACAACGTTAATGCTGTGATTTGACGCCTCCTCACCTTCACGCACCAGCAACATGGCAGCCTTTTGGTGTTCCTCTCGTAGATGTTCTAACAGAGGGGCCAGCCGATGCCACATCTCGCAGTCGTAGCGTGTCATAATTGCCAATGAGTTGGCGGCTTTTACTGTCGTCGCCCCCACTGTTAAACCCCTTTTTCCAAAGGCATCTTGTCTTCTAGAATCGCTGTCAGGAGGTGTAGTGCATTTGTGCTGTGTTCTGGCTTTCCGGCTAGCCGTCGCTGACATCACTGATTCAGGGGTAGGTTGTGAAATCAAACACTTTGGCGTAGAGTCCGGGGCCTTACATTTTTTCTCTAATCTCCCTTTGACTGCAGGCTGTGAAAATGGGTGGTGCATGGTGCGTAGGCCTTCTTGCCAAACATGGTCCAGGATTGGAACGGAGAAAACCGCCTTCCTTCTCTTTCCCATGTGGTCAAATAGGAAACATTCTTTTCGTTCTTCCTCTGGGGTCAGACCAACTCAACACAGGCTTTGCCATAATGGCATGAAATGCCCAAATGTCATCCGGGGGCGACGGTTGCGCTGGGCTCCTAGGGGTTTCTACCTCCACATCAGACTCCCATGTCGGGTCTCTAGATGGAGGTAGCTCACCCTCCTCCCGTTGGGAACGAGGAGGCTCTGTGCTCATTGGCCAGGAAGCCAATAATTCAGCCGTAGGTGCTGAACACGGAGGGACACCAGCCGCGTCGACGATAGGTGATACCATGGGCGTACCCACGGGAGGCACCCTTGAATCAAGTTGACTCAACAGGGACTGCAGTGTAGATAAGACCTGGAGGTACAGCATCGACTGGAGGTTCAGCAGATGAGACGCAGATGGAACATTCTGTACTCCCGCCGTCGCTGAAGGGCCAACACACTAAGCCAAGGCTTGTTGGGTTCACCACAGGCTCTCGTTCCTCCTCCATCGACAACACTGAAAGGGCCGACTCCTGCTGTAGTAAGATGTCTGGTAGAAGGGCGTCATACGCCGAAGGCTGCCACGCTCCATCCGCTGGCAGCAAGTTGTCCGTCGACAACGAAAACCTCGGGTCCTCGTCGACCGTAGTCGTTGGAGCCGACAAAACCACCGTGGAGGCAGATACCATAGCCGGCAGTGAAACCGTCGACAGCGCCGACAGCTGTGGCGCAGATTTTTCAGGCGATCCCGCCCTTTTTGACTCCATGGATAGATGCTTCGAAGACACCCTACTCGAAGGGTGACCTACGATGGTCTCCTGAAGAGGAGCATTTCTAAGAGTCCTTTTTTGAAGAAGTTGTTTACTGACCATGCTTAGACGACGAAGGAGTCCCTTTCATCAGGTGTTTGCCCGAAGAGGGGCAGCCGCTCTTGTCTGCAGGCCGAGACTTCTTAGCCGGCGGCTCAGCCGACCGGTGGCGAACTGAAGGAGCAGGTCTCTCAGACGCTAGGCTGCGCACCGACCCCACATCCGATGGAGGATAGGCCCCATCGTTTAGCCACGATATTAACTGTCGATTATGGTCCTTCAGTGTTTTCTGAGAGAAACCCTTGCAGATGTCGCAGGAATCGGCGTAGTGATGAGGGTAGAGGCAGTCCATGTGCCCATCCCCTTCATATGCCTTTTTCATCCCACAAGTAGTGCAGGGCTGAAACAAAGCTTTTCCCGAAGACATTGGGAAAAATTACCACAAAACACCAAAGGTGTAGAATCAAAACGAGCAAGAGGTGATCCCGACACTTTGGAGAAGGTTGAAATCTGAAGGGAAGCCGCAGGGGCGGGTCCATTTATACCCTACGTCCTATTGGGTGGTACCTAAGCACCCAAAAGGACATCTATAGGACACTAAAGCGTTGAGGTTTTCCAAGGGAAAACGCTATTTTAAAAAGGACCGAAGTTCCCACGCTGTCGACGGGGAATATTCAAAACATGTGAATCCATGAAAGAGCCAATGCTGGAGAATTATACATATCAACCATGCCTGGAACATCCAGGCCCAAAGACATATGATGCAAATTTCTTTCCTAACTTGGCAAATTGCAAGAGGATCAACCGGCTACGGACAATGCCGCAACCACATGCTGATAGGGGGCGGATGGGGAAGGACCAATTATGCTTCATACATGATGAAATGTTGGCTACTGTGGCCCTGTGCCTGATGTCTATACTCCAACCCTGAAATAAGTGGCTTAAAAACGCTGAATTGTACTATGTTCTGCCTGTAATAATATACTATGATAATCATATAATGTAATCAGCCAAACACAAATAAAATAAAGTTTTAATAAGAAAAGATGGGGGGGGGAAGAAAAAAATTTAAAATACATTTTCAGCCCGAGAACAACCATGTCTTTATATATAATAGTATGTGGAGGTTTACAGGAAAGTGCCATTAATTCGTACCCTGCGGCTGACGTTACTGCTATTAGCAAAACAATTTGAAAAGTTAACAGTCTTAATGGACATGAATGTATTGGCTCAAAAGGAATGCATGTTAGAAATGTTAACACCAGGTTAAGATCCCATAGAGGGACTTGGAATGGAACTGGTGGAAATACGTTAGTAAAATCCTTTAGTAAATTGAACAATCAGAGGGATTTTTTTAAAATATGAATCCTCCAAAAGAGCACTTGAAAATAGACAGCGCTGCAAGGTAATTTAATTGTTCCAATTTGGAGCCTCAGGTTCGCCAAATGTAACAAAGAAAGCACCATGGGTTTTTCACAAAGAAAAGAACAAGTTACTTTCTTACCTGGTAACGTTCTTTCGATGGGATGTTCCTCCGATGTATTCCTCATCTTTGATGTTATCCACTCCAGCTAGCTGCTGCGGAAACATTTTTCAGTAGAGGGCGCTGCGCGTCGACGTCCTCCGAGTCTGTCCCCCTCGACAGCCTCCGTATCGGCGCCGACGTCATCATGAGTATAGACTTGCACAGCATCCGTTGCTCAGTTCCGTTTTGAAGCTTAAATTTGCTTCGCATTAATTGGTTAGTAACCTTGAAGGAGCGTAAGCTGCAACTACAAGGAAAGTTACTGTGGGGATGGATGGGATGCGCGATAAGGAATACGTCGGAGGAACATCCCATTGAAAGAACGTTACCAGGTAAGAAAGTAACTTGTTCTTCGAAGGGATTGTGTCCTTCGACGTATTCCTTATCTTTGATAGACTCCCATAGCAGTAGTGTAAAGAGGAGGTCGGAGTAAAAATGAAATATTTCCCTTTAAAAATGTACAGAATGTAACAGCAATCCCAAATCTTGTCTCCTGGCTAGAGGAGGAATCCAAGCTGTAAAATTTGGTAAAGGTATGTGCGTACGACCATGTGGCAGCCGCACATATATCTTTAATTGGAACCCCTCTTTGGAGAGCCGAAGAGGCTGCGATACCCCTGGTTGAATGAGCCCTAAGATGTTGAGGGGGATCTTTTCCTGCCAATTTGTAGCATTCTAGAATGGTTAAAACGATCCATCTTGAAATGGTCTGTTTCGTGATTGGCAACCCTAATTTGTGCCCTGCGTAGCCTACAAATAATTGGTCTGCTTGCCTTATCCTAGCAAGTCTGCTAATATAAAAACTCAAGGCACGCTTTGGATCCAGCCTGTGTAATCTCTCTTCCTCCTTCACTGGATGGGGAGGAGGATAGAACGAAGGTAAGGTTATTTTCCGAGTAATGTGGAATTCAGAGACCACCTTTGGGAGAAAATTAGGCTTCACTTGTAAGACAACCTTGTCTTTATGAAAGATTGTATGAGGAGGTTTGCAAGATGGAGCTTGTAATTCGCTCACTCTTCTGGCGGATGATAGAGCCACTAGAAAGACCGTTTTAAGAGTGAGAAACCTTAATGAACTGGAGTCAAGTGGTTCAAAAGGAGTACCCATCAGAAATTTTAAGACTAGATTTAGGTCCCACAATGGAACATGAAAAGGCTTTGGGGGATAAACATTAGTTAATCCTTTCAGGAATTGGATTACCAAGGGTAATGTGAAATATGACGGCTCCTCAGCAGTACGCTTAAAGATTGACAGCGCTGCGAGGTAGCCCATGATCGTACCAATTTAAAGACCTGAATTTGCAAAATAAAGCAAGATAGATAACACCATTGTGTATTGCATGAAAAGGGTTCAATATTCCTTTCTCTACACCAGCTGCAAAATTTGTTCCAACGGCAGCGGTATATAGTCTTTGTTGCTGCCCTTCTGGCTGAAAGCAACACCTCCATGACATCATTCGGGAGATCCCAATCCCTGTATCTCAACCATTCAGAAACCACGAGTGAAGGTTGAGGGTCCTGATATCCGGATGGAGAACCCCACCTCCCTACTGCGAAAGAAGATCCTCTCTTTGCGGAAGTCGAATCGGAGGGTAGATGGACATGTCTAGAAGGTCCGGGTACCACGTTCTCCTGGCTCAATCCGGGGCAATTAGGATCATGGATTTCCGGAATCTTCTCAACTTCCTGATCATTTGAGGAATGACAGGGACTGGAGGAAAAGTGTACAGAAGTGGAAACTCCCAGTCCTCTACGAACGCGTCCCCTAGAGCTCCTCTTGGGGGAAATTCCCTTGAACAAAACTGATCGCACTTCCCATTGATGCTGGTGGCGAACAGATTCACTTGAGGGGTTCCCCAAAGGGTGAAGATCTCTTGAAGGACTTCCTGAGCTAGCTCCCACTCGTGGGAGACTGTGCTCTGCCTGCTTAGAGCGTCTGCCGTCAAGTTCTTCTCTCTGGCTAAGTGAACTGCCGATAGAGAGATTCCTTCTTGAATTGCCCAAAACCAGAGCTGCATTGCCTCTCCGCAGAGTGGCAGTGACCCTACGCCTCCTCTTTTGTTGAGGTAGTGCATGGCCACTGTGTTGTCCGTCATTATCAGGACATTCTTCCCCTGAACTGATGGCAGAAAAGCTTTCAGCGCTAGTCTGATTGCTCTCAGCTCCAACAGGTGGATATGTAGTCTGGACTCCAATGGATACAAACGACCGCTGATGGTCAAGTCGTTGGCATGGGCTCCCCACCCCGTGAGTGAGGCATCCGTGACTGCTGTTATCTCCGGCCATGGTTGCCAAAACTTTTCTCCTTTCAAGATGTTCTCCCGACAGGCCCACCACTGAAGGTCTCAAGCTACTCTGTCCGGGACTTGAAGGAGATCTGACATTCTTCCTGAGAATTGCGACCATTGTGTTCTTAGTGCCCACTGGAGGGATCTCATTCTCAGGCAAGCCTCTGGAACTAGGAAGATGCAGGATGCCATGAGGCCTAGCAACCTCAAAAAGTCGAAGGCTGGTAGACGTCGGGCATTTTGAAACTTGGTGACCATCTGTAGAATATCTTGAGCCCTCACCTCTGGTGGCGAGGCTTTTCCCAGGGAAGTATCCAGGACTGCGCCAATGAACTGGAGTCTCTGTGATGGTATCATCTGCGACTTCTTTAAGTTGAGGGAGAAGCCCAGCTTGTGAAGGAAGTGGCAGACATAATTTAGCTGGATCTGAGCTTGTTCCGAAGATACAGCTCTGATCAACCAATCGTCCAGGTAGGGGTAGACATGGATCCCTTCCCTCCTTAGACTTGCAGCCACTACCGACATTAGCTTGGTAAAGACCCTCGGGGCGGAGGTCAGCCCAAATGGCAGAACTCAAAATTGATGGCGAGAGTTGCCAATTGCGAACCTCAGGTTTTTCCTGTATTTCAGATGGATTGGCACATGAAATAAGCATCCTGAAGGTCTAGAGATACCAACCAGTCCTGAAGCTGGAGAGCCTGAAGGATCTGAGAAAGGGTTACCATCTTGAACTTGTTCAATTCTCGCAAGTCCAAGATGGGTCTCAGTCCTCCGTCCTTCTTTGGTACTAGGAAGTAGGGGGAATACCAACCCTTGCTGCTCTCCACTACGGGTACCGGTTCTATGGCACCCTTCTCTAGCAGGTCTACAATCTACTGCATAAGGAGCAGGTATGGAAACTTCAAAGAGTTGTTCCCCTGTGGATGACTAAGGAATGTGTAGGAAGGGCAGGCAGTAACCTTGGGCAACTGTTTCCAATGCCCACGCATCTGACGTAATAGCCTGCCATTCTGCCAGATGTTGAGTTAACCTGCCCCCTACTGGTATCTTGTGAGGGGAGACCTCAGAGGGGTTTAGAAGCGGCTGACACAGATGCCAAGGGTAAAGTGGCACCTGCTACTGCAGCTTTTGTACCTTTGACCCGTCCGCCACGGGTGAATCGTTTCTGGCCCCTTTCAGCTGGCTGTCCTCTGCCTTTTCCGAATGCGGTGTAAAAGCGAAAGGACCAACCCCTCCAGGAAGCTCCTGAGGGGCAATTTGGAGTCTGCCGGATTGCACCCCCAAGAGATTTCGCTGCTGCCTTGTATGTTTGTAATCTCTCCAGGCTGTCATCAGCCTTCTTTCCAAATAAAGAAGTGCCGTCAAAGGGCATGTTCAGAAGTCTGGCTTGTACATCTGGAGCAAAACCAGACTTCCGCAACCACGCAAATGTGCGGATTGTGGTACTTGCTGCCAGGGCCCTGCTGATGCGGTCAGCAGAATCAATGCCTGTTTGGAGGGACTCGCACATTGCATCCTTTCCATCCCTGATGATGTTTAAGAATGCGTCCCTTCTCTTTCTGGGAGACGGTCAGCCGCAGATGAAGCACACTCCCAAAGTGTGTGGCTGAATCTTGCTAGCGTGCAAGTGGCGCTGATAGACTTAAGCGCTGTGCTACATGCCGAAAAGACTTTTTTTGACATGGCATCAAATCTTTTATCATCCCTGTCCTGTGGAATAGTAGGGTATGCCGACCTACTGTTAGATGAAGTTGCTGCTTGTACAACTAAACTCTCTGGAGTTGGATGCTTGCTCAGATATTCAGGATCTGAGGCCGATACCCTGTATTTAGCAGAAAGTTTTTTATTTACTGCAGGGATAACTTCAGGAGAACCTGACCCTCCTCTCGTGAGAGAAGGTCCTCTCTTTGTGAAAGATGCATTGGAGGGGAGATGGACATGTCAGGAAGGTACAGGTACCCCTTCCCCCTGTCGCAATCTGGAGCAAAGGATCATGGATTTCCTAAACTTTCTCAGCCTCATGATCACGTGAGGAAAGACGGGGACTGGAGGAAAAGTGTATAGGAGCTGAAACTCCCAGTCCACTACGAACGCGTCCCCTAAAGCTCCTCTTGGTGGCAATTCCCCAAGAGCAATACAGTTTGCACTTCCTGTTGACACTGACAGCGAACAGATCCACTTGAGAGGTTCCCCAAAGGGTGATCTCTTGAAGGACTTCCTCAGCTAGTTCCCACTCGTGGGAGACTGTGCTCTGCCTGCTCGAAGCGTCCGCCACTGTGTTCTCCTCTCCCGCTAGGTGAGCTGCCGATGACATGCATTACTCGCCGTAATAGCATTTCTGATGATTGTATCTGCTTAGATTCACATGCTGTGCCTATGGTGCGACATCCAGTGGTAACCGTGGAGTATTGCATCTCGTCGCTCGGGGACCGAAAGGGGACGTCGGCATAGGCGTGTGTAACACTGTCCCTATTGTGATGTGTTGTGCACCCAAAATCCCTCACGCGCTGAGGTCCCTCCGATTGTATTTTCTCTGCCATGAGAGAGCCCAGGGCTATTGTGAGCGAGTACATAAGGAGAGAAAGTAGTAAGATGTCCATGCTCCTTCCGCCAGAGCGGGGAGGCAGGGTGGGCGTATGTGAATCTAAGCAGATACAATCATCAGAAATGCTATTACGGTGAGTAATGCAGGTCTTCTGTTGCTTGTTAATCTGCTTAGAATCACATGCTGTGCATAGACTAGCGAGCAGTACCCGGAGTTGGAGGTGGGTTGTGAGAAGGAACAGTAGTGAAAAGATGTCTTAGTACTGCTTGTCCCACCTGAGAATCAGATCTAGAATGAGTGTCCACGCAATAGTGTTTTGTAAAGGTGTGTGTACAGAACTCCAGGTTGCTGCTTTGCAAATGGACTCAAGGGGAACATTTGCAATGAATGCTATGGAAGCCCCAGTGCCCTGAGTAGAGTGCGCTCTAGGCTTGAAGAGCAGTTCTCTCTTAGCAAGAGTATAACAGTGTGATGCATTTGACAATCCACCTTGAGATAGCTGATTTAGAGACAGGATCCCCTTCTCTACCAGCTGACACTGAAATGAAAAACTGGTTCGTCTACCGCAGAGGTTTCGTTCTTTCCAGGTAAAACATGACTGTCCTGCACACATCTAGTGTGTGTAGGCTTCTTTCGTCCATGCTAGTGGGATTCTGGTAGAAAGTGGGTAGTTCAATTGATTGGTTCACATGGAACTTCGAAATGAATTTAGGTGCAAATGGGGGCACAGTGTGCAGAACCACCTTATCCCTGTGGACTGTAACAAAAGGGTCTAGAACTGAAAGGGCCTGAAGTTCAATAACCCTTCTAATAGAAGTGATAGCCACTAGGAAGACCGTCTTATAAGTAAAGTCTTTTAGACTTGCCTTGTGCATTGGTTCAAAGGGAGAACCCATGAGTCTGCTCAATACCACATTTAGATCCCATCCGGGAGCTGGGTTAGAAACGGGGGGGGGGGGGTGAATTCTCTTAACCACTTCCATTAAGGCCTCAACAGGTATTTTCCACCACAACACCTTCTGTTGTGACGTAGTATAGGCTGAGAGAGCAGCTAGGTGAACCTTTAGGGAATTCAAAACCAGTCCTGAGTCTAACAAGTGTGTCAGGTACAACACAATGTGGGTAGGAGAGCAGTCAATCGGGTTGATGCCTTTGGTATTGCAGCAGATGACAAACCGTTTCCACTTACAGGAAAAGCAATACCGGGTGTTAGGTTTCCTAGCTTTCCTAAGTATGTCCATGCATCTCTGAGGGAGTTGAAGGTGTCCGAACTCTAGGACCTCAGGAGCCATGTAGCTTAGTTCAGAGTTTGCGGGCATTGGCGTAGTGTTTCCCCACTGTCCTGAGACAAATGTTATACGGGCAGGGAAACTTCATAGGAGGGGAGAGGGACAGCTCCATCAGATGAGAGAACCAGGGTTGCCGGGCCCAAATGGGGGCCACCAATATCATGGTGACTGGTTCCTGGTGCATCTTGTGCATGATCTTGTTGAATAGGGGAGTCGGGGGGGGGGGGGGGGGAGGGGGGGGGGTACACATGCGTAAACAAATTTCCCTGACCATGTTATCCAGAGTTCGCTAGAAGGTTGAGTTTGCAAGAACATCTTGTATTTTAGAGCCCACATCCAGATGTTGTGGGACAACTTGGATAGCCCTGGAGAGTGTGACACCCCCTAGGCTGGATTTCTTCTCGTTGATGGAGAATACCATACTGAACAACAGGTCTATTTTCTTATGAGTGTTCTATAGGCATGCTTCGTAGGAGTCCCCCGTTATGAACCAGTCGTCGAGGTAAGGGTAAACCGGGACGATAGTCTGCGCAGGTGTGCTGCCGCTACTGCCAGAACCTTTGTGAACACCCTTGCCGCTGAGGCAATGCCGAAGGGGAATACTTTGAGTTGATAGTGCACGTCCTCTATAATGAACCTTAGATATTTTCTGTGCGCTGGCAACATTGAAATATGAAAGTATGCATTTTTCATGTTCAGTATCGCCATGTAATCCCCCTGTTTCAACAGTGGGTTTACTTCCTGAAGAGTTAGCATACAAAACTTTTGAGGTTTGATAAATTTGTTCGCTGGGCGCAAGGTGAGGTCCTTTTTGGGTACAATGAAGTGCTCTGAATAAATACCCTCTTTTACCAGAAGAGCAGGGACGGCTTCTATGGCGTCCTTTTCCAGAAGTGCTTCCACCTCTTGTATCAGGATTCGCAGATGGTCTGGCGTCACATGTCGTGCTTTGGGCGGTCTGAATTGTGGTTGTCGGGCAAATTCCACAAAGTACCCCTGGGCGACCGTCTTGAGAACCCACTGGTCTGACGTTATCCCCTCCCATGCCGAAAGGAAAGATGTTAAGCGCCCATTGATCGGGGTGACATGGGAGGGGACCTGGATCTGTAGGTCATTTGTGACCAGAGGCTATTGCTTCCCCAGAGTTGGGGCCTCTGCCACTGCCTTTCCCGCACCGCTGTCCCCTGGGTGGATAGTTGGCAGGGGTGCTGGATGCCTGTCTGGAGTTGCAGGTATTTCCCGTATTATACAGGTTGTGTGTGGAACGGGATTGGCCCCGAAAGGACCTACAGCAACAGCTTCCCCTCTGAGGGGATGGCTTTTGGGTGAAGGGACTTAAGAGTCTCATGCTCCTTTTTGGCAGTCTCAAGGGCATAGTCAACTGCTTTACCAAAGAGATTTGTCTCCTCAACAGGCTTATTAATAAGAGCTGCTTGGGTTTCCGGCTTGAAACCAGAGTTCCTGAGCCAGGTATGCCGTTTGAGCAGGGTGCCTTGAGCTAGCGATCTTCCCGCCGTCTCCACAGCATCCAGCATGTTTTTCAGTACGTTCTGGTTGACCTGCCTGCCCTCGGTCACAATGGCAAGTAATTTGGTTCTAGAGGGCTCAGGCACCTCCTGAAGACCTTCCTTCAGTAGATTCCACTGTACATCGGCATAACAAGCAAGCAATGTAGTAGTGTTTGCTATACGCGTGGAAAAGTCAGCTGCCGTGGTGATTTGTTTTCCCAAGGCATACAGCCTTTTCGACTCCTTATTGGGAGGTGCCTCTCCTGTAGCAAGGGGTACCCCCCTCCCGTTTTCAGGTGGTGGTAACCACTAGTGAATCGGGTGTGGCATGGCCCTTAATGTATGTAGGGTCAATAAGCGATGAGCAAAATCATTTTTCCACCCTCCTCTTGATGGAATTTAGAAGAGGTATGGTTTGGCTGGAGCGGGGCTTTTCTTTGAGGATATCCTCCACAAAGTCCTATTCAGGCAAAGCCTCCTGGGTGGCTATTTCAAAATATTCAGCTGCCTTTCTCAATATGGCATTGATCGTCCACTGGGGAAGCCTGGCGGGCCGGAGTGAAGGGAGAGAAATCCAAACATAGGACATCAGAGTCCTGGTCATGGGCAGGGTGCACCCATGGTTCTGGTGACTGTCCTCCCAGTCTCCCATGGGATCCGGCTGGTCATCCACAGTGTAGTTTTGTAGGAAGTTAGTATCCTCCTCCTCATGAATGTGTTGATGTCCATCTGGATCTCGTCTTCGGGGTGGATGGAAGTGTAATTTTCCTGAGAAGGTCCTAAATTTCCTAGAAAATTAGAAGCAGGCACAGAGGGAGGGTCCTCTCGAGGTCTCTTGGGGGCAGGTTGCTCTGAAAGTGAGACAAACTTCTCCAACCTGTCCATACACCCTTTGAATTTGTCTCTGGTCCATCTAGATGAACCAGAAGGGTGGAACATTTTTATTTTCTTCCCTATGGCACTGAAATTTGTCTGCAATAGAGCTAGACAAAGGCACAGGACTCGCTATGTAGTCCTCGCAAGCATCTGGGTGCTTTGGTGAGTCTTTCGCCGTGTCTGCGGATTGCTCCTTGCGCTTCGTCGTCTCTTGAGACCTCTCCTTCGGCCCCACTGCCGAACCAATCCTAGCAATGCTTTCGGAGATATTTGGCAAAGCGGGTGATGTTGCGGTTGACTAGGAGGCCTAGCGGTAGATTTTCCTTCTACCTGAGCCTTCGGAGCGTCAGCTAAGTGCGCTTCAGCGGCCGGATGCGTTATGGAAGTAGCGTCCTATGGTTTGGAAGGCCCAGCCGTAAGACGCTGCTGCGGATGTGGGGAAGGCTGTTGATCTTGAAGATCAGAGGATTCCGTAAACATTTTCGGTGGTCCTGTTGGCGCTGTCACCCGTTCCGATGGTGCCGTCGAAACTGGGGTTGGGGTTGTGTTTAGTGTGGCTTCGATCTTGTACGCCCCTGTCGCCAGGTGTTATCCCCATAGCGTGACTCGCGTCAGGGCTATCGGGGATGGGCGTGGAAGACCTAGGAGTGTCCGTCGTGAGGTCTATGGCATCCAACACGGATGTCAGATCATCACTAGTCCCCCTGTCACTTTCGGCTGGTGCGGCAAGAAGATCCAGCCCGCGAAATGCCGTAGACCACCCACTGCTTAATGCGGCGCTCCTTAAGCGTTTTAGGGTGCAGAAGTTTACAGGCAGCAATTACACTTGGTCAAGGGGTAGACAATCATTGCACTTAGAGTGCTCGCCCTTCCAAGGATGTCTGGCCCTGCAAGAGGAGCAAAACCTAAATGGTGTCCATTCCATAGCAGAAGGCAATAAAGACTATGACCAGACCTAGAGGGCAAAGAGGTGGAAAGAGGAGAGACATAACTGAAAGGATATTGCCACCCCGACCCCACTCTCCCTACTGTGTAGGGCGGCCAAAGGGCCCGGCCACATGGACTGCTACGCCACCGGATCGTATGCGTCGAAAGTCCACCACAAAGTCGATAACAAGGTGATAATGTCTTATGAAAGAGCTCCGCAACAGGGTGACCAGTAATCTGGGCGGAAAAAAAAGAATCTGAGGGACCGCAGCGCGCGAGCGATTTTGGGTACACTACATGTCACGATAGGGGTAGTGTTACAGATACGCCTATGCCGACGTCCCCTTTCGCTCCCCGAAAGACGAGATGCAATACCCCGCGGTTACCACTGGATGTCGGCCCATATGCACAGCATGTGATTCTAACCAGATTAACAAGCATCAGAAAGAGTTTCCTTCTAAATTTGGCCAGAACCACAGCTCTATTGCCTATCTGCACAGTGGTAGTGACCCTACGCCTCCCCTCTCGTTTAGGTAGTGCATGGCCACTGTGTTGTCTGTCATCATCAGGACATTCTTTCCCCGTACAGAGGGCAGAAAGGCCTACAGTGCTAGTCTGATTGACCTCAGCGCCAAAAGGTTGATGTGTAGTTTGGTCTCTGATGGAGACCAACAACTGCTGATTATCAGATCATTGGCGTGGGCTCCCCACCCCTTGAGTGTGGTGCCCATGACTACTGTTATCTCTGGCCATGGCTGCCAAAAGTATTCTCACTTCAAAATCCTGCCCTTGCAAGCACACCACAGAAGATCCTATGCGACTGCTCGGAACCTGAAGGTGATCCTATATCCTGCCTGAGAATTGGTACTATTGAGACCCGAGAGCCTGTTGGAGGGATCTCATTTTCAGGCGAGCCTCTGGATACCATGAAGCCAAGCGACCTCAAATAATTGAAAGTCGGAAGACACTGGGCATTCTAAAATTTGGTGACCATCTGCAGAATGTGTTGAGCCCTCACCTCGGATGGCAAGGCTTTTCCAGAGCAGGCATCCAGGAATGCTGCAATGTACTCGAGTCTTTGAGATGGTATCATGTGGGACTCCCTGTAATTGAGGGCGAACCCCAGTCTGTGGAGAGAGTGGTAGGTTCTGCCGACATGTTCCTGGGCTTGTTCGGTTGAACGTGCCATGATCAGACAATTGTCCATGTAGGAGTGGATGTGAATCCCCCCCGTCACCACCAGAGTTAAATTGGTGAAAACCCTTGGGCCGGTGGCGTTAGCGAGGCAGTCAGAGTTGCTGACTTTTTATGTTTCTTCGAAGGAACCCTCAATGGATTGGGTTCCTGGCTTGTCTAAGCCTGCAACGATTTCTCGTCGGATCGAGATTTCTCTCGATGTAGTTCCGGCTTATGGCTCAGACTCAAAGATTTAAAAGGTTTTGTCTTACCTTTGCCGTCTTGATCCAGATTGGCAGGGGCATGGACTTTCTGCTTGTGCCTCGAGGGGGAAGGGGCTGCATTCACAAAGATTTTGAACATTTCCTTAGGAAATGCATCCCATTTTACTGGGGAGTATGACTTAGTTGGACATGTGATTACCTCGGTAGAGGAATCCCTAGAGGTCAAAAGGTGAGCTGTGACGCTGTTTCTTGGAAGAAGACAAAGAATGTCATGATCCACTTCTCGATCGGTTTCTTTTGGACTTTTTTCATCGAGGAGAATCTCTCGACTCCTTGGATTTTCTTATTTTGGAACTCTTCGAAGGAGACTTCGAAGGTAACCTACCCACCGCCAATTTACCTTTAGACTCCCTCAAAGCCTTTGTGGTCATCGCCTGGCAGGAGTTACACTCTGAGGTACAGTGATCGGTTCCCAGACACCAGAGTCATATGCAGTGGGGGTCGCAGTCTTGACACTTCTTGAAACCTGTCTTAAACGTTGATGGAGCCGATGGTGAGGACACTTTTGTAATCGAAAAATTTGTGACAAAGTTCAGTAAATAACCAAAGCGTGACGTAATTCTTTGAAGCGTTAGCTCGGAAAAACAGAACTGAAGCCAACGGGCGATGCGTGCGCTATTTATAATGATGATGACGTTGACAGTCAAACGGAGGCCCTCAAGGGACAGACTCGACAAGACGGTACACAGCACCCCCTGTCGAAAATAATTTGAAGCAGCTGAAGCTGGAAGGGTATTTATCATAAGATGAGGAATATGTGGGAGGACACAATCCATTTGAAAGGTCTGTACAAAAGGAGAGGCAGTTCAGCGGCAGGATGTCTAAGCTTGGGGCTGGATTCCCGTCTCGCTGGTTCAGTGAAAACAGTGAAGAAGCCTGAAGTAGGGAAAAAAGGCTGCCTTGTCCTTGGGGGGTACCCTGCTGTGCTGAAGAGAGAAACCTGAGAGAGCCCAGAGGAGATGGAGGAAAGGAAGCCTGTGCTAGAAGGGACCAGCGTGAAGGAAGGACTGTGGGCCATCTGACTACTTCTGAAGGGGAAGAGGTGAAAAGTTTTGAGCTCATTTCCAATGAGTCATGCAAGACATGCACCCACTTGCTCAAAGTGAAGATAACGCTAGAGAGGAAGAGTGTGAAGATACCCCAAGAGAGAAGAGGGGAGAGTTAACACACCCTGGAACAGGGATAAAAAAAGAGAAACAAGAGAAATACATAGAGTGGAGTGAAATAGTGTGAAGCCCTAAAGGGAAAAGGGAACACCCCAGAACGGGGTAAACAAATGAAAATGGCACCCCCAGATGGCCAGAAAGACTGGAATATCCGAAGTCAAACTTCCTTGGGAACTACATTTGGAACACTCAGCCATTATACCACCACATAAAGAACTTTCTATTCAGGGGAACCAGAGAAGGAGTAAACCGGGATCCGAAGCAGTCAATCAACTGTTTAGTTGTTAAACCCTTTTCACCCATGAGTGTTAGTTTTTCTAGGAAAGTAGAAGGCCAGCTTAGGATTTGGACTAGGGGCTTTATGTTTTGAGACATCCTGACAGTAATACTTATTGCTTGAACTGATGGTTTTTAGAATAGGCAATACATCTCAGAGATAGTTTTCATTAGTTTATTTTCTTTGAAGCTAGCCAGGGGGTCAGAACAATTGTAAGAAAAGACAAAGATCTGTGAACATAATGTTCCAGAGTCCTGAGTACTACTACTGGCTTGCCACAGCACTTACTGTGCCTGAAGCATTTCTAGTACTGTACAGCATATGTGCTTCCCATCAGCAGAGAGTGGAGGGTGCACATACTGGGTCAGTAGCATTTCTTTGACTAAACACCACATTACTGGGCAGAAAATACTGTGACTGGCTGGGTAGTGTTCTTCAGAGGTAAGCAAGAAGTTGCGAATAGTACCAGAAACACAACGGATGTTGGGAGAAAAACTGCCATGATACAAACACCTAACTAGCATGGCATCCTCCAGTTTATGACCAAACTCCAACTCCTGGTAGTGAGGCACTCAGACATTTGGTATGCCAAGTGACATACACCCATAGCAGTATTTTGCTGGAAGGGTTTGCCACTTTTGATACACCAAATGAGTTAATGGCAAGTAGCGCATTACCTAGTGCTATGAATTGATGTCTGAATAAAATGAGTCTTAATGATGCTCTATCTTCACATTTATCTCAAGACTGAAAACCAATAAAAGTACATGAAAAAAGCAAGCTTACTTTCCAAAGTTCACCGTCATCGAACCTCTCCCCATGACTGAATCCCGTCCAGGTCAGCTGAGGAACAAGACAAAAAAGACAGGGAAAGCAAGAATGCAAAGAAAAGGGAGGGTAGGAGGGGGGGGGTCAAAAAGGAAAACAAATTAATAAAGGGAACATGTATAAACAGTAAGTAATGCAAAAGAAATGAGAATAAAGGGAAAGGCAGTCAGAAACATGTGTAAATGAAAAAAGGATAAGAGAAGGGGCAAAAAAGTGGAGAAGAGAGGAATTAGTACGTTCAAATGCTTTAACTCCTCTTCTCCCACACATATGCACACAGTTGACATTCAATGACAGTACAAGCAGAACTACTCACTATAAGTTGGGAAGAGACCAATGTGATACAAATTAAAAGTAAGCTACTATGACACCCTATGCAGTTAAAAATCAAACCCCTATTCTTCTATGCGCCCAACAGTATGAGGTTGGCAGCACAGGAAAACTGTAATCGTATTTCTGATGCTTGTATCTGCTTAGATTCACATGCTGTGCATAGGCCGACATCTAGTGGAAGCTGCGGAGTATTACAGTTTGTTTTTCAAAACTCGAAAATGGGCGTCGACACAGGGGGTGCCAGTAATACTATCCCTAGTGTGACGTCCACTGTACCCAAGATCCCTCACGCGTCTAGGATCCTCAGATTGTATTTTTTCTGACATGAGGTAGAATGAGGAGTAGCGTGAGTACAGATAATCCAAGCAGATAGAAAAATAAGACTACAAGCAACCATGCGCCTTCTCTCAGAGGGGAGGAAGGGTGGGTCGCATGTGAATCTAAGCAGATACAAGCATCAGAAATACGATTACGGTGAGTAATGTATGTCTTCTGAGGCTTGTGGAATCTGCTTAGATCACATGCTGTGCATAGATTAGCGAGCAGTACCTGAAGAAGGAGGTGGGATGCGAGAAGGGTCATGAGCAAATAAGTGTCTTAGAACCGCTTGTCCCACTTGTGTATCTGCCTTGGAATGGGTGTCAATGCAGTAATACTGAGTAAAAGTGTGAATAGAGCTCCAAGTAGCTGCTTTGCAAATGGTGTCAAGGGGTACACATTTGCAATGAAAGCCAGAGTGGCCCCAATGCCTCTTGTAGAGTGGGCTCTTGGCGTGAAAGGCAGAGTCTTTTCAGAGAGTGAGTAACACAGCTGGATACAGTTAATAATCCACTTCGAGATAGCGCCTTTAGAGACGCGTCCCCCCTCTCTGCCTGTAGCTACGGAGACAAACAGCTGATCTGTTTTCCTTAGCGGTCTGGTTTTATTTACATAGTAGAGGACCGCCCTACGCACATCTAGGGTGTGTAGTTTCATCTCAGCAGAGCTTTGAGGGTCCTGGAAGAAAGCCGGAAGCTCGATGGACTGGTTTACGTGGAATTTAGATATAAACTTAGGTGAGAACCTAGGGTGTGTGCGTAAAACCAGTTTGTCTTTATGGACAGTAAAGAAGGGATCCTGCACTGACAGAGCCTGAATTTCACTGACCCTTCTTATAGAAGTAATAGCTACTAAGAAGGCCATTTTATAAGTCAGGTGTTTGAGACTGCTTTTATGCATGGGCTCGAAAGGGGGGGCCCATGAGCTTAGACAGCACCACATTAAGGTCCCACCCTGGTGGTGGGTTTGAAATAGGAGGGTGAAGTCTCTTTACTCCTTCCATGAAGGCTTTAACTACTGGTACTTTCCACCACGAGACCTTGTTATGTGAAGTGGTGTATGCCGACAGGGCTGCCAGGTGTACTTTCAGTGAGTTAAAAACTAGTCCTGCATCCAGCAGGTGGAGCATGTATGTAACAATAGTGGAAGCAGTGCAATCAACTGGGTTGATTTGTTTACTCTGGCACCAGATAACGAATCTCTTCCACTTGTCAAAGTAGCAGTGCCTTGTGTTTGGTTTCCTAGATTCCTTTAGGATATCCATACACCTCTGTGGGAAATTGAGATGTCCAAACTCAATGACCTCAGGAGCCATGCTGCCAGGTTCATTGAGTTGGGTTGCTGATGCACTGTTTGACCTTGGTGCTGGGACAGAAGGTTGTACCAGGCCGGAAGTTTCATTGGCTCGCACACCGCCATCCTGCGTAAGTGTGGGAACCACGGTTGTCTTGCACACATGGGAGCAACTAGGACGAGCGTCATCGACTCTGTTCATCTTGTTGACCACCTTCCTGATGAGGAGTTGGTGGAAAAGCGTACGCAAACATCCCTGACCAGTTCATCCACAGGGCGTTCCCCTGGGAGTCTGGTGGGGGAACCTGGATACAAATCCTGGGCATTGTCTGTTTCCGCTTGTGGCGAATAAGTCTATCGTGGGGAAACCAAACTGAGAGAAGATATCTTCTACGACCTCTCTGTGTAGAACCCATTCGTGTTCCTCTGGGAGGGAGTCTCTGCTCAGAGCATCCGCTAGGGAATTGAGCTCCCCTGGAACATGTTGTGATGACAGGAAGATGTTCCATCTGAGTGCCCATAGCCAGATTTTCTGGGCAATCTTGGACAGATTTGGCGAACGAGTCCCTCCTTGCTTGTTCAGGTAGAACATGGCTGTCGTGCTGTCCGTCCGGATTTGCACTGACAGGTTTAGTAGGTAGGGCTCGAACGCTTGAAGCGCTCTGCATACTGCCAGAAGCTCTAGCAGGTTGATGTGGTTCTTGGCCACTGAGGGAGACCAGAGACCCTGAGCTGTGTGGTGGAGATGGTGAGCTCCCCACCCAGTCAGGCATGCATCGGTAGTGACTACTGCCTGTACTTCGGGATCGTAAAAGGGTTTCCCCTGTGCAAGATTCTCTCTTGTCCACCAGTGAAGGCTTTGTACCAGTGTTGGCGAAACGACCACTAGATCGTCCCACTGACCACTTGCCTGAGACCACTGTTTCGCCAACCATTCCTGCATGGGACGCATGCGCAGGCGCGCTTGGGGGAACAGGTAAATACATGACGCCATCATGCCCAGCAAACGCATTGCTTTGCGTACCGTTATTTGGTGACCGGACTGATATTGCGGAATTTGTAGTAGTATATTCCGAATTATTTCCTCTGAAGGAAATGTCAACCCCTCTTGAGCATCTAGGATTGCTCCTAGGAACTTTTTGGAGGTGCTTGGCACCAGGCTTGACTTTTTCTCGTTGATTGAGAAGCCTAATTCGTGGAGGAGGTCGATAGTCCTTTAAATGTTTGTCCTGCAAATTACTGGGGTTTCCCCCGTTATGAGCCAGTCGTACAGATAAGGGTACATTGGGATTGCCTCCCTGCATAGGTGCGCAGCCGCCACCGCCTGTACCTTGGTGAATACCCTTGGTGCCGAAGCTATCCCGAAGGGCAGTACCTTGAACTGGTAGTGCCGACTGTCCACCTTGAAGCGCAAGTACCTGTGCGCTGGGAACATGGAAATATGAAAATAGGCATCTTTCATATCCAAGGTTGCCATGTAATCCCCCTTTTTTAGGAGGGGGATTACCTCTTGTAGCGTAGTCATTCGAAACGTTTGGGGCTTGACATACTTGTTGGCAGGCCGTAAGTCCAATACTGGGCGCATTGTCAAATATTTTTTTTATTTTTTTTTTGGCACAAGGAGGTAAGTTGAATAAATACCCTTGTTTACCTGGTGTCCCGGGACGAGTTCTATCGCGTCCTTTGCTAGCAGATTGGTGATCTCCTCGAGGAGAATCTTCTGATGTTCTAAGGAGTGTACTCTTTGTCGTGGAGAATGGTTCCGGGGACGCTGCAGTAGTTCTATACAGTACCCTGCGGATACTGTTGACAGCACCCATCTGTCTGATGTGATCCCTTCCCAAGCCTGCGTGAAGTTGGAAATGCGTCCCCCTACTGGGGTTGCGTGAGAAGGGACCCTGAACTGAACGTCACTGCTTTGGTGGAGGCGTGCCGCCTCCTCTACTGGGGCTGCCTCTGCCTTTACCACGTCCTCTCCTATTACCCCTGCCGTAACCCTGGGTAGACTGTTGGCTGTTGTTGCTCCACTGTGTACCCTGCCCCTGGGAATAGTTTGATCCTCTCTGGGAATTTTGCCCGTGTGGGTGATGAAAATTTCCATTCCCTCTCTGGTTAGGGGGTTTATTGGTTAGTTGGCCAAGGGACTTGAGTGTCTCATATTCGTCCTTGGCATTCTTCAGCGCGTCCTCGACCGCCTTACCAAACAACAGATCGGCTTCCACCGGTTTGTCCAACAATGATGCCTGGTTTTCTGCCTGAAAACCAGACTGCCGTAACCATGCATGTCTCTTGATAACAGTACCTTCTGCTATCAATCTGCCTGCGTTGTCTGCGGCGTCAAAAGTTGCTTTTATAATGCAACCAGACACGGCTCTACCCTCTGCTGAAATTCGTGCTAACTGGCCCTTTCAGGGTTCTGGTGCAGAGGCTATGAGTGCCGCGACTTCTTCCCACTGATGGCAGTTGTAGTTGGCCAACATGGTGGTGGAGTTTGCAATCCTTGCCTGATAGGCGGACGTTGAGGCTACTTTCCTGCCGAAACCATATAGTTTTTTGCTCTCCTTGTCTGGAGGAGCTTTGGAGGATGAAAAGGGTGTTCCAGCCCTCTTACGAGTGTTAGTGACAACCAGGGAGTCTGGCTTCAGATGTCCTCTTATATAGAGAGGGTCAGACTGGGCTGCCCTGAAAAGTTTTTCCAACTCTGGGATTGACTGCTCTGGTGAGGTTCGGGTTCACTAGGGATGGGTCTATTCTTCGCTGAATAGACTTAAGGATAGGGATGGTCTGGGCAACAGGCCTCCTTTCACCCACTAACTCCTCGGCGAAGTCCCTCTCCTCCTGGACACCGTGGGTGTCAATATGGAAATGTTCTGCTGCTCGTGCCAGAACCTCGTTCAGGAGGGGTTGGTTATCGACAGGTGAGTCGGTAACCGGGGCTTCCTTCTCTACCGGGGAATCTACTCTGTAGGTTTCAGGGTCTTCCTCTTCCTCTTCTTGGTCCTCCTCATCCCCATATTAGCCCGTCCCGGTTTGCTCTTTTACCATGCCAAATTCTTGGTCCTCACCAAAGGAAGTCTCTCCTTGATACTGTGAGTATGGCCGTGAGTATGGTTGTACCTCGAAGGGGTCCGAAGACGTCATAGGTGTCTCAAACCCGGGCTTCTTACTAGGGGGGATAGGATCATTAGAACCTGAGGGTGTAGACTCTTGTGAATTATATGAAAGGAAATGGTCTGGATTTTTATCATAAAAGTCTGCCAAAGAAGACATCCTTTACATGACCCTATCTATGTCATCACTCGACCATTCTTTGGAACTGGGAATGACTCTCTCAGAAAGTCTAGGAGACTTATCCTGAGTAGACTTGCTGGTTTTAGAAATAGCAGCAGACTTGGGCTTGTCTGTTGAAGAGGAGTGGAGTGTTTTACAGGTGTGGAAGAGTGCAGTGGCTGCTTCTTTTGCTGTTTTCCCCCCTCCCCGTGAGTAGAAGAGTTTTCCCTGTCCCTTTGTGGTTCCGGAGGTCTTCGACGCCTGGCGTCGAGGATCGGGAGTAGAGTCCCTGTCCATCGAACGTGGGGCCGCGCTGATCTTGTCTGCGGGCTCCGACTCCTGGAGAGCGGCCTGGGGGTGGAAGTCGTCTTCGTCCTCCGACGATCGAACTTCCGTTAGCTTAGGGAGCGAGGCACTCTTGGCAAGAGTGGATGATTTCCTGGAGTCATGCGGCGATCTCGATCGAGAACACCCAGAGGACACCGATTCGGACCGTTCTCGATGTGCCTCTTTCCGAGAACTCGACGTCGTCGAGTCTCGGTTGGACTTCGTGTGTTTTGTGTGAGTGGTGTGTGAAGCGCTTGTGTCGCCGGGGGTCTTCCCCATAGCTGCCCTGTCGGACGACCTTCCGAGGTCGGGGACTTGCGCTCGGCTGTCTTTAGACGCCGTAATGCCCTCGCCGTCCAAAAGCACGGCGTCGCTGCCATCGCTGAAGGCGCCTTCCGCTGCCATGGCCTCCTGCCTGGCGTGGTGGGCCAAACGCGTCGAACGGTCCTTAAGTGTCTTAGGTTTAAACCTACTACACGCTCTGCAGTTCGCCTCGGGGTGGTCCCTCGGCAAGCAGAGATTGCACGTGGCGTGCCTGTCGACCCAAGGGTATTTGCGATTGCACTTGGGGCAGAATTGAAAAGGGGTACCCTCCATACACACCTTGAGGCAGCGGGCTGTTAAGTGTAGGAAATGTATAAGATGTACCTATACCAAGAGTGTAGAGTATGTCCAACCCCCCACTCTCCCTACTTGCAGGGCCGAGGCCAGAGGCCTTCCAAGGCCCAGGCCGAGGCCAGAGGCCTTCCAAGGCCCAAATCCGTCTGCAGCAGCCGACGGTCGAATTCTTCTCCAAGCCGGCGTCGAGTGTCGAAGTTGGACGTTGGGATAGGGAAAGGATGTCAATTTATCGATATTTTAGCAAAAGTATGGCTAAGGCCAGGGGAGACTGCAAAATGCTTCCGACCAGTATGGCGGAAAAAAACAATCTGAGGATCCTAGACACGTGAGGGATCTTGGGTACAGTGGACGTCACACTAGGGATAGTATTACTGGCACGCCCTGTGTCGACGCCCATTTTCGAGTTTCGAAAAACAAACTAATACTCCGCAGCTTCCACTAGATGTCGGCCTATGCACAGCATGTGATTTAAGCAGATTCCACAAGCCTCAGAAATGTGTATGTGTATATATATATATATATATATATATATATATATATATATATATATATATATATATATATAAGAGAGAGTTTTCATTTTTTTTTAAAACCATCATATGACTTGACATCTAGGCCTGTCCACGGTACAACATCGGCCACGTGACCAAGGCGCATGGTCTGTCCAAACCAGACACTGAGGTTAAATGATACTAAAGTCAACATACCGTTTATTTTACAAAAATAAAATGCTTTTCCTAGTTCTGTTATTTCTTTTCAATATTTTCAATAAAAACTTCCAGCTCATCTAGTTTTCAATGTTATTTGTAAGCATTTACTTGGATTACCCTCTATTTTGTGATCTACATACATATTTGGATGAGACAAGGGGAAGTTTTAGGGGCAATTATAAGAAAAAATACACTTATGAAAAGGTTGCATATTTTCCTTTTTTACCAGCAACTAAAATGTCTAGGCAGCCTCCCAAACTAGGTTTTTGTATCATCAGAATGAATATATGTACTAGCACTACTGTTGGAACCACCAGTTATTACTATCAAGTTTATGAAGTGATAATTCTACTGGCAGTATAATTAGTACTACTATAGGCATAACTAGAACTAAAACTAGGACAGGGGTTCTGCAACTTGCCGCTCTCTAAATGCACAACATTGAATGGTAGACCATTACAGTTAGACCATCTTTGTTGATTAATGATTTGAAATAGCACATGGAGATCGCTATTAACCTCCTATCAACCCAGCAGAATGTTCAGAGTGCAGTCAATAACTACTGCTATTGTCTGCATTCGGACTTCAAAAGCTGACAGGGAAACCACAACACAATATCCACACAGGGCTTCTTTCAACAAGACAGATCCTTAATTAGAAGTATCTTCTATTTCACAGAAACATCCTAGTTAACAAACTAGAGGGAAAGCTAAAACATGACAATATGCTTTGAATGCTTGTAGGAAAGAAAACCTGTTTACTTTTACATGTTGCTGAATGCATGCTCATATTAAACTTACTGCTAAGCTTGCAATTAAAATACTTAACTTATGAAGAAAACGGTTATTTAAACCAACAAAATAAAACCACATGCCCTAATTGAGGCTATTTACTTTACTCCCTGTTAAAGTACTGTTTTTTACTTCACCACCAAAACTCCAACGCTGTATTACTATTAACATTACATGTCAATAGCCGTATAAACCTCGGTGGGGTCATTATCGCATGGGATAATGACCTTTTGTCAAACTATGGTCCTTTGCTTCGCCCTACGCTGTAACTTGAAGGCAGCTCAATATCCTGCAATAATGACCACTCCCTCGGTCTATAGTTAGGTCTATGCGGTTTCTTTATGAAACACTACGCAGCAAGAGGATAACAGTGTGCAGTTTATGGCAAGGTTGGGTATTGAAAGATTTAACTTTTTTCAGACTATTAACAACTTTTAACTAAAGAGTCTTAATCCAAGGAGTGTGGCAAGGCCAAGCAATGGCGCATATGAACACCAGTTATGTGGTTCAAACAAATGGAATGATTTGGTGAGGGAGGAACTAGAGAAAGATCTCAAATAATAAGGATGTTCCTAAAGCAAACAGTGGTCTGCCACTGCTTGCTTAAGAAACATCCTTATTTGTGGAAAGGACAACAAAAAGTGGGGGATTTTGTCAAGTATACACCACCTCCAAGAACGAGTGGCCAAACCATAAAGTAATGAACTTATTCCTAAGAGTACTTGTCCCTTCAAAAACTATGCAAAAATCGAGAAACCTATGTCCAAAGAAGTGGCCAACAGAAGGTTCTGAATCCTAATTTTAACAAGTCTTCAGCTTCATGGCTACCCAGTGTTGAAACAAAATGTTCCACGAGATGGCCAAAACAAGGTTTCACAAATCCTTCTCTCAAAATGTCCAACTCTCGTCTAACAAAAGAAAACAGTTCAGGTCACTTGGGATGGCTCTTCCAGGATTACGCAGGTTTGAACCCTTCATTGGTCTTCCAGCTTTCACAATACTTCTCGATAAAGCTCCTAGATGCCAGGTTCCAGAGGTTTCACTTCTCAAGCTCCACTTCAGTCTGGTAGCTTTCCTTCCTGTGCCTCTGCCCCATTTCTGGTTTATCGGAATTCTCATGAGATGTCTCCCAAAGCCCAGGTTTCTCAGCATTCACTTTAACAATAGGCACTACCAATTCCCAAAATCAAAGTGCTATTGAGGTAGAAAATATGTCCGTCTTCACAGGGGATGTGTTCCCTTCAAGTTTTGTAAATGGAGACTGATGTGTGGTGGCATCTACCACGACAAAGGTGTAGCTGCCAGATTTAAGTAGTTACCTGCTCCCTTGTAAGATACCAATTGACAAATGACTTAGATGTTGCCACACCACAACAATTGCACTGAGCTGTTCAAACCAAAAGATCTTCAAAGCCACACAGTTTGTTCTGCAGAATTATACATTTACAACATGGTGTGCTGAAAACTTTATTAAAGTAAAACTGTCTGCAGTCATTTAAAAATAGGGGCCAGTTAACACTAGAACAATGCACTGAGCGCTAAAGAAATCTGCAGCCAGTTGCAAACCAGGAAAGCATTTATAAACTAAAATGCTGGTATGTTTTCACGGTAGGTAGCATCAGACTGTACCTTTTGATTTTATTTACAGTGCTTAAATTACAAAATGGCTCATTTACATTTATTATGGACGGCTTACACTATTTTTATTTATATAGCGCACAAGCAGCCCACGGGCATGGAGGCGCTGTTACTTGCAAAAAAAATAGTTACACAGGTACAGGCATAGTGGCGGTCGTTGATACATTATGGATACTACAGAACATCATGCTGGTGTTAAGACATTGCAGTTGGTCATTGTGTTATAACTTATGCATTGGGTCATGTGGTGTATATTCATGATAATGTGCGGGGCCTTATGTGAAGAGGATAGTTTTCATAGCTTTGCGGAAGGTGGTGAGGGAAGCTTCACCTCGGATCGTGGGGGGTAGAGCGTTCCAGTGCTTTATACTCACAGACTGCCTCAAAGCACTGTAATAATCAAACTTACTATTATGCACTCATGATACTCAATGTATAGACTTCAGAAATATGAAGGGTGTACCCGGCCCTGATCTGGGTATCGAAACCTGTTTCATGGCATTGACCCTCGAGGTGGGCATGTTGTGCTTGAGTTCTCCATCCGGCAGGTTGCACAAGGTTTCCCTACCGCCCCATATCAAGCAGAGGGGCCTACAGTAGCCATCTTTGAGGTCATCTGTCAGCCCCCCTTTAAGGTCCGTCACCTGGAAGCCAGCGACTGGGCACATATCGAGGGTCGGTGAAATGGGCGCTCAATCGACATGCAGGACATGAGGTGGGCTCGACCCAATGGTAGGTACTGCCCCGCCGCCCTTCGCGGCACACGCTTGAGAAAAAAACAATTAGGAGAAACCAGACGGTCACTACGGCGGCCATTTTGGAACCCAGTGAGGGTTTACAAGTGCCCATGCAAAGGTGGTCTCCGCACGCTCACTCGATCAGTCTCTACTTCTGGAAGGAGCTCTTAGCTTCTACGCCGTCATGTCGATAAGTACCTGTTAAACTGCAGGTCCCGCATCTGGAATGGGACCAGTCTCCTGCGAAAGGAACTTTACCTTCCGTGTCCCTTCCCCGATCTCTTTCCCCTTTATCCATATACTAGAAGTGACTAGGCCTTTCATGCAGTTGCTTGGGCAATGCTGCATAACTCCAGTGAAATCTCTCGAACACATTTCTTCCGTTAGCCCTGCATAGAAAGGACAATGTGGGGGAGAGGTTTATGTGTCCCATGAGATTGGCCTTTGTCAATCTGCAATGAAAGGATGTGTGTTGCCATGAAAACACATTCAAACAAGAACAAAAATCCCTTTGGAAAGGCACTCTCGGTTAATGAGCGCCCCCCCCCACCTTTGCAAGTCAATTTAAGGAGAAACTATTCTTATACATACAAATTGAAATATATCAGTCGACTGAAATATAGTGTGGTGCTAGCTGATAAGATTCAGAATGTCTCCCATCACAACACTACCACTTCTCTGAAGAACCGGGCTTCAAAGAAACTTCACCTTTCGACCCTGCCATTCCATGAAGCCCGCCAGATAGTTGGCCTAAATGAAGAAATCAAAATGACTCAAATCAAGAGCCATTAAGTTGAACATAAGGTGCCAAGTCCACAGATCAGATGCAGGGCATAGTCTAAATGTAGCATTAGTTGTAGCCATACAAAACCAGTTGCAAGGTAACTCTTCATTAAGTAGGATAAAGAGGAAGGTTAATCTAAATCCGAATTTCCTACCATTTTTTAAATAAATACTGTTAGCTTTCTGGGAGAATATGGCACATAAATATGTTGCATATCCAGACGTGCTTGTGGACTGGGGCATTACCGAAATCTGTGTTTTATCAATGTGTCATGCTGCTACGAACAAATATGAAAGATGATCTGATTTTCACTCAAAAGGAGGGGGGAAAAGCATATCTGCCCCCACCTTTTTCATATTCAGACATATGAACATCCAATTACTATTGTGGTGTGTATATCCTGTGGGAGTGTCTCACTGTTAGGTAAACCAATGGAAAGACTCGAAGCAAAAAGTGTGACAATCATGACAAACCATGGGCATACGAGGGATTATAACAAGCAGGAACATTTAGTGAATAACGATCCAACCTTGGACTCATAAACTACATAGAAGGGATACCACTTGCTCTAAATGGATGAAAGCTGCACCTGGACATTAACTGAAGATATGGGCCCTGCCCAAGAGAAGAATATTACCTGGAGAAGACTTTCTTTCCAAGAGCGAGGGGAGGTTGCAGGGGATTCTTTGAAAACTCATGAGGACCCATTCTGACTCAGCACCTTAAAGAAGATTTGAAAGAGTATGATTACCCAACTGCAATTGGAAATGTCCCTAGGAATCAATTACCCAGCTGTGTCCCTGGAGTGGGAGAGATTGGGGAGGTGATTGCCACTAGAGGGAAATCATTCCAAATAGGACATCATGTTTTTGTGTGTGAGCTGGAACAGTGCTTTCCTACTACATTTAAAATCAAGTGATTTGTAAATGCTTGTAGAAAGCATAGCGTTTTCTCTATGTAGTGGCTGATAAATGGATAAACCGCGGGATCAAAGGCACAGGAGTTGCTAACTCTGTGCTACAAGCTGTGCATTAAGCCCAGGTGGGCCACCGTACCTGCCTTTCGAAGCCAGGACGCCCGCCTTCAAGAGCATTGCGGCATACCCGCAGGATCAAGAGCACTGGTGTTGCGCTCCCGATTGGAGTTCGGAGACAGCGGGGAGGGCTGTGCTTTAATCCTGTAGTGCTGTTTTAGATATCCGACAGCCTCACATTGGTGCAGAGAACCGCCGGACAGAGTTGAGGAAGGTGTATTGCGACTGACTGTTTGCATCCCTGATACCTTCCCGCTTCCTGTTCTCTGCCCCAGACACAAGGCCTAGGAATAGCAGCTGCCTGCCTACTGTGGTTTTCTTTTATATTCCTCACAGATAATAGTAAAAGGAAATCTGAAGGCAATGGTCCAGCGGGAGGAAGCCAACGGGAAATTTCAAGACTATTTAGACTTATTAGCGATATTAACATTTTGATCACTGAGATAAAGTAATTACTTACAGATCTTGATATGATCGATGCAGGGGATATTTCTGAATCATGCGCTATAGGATCCAACCATTTACCATCTAGCGAGTTGTCATCTGTGGTAAATAATCCTTCGATTGCTCCCCGGACTATGAAATCTAACTGTGCGGTTCTGGCTGGCAACGAGGATCTCGTATCCTTTTGCGAAAATGAGGACCCCAGTGATAAGGCAAGCAAACCGCGAAAAGGGCTAAGCCTCCACACTACTAAAGAAGATTCCTTAAGCCATTTTGAAATCGTGCTTAAACATGGTCAGTTCGGAGGTAGAAACTTTTCATTTGGCATTCCAAGTGATATTGTAGAGAGAGGATCTGCAGATCCCATCATTATTGAATTACCCCCAGTGAATAATTTCCTTTCTGCTCTGACTGGAACACCACCTCCAAAGTGGCTCCTACCCTGAAATCTTCTTTGCAAGTCATTTTACCAGCAGCACCTATTATTCTGTCCCTAGAAGTGGCGTGTCAGCCCAATACCTGTGCTTTACAACATCTGTATCGACATCGCTGCCCTTGGCCAACCGGTTCACGCCCATTGGCGATGGGAATGCTGCCGCAGTTTGTCCACCAATCTCTTTGCCAGACATTCAAAATGGTTGTCAATGGAAGACAGCACGTCGAAAGAGAAGGGGTAAAGAGGCTAGGGCATCTTCACCTGAAAGCATTCATCTGGTGGTGGGCCCAACAGAGGCCATAAAGAAAGTGGGTGTGCCACATTTAGGATCTGTTAAAGCCCATCATGAAGTAGGAACTCAGACCTGTTTTGGGATATCTGGCAGATGATCTTGGTAGGAATGAAAGTAAAGGAAGTATTACGACCATTTGAAAATGGAGGAGTCTCTTGTGGATTTGAAAGAATCAATTTCCCGCATTCTAAACATATGGAGAGATTTATAGGACGAAATAAAGAGAATCAAGGAAAAAGTGGACTCTATGATCCAACCAACGATGGTTGCAGTACAAACTTTATCTGAGTCATCTGGTTTGTGAATGGGTGCGGTCAATACCACCAGAGGCAACGGTGTGCTTACCCAGAGTTAATTACTCCCAAACTGCCGAATCTGCCCAGGGAGTCAGCAAACCCAGAAAGAGTGGGCGCTGTGAATTTCTATTGTGGCACAAATCCATTGCCATTGTGCACGTTGGGGGCAACCAGTAACCAAAGTGCATACCGCCCCGGTGGCTGGGGTCCCCCATTAACAGACTCCAATGCTTTGCCCTTAGGCTGTTTCTATAGCCCAGAACTATAGCAATAGCAGAGTTTTACCTAACTTTGCGGCATGCGATTCTAAACCCTCGGTAATGTGCCCAAATTACCCCTTCGTTCCTTTGATGATTCAGAGTCTCTGAAGAATAAATGCATCATTTGGATTCGTCACATTTAGGGGTGTTTATCTGTTATAAATGATGACATTTTGCATTGCGCTAGAGGCTCTTGTCCTGGAGCCAAAACAGATTTTATACAAGTTTTTCTTTCTTCGTGGCTGTTGGTCAAGAGTTTGTTTAGTTTTGACCGTAGATCCCTCTCCAACCCAGTTGGGATACATCTAAGGTCAACTGGAACATTTTTGGGCTTGCGGTCCCCATAGCTGCTGGGGTGACCTTAGGAAGCAGACCCAAGGTTTCCGGGTACCAACAGCAGGGGTTGGGGGGAGTTTGTTGACAGCGGAAGGGTCAAAAATCCCGTAGATTTATAAGGAATTGACTGACTGGTTGGGGTGGGGGAACTTCAAGGTGAGTGCTATAGGCACTTTTAAGCTACTGTCCTGAAACATAGCGGAAGTTGACCAATTACTAGATATTCCTGATTGGTGTAATTATATGTGTAATTTCCAAATTGTAATGCTGAAGGAGACTTAGGCAGTTGACCCCCCCACTATTCCAGGGCTATCATCAAACCTTCGCAATCCCAGCAATCAAGGGACCAAAGGGAGGTCCTAGAGGCGGCCTATCGGTATGGATTTATATCTCAGTCGACTGGAGGATTGAGCAAATTCCATCTAGCTCCCCAGACTTGCCAGAGTTACTGATCCTGTAGGTGACGAAGAAGCGCTGTGACTAAAGAACATCTATAACAGACCCTCAGCCACGCTAGCTTACCTGGAGGAACATATGCCCTCCATTTCTTTCATCGGCTACCTGTGGTAGCTGGGTATTTTAATCTTCAGATCAAACCCCTTAAGGAAGTTTTAGAACTTTGGGATGATCCGATCAGGCGTGGGATATTCCATCCCTGTTAGTTGCATGTCCGATGAGGCAACATCATCAGGCATTGGAATCGGCATACACTATTTCCAAACTAAACCAGAGGGCTTGTAATGGTCGATATCCCATTGACCAACCAGCAAACATGACGTTTAGGGGACACAAGGGGAGTTCTCTTATTGATTACATCCTAATTTCTGGGCCACATTTCGAGGTGTTTGTGTGAAAGTGACCACTTCCCACTTGTTGCAACCCTTATTGGGAATATAACTCGTCAGGCCAAAGTTCATGTATCGAAATTTAAAAAACGTGAAGTCATCTGCAACGAATCTACGGATGACGCACAAATCCTTAGTGAATTTGAGTTCCGAACCACGAACCTTATTCCTTCCATTTCGGTCCCAATTAGGATCATAAAAAGAGCACAGATATCGAGACCAGGCTGGTTCGATAGGGCTTGCCACATTGCAAAAGGCAAAATTGTAGAATGTACTTAATCTATTTTCAGGATCGATAAGCCTAAACTTCGGACAGCCTGCCTGGAATATAAAAGCCTCCTGTGTTAAAAAAATAAATTAAATAAAAGAGTTTAAGGGGAACTGGTCTGCCATTTTAAAGGCCTTAGATTCAGGGTATTCCGTAATATTCTGGAAGTTGTTTTCTGATAGAGCATTGAGTGGAGACCAAGTAATGCATTGTCACATTAGCGAGGGAGACTGATGGTCACATCTTTCTAAACTCCATCAGGCACCCTCTGCACAGCCGATTGCCCATTGACCAGCTCCCATTTCTGTTGGTAGTACTCTGATGGTGTCCATCGAGGAAGTGGCTGCAGCAGCAAACTCACAAAAGAGTGGAAAGACTGCAGGCCCTTGCCTGATTCCTATCGATCTGTTGAAGGACGAGCTGGTGGTATGGGCACTGGTTCTTGCTAGGGTTTCTAACGCAGTCCTGACTAGAGGTATAATTCCACCCTCGTGGCAAAGGGCTGTGATTCCTCCCCAAATATAAGAAGGGTGGAAGAGCACAACCGAGAAACTATAGCCCCCATTTCACTTTTATACACTATAGTGAAAGTGTTTGGGAAGGTAATATTAAAACACCTCCACTAATGGGCCGACAGGGAGTGCATAATTCATGATCTATAGTGGGGATTTTAGGGTAAATGGGGGCACTATTGACCAATTGTGTATGTTGTTTCTCTTAATCCAGAAGTACACAATCTTGAGAAAATGTGCTTATGTGTTTCCTTTTTGGATTTAAGAACAGCTTTCGACGCGGTTTGCAGAACAACTCTTTGGCAAATTCTGAAAGCCTGGGGTGATCCTCGTAACTTGATTTACATAATTATTCTGTTGTATACCGACAATAGGGCGTATGAAAGGTATGGATTGGGTGTGATTTATCATGTTCATTCAATATGGATATAAGGGTGTCAGACAAGGGTGTGCTCTGGCCCCCCTTTTGTTTAATATCTACATGCAGGATATTCTGGATGAGTTTGTGAGATAATGTCAAGATTGCCCTAAATTGTCCTCAAAGAATTATCCAGGCTTATTTTATGCAGACGATGCTGTTCTTATTTCTACAAGTCCTCGGAGCCTAAAAACCTCTCTCAATTTTTGTGAACAAATGGGAGGAATTAGGGCTTAACTTAAATGTGGATACATCAAAGGCCATGGTGTTTAAACCCCACCATTCGAGGCATAAACGATTGAGATTGAAAGCTTGCGACACTCGTGCAGGTTAAACATTATAATTATTTAGGCCTGAGATTTCAAGAAACAGGAGGATGGACAGCACAAATTCAAAACGCTTCTATGACCTTGGAGAAACTGGGTGGGGCTATACTATCAGGCCCCCTCTGCTGTTCTCTATGGTTCTGAGTCCTGGGGTTATGGCAATATATCCAAGATAAAAATGTATGAGCATAGATTTTTTTTTTATTGTTGCGTTTACCTGTTACCCGTTAGTACGCCTACAGCGTTGGTGTATCTGGAACTTGATCCGGTCCTGGTCTTCTCTCTGATCCGCGCACAGCCAGTTTAGTTTTGGGCCATATTGTGGAAGCAACAGGGTTTAGCACTCCACAGAGAGGCATTGGCAGATTTTTGGGGCCTGGAGGGTGGCAAAAGTATTAAGTGGGCCCAGCATGTTAAGGCTAATGGCCAGTACCTGGAAGTTGCAGGCTTATGGGAAAACCAACACAAACCTATAATATCCCAGGTAATGATTATGAAATCGAACCTTAAGTTAAGGAGCACCGACAGCCTGATACAAGATGCTGCTATCCTGAAGTGGGGTTTGGAGTATCTGAGAGGAGGACATTGCCTGGTTTTAAATAATATTTAGACATTGTCTCGCCTTCATTTGAAAGGTCATTATACCGAAGATTTAGACTGGGCATGTTACTTGTGGCTTCCTTTACAAAAAGATGGCAGTCATCCAACTCAAGTGTATGCCCTCTATGTGGGGCTTTTAATGTGTCAACTGTCCATTTTCTGCTGATTTGCCCCGAATCGATGAACTTGAGGAGAAGGTATATTAAACAGATTTTAAGGGAAGCAGAGGAATAAGATAAATCAGACTATGGAATTGTAGTTAGTGAAAGTTATATCCTACTCCCATTGTACTGAAGTGGCGTGAGATTCTAAAGAAGAAATGCGTTTCGTGCTGTGAGCACTGTAAAACAAGGAGTACTTCCCAGCACTGACAGCATAGCATGTTCTTTCTTTTTTAACTCTTTATTTCATAATTTCACAATACAAAATAATGAATACGATCATCCATGTAACATTAGAATTCAAATTCCTTGGTGAATCAATGAATACACCAATACATCTTAAGAATCCTACGATACAAACTTACTACAATGACTGCAATATAATCCAGTTCTCACTAATACTCAGTGTCCTCAGACATAATACCAACTTAACACACCAAACTGTGACATAACGACAAACATGCAAAAAGAAAGAACACACATGTCATTTCCTTAACCAAAATTCCTTTTACCAACCTATTTCACAAACACGTGATTAAATACTTACCCACCATATAATCAGAGTTCTAAATAATCATCCTCTTTATTTCGTTTCTGAGACTAAATCTTCTCAAAGTCAGACAATGCTGGCACATCACTCACACAGCTCTCGACCTACGTTTATTTCCTTGTTTTCCGCAATTTTGAAATCAGTTTGTTACCACAATTAGCACTTTGTTAATCCATTGACTATACTGCTTAGCAATCTTAAATCACCTTCTATTGGCTAGCAAAACTATTTGCAAAGGCATTCTAGGAAAGTTCAGGGATAGTATTGTGTCCACTCTGTCTAATACATTCCCCCAAAATTCCTTCGGCCTAGAACAATCCCACAACAAATGTAGAAGAGTACGCCTCTCCTTACCACATCCCCAACAAACTGCATTATCAATCAAACCCAAGCCATGCATACGCACCAGAGTCCGGTACAGGCCCAAAGCTCTCTGATGTGTAAGCCTCATGTTCAGATCCAACTTTCTCCTAAAGCCTACCCACCTATCTGCCATCATTCCTTATCCAAAATTTCTCACCCCAGATCCTCTTCTCATTTACCTTTCAATTTTTCCTAGGAATCAACAATGAGAGAATCCACTGCCATTAGATTAACATATGTGGAACCCATTAGCGGTAACTAAGCAAATATAGCATATCCGGATGGTTCATCCTGCATTAGCATAGATAACATGACTAGTCTCGAAAATAAAATGCCACATGTTCGCTGAATCTAACTCTCTATCGCTCAAACCACAGAACCGTTGCAGTTCCTCAAAAGGTACCATTTGTGCATCCCGCAGTACATCCCCTATTGCGAGTATTTGGGGACTAGGATTATGCCAGAACAAGGCCTTGCAAGTGAAATATACATTAACTTCAAAGTTAGATAGCCACCAAGTAAGTTTTTCTCCAGTCACAGCAGTGGGGGGCAACTTCAAACACATTTGGTGTCTTCCCCATCGAGTAAATGCTATTCAGTTTATATGGTTTAAAAGTTCACCTCAATGGATAACCTAACAGGCTCATACAGATTCTCATAATGTGCAGCTTTCTTCAATATGAAACCTCTATAATAGTTATCCAAATCAGGGTAACCAACCCCCCCCCCCTGACCACTACATAGAATGAACATTGGTAAAATGTGTTATTTTTCTTTTCACCCCATAGAAAATTCTGAAAGATCCAATCAATCATTTTTAGCAACTTTTTTGTGAACCTCAGCAGTATGGACTGCATAATATAAAGCACTTTTGGTAATAAAGTCATCTTTATTGCATTGATTTTAGCCTAGATAGTCAAATTCAAACACTCCCATTTCTTTATGTCCCTTTTTTAAGGTCTCTGCCAACCTATTCAAATGGAATTCTACAATTCTCTTCAGATCCCTGATCAAATAGATCTCTAAATATTTCACATGTGAATCTGACCACTTATCGTTCCAATCCACAAAATCCCCTCTCCTGTAGGCTGCTGAAAGTGGGAAAACCTCGGTTTTGTCCCAATTAACTTTGCAGCCTGAAAACCCATCTATCTTTTCAAATGCATTTTTCAAAATTGCAATACACCCTTCTGGGTTAGAGAGGATAACCACCATGTTGTCCGTGTAAGAGAATCTTGACCTCAAATTCCCCAAACTTTAGACCTTTAATTCTCTGCTCACGTCCGATGTGAGCCACCAAAGACTCTAATGCAATACTGAACAAAAAGGGTGAAGCGGGCAACTCTGTCTTGTACCCCATGTAAGAGTAAACTAATCTGACAATTCATTATTCACCCACATTTTAGCCCTTGCTGCATTATGTCGGCAGTCAACCGCCTAGCGAGCATTTTCTAAGAGGTAGACTAGACCTATGAATACCACAGAATTCAATTTAACTAACACTCCGAGCTGTTAAATCGGTAGCCATGCTTCATAGTCCAAACATAAGTATATAAATGTTTTTTCTATGCAACCTTTCTCTGGTACCAAAACTTGTTTTTGATACTGGAGGAAATTATTTTTTCCTAACTTGCTTGTTGAATAGGCTTGCTTATTTTGATTTGAACAGCATATCATAACATCACGTGCCAAATGTACATATTTCAGCAGCACCCTTGAAGCACTGGCGCTCACAGCCATCTTCACAGAAGAACAAGTTACTTACCACTGGTAACGTTCCTTCGATTGGATGTTCCTTCCACGTATTTCTCATCTTTTGATATATTCGTCCCCAGTTTCAGCTGCTTTGGAAAACAAAACAAAAAATTTGCAGAGGGAGCAGTGCGGCGATGCAGTCAACTCAATGTCCCTCGAGGGCCTCCATCTCGATGTCAAAGTCCTCACTGGTACATAGAGCCTGCATAGCGCCAGTAGCTTCAGTTCTGTTTTTACATCCCTTTTCCTCTTGCAGAATTACCAGCATTAGTGTGTCCATGGCAGTGTAAGACCTTGAAAGAGCATGAAGTAATGCACGGAAATTCAACTGCGGGGTAGGTTGGGAGGGGTGATGCAGTATACGTGCGAGGAACATCCAATCAAAAGAACGTTACCAGGGCTAAGTAACTTGTTCTTCGAATGGATTGTGTCCTCCCACCTAGTCCTCATCTTTTGATAGACTCCCAAAGCAGTGTCAGATTTGGAGGAGGGAGTAAGAAGTGCTCTTAAGATTTGTCATGGACAGTGTGTAAAACCGCCTTCCCAAATCCCCTTCCTAGCTAGAGAATTAATCCAGGCGTACTGTTTATTAAAAGTGTGAATGAAAGACCATGTGACTGCTGCACAAAGGGGTGCCCCTCCACACTTAACGGATGGATGACTAATGATAAGAGCAACTAAGAAATTGGTCCTGATGAAGATGACTAAAACAGATCAAAACCGGTCGACTAACAACTATTAAAACATCTCCAAGTCACGTGAGACAATTGCTTGACAGCAACAACTACGAATGGCCAGTGAATATATGACGCCCGATTGGTTTACGCGTCACTCAGTCATTGATAATTACTGTAAACAAAGGAATTGACATTGCAGTGATTACCAGGTGAAAACATGAAAAATAGTCCATGTATCACCGACGTATCCTAGCAAAACACGTTATAGCTACAAAGGATTTTCTTAACTCACACACCCTTGTTTTAAAATCTACTTTTCCAAACATACTTCATAGAGGGTTAATAAATGACATGGCAGTTTGCCATTCACTGAATACTCCCACGTGAACTGCTCTACCACCCCTTCAGTTATGGGACAAGTTCCCAGATAAAGACATGGTTCTCATTGTAGCATCAGGGTAAGTTTACCTCTCTCCCTATTCTGTTAGACAGGCAATACCCCAGCACATTCTAGGGTCAGAACACCAGAGGGATAGGGTGTTCTTCAATGAGGGTGATGACTAGGGAACACAACAGTTCCCAAAGAAATCTTTTACAAATTAATGATTCTGCTCCTGTTTCTGTTTTGTGTGTTAAAATTATGTTGATGTAACAGGAAGGACTATCTCCCCATACGAGGCGTATATAGCAAATAACCCCGAGTTTGTTGTGCTGCACAAATACCAGGTATCAGTATCCCACTTTGTAAAGCAGAAGACGTTGCCATGCCCCCTGTGGAATGGGCTCCAAGGCCTTCTGGGGATATTTCTGAGCCAATCTGTAGCATTCCCCAATGACCAATATAATCCATGTAGACAAAGTTTGTTTAGTGACTGCATGTCCCAACTTGTGACCTGTATACTCAACAAAACGTTGGTCATCTTGATGTAATTTAGCCATCCTAGAGATGTTAAACCTAAGAGCACATCGTGGATCAAGTCTATGCAGCCTTTCCTCATCCTTGCCAGGATGTGGAGGCGGATAAAAAAAAAAAGAGGATAACAATTCCCTGGAAGAAATGAAAATCTTAAATAATGTTTGGCAGAAAAGTCAGTTTGACTTTAAGAACTACCCTGTCCTTAAATAAGGTAGTGTATGGAGGCTTACAAGATAATGGCTGATGTTAACACAACTAAAAGGATGGTCTTAAAGGTCAGCAATCTTAATGAACACGAATGGAGTGTCTCAAAAGGAGCTCACATAAGGAATTTTAGAACAAGATTAAGGTCCCAAATCAGAACCTGAAATGGAAATGGAGGGAACAAGTCAGTAAGTACTTGTAGAAATTGTATGACTAACGGTATCTTGAAGTATGATACCTCCTCAGACATGCGCTTGAAGATTGAAAGCGCTGCTAAGAATCCTTTAATGGTCCCAATCTGGAGCCCCAGATTTGCCAAATTTAACAAAAAGGACAACACCATAGGTGTACTGCACATAGAAGGGTCCACATAATTTTCCCTACACCAGCTGCAGAATTTGTTCCAATGGCAGCGGTACAAGTATTTTGTCGCTGACTGTAAGCAAAACCTCCACCTCCATTACGTCATCCGGGCGGTGCCAATCCTTATATCTCAACCTCTCAAAAACCATATGTGAAGGTTAGGTGCTTTGACCTCTGCATGGAGAACCCAACCCCCCTCTCGCGAGAAAAGGTCCCCTCTTTGCAGAACACGCATTGAAGGGCAGATGGACATGTCCAGAAGGTCCGGTTTCCACGTCCTCCTGGCCCAATCCGGGGCAATTAGGATCACAGATTTCTCGAACTTTCCCCAACCTCCTGAACACGTGAGGAATGACGGGGACTGGAGGAAACGCATACAGTAGTGGAAACCCCTAGTCCACTACGAACGTGTCTCCAGCTCCTCTTGGGGGAAATTCCCTGGAGCACAACAGTTCACACTTCCGGTTGACACTGGTCGCAAACAAATCCACTTGAGGGGTTCCCCAAAGGGTGAAGATCTCGAAGGGCTTCCTGAGCTAGTTCCCACTCCTGGGATATAGTGCTCCGTCTGCTCAGAGCGTCAGCTGCAATGTTCTCCTTTCTGCTAGGTAAACAGCTGATGGGGAGATCTTTCTTGAATTGCCCAGAACCAGAGCTGCATCGCCTCTCTGCACAGTGGTAGTGAACCTACGCGTCCTCTTGTTGAGTTAGTACATGGACACTGTGTTGTCCGTCATTATCAGGACATTATTTCCCCGTACAGTCTAGTCTGACCGCCCTCATCTCCAGAAGGTTGATGTGTAGTTTGGAATCCGATGGAGACCAACAACTATCCAATCGTTGGCATGGGTTCCCCACCCTGTGAGCGAGGTGTCCGTCACTATTATCATCTCCAGCCATGGTTGCCAAAAAGGTTCTTCCTTCAGAATATTGAACTCGCATGACCACCACAAAAGATCCTGCACGACTCTGCTCGGAACCATGAAGGTCTGACATCTTGCCTGAGAATTGAGACCACAGAGAGCCCCATTGGAGGGATATCATTCTTAGGCGAGCCTGTAGCACCAGGCAAATACAGGATACCATGAGGCCGAGTGTGATTCTGAAAATGCATCGGAGGGACAGGGTCTCCGTATCCTTGTCCTTTACTGTCTTATGTGTTCTGTCGTGTTTTCCGCGCAGGAGTTCATGTGGGACTCCTGGCGGTGTAGCTTTCTCTTTTGGTTTTGGTGAACAGACCCATGGGATACCCTTATGGCACCCATGGGTGGGGGTACAACCCTGTGCCTCTAGTGCATGTTTTTGGGCACCTGTGTGACCCACAGAGAAGGGTACGGGCTTGTGGCAGCTCCGTGCTGGTAGATTCCTGATGGAGACAAGATGGCCCCCGTGGCCTCTTGCCTTCCATCACCTGTTACCTTGATCTTCTTGAAGTCCCGGGAAGCCCTCAATCTGTCCCTTCCCCCTGACTGGCTGTTGGGTGGAAGTTCCATATATGGTAGTGTGAGGAAGTGCCGACCAGATTGGCTGGAGCCTTCCCAACGACCGTATGTGGTGGGTACGCCTGTGGGTGGGACCTGGGTGAATGGAGTGTGTGACGAATACGCATTCTGTGTTGTGGATGTCTAGTATCTGGTGTTTGACACAGTGACTGAGACAGCCCTACTCGAAACTGGTATGAATGCAGTGTGGAGTGTTGAATGGCTGGGTACTTGTCCCAATACACATAACTTGTTTTTAGTGTCTGGAGAGATGTGAATGGCCTGAATACACGATGCACCTTATTGGCTGCCTGCCTGCATGAATGAATGCCCTTCTGATCGATTGGTTGCCTGAGGGTGACCCAGCAGAATGAATGGGAGATCAACTAGCATATCTGGGGGCCTCTCACTGCTAGAATTCGTGTTCAGAAGCTGAAGTCCACTACGACGAGTAACTGGAGTAAACCTGAAGCTTAACCTTGAAACCCTGCTGGAAGAGAAGTCTTGCTGCTGCTCTACTTTGCAGAACTGAAAGCTCTTGTGTCTCCAAGGACTGACCCAGAGAGGACCTGGTAAGGCGCCCTCTTCCCGAGCTACGTGGGACCATTGTGCACCAGCTGATCTTTGCCAAAGCTCCCTGGTAGACAGACCTACGACAGGCTGCCGACCCGAGAAGGGGACTGCCGCGGAATCCCAGAGAGAAGCGCCCGGACTGTTGTCTTCCACCGTCGACGACCGCCGTCGCCGACTGTAGCTGCCATGCTCCCGTTGCCCAAGAACTTCACTTGATCCAAGGACGCTCTCGCCTGCATCGCCGCCCGTCTAGTCCTACTGGAGAAGGCCAGGCCGTCTACGTGCCGAGGAGTATCCGCCGGTGGGTTTCCCGCCACCCAAAGACCACAGAGACGCCGACGACTCGACGCCCTTGCTGGGCCACAGTTCTTCAAACTCTTTGCAGTCCAGAACCATCGTCATCGAGGTGCCCCGACGCCTCTTCCTTGCAGGACTTTACGCTTCCCCATCGACGAGCATCGCTAGGAAAGAAGCTGCCACTTCACTACCGTAGTTCACCCTGTTCTCCGTCGGACGTTCGACGACTCGCGACTCCTGCGTTAAAGGGAGGGCACTCAAGAAGGGCCGTCTATTCCCCGACGAGGAACGCTACAACGCCAGGTACTTTGGGTTGCAGAACTATTGGAAAGACTCTTGTGAGCAATATATGGACTGGTCTTGTGATATATCTTTATTCTACAGGTTGCCCAGGTGGGAGGGATCTCCACACAGAACTGTGTCTAGGTATTGGGGCCAGTATTCTGCAAATTGTTCTAACCAACTGCTTTCCTCTTATATCTATTGTTGGTTTCCTTTACAAACTGATGTGTGACATTTAACCGTACAGTTGATGCACTTTAAAGAGATCCAATAGTAATTGTGGTACCACGTAGAACTGTATATTTGCCATAGATAGCTGAGTACAAAGTGAGTTATTGTGATATTGTACATAACCTTGAATATAAAATTATATAAAGACTTAACTAATACAGTGTGCGGACATTCCTTTGTGGGTGCTTGGGGACTACACTGTACTTAAGAACCAGCCCGCATCACCTCCTGAGAAGCTAGGCCTTGATTGCTCGACCACGTACCAATAACAGAGAATCTTGGCTGGGGTCCTCTGTGCCTCTCCTCTACCATATAGAGAGCAGAAGTACATACCCTCTCAACCCCTCCGGTCTTTACACCAAGCAACCTTAGAAAGTTGAAGGCCTCAAAATTGGTGGCCATGTAATGCTCACTTGATTCCCACGGAGGCGCTGGTCTAGGCAGGAAGGAGTCTGTGACTCGAAAAGTGATGTGCAGGACTCGATTGGCTTCTGGGGCTGAGCCTCTTCGCACTGTGTGTCGAACTCGAAGGGTGAGATTTCTGCAGATGAAAGAATATATGGGGTTAAAGATCTGGGCAATTGAGTGTCCTCTCTCTCTCTCTCTCTCTCATCTAGCTTCTCCGTAGAGCCCCCAGGTAAACGTGCTCACCTTATATAGGTGAATGCTGGGCCCTCCATCTGCGTCTGGTGCAGGGTGCCGTTGCCAGTTCCTTCACTGGGTGAAACGTAGGCCTCTTAACATCAGAGGATCGCAACCCCCGTTAACAGCACGAGCGGTGAGTTTCCGGACACCTTTTAGTCCATATAGTCTTTAGGTGCGTGGACACGTAAGTATTGAACAGGGCTAGGAATGATGCTTTGTTCTATTTGTCTTGCAGGGCTCTAGCGTTAGAAGATGGTATGCAGAGAGCAAAAGCTGGAGCCAGAGCCTTGGAAAGAAGCGCTTGGAAATGCGTGAGTATATGCAAGCGCTTTAACTGTCTCTTTCCTTCACAGCTGTGAGTTTGTGCTGAAGAGGTGATGAAAACGCCGGAGTAGTTGCAGGCGCTCTATTGTGGAGAGCGCGATGGGCGTAAGTAAATACCTGTCTAATGTCTCCTCTTTTGTCTTTCAGATGCTGGGTTGCAGTGTTGAAAACATCCGGAATTCGCGGATTGCCGGTGAGTAATAACTATGCTTTTGTCTCCACAGGCGGAGGTGCAACGTGAAGAAATGGTCGCTGCCGATGGACCAGGTAAGGAATGAGTTGCATGTGAAGTCGTCGTGCTAACCTGTTTCTTGTCTTTTACAGGCGCTGCTGAAGACTGGATACTGGAATGGTAAGTATTGTTCTTGCAGGTACAGGATCGGAAGAAGAAAAGCTGGAACAGACTCGGTGAGCGTTCTGCTGCAGATGCAGAATAATGCGAAGCACGCTTCATCAATCGGGTGTGGTTTAAATAGCCTAGGAGTGATGAGGCGTCTTCCTCCACGGCCCCGCCTAGGTAAGAAAAGAGTTCCTGTTCCAGAAGAGTTCCAGTGTTGTATCCAGGGCGTGGAGCTTGCCCCACCCAGGTAAGAAAATAGTTCCGGCTTACAGAGGATTCCTACGTAGCTGGTAAGTAAGCAGCATGGTCTGCTGCAGGTAAGTCCACCCAAGCATCTTCACATATAGTATGAGCCCGGCGCTTCCAGTGCCGGGACCGATGGCTTTGATGAGCCTGGTGCCACTGGCGCCAGGACAAGGTCCAAAAGGTCCCAGTAGGGACCGGCTGGTGCCTAGGCTTAGGATTAGGAGCCTGCTTCCAAGGACGTTGGGCTGGTCCTGGCTCCTTGGAAGCAGTGATCATGACAGGCCATCTGCAGAATGTGTTGAGCCATCACCTTGGGTAGCAAGCCTTTTCCCAAGGAAGCATCCAAGACCGCTCCAATGAACTGGAGTCTTTGAGATGGTATCATGTGAGACTTCTTGTAATTGAGGGAGAATGTCAGTCTGTGGAGTGAGTGGCAGGTGATGCTGAGATGTTCCAGGGCTTTTTCGGGAGAACGTGCCCTGATCGGCCAATCGGCCAGATTGGGGTAGATGTGAATCCCCCCCCCCCTCTTTTAAGACTCCTAAGACTCACTGCCACCATCTCCATTAGCTTGGTGAAAACCCTTTGGGCAGAGGTCAGCCCGAATGGCAGAACTCAAAACTGATGAGAACCACCAACGGCAAACCTCGGTACTCCGTGCATGTGATGGATAGGGACATGAAAGTAAGCATTCTGAAGGTCCAATTACACCATCCAATCCTGGAGCTGGAGGGCCTGAAGGATCTAAGAAAGGTTTGACCATCTTGAACTTGTCCTTCCTGAGAAACTTGTTCAAGAATCTCAAGTCTATGATGGGCATCAATCCTCCGTCCTTCTTGGGAATTGGGAAAAAAGGAGAGTACCACCCTGTGTTCATCTCTGTTACAGGTACTGGTTTTATTGCAGGCTCAGAATTTCCTGCACAAGGATCGGATCGTGGATGGTCTTGAAGCCTTTTTAGAAAGGGGAGGCAGTTACCCAGGGCTACTGTTTCCAACGCACGCACTTCTGAAGTAATACCCTGTCATTCTTGCAGAAGCGAGTCTGCCTCCCACTGGGGTCTTGTGGGTTAAGGCCGCAGAGGTTTTGAGGAGGCCGAAGCAGCAGCAGAGGGTAAATTAGCGGTTGCCTGGGCGGGCTTTGAACCTCTCCCTCATATACCACAAAGGAATCTTCTTTGGCCCCTTTGACTTGCCAAATCATCTCGCGCTTCCAACTGAGTAGAAGCAAAAGGACCTACCCGTCCAAGATGATGCGGTCGGGTGAGATGGTGGTGGCTGTCAGCGGCACCAAGGGATTTGGCTTCTACCTTTGAGGTCTGCAGCTACTCTAGGCCTTCATCAGCCTTGCTGCCAAACAGCTGGGTGCCTTCAAAGGGCATGGTTCAGGAGCCTGGTCTGCACATCCAGTGCAAATCCTGACTTCCTCAACCACACAAACCTGCATATTACTGTGCTTGCCGCAATGGATCTGCTGATACTGTCAGCAAAGTCCAGTCCTGAGGCAGTCTCTTTCTCCGCCTTCGGGAATATGCTCAGCCGCCATGGCTATACAGTCCCACATGGTGAACATAAATTAACTAAGGCACAAGTGGCATTTGCAGATTTAAGAGCCATGTTCCCAGCAGAAAACAATTTCCTTGCCCAAGCGTCGAAACGCTTATCCCTGTCTTGGATAAGCTGTTTGTTTAGAGGCAAAATTCACAGCTTGAACTACCAGGCTTTCTGACGTAGGATGTTAAGACAAATAGTCAGGAGCGCTACTGGATGGCCTGTACTTTCTTTCTTTTCATTCATCGATGGACTTGCCTCCGCTGCCTCCCAGTTTGTCTTTACCCTTTTAAGCAGGGCAATATGAAAAGGGAGTACCGGATCCTTCTGAGGATCGTTAAAGGATATTGGTCAGGTCATCTTGCTTGAATGGGGGAGCAGGCAAGCCCCATCCTTGAAACTCTATTACCCTAGACATAAGATGTCTATATGGGGCATCAGCGTGTTGTGCTGGGTCCGGTTTACCAAATTCAAGTTCTGGTGAAGTGTCAATCCCAGTGGCTGACTGAAGGCTTTCATAGAAGTCTTATCCTCAACTCTTCCGAGATCAGGGTTTCTACGACGCTGGGCATACAATACTGTAAACTAAAAGCAGTGGTATCTGTGTCTGAAGGTTCATGCTCTTAATAATTTGAAGACAAAGACTTGAATAAATCCTTCCTTGGTAAAATTGTAAATGTTCTTTCAGCCCTCAAGTGACCATGAGAGGTTTAAAGGGCAAAGGCATTGATGGTCTTGACCCCGATGGCTTTGACACATGTCATTGATGGTTTCGACCCCGATAGTGTTGATGGTCTTGACGTTAATGGCGTTTTTTTTTTTCGAAGACTTTGTCGAAGCCCTCGGGAGGCTCGATGCCGACTCAGTCTTTGACGATTTCTCCATGGAGGCGAGACCTCACAGGTTCTCGTGGGGTTTATGGCTTGTGTCCAGGGCTTGAAGGCTTATGGGAGTTTGGCTAAGTCCTTTGTCAGCCTTCAACGACGCAACATGAGCATGACTCTTGGACTTCTGTTTCAAGGGGGTTGGGCCCTCCTCCTTGAAAATTCTTAACATTTCAGGTCTCAAAGCCTCCCATTCAGCAGAACGATTTGGTCAGGCGCGATATTGTTCTCTCAGGAGAAGTATCGGAGGAAGAGGCGGAAGGTAACCAATGGCGTTTCTTCTTCATCTTCTCAGAAGATGAAGAAAGGTGCGACCCACTCCTGGATCCAGAGCGCTTTTTTGACATGGTTGTCAAGGGGGACTTCATTTGGGGCCTACCTGCTGCTAATTTCCCTGATCGCTCTTTCAACGCCTTACCGGTCATCGCTTCACAAGTTTGACAGTCTGCAGTCTCATTCCCTATGCAAGACACCAGAGATACACTCGATGAGGGTCCGTAAGCATAATCTTGTTGCCGCAATCGTGTCATTTTTTTTAACCCAGTCTTAGGGGTTGATGGTGTCGATGAAGAGGCCATCGTCAATCGTTTCAGTATGTTGTAATTTATAACTGAAACCCAAGCATGCCGTAATTCTCGAAACGTTAGCTATCGCATAAAAACAGAACTGAAGCCAACGGGCGGGGTGTGGGCTATATGTACCAGTAATGACTTCGACATCGAGACATGGGCCCCTTCGAGGAACATTAAATCGACTGCATCGAAGCACAATGCCCTTTGCCGAAAAATAAATTAAGAAGCTTGAGACTAATATCAAAAGATGAGGAATAGGTGGGAGGACAATCCATTCGAAGGGGCAAGTTTACCAGCAGAAAGAATCTAAGCAGGAAGGTAGTCTAGAGCAAAAAACAGTGCGGTGCCTCCTGGTACACCAGGTGAAACACATTTCACTGATGTGATTTCTTTGTGCATGACCTGCACAAATGATGGGGAGGGCTGCCACAGCGCACACCCCATCAGGAAGTGTAATGCAGTTCACAGCACTACCGGTCTACAAAAGCACTCGGGTGCAATTCACGTACAATTTGACCCGAACATAAAGTTCTTAAAAGATTCTCCTAATCTAAATACATTGTACAGGAATCAAAACAAATAAGGGCATACATTCTATGGTGCTGCAGGTTGGCCCACTGTGTTGCTGTTGGATAATTACTTCTTTTCTGTGTCATTTCCACAGGCTAATACGTTTGCTCCTCCCCCAATAAATCTTCCTCAGACACCGGCAGTTATCGCCTAGGACCACCGTCCTGTGGGGCCTCAAGCAAAGTGATTTTCAGTCGACCTTCATCCAAGGCTCCATGTCCTGGCTGGTTTGTGGAACCTATTCTGTCAGAAGGATCCGGAATCCCGGATGCCAGTAGAAGCTTTACAAGGTCAATTGTTTCCTGTTTGTAGCCTGGTTGTCTATGGTGATTTCTCTGCCTCCTGTGGGCTCTGGAGGCACTGAGGGTATTATCTTAAATAAGAGCCTTTCCCCGTTAAATACACTTTCAGCAGTGAAGAATCGTTTTTATTTACATGATGCAATGATAGATCTAAATTGGGATATCTTGTGCATCACTGAGACCTGACATGTGGAGCACTCAATGACAGCATTGAATGATCTGGCCCCATGGGTTATTTAGCTATTACGGCAAACTGTTCTGTGAGGCACGGTGGTGGGGTTGCTATGCTTTATAGAAACTCTTAATATACTTACTAAAGGTCCAATAGCATTAGATTCAACTGAGATTCTATAAGTGAAATGTCTGTAATGCAGTCCTTTTGTGGATATGTTAATTGTGCATCGTCATTCTGAGGCCAACTCACTTCCAGACATATTTCGCAGATGTGGTAGAGCAACGTATCCTTTTTGTTCACGCTTGATATTTTTGGAAGATTATAATTTCTGGGTGAACGCACAGGTGATTTCTTTTTTGGATTCTCTAACAATTTTAGGTCTGACCCCAACTTTTGTCTGCTCCCACCCACAAAGCTGGCCATACCTTAGATTGCATCTTTGACAACTTTGAATCTGTTACAGTAGATTCACCAATCCCCTTTCCCTGGACCGACCATGCTGGGATATCCTGTATTATGATCAGAACAAAAGTTAACCATCGAACTGCACTGGCAGAGAGCTTCCTATATAGTTATCATAAAAGGGGAGATCAATATGGAGTGTCTGTTGTCTTGTTTTGGGGGCTCAGTAAAGGGAGCAGTGCCTTCCGATCCATGCAAGCTTCTGTAAAATATTTACTCTGAAATCAATACTGCAGTTACCAGTCTAGCCACTGGTTCCACGAGGAGACTAAAGGTTGTAGGTAGAAAGCAGAGTGAATGGTTTCTTGCACCCTTAAAGCTGATAAACGTAAATTGGAATGGGACGGTCAAAAAATGAACAGATGAAATGTGGTTACAAGCAACACCTGCTTATCTACAAAAAAAGAAGGTAGGCAAAACTGATATATTGCTCCCCTCACATGTTCTCCAGTTCAAATATTGCACAAGAACTTTTTAAAGTATTGTCTGAGCTTTGTTCCCCTTTGGCTATAAAGAAGTCTGTAATCCCTTCACAAACCTTCTGAAAGGAAATGGCACAATTCGGCACAATTCTTTGGGAACAAAGTTACTAAAGTCCAAAAGGAATTAAATGCGACTAATTCTGGGTTTAGTCTCCTCTCTTCTCTAAGTGTTCTGCCGGTGGGGACGGCTCCTGCAGAACGTTTTTGTTCTTTTAGTCCAGTCTCTTTGCTAGTGGTGACCCGTGCCCAACAAGTATTCTAAATAATCTTCGAACTGAGATGGCTCTTGTCTTTTGATAAATGGCTGGTGTGATATGGGCTTAGTTTCAGCACTACTTAAGAGGGCTGCAGGGATTCCCTTTGGTTAAAATACCCCAGTTACATACCAATCTGTTCCCCACACTTCAGCCTATTCCTTTGCTACTGTGCTCTAGTAAGCTGCTGGAAGTGGTATCAACATCACAACTGCAGGCTATGTAGAAGCACAGAAACTTCATGATACATTTCAAGCCGGATTTACACCGGCTTGTTGTACTGAAGTGGTAGTATTTGCAGCAATGGAACACTTGAGACGGCTGGTCGATCGCAGAGGGTGGGAGTTACTGATTGTTAGACTGCTGCTGCCTTACCCACCTCTCTGAGTGTGGTGTCAGAGGTAAGATCCTGAGCATCATCTTTTTTGACTGCCAAGAGGCCAGTCCACAGAACTACTGCTGTTCGAATCAGCTGCTAACTCAGTGTTTTGTGGTGTACCCCAAGGCTCTGCTCCCAGTCTGATTTTATTTACAAGAGACCCCTTGCGGACCTAATTAGGCCATTTTAATACAGGTTTTAGATCTATAAGGCAAACAATTGATTTTTCACGTGGGAGAGGTGGACGTTTCTCAATGAGAAAATGTAAAAGTTTGGTTGGAACAGATCAGTTGGATGAATCAAAATTGGATTAAATTTAACATTAAATAAGTTAAATGCTCGTGTGCTCATCTGCTATGTCCAAACAAAGGTATTATAAAGATGAAGACCTCTTAACATAGACTTGGCTCTCTCAGTTTTGCCCCTCCTTCATAGGTACCGGCCCGACTCCTGTGTTGAATGTCAGAAAACTGGGTGTGTGACTGGATGGGTCGTTATCTCTCAATAGCCAAATCTCCCAAATTGCTACTGCACGTTTCTACCAACTGTATTCACTAAAGAAATTCCTGTATTACTTTCATTTTCACACAGGATACAACTGTTGAACCTTTGTATCAAGCAGATACAAAGCAGATACGGTAAGGCAATTTATTTTGGATTGCCCAAATCACCTATTCAGAGGATACAGATGCGAGGATTCGGTTACAACTGGGACACAGAGTATATATCTCTTCTGCCCTTCTCTCTCTACATTATCTCCCATTCACCAATGTATAACATTCAAGGGGCTTAACTCGCCCCCGACTTCCATGTGTAAGTAGCCCCAACCGCATCAACCTTCCAGAGTGATGCGCTCTGCTTTGGCGGGTCTTATTGTTACCCCCAAATTCAGATTGGAACGATGGTTGGAGGGTGCTCATTTTCCAAGCAGGTGGTGAAGCTCTGGAACTTCCTGTCTGGCGCTTCATGACATTTCAAACCACCTAAACTTCAGACATCAATTAAAGAATGTCTTGTTCCTGCCATGATGACTGCATTTTTTCCTTGGGTTAGGGCAATAGGGATTGTTGACATTTGGGTTTCTATGCTGTAAGTTATCTCTTATTCAGCGCTGTGGTGCCTTTTCAAGGTGAATGTTGCGCTTTAGAAGTGACCATACCAGGTGATATATACGCATTTCAATATACTGCACAATAAGCAGCAATGTTGTCCTAGAATTTAAAATGCTGCTTAGATGTTGCCCTGCTCGATCACCCCCCGCCCCCTTTGTAGGAGTAGGAAAAATGAAGAGGGCCTCCAGCTTGAGGAACACAATCCTCCTCCAATTCTAAGGTTACCAGATGGTGCCATGTGTTCTCAGGGACACCATGACAAAATTCTTGGCTTTCATGTCCATTTCTCATTGAAATGCATTCTGGGAGTTGTAGTATTGGGTCAGTTCCATCAACTAAAATTGAATTAAATAGAACTAGATTCCAGAACTGGTACCAGGTGTACTGGATAACAAAGCTTGGTGATGCGCTCAATCCCTCTCCCTATCTTTATGATTCCAATCTGCTCTTTTTCTTTTTCCTGGGGGTCATCATCTGTTCAGATATGGTACAGCGTCACTTTCAGAATCACCCACTTTATTCATCAGTCTTGAGAATAGTCAAGTCAACATGCGTACAAGCCTTATCTGTTGACCTTTGCCTGTGAAAGGAAATGGCCATGTTAAGGTAGGTGTACATTACTTACACATCCATTGTGTAGTTGTCTTATGGGCATGGGGGATGTACATCCACCAGGGAGAGCCTCTCCCTGCCACACCACCTGGCACACAGGGTTGCCCCTCTGACTGAGGGTGACGGATCTCTAAGCAGCAGTGTCCTGCTCAGAGAATGATTTTCAGATCATTAGAATACAGGCACATGGTCAGTCACGTGACTTGGCAGGGCTCGCTGGCAATTCATTTCCCTCCAAGGTACAGCCTGACCCGGGGCGACTTTGGTGGAAAGGAACAATTATGGCGCTCAGCGCAGTGTGAAAAATCCATGAAAAAGAACCTGTTTTACGTCAGTAGTGCGCCCTATAAAGAGCTCAGAAGAGTATTTAAACACTTACCAGAAGGCACTCCACCGAGGAACGAGCTCTTTTATTCGGGGAATTCGCAGAATTAATCTTTGCGCAGGGACTGCACACATTTTGTTACCTATGAGGAACAGCATCTTGACTTGTAATTAATGCACAGTATATAAAAGCTTAACTTTACTGTGCAGAGCCCCCATCTCTAGAGACCCTTTCTGGGCAGGGATATGTGTTTAACTGCATTGTTGAACTCAGATTCTTTAAACAAGCAGTGCCAAAGCTGGCAGTTTTGACTATAGTAAAGGGGACTTCTTCAGTCACACAGGCTCACGGGGGCGGGGCACCACCCTATTAAGAGCATTGTGGGAGAGGAACCTAACGTATCTGCATACCCTCCTGCTCGTTGGCTCACTCTGTCCCAGTATCATCAGTGCACACAGTTTTTTTGCATAGCATATTATCCTTGGCTCCATAGAGGAACCAAATAGGGCCACAATCAGACAGCTCTAGAGCGCCACCTATGATCAAATACTAATGGTGGGAATACGTGACGCCTATCATCCAAACCAATAAGGCCTCAGTAGGTGGTGTTAAAGTGCAATCTATGAGCCAATCAATCGATAAGCTAAAGCTTTGCTTTGCTTGTGCTTAGCACAGTCGACTACTGCAATTCTCTCTGTTTAGCTCAGCCATTCTACTTAATGCGCCGCCTCCAGCTTCTGCAAAATGCTACAACAAGGCCGGTAACCCATACTCCATTACGCAAGCACATCTATCTTGTTCTTAGACTTCTGCACTGGCTTCCTGTTGCTCAGAGAGTTCAGTTCCAGGCCATGTGCATAGTACATCAGGCTTTTTACGGCCCTGGGCCGGAATATATACAGCTCAAATGCCACCCTTATGTGCCAAATCGCCCCATGCGGTCTCAAGATTCTCTTGTTATCTAAGTTCCTCGGGTCCGGGTCACACAGGTGGGTGGTCGTGCCTTCTATGTGGTCGCAGCTAAGCAGTGGAATGCTGTTCCTTGGATGCTACGTTCCACTAGGATCAGCTTTCCTTTCGTCGTCTTCTGAAGACTTTTTTACTCAATTGATTCCCTCTCAGGTTAACCACCTGGCTGTTACTGCAGCGCCATGATGCCTTCAGGTGTACGAGGCGCTATACGAGTGCCATTAAGAAAAGATAAGATAAAGCACCATCTATAGGACAGGATACTAAGGACAGCCATAGACTTTGGGCCTCATTACGACCCTGGCGGTGGGGGGTTAACAGGGCCGGTAGAGCTGCCGGCCCTGTTAACCCCCTACCGCCTCATTACGAGGTCTACTTGCGGGACCAGGATGCAAACAAAGGGCCCGTCATTAACGGGCCAGTTGTTTGCATCTTCCCCATTCCCATTGAGCCCTCTGGGGGCACAAATGGGAATGGGGATGTACCGAGTCCGGGTTCCCTGAATGGGGAAATACCGGGCCCTACAAAGTCGGAATGGCCCGGTACTTCCCCATTCAGGAAACCCGGACCTGGTACCCGGTATGGGGGTAGCCATGCGGCAAATAGCAGCATGGCTACCTCGATTGTCCTTTGTCTTCTTCCACAATGCCATGCCTCTTGCTGCGCAGTACATAGCAATATTGTGGCCACACTAGGTGGTGCCAAAAATGCCATCTATAAGATAAAACATTGAAATGACTTAATGATTCATTATCATCCGGGGTGGGTGCCGCAGCCAATCAGCTTGCTCAGAACGCAGACTGAACCCGACCGTATAATCCTGGGTTGCAATCGAGCTGACACCTGCATGCGCCCGCCCTCCCATCTTCCCCCGATCTTGCTTTCCCTCTAGATGCCGCTCCTGGCTTCCCTCCACCTCACCTCGCTACCCTGATTGCTCTGGTGGTGGTGCCGCCACCGCCACTCCTCCCGGATCTCTGGAAATGGAAGAGTGGCTCTGCATGGAGACCCCCTTCTATTTTTCCATTTCCATGGTTGTTGTGGTGTTGGGTGCTCCGTCACGGCAGAAGCCCGGCTAGGTGATGGGGCCTGCTTAGGCCTGGTAGCGCAGCGCAGCACGGCTTGAAAGACAGGACCACAATTTATGCTGCATAAACCCAGACAGGCCCCAAGACGTCAGTTCCGGTGGTTCCTTTATTTTCCTGCTCCCGTCCCCTGACACGTGACCAGGCTTTTCCCTGGCATGTGACATCACATTCCTCCCAAACTTGGAATGCTTTTCTCAGTCATAAGCAATAAGATTTCAAACAGGGTTAGTATATTCCAGTCTCTTAGGAGGTTGCAATGTGTAAGCTCGATCGATGGTAGACTGCTTGTACAACGTACCCTTGTAGGCGGGGTGATGGTTGTGGCCTTTCTCTCAGGCTGTATCGAGGATGACACCTCTCTCTTTCTTTCGCTCTGAGGTTTTCTGGCATGCCTTCACTCTCACATGGAGCCAGTGTCCTTGGTTCTTGGGGAGTGTCATGGGCTACTGGCAGCTCAGGGTCGCTTTGCTGAGTGGGTGATTGGTTTACTTCTGTGGGGTCTTCGGGCCCTCTTCCCATAGTGCCGCTGGGGCTTTTCTGTTGACTGTCTCGTTTCCTCTGGTGGTTGTGATCATGCTGTGGTTCGTAGCACTGACTGTCCAGGGTTGGAATTCGATGTTTAGAGACATCTTCTTGGGCGGAGCCCAGTTCTTGACCAGGACTGTGTCTCCTGGTTGCAGTTTGTGGTGGCTTGCACGGCGAGTGCGACTCTCTTGTTCGTTCCGCTTGATGCGTCTTGCCTCTATGGCGGGGACATCTGAGAAGGTTGAATTTAGAATTGTTCCCACTTACATTTAGAAGTGTACCCAATTGCATTTAGAAGTTGCGCCCAATAGCCTCTCTGAGAAGGTTGAATTTAGAATTGTTCCCACTTGCATTTAGAAGTGTACCCAATTGCATTTAGAAGTTGCGCCCAATAGCCTCTCTGTGAAAGCTGAATTTAGAATTGTTCCCACTTGCATTTAGAAGTATACCCAATTGCATTTGAAGTTGCACCCAATAGCCTCTCTGAGAAAGTTTAATTTAGAAGTGTACCCACTTGCATTTAGAAGTGTACCCAATTGCATTTAGAAGTGTACCCAATTGCATTTAGAAGCTGCGCCCAATAGCCTCTCTGAGAAAGTTGAATTTAGAAGTGTACCCAATTGCATTTGAAGTTGCACCAAATAGCCTCTCTGAGAAAGTTAAATTTAGAATTTGTTCCCACTTGCATTTAGAAGCGTACCCAATTGCATTTGAAGTTGCACCCAATAGCCTCTCTGAGAAAGTTTAATTTAGAAGTGTACCCACTTGCATTTAGAAGTGTACCCAATTGCATTTAGAAGTGTACCCAATTGCATTTAGAAGCTGCGCCCAATAGCCTCTCTGAGAAAGTTGAATTTAGAAGTGTACCCAATTGCATTTGAAGTTGCACCAAATAGCCTCTCTGAGAAAGTTAAATTTAGAATTTGTTCCCACTTGCATTTAGAAGCGTACCCAATTGCATTTAGAAGTGTACCCAATTGCACTTAGAAAAACATACATCATACCACACCCCACGCTTACTCTCTCCCTTACACCACCACTCAACTAGAACACAGAGATACTATGACACCATTCGGTATAACTGTTCTCATATCTACATCTCCCGCTCACTCCACATCACTCTAAATAAACATTGCTGGTTTCACACCCCCCAGCCAGGCGTTCTCTTCAGGCCTAACGCAGCCACACTCGTTCTGGATAAAGCCGGCCAGAGCGAACACATACTCCTGATTTCTCAATCACCACACCTACCGCTAAGAAGCAGCTACCACACATACCTGGTGCGCACACGCACCTTTTGGACTCTCTCTACTCTCTCTACTGACCCGAACTTCGGTTCCCAAGGGCGTTCAACCTACCAGCGCCTTCAGACCATACCAATGGTATATAAGGCGCTATATAAATGCAAAATAACAATAACAAGATGTGGCCTAATAACATTTAAGATTGAAATGATAGAAATACATTTAACATTACAGTAATTGAATGTGGATGTGCCACCTCCTAGTAAGATTTTCACAGGCAGGCTAAGTCTAATGGTGTAAGCAAATCATTATAGTATGCCTCGCACTGTAGTGACTTCCACCGCATAAAGGGGACCACCTTTGATTTTTTTTTGTTTATATAAATTCGAGTTTTGATTACAAATAGCCGGTTTATTGACAGAGAATTGTGGGGTAGCACTGTATACTAGGGGACGTTAGATTAACAGTTGTCACTTAGTGAAAAGCGCAATATAGCAAATAATAAAATAAAGTTTCTAGGAAAACCTTTGCCTTCAGGTTTCCTTACTTCTGGTTTCATCGCTCGTCCTAGGCACCCGTTTCTAGGTTCACTCCTTCGGTCAGTATACTCTTGTGGGTTGCTTCCCTGCTGTACCATTCTCCAAAGTAGCTGTTGCACAGCTGCTAAAACATAAACGACCACTTCCCAGGTAGTAGTTTCACCGTGTATTCAGGAATCAATTGAAAGCTTGACAGCTTCCTTCCATCTCTGCCCAATCCTCTGGGTTAACCCAGTCTCTCTTATAGTCCTTCTGGGTTCATACGGACAGTCTATGCCCTTGGGATTAGCTCTGGCTACTCCTGGGTCGTTTTGTAGGTTTGATCCGATTTAGCCATTTATCAAACAGATTTCAAATGTATTCTAATGAGTCGCTTTGCATTGTATAATAATGCGATTCCTCAACCTGTTCTTTTGACATCTTTATCTGTGGCAAGAAGAGTCGCTGCCATCTTGAAATCATTCTGGCAAGATGGGATTAGTTGTTTGCCAACATTCCGAGGCTATGGAAACAACCCTGATCTCACTACTTCTGCGTCCAAAAAAGCATTGTGCTAAAGTGTTCTTTACACAAAAAGTTACTTCGCAAGATTCTTCCCGACATTTCAATAGTAAGCGGTGCACTGATCAACTTGTGAATGGACTTGGCAAGTCCCTCAAATCAGGCCTCCCCAATTTACCACCTACAAAAGGTGAACATTGTAGTTGGCCAACTCATCTTTGGACACAAAAAACATCAATCCATCACCCCATGTCTGACAAACCTGCAATGGCTCCTGCTAGCTTGTAGAACCAAGTTTAAGGTTCCATGTCTCAACTATAAGAGAATTGATGGTCTGCATCCCTGCTACCTACAAGAAAACATTCATTACCAAATACCTAAAAGCGGCCTCTAGTTTCACAATTCTTAATACCTTTGCAAGTACAGAGACAGACGCCTCTCCATCCTCAGGCCCCGCCAATGGAAATCTCTGCTCACCCTCCTCTACCGCAAAATCAGAGACATCAAACATTTTTTGAAAGAAAAGATAAAATCCTTCCTGTTCATTTGGTCTCTTTGCCTGCCCCCTCCCCTGCTCACTTTCTGTCAGCACTCTGTCTAGTTTTCCAGAGCCAAATGGTAACACATGAATAAAATAAACTCAGATGGGTCCCTCAAACAAAACACTATTTGGCTCAAAAAGCCAATGACAATGCTAAAATCAGACCTTTCAATACTGGCTCACAGGGCACGAAGGGCAATTTGCCAACTAGGCAACACAAATAAACAAGTTACTTCCTACCTTGTAACGTTCTTTCGATGGGATGATCCTCCGATGTATTCCTTATCTTTGATAGATCATCTCCCAGCTTGCTGGCCTCGGAAAAGAAATTTCAGTAGAGGGCGCTGCGCGTCGACGTCCCTCGAGCCGATGTCCCTCGACGGCCTCTGTATCGGCGCTGACGTCATCACACATATAAATATACTCGCGCAGCGTCTGTTGCTCAGTTCCGTTTTGACGTTAACAGTTGTTTTACATGAATTGGTTATTGACCTTGAAGGAGCGTAAGCTGCAACCACAAGGGAAGTATTACTGCGGGGATGGATGGGAGGGGCGATAAGGAATACGTCGGAGGAACATCCCATCGAAAGAACGTTACAAGGTAAGAAGTAACTTGTTCTTCGAAAGGATTGTGTCCTGCGACATATTCCTTATCTTTGATAGACTCCCATAGCAGTGGTGTGTAATTGGAGGTGGGAGTAAAACGCCATGTTTCCTTTTAGGCATGAACACAATGTAATACGGCTTTGCCAAACCTAGTCTCTTGACTAGAGGAGGAATCCAGGTTGTAAAATCTTGTGAAGGTATGTGTGGACGACCATGCGGCAGCCGCACAGCTGTCTCGAACCGGAACCCCTCGTTGAAGGGCAGAGGAGGCTGCGATACCCCTGGTTGAATAAGCCCTAAGATTTTGAGGAGGCTCTTTCCCTGCTAGTTTGTAACATTCCACGATGGCCAAAATAATCCATCTGGAAATGGTTTGTTTCGTTATCGGTAGTCCCAACTTGTGCCCTGAGTAACCTACAAACAGTTGGTCTGCTTGCCCAATGCTAGCAAGTCTGCTGATGTAAAAGCTTAAAGCCCGCCTTGGGTCCAGCCTATGTAGCCTTTATTCCTCTTTCCCCGGATGGGGAGGCGGATAGAATGAAGGTGAGGTCATTTTCTGAGTGATGTGGAATTCAGAAACCACCTTTGGGAGGAAATTAGGCTTCAGCTAAATAAAGAAATGTGTCTTTATGAAAAAATGTATGAGGGGGGTTTACAAGATAGAGCTTGTAATTCACTCACCCTTCTAGCAGATGTTAAAGCCACTAATAATACAGTTTTAAGGGTGAGAAATCTTAGCGAACAAGAGTGCAGTGGTTTGAAAGGAGTACCCATCAGGAAATTTAAGACTAAATTTAAGTCCCATAAAGGAACCTGGAAAGGTCTTGGAGGGTAGACATTAGTTAATCCCTTTAGAAATTGTATTACTAAGGGTAATTGAAATACGAAGGCTCCTCTGCAGTGCGCTTGAAGATCGATAGCGCTGCGAGATAGCCCTTGATAGTGCCAACTTGAAGGCCTGAATTTGCCAAGAAGAGTAGAAAGGATAACACTGTTGGTGTACCACGTGAAAAGGGGTCAATATTCTCTTCCCTACACCAGCTGCAAAATTTGTTCCAACGGCAGCGGTATAAAGACTTTGTTTCTGGCCTTCTGGCCGAAAGCAACACCTCCATGACGTCATCAGGGAGGTCCCAATACTTGTATCTCAACCTTTCAGAAGCCAGGCGTGAAGGTTGAGGGTTCTGATGTCTGGATGGAGAAGCTGACCTCCCTTCTGAGAGAGAAGATTCTCCTTGAGTGGAAGACTAATTGGAGGGCAGATGGACATGTCCAGAAGGTCCGGGTACCACGTTCTCCTGGCCCAGTCTGGGGCAATTAGGATCATGGTCCTCCAGAATCTTCTCAACCTCCTGATTATTTGAGGAATGACAGGGACTGGTGGAAACGCGTACAGGAGTGGAAACTCCCAGTCGACTACGAACGCGTCCCCTAGAGCTCCTCTTGGGGGAAATTCCCTTTAACAAAACAGATCGCACTTCCTGTTGGTACTGGTGGCGAACAGATCCACTTGAGTGGTTCCCCAAAGGGCGAAGATCTCCTGAAGGACTTCCTGAGCTAGTTCCCACTTGTGGGAGACTGTGCCCTGCCTGCTCAGAGCGTCCGTCATCAAGTTCTTCTCTCCGGCTAGGTGAACTGCCGATAGAGAGATTCCCCCTTGAATTGCCCAAAACCAGAGCTGCATTGCCTCTCTGCACGGTGGCAGTGATCCTACGCCTCCTCTTTTGTAGAGGTAGTGCATGGCCACTGTGTTGTCCGTCATTATCAGGACATTTTTCCGCTGTACAGATGGCAGAAAAGCTTCCAGCGCTAGTCTGATTGCTCTCAGCTCTAACAGGTTGATATGTAGTCTGGACTCCGATGGAGGCAAACGACCGCTGATGGTCAAGTCGTTGGTATGGGCTCCCCACCCCGTGAGTGAGGCATCTGTGACTACTGTTACCTCCGGCCCTGGTTGCCAAAACAGTTCTCCCTTCAAGATGTTTTTCTGGCAGGCCCACCACTGAAGGTCTCGAGCCACCTTGTCCGGAACCTGAAGGAGGTCTGTCATTCTCCCTGAGAATTGCGACCACTGAGTTCTCAGTGCCCACTGAAGAGATCTCATTCTCAGGCGAGCCTCTGGCACAAGGAAGATGCAGGATGCCATGAGGCCTAGCAACCTCAAAAAGTCGAAGGCTGGGAGACGTTGGGCATTCTGAAACTTGGTGACCATCTGCAGAATATCTTGAGCCCTCACCTCTTGTGGCGAGGCTTTTCCCAGGGAAGTGTCCAGGACAGCTCCAATGAACTGGAGTCTCTGTGATAGTATCTGTGACTTCTTTAAATTGAGGGAGAAGCCCAGTTTGTGAAGGAGTGGCAGACATAATCTAGCTGGATCTGAGCTTGTTGCTCTGATCAGCCAATCGTCCAGGTAGGGGTAGACGTGAATCCCTTCCCTCAGACTTGCAGCCACTACCGACATTAGCTTGGTGAAGACCCTCGGGGCGGAGGTCAGCCCAAATGGCAGAACTCGAAATTGATAATGAGAGCTGCCAATTGCGAACCTCAGGTATTTCCTGTGTTTGAGATGGATTGGCACATGGAAATAAGCATCCTGGAGGTCCAGAGATACCAGCCAGTCCTGGAGCTGGAGGGCCTGAAGGATCTGAGAGAGAGTTACCATCTTGAACTTGTCCTTCGAGGAACTTGTTCAATTCTCGTAAGTCCAAGATAGGTCTCAGTCCTCCGTCTTTCTTCGGTATGATAAAGTAGGGGGAGTACCAGCCCTTGTTCCTCTCCGCTACAGGTACTGGTTCTATGGCACCTTTCTCTAGCAGGTCTACAATTTCCTGCAAGAGGAGAGGATCCGGAACATTCAGAGAGCTGTTCCCCGGTGGATGACTCTGAGGGATGCATAGAAAAGGCAGGCAGTAACCTTGGGCAACTGTCTCCAATGCCCAAGCATCTGACGTAATAGTCTGCCATTCCGTCAGATGTTGAGTTAACCTGCCCCGTACTGGTGTCTTGTGAGGAGAGTCCTCAGAGTGGTTTGGAGGCGGCTGATGCAGATGCCGAGGGTAAAGTGGCACCTGCTGCAGCTTTTGTATTTTTACCCCGTCCGCCTCGGGTGAATTTTTTCTGACCCCTTTGAACCGGCTGTCCTCTGCCTCTTCCGAATGCGGAATAGAAGCGAAAGGACTTACCTCTCCAAGAGGTTCCTGAGGGGTGATAGGATGTCTGAAGGATTGCAGCTCCTAGGGATTTTGCTGCTGCCTTTGATGTTTGTAGTTTTTCTAAACTGTCATCCGCCTTCTTACCAAACAAAGAAGAGCCGTCAAAGGGCATATTCAAAAGTCTGCTTTGCACATCTGGAGCAAAACTACTTTCACAACCAAGCAAATCTCTGGGTGTTGTACTTGCTGCCATGGCCCTGCTGATGCTGTCAGCAGAATCGATGCCAGTTTGAAGGGATTCGCATATAGCGTCTTTACCATCCTTGATGTTTAGGAACTCTTCCCTTTCTTCTCCCTCCGGGAGGCAGTCAGCCGCTCATGAAGCACACTCCCAAAGTGTGTGGCTGAACCTTGCGAGCGTACAAGTAGCATTGATGGATTTCAACGCCATGCTACATGCAGAAAAGACTTTTTTGGCCATAGAGTCATATCTCTTATCATCCCTGTCCTGTGGAACAGTAGGGTAAGCCGATTTACTACCTGATGAAGTAGCTGCCTGAACAACCAGACTCTCCGGAGTTGGGTGTTTGGATAAATATTCAGGGTCAGCAGAAGACACCCTATATTTAGCTGATAATTTTTTGTTAACCGCCGGGATTACCTCAGGTGTTTCCCAGTTTGCCAATATACTCCTTTGTAATGCAGCATGAAATGGCACCACAGGATCTTCCTGTGGACCTTTGACCAAGAGGTCTGTGAGGTCGTCTTGCTGAAAAGCCGGTGAGGGTGTGGACCACCCCATAAACTCCATTATCCTTGCTATCAAGGTTTTAATAAGGGGTTTCAGCATGTTCCCCTGGGTCTGGTTTGGCAAATTCCACTTCCGGGGAAGTGTCCAACCCACTTGCTTCCTGTAAGGATTCTTGGAGGTCTTTCAACCTACCTTCCTCAGAGGTAAATTCCTCTGGTACAGAAGTTGCAGATCCCTGCAACTCAAAAGGTCTTCCCTGATTCGAATCCTCCCCTTCTTCATAAATAGATAAGACTCTGGAGTGATCAGGTCTTGAAAATGGTATAAATCCCATTTCCAGAGCAGAAGGGGCCAAATTCGTCATGATTGGCTGAGAAAACGTCGACGTCGTTGATGCGGACGTTAAAGGCTTCGAAGCCATCGAAAAAGGCGTTGAGAAAGGTGGTAGAGGCCTCGAACTCAAGAGTATCGGGATTCTACTCGAGGTTGCCAACGACATTCTCGTGATCGAGGCTCTGGGTATGGCCACTGGCTGTGAGGTGGCCGTGGGTTTGTCCTTACTCTGCGTCGACTCGACTAAACCTCTGCGTCGAAGAACCCTTCGATAATGGCGTCAAAGACGCTGATCTATGTGTCGAAGGGATCGTCGGCGTCGAAGACGCGACTTTGCCTTTATTCGAGGGTTTGTGACGCTCTCGAGTGGCTTCTTTCGCCGGGTGCTGCGACTCGCTGCGTTTTGATTTTTTGGGTCTTTCACCCAGGGTATCACCCTCAGAAGTCTTCGAGGGGGTCGAGGCCACTTTTTCGAAGACGCTCAGCATCTTTTTCCTGAATTCCTCCCACTCAGCCTGAGAGCTATGTTTTGTGGGGCAGGAGACCCTTTTGGGGAAACAGAAGAAGACGACGAGGAAGGGGATCTTCGACGTCTCTTTTTTGAATGCTTCGATCTCGAAGAGTGATGGGAACTGATTCGAGACCTAGAACGAGAATGTCTTGTGATGGCGAGGAGACGAATGTCTCGACTCCGCCGAGGAAACTTTCGAAGAAGTTTTATCTGCCTTACCTCTCTCGGGCTTCCCCTTAGGCTCCTTCAAGGCTTTCGCCGTCATGGACATGCAGTCCTCGCACTCCGAACAATGGTGCTCTATTCCCAGGCCCCATAAACAGATCCTGTGAGGATCCGTCAACGACATTTTCTTTCCACAGTCTCAACATTTTTTGAAGCCGGACTGCGGAGTCGTCGGTTCGGGTGAGGAAGCCATTGAGTATGAGTCGGTATTCACAAGGAATAATGAAGTATATTTGACTGAAGAACTAAGCAACGATATTCCGAGGCCCCACGAAGCGCGGAAAAACGGAACTGAGCAACGGACGCTGCGCGAGTCTATTTATACGCGTGGTGACGTTGGCGTCGATACAGAGGCCGTCGAGGGACAACGGCTCGAGGGACGTCGACGAGCAGCGCCCTCTACTGAAAAACAAATTCCGAGGCCAGCAAGCTGGGAGATGATCTATCAAAGATAAGGAAAACGTCGGAGGACACAATCCTTTCGAATGCTCCATTTCAAATGAGCAACATCAGTGAAATCCAATTCCAAATGGAGCAAACTAGAAACTTCAGAGGCAGAAAGGCAAGCTCAAGGATATTATTTGGTGAATCCTTCACCAAGGAAATGGATAGGTTTGTGGGCGCTTGCACTGCTCTGAAGAAAAAAAAAAGGGCAGAAGTAACTAACTAAACGCTGGAAGGGGGCACAGAAACAAGACAGCAGAACAAACCAGGGATGAAAGATCAATACCTGCCTGCAAAAGGGCCACAATATTTTGGACTGTCTTAACGCGCATTATATCTGCAGGCACTGTGGCTCCTATGGTACTGCATGCCTTTGCCAAACTGAAATAAGAGTTTTGGGTCGAGAAAGTCCATGTCCACGACCCAGAGGATTCACAAAGGGGTTCTAATTAACTTGTGTCCACCTCAGATGAAGGGACAGACGGACAAGTAATCTTGATCGAAGGTACAAAGGAGGCAGAGGTGCTGTGTATTACTGGCAAGACCAACCTCTGGCAGATCCTTCTTGCACTTGGAAGGCACAGGGGGCTGAAGATGCCCATGGGGGAGAGCACCTAAACATATAGCCATGTTCTAGGGGGGGGATCTTGAGTGGGGGATTGGGCAGGTGAAGGCCATTTTCAACACTTCTTGAAACACTTGTCAGGGGATTGCTGGATTTTACAGACTGTCTAAGGGCTCACTCTGGACTTAATTGGGGTGCTCTTCATAGCACACCTCCATGGCCCTATCCATTTGTCTGCAGAGGAAACATATCAAATGGATAAGTATGTGCAGAATATCTTGCCAAAAGCACAAGCACTCATGCAGACTGATATCATAGGGAGTTATAAGCAATCTTTCTTGTTGAGGCAAAGAATGAAGAGCAGTGATCAACCTCATACAACTCAATGATTGGATTGTGTACTGGAACTTTAACATTTTGCATGTCCACATGCTAAGGGATATTCCCAGACCAGATTGGTTTCATGCCCAGTCCTTCAAGATGTGCATCTGACAATCCAAATATATGGCCTTCATCAACACTTCATGTAATTTAAATAGGCAAGTGAATTCTGGGTGTTCTCAAGTGCCACCTGGGACTTTCCTAGAAGCCTGGTGTTTTTACGAAGCTCAAAGCCAGTGGAAGCGGTGTTTGAGAGTGAAGTCTGCATGGTTAGAACTTATCAGCATGAGATGTATGTCTCTAGGCAAAAACATTCTGCAAAGTCAGGTCAGACTAATTCAGGCTTTCTAATCAAATGGGCGAAATCAGACACGGTCTTCTGTGGCCACAGTGAATGGGTCACTCACTCAAGAGTGGGATATGCCTTCTCTTGGGTTTCAGAACCTCGCTTGGAAAACAGGTAAGGATACGAGGAGGCTCATCCTCTATTCAAGCCACACATGATCTTTCATATGCGATGCAACATTGCTTAAACTCTGATAGTCTTCCTGTGGAAATTAGACTGACGGGTGCCTGGCAACGTAGCGTTATCTCCACATTCTTTCTCGTTCAGCCATAGAATTGGATGGCAGCAGGTCCAGTTAGGGACACAACTGCAAAGAAGACTGCAGGGGAAAGGCCCCCAGGATGTTGGATGTGCACATCAATTTTTGGAATTTGACATTTATGCCCATGATTTCAATTACGACCTTACACAACTAATACAATTTAAAAGAAAAATGAAAAGAGAGAAAGGGAAAATACAAATTCATACATCGTATGCACATATACTATGTCATTATACCAATCCGGCTAGACATCATATATTTAAAGTGCATATGCTACAGCGTCGAGCCTCCTTAAATTCTTAATATTCGTACCAGTTCTTCATAATTTAAAAAAATGTCTTATTACTGAAAACCATTGATTTCAGTTCTCCTGTATCACAGAACTACAAATTGTATTCTATATAAAAAGCTTAAAGGTGCATAAGTGCTAGGGATGTGCCCTGATTTATAACCTCCCGAAACTATTCTCCAAAAACATGATTTGTACTTCCCACAAATTCTCAAAATGGGCAAACACGCAAATTACGCAATGTTTCACTCTACGAGTTGCTTAAATTCAAGTGAGCTCAAACAAAAACGACAGGTGGCATTGATTGGATGCAAGTGCATCTGCAGATATTTTCTCTAGTTTTTATTCGATTGAACCTGAACCTCATTATACTTTCCTCAGGTGGGATGATGGAAATTTCATATGGTAAGGTGGTACCTCTCCTGATATTTTATGGGTTGCTTTTAAAATTGGGAAGACCTTATAGCGCCAAATATCATTACAGGTTTCCCACCAATCAGCAAGCCTTTGTATTTTTTTTTTTTTTATGATTTTTATGAACTTTCAGATTGGTGATAATTTTCCTAAATTTCCCTTTTCTGTGATTAATTTTCAACATTTATCTAGATAATAGTTCTTGTTCTCCTTCAAGTTTTCCTTGAACATCTCGAATAAAGAATGTGTGGCTGGTAATATCAGTTTCTTAGATAATAAGAGGCACTTCAACAATAATCTCATTCTCCAAAGGGATCGCAAGCTCAAAGCGAATAATCCACATGAGGTCCCCTTGGGGAGAGCAAGTTCTTTCCGCCGGATTGTTTCTAATTTACGCAAACCCAGTCACCATCTCTCAGAGTTCCACCCTCCTCTCGTCACATGCATAACTTTTGCTGTAGTTAATTACTAGATCGTTCATGAGTACACTTCTGAAATTCATTTAGCAGACGCTGAAGACCTATTGTCGAAAAGTCAAATAAAACAATATCATATGCATATGTGATCAGGCTATCTTCCGATTGTCCACCGTTGGGGGGGATAGAAGCACTTGTATTTTATATTTCACCAAAATCTGCTAGGTATACATTTAATAGGCTAGGAGCGAAAAAGACATCCGTGCCTAAGGCCTCATTCATTTCCTTTGTGAAATGTCCCTGTGAATCTAATCTGATTTTTAGGGTAGAATATTTATGGGCATAAACTAGTATAATTTTTTTGTTTTTTTTTTAATTTGTATTTCTAATCAAAATTACATTTTTACAAAGTTTAGAAAATGTTGCCAATCAAAGTCTTTCTTTTGCAATAATGTTTTTGTGAGAATTGTTGACAAGCAAACTAGTATGAGTTTGTGGGACGGGAGTCATGATGATCTTAATTTCGACCAAACCAGGTTTCTATTTACTTTGTTGAAGGCCATAGATAAATCAACGCTGGCCATTTATAGCAATGAATTTGTTGCCCAATGTGATTTCTGTATACTGTCAATTATATACCCATGCATGTTTGCGCCTATGCCTTTCCTGAATCAGGTTTGAAATATTTTATAAATATCTTGTATAATGACCCACTGATCCAATTCCTTTAAAATAGGGGCTAACAATATCTTGGCACCAGCGTCTAAAAAAGTGCTATTGGCACGTAGTCCAGTCCTTTGGACCCAGTTCATCTCCTTTCTTAAAAATCGAGACCACATGCGATTTTCCAAGAGCAAGGGATCCTACCTCGAGTTAAAATATTTTTTCAAGTATATTTAGTATATTAGCCCAAACCATTGGATTTTGTTTAAAGAACCTATCATAAAGGCCATTTGGGCCTGGGAATTTCCACTTTTCCTTATACAATTGGGCATATCGTCCAGATCAAAAGTCAGAGCTTACCCATCTGAGTGAGAACAAATGCTCAGCCGCCTTTGGAAGAGCATAATACAGATTTGTATAGTAGTCAACTCTGGTAGATTTGCATATTGGATTTTGTTGAGTATCGCATTATAGTGGTGCCATCTTACCATTTTCTATCATTTATATCAGTTTTCTCGGCATTCATTCGCCGTCCACTCGTAGAAGGTGGTTTTAGCATATTTTTATACATTTGCTGGATTTTCCTCAATTGTGCTGAATTTTCTTCACTGAAGTGGTTGATTTCAGTATTGTTCAAGAATACGGCCTTCATTTTGCTTTTAAAATGCTGAATTGGGGTATCAAATTCTAGACGTCGCTGAGCGATCTTATTGGATTTCACCAATGAATGCCATTTTGTCACGTAAAAAGGTAGGAAAGCTTTGCAGCAAGAACATAATTTGTTTCCATTCCAATAAAGTAGTTACATGTATTTGAAATACATTTGTTAGACAGTTGCCTGCATTTGATACATTAACACCTTGAAGAAGGCTTTTTTTTTATAGAACTGTCCAATTGCCTAAACATTGCGTTGATCATCTTTTGGTCACTGCTTCAGTTTTCACATTTGAGAAGAACAAGTTACTTACCAACTAACGTTCTTTCGACTGTATGTTCCTCACACATAGCCTCATCTTAGATATATTTGCCAACTTGCTGCTTCTTTTCAGAAAAGCTGGCAAATATATCTAAGATGAGGAATAGGTGGGAGGACACAATCCATTCCAAGTATATGCATCGTAAAACAATAATTCTGAGAAAAAGAAATCAATACATGAAGCACCCAGCTACCTTAGGGTTTTATGCGCAATATAAATATTAAACACAAATAATGATAATTACCGCTGTGCCACGTAGACCCTACCTCTGTCACCAAGAACATTGCCATTTAGGCGGAGCATGATCCATTCTTTAAAAAAAATTAACCAATTAGTGCCTCTGGCTAATTGTTTGAAATGAAAAGCAGTGTGATCGTTGTGCTTTGCATATGTTCCCCAGAGGTCACCCGAACCATCACTATTAAAATCTCCTGCCACCAGATGTAATCATTGTTGAATTAATTATGCCATCTAAGAAAATTCTGCCCAATTTGAAAATAAATCCGTTAAATGATAGGAATACTCATTCCAATATACATTCACCATCAGCCATTGTCTATCATCTCTGGCCTTAATATATAGGGCTAGCAGGGCCAACGTAGTATCTTCAAACACTGAAACCAGAGAGGCCCACGAGTTTTGAACTGTTATGAGCAGCCCCGTAAATCAGGCAATAGCCTTCTGTACAATGGTTAAAAAAAAATGTAGTCAGCCAGGAGCAGTCTCTATTGGATTCCTCTGATCTGGAGTACGTTTCCACTAGTTTTACTTTGCGAGATGGAGAATCTACCTTTCACGAGTTTTGTAATGGTTCAAATGTTCTTTGTTTTATTGTCATACTCACCTCCCTGTGGGGCTTCTATCCAATAAACATGGTAACATCAAAACCTTGTAGTCTTAGGTCATCCACAGAAGCCAATAAAATGTCTCCAATTATACATGATGGGATTTTTAATACTGCTATGCCCATCCTCTGATAGTCAATGAATTCCACCTGCTCAATATTCTAAATGTAATCAGTCGAAGCAATGGAATATCGTATGAAGGTTTCAAAATATTGCTTATGAAAATTGAGCTGCCCCCAATAGCAACACTGGTTTAATTAAGAAACAGTTCATATCTGCCATTGCCTGAATCAGTGCATCTTGTTCATTGAATTCTGCTTCTTTGCCAATTTAATGAAACATCTATCCAAATGACTGGCAGATATTGCGTCCGATACTGGCTCCATACTGGATTGTATAAAATGCCATTTAACAGGAGGCACCTCCTTTACAATGCAGCTTTGACAAGGTCGAACATTTATAATCCCGGGGCTGCCCATTCCCATTGAGTGGTTGAGTACCTCGCATTTCGCACTGCCTGCAGGTTCGGCTCTTCATAAGGGAGTTTCCCCTCTTTCCTCCTTCACCCCCCCACTTTTGCTGTTGTCTCGCTGGGGCCTTGCTATTGAAAAGGACCATCTTTTTACCTTCCAGGGAATGTCAAGTTTGTACATGTTGCTTTGCAATATTCTGATTCGGGACAGGGAGAACCATTGTATTTTGTTGAAAATGGGCAATGATTTGGTAACGAGATCTACAAATCCCGTAGCTGCATCCGGACAAGAATGTTGCCAGAATTGACAAAAAGCTTCTGGCATTACCCAACGGATAAACACATTTTCGTAAGAGGGCAGGGAAGTGTACATTCCAAGGATGTCCAATGTGATAGTGAATTGGGAGACCAAGTCTTAAAGGGATCAGAGTGAGTGGATGTTGACCTAAAGGTTATTCTATCAGAAGATGGCAATATGGGGTCCTTTGCCTCTTGGCTCAACTTTGCAATGACTTTTTTGGGCAGTCCAGCAAAAACACTGTAAGAGGCAGGCATTCTTACACAGCAGTTCTCAGGGTGAGTGAGGAGAACAGAGCAGCAACATAGCAAGGTGGGTCGGGTGAGTCATGTCGCAAGCCTCTGTTAATGCAGAAATGTTTCTGCAAATTATTCATAGTTGCTGCTGCCTCAACGACCTTTCAAGCAGGTGTGCGACAAAGACATCATGAAGGCTGAGACTTGGTCCAGCGATTGGATCTTTAAATGATTGATCAGCAGACTTCAGTATTGCTAAGCTTTGAAGAAGCATAATGCGTGCCTCCGATCGACATACAATTCAGATATTCCAAACGTATTAGTACACAAGTCGAAATTCTATTAGCGAGCCAAGAAAGTCTCCCATCAGAGCGCAAATATTTAACGGGTTTTATTCAGCCATGTTGTGCATTTCATTTGTTGAAGTTCTGCTGCATGCTGCCATCGGATTGGGAAAGCATAGGGTCCTTGTTATATGATGTAATCAACAAAAGTCTGTTTAGTCGATTTAGCCTCCCACCCTTTCTACTGTTTACCATGAACGAGTTGGGGTCCAGTTCAGGAAACATACAGCAGGCTGAGACCGGATTTGGTTTCAAATGAAAGTTCAGACGTTTGCTTCCAGAATTTGAATAAATAACTGTTGGACTGCCAGGTTGTGGGGTTTCATTTAATATTTATTTTCACATCACAGAAACAGAACGAACGAGGGTCAAGCGAGGAAATTGAAGCAAATCGGGAAATGGGGATTGAACTTTACACTTGAGTGACTTGAAGTTACCGAAACTAGATATGTTCCCTGTGAATCACGGGAAATGTAGATTGAGTGGTCCAAAGTTTTCTGCTGGAGTCGAAATTAAAAGGAAATTATGCAGACTGCTCCACTCAAGTGTCAAGACTTTCCTCTACTAATACGTTCAGACAATCTGCACTCTCCATGCTGCAGAACTCCACCCTGAGCAACAATGTTCTCATGGTGTGTGGGGGTCCTTGCTGTGCTAAATTCACTTTGCGATGTAAAGCACCATTCTCACAAAAATAAAAACACTTAGAATATACAGTGCGGGGCCAAAAAAAAAAAATCACATTGAAGCCGCAATCAAAATCTAATATAGATCATGGACCTTAATCTTCGGTTTTCAAAACAAAATTAACACTCAATTAAGGGAAGTTTGATGAGTTGGGAGGCTTCCAGGCACTTCCCCAGATGCCCTGCCCTATGGAAGGAACACTGGGGACTGAACGCCCAGCAACTTCATGAACTGCTTTCCCAGCAGAAGCTGTGTATGGATTTAGGTAACGTTCCAATTGGGTACCAGGCAGAGACATGTTTTGCACCCCTTGCCCACTCTTGCACGATGAGGTGTCGTTTCCTTGGTGTGCATGAGCTGGAAGCAGCATTCATGCCTTGATCAGAGAGAGGCGACAGAAATAAAGGGGAAAGGGTTCAGCAGAGGAAGGCGAGCTCAAGACGTGCACCCATGGCAAAAAAACGTGGACCAATTGAGGGTGGGACTTAAAGGAGACACCAGGAGGGAATTTCCTCGGTGACGGCCGCCGAGGGAATACAGACTTGGATAGCCACGTTAGACTGGCGAGGTCACTGGGAACATCCAAGTACTGGCTAGGTGGTTGGCCACACTGTCCAAGACCGCCTTAATCCGAATAAATACTGCCTCGAGTGCACGCTCATCCCAGCACATCTAACACAGACGGGATGCCAGCGATGGCTCTCAGCAGACGACTTCGCGTCTCGCCTGGCAAGCACACAACCCAGCCATTTGTCCATTATTATGCCAATATACATTATTCCTGTTCCTTTCTCTTGGCCCCTTACTTTCCCCAGCCAGTAAGGTGCAGAATGAGACAGGTTTCCTTTATGGCATAAAGGGCTGCAGATTTTATTTTCACACATATAATGAAACACAGCCAACATCTGTGAAGATAGCTCCGAAGATACAGCGACTGCTCCTTGTCCAAAAACTTGCCCCCCCCCCCTTTCCCAACACAGTCCATAGTAGGCACAACTCCCCCAACCCTTCGTGCCTGAGACCCACCTGCCCCTGCAGGTGTTCTTGGGCTGGGAGAGCGCTGTTTGTTGGGGGGAAACTGAGCCTCTCATTGTTACCACCAGACGCCCCTGCCGTTAGGCTCCCAAAAGGCACTGGTCCGAGAAGAGCGAAGACCCTTCTGAATTCCTCCAGTCTTTTGTACTTGGTTGCCCAAACACCGCCTTGCCATCCTGCGACGTCAATGGCCAGGCCTTGCCGTAGCTGTCCTTCCTGTAGGGAGGGTGGAAAATGAAATCCTACTTCCTGCTGCAGCGTGCAACGTCCTTTGCCAGAGGGGCTGGATACTCCCTGCCCTGGCTGCCCGCCGCTTATATGGGGCTTAGCCCACCCACTTTCTATTTGCCCTTCGCGGGCTTTTCCCAGCGCTTGGCGCGCTTCTCCTTGTTCCTCCCCCTTACCCAGGGGGGAGGGAGGCGAGGAGGACCCTGCCCGGGTTACCGGGGTGCCTCCTCCATTTTCTTTGGGGTTTTTTCCATCGTCACCTTCAATAATATTGATAGTTCAACTCTAACTGCTCGGAAATGACCAATAATTGGCGTTCTTATATAGCGCTGCATAACGGATACCTCCCACTTCCAAGCACTGTTATTACAGGTCATTTTACCGGATGGTACCGAGTTGACCTACCTAGGAAGAATTAAGGGCGGAGTCGGCTTTGTCACCGGATTCGAACTTTCCAAGTACATCTATCGGCTGCTTTTCATAAAGCAATGGAAAGGTATTTGAGATCAATCCCTTCATCCAATTTGCAGCGTCAATTGAGCTATTAACTCTCAGAGAAGTGCTTAGAAATAACGCCAACAGGCCCTACATCATCTCGAATTTTGATGTTGCTGCGTGAAAGACGCTGTTCAAAGAGATTGCAAAGGGGTGCGCATTGGGTGGAGGGGCAGGTAGTGAGTGGGTGGGAACAGCCCTAGGAATTAGCATGGCCATGTCCATAGGTGGTAAAAGGATAGGTACACGCCCAAAAAATGCCCACAGACTGCGTAAAGCTCCTCAAATCATCTCCCTATTGCAAAGCAATAGCTTCAGCTTATAGGTGGCGCAAAGCAGCAACTAACAGGCCAAACTAAAACTGGCCTTTTTGCACCTGCCCATTTACCGTACTCCAATACACACAGCACACGTGCTCGGTTTCTGCCAGTGGTACCGGACCTGCAGCCCAGTACTTATCCGAGAAGCAAGGCATGCAATAAACTGATTTCTCACACTGGCGACTACCAGTGAATTTAAAAATCGCAAAGTTCGTTTGACCCAACAAATAAAAGCCACATGCATATTATGCACGCTGATTATCCTGGCACACAAGGGCGATAAAAAAAAAAAGCTGGCAAAGGACCCATTGGCTGTGCACCCATAGGAGCCCAGCTGCAAGCTGTCCAAAGAATGCATCGGCTCTCAGGGGTACAGGCCCGGTGCTCGCACACTCTCCCCACAAAGCTTACCTTGTAGTACTTCTGCATGGCGCCGGCGAGGCGCCACAGTGGATGGCCGGGGGACCCGCCGGGGTCTCCCCACTGCGTCCCAACACATTCGCCTGCTTGGATGTGGTATGGCTGGGGCCGGGCCGCCCCTCCTCCCGTGCTGCACTTCCAGCACCACAGAGAAATCAATACATGTCCGCGTGGAGAGATGATGCAGCAAAGAGGCTGGGGGCGGGTGGGGCAAGAACACGACAGCCACTAGTAAAAGATTCCGACGCGAGTGCACACTTCCCTGCCCAGTCCAGGAGCTCGGCCATGCACAGGCGCGCTCCCTTTTAGAGATTGCACCTCAAGGGAGCAGTCACCACTGGAGGCAGTGGAGCACTCTTGCACAACTGTTAGCACCACACACAGGACCCCATAGCGTGGTCATCGCAGCAATCGTCTTTATACCAGCGTTCTGGCTACACCCACCTAGGCCTTTCCAGAATCACCCCACAGTGGGAGCACAGTGAGCCTCTGGCTGCAAGAGTACGTAACTGCGTGGACCTTGAGTCCGCTCTTGTCTGGAAGGAAATCCGGGAGGGGGGGGGGGGGGGGAGTCGAGGGGGTTAAATTCGATCCTAGACATAGTTTAGAATTCATAATAAGGTATGGGATAGCCGATGAACCGCATCCTAGGATACCCCCTTCATATTCCCATGACTAAAACTGCGGATGGAACCCTCCTATCCGCCCCAAGGGCGCTTTGAAACAGTGTTTACTTGCTGCATAGGTGCCTAACAAGTTAACAATAAATATATGCATTAAAAAACAATGGCGCCTTGTGGGATTTATTCCTTCCGTATACACGCAAACAATCACCTAGAAAAGGCATGCTAGGGCGGAACAAGAAAAGAATCAACAATACCCAGAAAGCATGGACCAAAACGGCCTTCCTAGGAAATAAGAAAGGCTTCTATGTTTGCCTTTAAGACCAAACGTGCCATCGTAGCTCCCGTTGGTATAAAGCACATACCTCATGCTGAAAGACTTCAAGGTGCTAGCTTCACTGATCGGAAACCTAGGGAGACTGGGTTTGCGACAGGGTTTCAATGTTGTTCTCCTACAGTTATTGAGAGAATAGAGACTGTGCTGATATTGGAACACGCATCTATCCACCCTTGGGGGCTTTCTAATTAATGCACGCTCGGCAGTAGCACTTAGGGCCGATATGTGTTCACTGTTGGAGGAGTTTGAGACCTGCTTTACTCCATCACCTGATTCCGATATCTCAGCTGTGATATTCTTCGATTAGACAGCCCTCCCAGGGATAGCTGGGTGACTTGCTTGGATTCATTTATCATCTTTAACTTGCTCAGTACTTGCTCTCAGCCATAATCTTTCGTTTCAATGTTTGTTAATTCGGGTTCAGTGGTCACCCAATGCATCTGTGTACCTATTGTTGGTCTATGGGCCCCCTTCCTTATCTTTGGCAACATTTTCCCTTAATTTCACACAGCTGGTCGCTAATTTGGTTTTGTCCTATCCTAATTTGTGTATTATGGGAGATTTAAATGTTAAGGAACAAGTTACTTACCTGTAACTGTTGTTCTCCAGCATGGGTCTGGCATGGATTCACATGCTCATGAATATTCCCCGTCGTCAGGCTGGGAATCCTCGGTAAAGAAAAAACCAGTATCAGTTTCGTTTCTGATCTGTCTTTCGTAGTAATAACCAATCACTGGTCTCTGCGTCATTCTGACCACAGCCAATGACTGCCCTCTACCTAAGCACCGCCTCTGGCAGCCATCTTCAGATTTGGAAGCACGTGAAGTGGCAGTATGACCAAGTGAAGAGCCGCAGAGGGGTAGGCGGGAGGGTTCGCATGTGAATCCATGCCAGACCCATGCTGGAGAACAACAGTTACAGGTAAGTAACTTGTTCCTTCTCCAGCATGGGGTCTGGCATGGATTCACATGCTCATGAATAAAGAATACATAGCAGTACACACATGCACAACCACGGGAGGTGGCAAAGGCTCAACATTAAGCATCACATCAACTCAACATTAAGCATCTTACCTCCTCACCAGGCTCACCTCAGGCGAACAGGTTGCGCAGCACTGCTTGGCCGACCCTGGACTCCTCCCTGGAATCCCGGTCGACGCAGTAGAATTTCGTGAAGGTGTGCGTCGACCTCCACGTAGCAGCCCTGCATATGTCCAGCAGGGGCACACCAGATAGGAACGCCGTGGTAGTGGCGATCGCTCTGGTGGAATGGGCTCTCGGACGGCCAGGCAGCGGTCGGTTTGCCAACCGGTGACAGCACATGATACAGCCGGAGAGCCATCTGGAGATGGAAGCCTTCGAGAGAGCCTTCCCCTGATTGACAGGTCCAAAGTTCACAAAGAGTTGACGTCTTCCGAAAACCCTTCGTGCGGTCCACGTAGAACTTCAGCGCTCTAGCTACATCCAGCGAGTGCAAAGTCCTCTCAGCCGGCGACGAAGGCGACGGGAAGAACACAGGTAACACCAAGGGTTCGTTGAGATGGAAGTCCGACGGTACCTTGGGCATGAAGGAGGGGTGCGTCCTGAGCACTACCCTCGTGTCGTGGAAAGTCAAGTACGGGGCCTTGCAGGAAAGGGCCTGGATCTCTCCCACTCGTCGTGCGGAGGTGATGGCCACAAGAAAAGCTGTTTTCCACGATAGAAACTTCAACGGGGCCGAGTGCAGAGGCTCGAACGGAGGTCCCATGAGCTTGGTCAGCACCACGTTGAGCTCCCACGCCGGGGCCGGAGCCTTCACCGGCGGGAACGATCTGAACAGTCCCTTCATGAACTCTTTCACCAGACGATGAGACCACAAGGACGTCCGCCCCGTGGTTCTGGTGTATCGGGAGATCGCAGCAAGATGAATCTTGATGGACGCGTGTGCCAGACCAGCTTTGGCCAGCGTCAGCAGGTACGGCAGTACTTGGGGAGCCGTAATCCGTAGAGGGTTAATCTTCTGTGCGCGGCACCAGACAGAGAACCTCTTCCATTTGTGTCCGTAGCATTTAAGAGTCGAGGACGCCCTGGCCTTTGCAAGAACCTCTCTGCAATCGGCCGGTATGTCGTATCCTCCAAACTCTAGCGCTGCAGGAGCCAGGCCTGCAAGTTCAGCGACTTCGGGTCGTGGTGGAGGATGGCGCCTCCTTCCCTGGAGAGTAGATCCGCGTCCGCCGGCAGCTTGATCGGCGGGGACGCTGACAAGTCCAGCAAGTCCGGGAACCATATCTGCCTCGGCCACGCAGGTGCGACGAGGATCATCCTGCACCGTGACCTCTTGAGCTGGTTGATGAGCCGGATTAGCAGAGGCAAAGAAGGGAACGCGTAGAGGAACAGGCCCTCCCAGGGGAACGAGAAAGCATCGCCCATGCTCCTCGTCTGGGGAAACCTGCTGGCGAACCTCCGGCACTTGGTGTTCGTCGCCGTCGCGAACAGGTCGATCTGGGGTGTGCCCCACCGTCGGAAGAGGCGATCCACCAGATCCTGCCGTAGTTCCCACTCGTGGCACGAGCGCAGCTCCCTGCTGAGTGAGTCGGCGATGGTGTTTTTTATCCCTGCCAGATGAAACGGCACCAGAAAAATCCCTTGGGCGACGGCCCAATGCCACAGGTCCTGCGCCTCCTTGGACAGCGCTGGGGACCTGGTTCCGCCCTGTTTCCTGATGTAAAACATGGTGGTGGTGTTGTCGGTGAAGATCCTCACCACCCTGCCCTTGAGGGACGGAAGGAAGGACCTGAGGGCCCAAAACACTGCACGGAGCTCCAGGACGTTGATATGCAGGGACTTCTCCGTCGGGAGCCAGAGTACCCTTGCGTGCAGATTTTCGGTGTGCGCTCCCCACCCTTCCAGGGAGGCATCCGTGGTCACAGTCTCCTGGTGGGCTGGGGCCTGGAAGTCCATGCCCGCCGTCAGATGCGCGCGGGTGCCCCACCACCGTATCGCTCGTCGGAAGCTCTCGTCGAGCTTGATCCTTTCCTCGAAGCTGCCCGTCGTCTGGATCCAGCGCGCATCCAGGAATTCTTGCAACGGGCGCATCCGGAGCCTGCACATGGGAATGAGGTAGATGCAGGAAGACATCATCCCGAGGAGGGACTTGATGGACCTCACTTTGGCCGCGTCGGCCACCAACATCCGTTGCACCTTGCCCAAGATGGTCCTGGTCCTCTCCTCCGACGGGGAGGCCAGAAGGGACACTGTCGAGCCTCGCTCCCAGAAACAGTGCGACTTGCGCGGGCACCAGGTGGGATTTGGCGTAGTTCACGGAGAATCCCAGGTCCGTGAGGAGTTGGACGGTCCTTGCCGTGTGGACCACGGCGAGCTCCCTCGTCTTGGCGCGGATGAGCCAGTCGTCCAGGTAGGGGTAGACGTGAATCCCCTCGCGGCGCAGCTGCGCCGCCACCGGTGCGAGGCACTTGGTGAATACCCTGGGTGCCGACCGTAGTCCGAAGGGAAGGGCTTTGAACTGGTAATGACGCCCTTGGACCACGAACCTGAGGAATTTCCGGTGCCCCTTTAGGATGGGAATGTGGAAGTAGGCATCCTCCAAATCCAACGACGATAGGAAGTCTCCTTCCTCCAGCTGACCCAGGACGTGCTGGAGGGTGACCATCCGGAACCTCTGCGCCTTGATGATGAACTTGTAGGCCTCTTGCGACGACGAGCGGGCCGCTTGACGGTAGGAAGCGAAACCGCCGCCGGAACCTTTTGAGGCGCCCTTGCCTCCGCTGCTCCGAAAGGGCGTCCGTCGTTGCTGCAGAACTCCAAGGGCCCGGGCCGTCTCAGTATCCGCCTTGATGGCCTGAAGGGAATCGTCCACTGTCTTCCCAAACAGATTGTTCCCGTCGAAGGGCATGTCCAGGACTCTGGTCTGGACGTTCTGCCGGAAGTCCGTAGCTTTGAGCCATCCACGACGTCGAAGGCAAACGCCGTTGCCCAGCTGGCGGAACCCAGTGTCGGCGATGTCCGTCGCCACGGTGATGGCGTGGTCCGAGGCCACCTCACCTTCCTGCAGGATCTCCAGGGCCTCCGCCCTCTTGTCGTCCGGCAGAAAATCCAGCAGGGGAGCTATCTTGTACCAGAGCTCCCTGTCGTAGCGAGCCACGATAGCCAAGGCGTTGGCCGCTTTAATCGTCGTCGCTGCCGACGAGATGACTACGTCCCATAGCATCCAATTTCCTTCCCTCGCCGTCCGGCGGGGAAATCGATGTGGAGGCCGCACCCCCCCCCCCCGCTTTCTTCCTGGCTGCCGCGGAGACGACGGAATCCGGGGTAGGCTGCGCCCGGAGGCACAGGGGGGCCGTGTCCGGGACCCGGTACTTTTTCTCGTACCGGTCTCTTCTAGCTGGCGTCGTGGAAGGGTTCTTGAGGAGGGAAAGGCCCTCATCCCAAATGTCGTCCAACAGAGGCACTGCGAGGACCGTCTTCCTCTTGGCCTCGCGCCGCTGATAAAGGAAGCCTTCCTTTTTCTTCTCCTCAGGGCAGAGTTGGAAAAGCTCGGAAGCCCTGGAGATCATGGAGTGGAAAGATCCGATCTCGTCGGGCGGAGAAGCCCTGGCGGGAGGCGACGACGGAAAATCCTCGTCGTATGCCTCGTCGTCCGTACCCGTCGCTGCCGTGTCAGTCCCCGTATCATCCCCTCGGGTGGACGGGGAGGAGGGCTGGACGGGGCGCGACGGTTGAAAAGGAGGTGGTGGATGGATCCTTCTTTTCTTGGTAGGGGGAACACCAGAAGGTCCCGGTTCTGGATCCCCCGACGGGAGAGGTTCCTCCGTCGGTAACGGTAGCCTTGTCCTTATCTCGGAGCATAAGGACTGTATGGCCAACAAAATGGCCGCCGAGTTGTCTTGCGGCGCTGGCAGAGGGGAATCCGACGGGCGAGCAGGGGCCCCGTCGGTATCCTCGACGATGTCGTCGTCGTCACCTGCGTCGGGGTCCATTCCGACGGGCTGGCCTTCTTCCACGCCTAGGCCGTGGCTTAAGACCTCGATCAGCTCCTCTTCTGAGGTTGAGGCCGAATCTACGACGACGCCCTGCCCCCCCCTTCTTCCCCACGGAGGGTTTCACGGGGGTCCTATCGATGGGCACAAAAGAAGACTCCCTCCGAGGAGGCAGGGAGATTCTGGGCCCCGAGGTCGCCACCACTGGTGCAGCCTCCACAGGCTGAGCCAGGGCCGCCGCGACCGTTTCGATAGAGGGCTTGGTCGGATGGATCAAGGCCTTCACCACCTTAGGTGCGCTCACCGCCTTATCCTTGAGGGAGGGGGCACTGCCACGCTCCTCCTCTGCCTTAGAGCTCGACCGGGGCCTCTCCAGGAGCTTCGCCGGGTGCTCGGCCTTCCTCTTACCCGACCCAGAGCGTTGGCTCGTGGTTGATGGTGCCGGGGAGGGTGCGCCCTGCCTGGCGCCCGTAGAGCCCGACCGTTCGGCGCTCCCGGTGCCAGCGGACTCGCGGTGCTTAGCCTTATGTTGGGCCCCCGTCGCCGGGGCGCCCTCAAAGGTCTTAGAAGACCGCTCGGATTTCTTCTTCTTCTCGCCAGACGGGCTCTTACCCTCCAGCCAGTTGGCGAGACGTTGATGGCGGTCCTTCATGGTCCGTTCCGACATGTTGCCGCAAAACGCACAGTCCTTCTCCACGTGCGTCTTGTCCTCATGAAGGCAGTAAAGGCAGAAAGAGTGTTCGTCCTCCTTAAAGACGTTCTGCAGCTGGCATCCAGGGCAGACCCTGAACAGCTTTCCGGGCGTCGAGCTTCCCTTCTCCTGGGCCATCTCCGAGACCGGGCCTGAGAAGCTTCTGGAGTCCTCCGAAGTGTAGCTCGACGAAATCTTCACCCTTGAGGGGCACAGACGAATCCGACACGGGTCCCCGTTGATCGGATGTAGGATCGGTGGAGCTTGAGGCTCTTTTGACCGAAAGAATCGAAGTTTTTTGTGAAAAAGCGCGAAAAATAGCACTAACGCTCGAGAGCAATAGCACGAGGATCCCAACACATGAACGTGCGGTAAAAATCTGAAGATGGCTGCCAGAGGCGGTGCTTAGGTAGAGGGCAGTCATTGGCTGTGGTCAGTATGACGCAGAGACCAGTGATTGGTTATTACTACGAAAGACAGATCAGAAACGAAACTGATACTGGTTTTTTCTTTACCGAGGATTCCCAGCCTGACGACGGGGAATATTCATGAGCATGTGAATCCATGCCAGACCCCATGCTGGAGAAACCCAATAATCCTATTGGCACATATGCAAAAAATCTGAGTAAAACTGGCTGATACAGGACTTTTCTTCTTCCCTATATCATCTCCTTTGTTACCCCCAATACTCTCTGCCAACAGTGGTACTGGACTAAGGTACCACCTACTATCGCTGCTAAATACCTTGTAGGAAGTGCCAGTGATCCCTGCAGTGCACTGGTGAATGCGATGAGAGGTAGCACTGATGGAGGCTAGTAAAATCTGAGTCCAGCCTTCTGCCTCTTAGTTTAATGCTGAGGGGTATGAAGAAACTATGTCGCCAATTGGAGCGCAATTGGAGACAGGAATATAATTTTGGTTCTGAGCTTAGTTCTAAGCAGACTGGCTATGAGGAAGCTATTCGGGCTGCTAAATCTCACATCTTGATGGACGGATATCAGCTTCCTGCTCAGCACAAGAACTCATTAAAGTAGCAAAAGAGCTCTCACCTGAAACGCTTTCGATTGATCCACTACACTCACAATTACAGTGTGATCTCATCAACTCTTATTTTGAAATTTTGATGAAAAGATCCAGACAATTCGTAAATCTATTGCTGGTAATTGGACAGATGAGCCTGAAGATAGTTTCTGGAGATAGCCTCAAAATGAAATAACAATCCTGGAGATGATCAGTTTGAGCCTGTTATGGATGATCTGGTTAGGGGGGCCTTCAGGAATTGAAGTCAGTCTCCCTGGCCGACCCAATTCCTCTCTGGGTGCTTCAGTCTCTACCGGCAGAGGTTACCCCACTTTTTACTACCGCATTGCACACTTCATTTTCTCTGGGCCTTGTCCCTAAGGCTCTGAAACACGCATTTGTCTCTCCTTTACTGGAAAAGCCTCAGCTTGATCCAGCCTTGGGCTCTATTGGCCAATTTCACCCTTACCATGTGTCATGAAACCTACGGAGACCATCGTTACTCCACAGCTTTCATGCTTTTTAGAATCCAGATCCCTGTTACATCTGTTTCAATCTGGCTTCCGCCCCATGAGGGGTACAGAGTCAGTGAATATTTTGGTCCTGGATGATCTGGTCTGCCTTTAAGACGGCAGAGAGGTTGGAGTCTTAATTTTACTTGACCTCTTCCTGGCCTTTGATACTATGGACCATGGTATTCTGCTCTGTTGAAGGGTCTGGAGAGGGCAGGAAATTCTGGGGCACGTCTTGCTTGGTTTACATCTTTTCTGTCAGAGCGCACACAGTGTCGCCATTTCCTTTTCATTCCATAAGACCCTTGTCTTGTGGGGTCCCTCAGAGGTCATCTTTGTCACTGTTGCTTTTACAATTTTATTAATAATGTGATACAGTTTATAAATAAACTTTACACATGATTTCAGTATGAATTAAAAAAAAAGGTTAAAAAAAGAAAAGAAAGTATTAAAAAGTAATTAAACATACAATTAAAAATCACATCATTCCCAAGTACTTCCTAATCAAAGTATTTCCGAGTAAGACAATAAAATGAATAACTAAAAACTAAAACAAAAGTGATACCATAATTTCCACTTCTCTACATGTTATTTTAGCATTCATCAGAGTACAATTTACCTACGGAGTTAACGCAGCTCGCCTCTAACATTGCTTCATCACAACTGCATTATTAAAGTAAGCTTTAAGACGGAGCTTAAGACCACGTTTCCATCCTAAACTGTACTGTGACCCACCGATTAATAACACTTTCTGCATCGATTTTTACAGAAAACCACAGTTCTCAACTAGTCTTAGATGGAAACATCCAAAAGATTTTCGATTTTAAGCCAACCATTAAAGATAGAAATGAGTACCTTAATGCTTTGGGAGTTACAGCTAGATCAAAACATGGGTTCTCTTATAGACTCCAGGTCATGCACATCATTTCTGTAACATACATGATAAATATCTGTCATACTAACACATTCTGTCAGAATAGGTTTAGCTGTTTCTCTAATCATTCAATTTTTACAAATACGGCAAAATCTTTCGGAGGAGTACTGGTGTCTCTATGCACTTCTATTTGTCAAGACGGGTAAATTATCCATCCTCCGTAAGGAAGATGAATCATCTCAACTTATTTGATATTACACGGCCACGGTAGTTATGGTTAAGTTGCTGTTTCGATAGGAAGAGCACTTATAACTCCGCTGTTCCTGGATGAATCCTCACCAAACTTTGCAAAAAAAAAGCATATGTGCCACTCTGAATTTTTTTGCAAAATTTGGTGAGGTTTGGTCCAGGGGGGGGGGGGGAATTATAGGTGGTGTCCCAAAACGTCTTTTTTTCCCATAGACTGAATGGGGGAAAAACTTTGCGCACAGCTACAGGCCAAACTGTTGGACGGATTTTCACCAACTTTGCGGCAGGGGCAGGAGCTTGGTCCCAAAAGCGTGCTTTTGTAAATTTGGTGACAATCCGTCCAGTAGTTTCCTTTTAAACAACCAAAAAGTATGTCTGAAAAAATTAGTGATATCTATGTCCGCTCCGCGGTCACACTTCCCTGTTCGCTCCGCGGACAAGAAATGGATTGGCTTCTCTGTAGCATCATGTCTGCGGACATGTGACGCGTTCACTCATTGGTTGTGGAACAGCGTCAAGTGCGTCAAATTGTTTCGCTGCGTCCGCCATTCTTGGTTTGTCGATATCGGCGGTAACACATAAAACAAGAGAGTATAGCACTTATTTCACTTATAAAATACTGTTTCGGAAGGTGAGCGGTAATGAAGGTGGGATGGGATGCGGAAGCAGGAAGTCAAACAGTGGTGTTTAGTTTAATGAATTGGAAGTTCATGCACAATATACGCCCAAGACTTACTGCGTCTGTGTTAAAATGTGTTTAGAATACTATTGCAGTCATACTGGCGTCCTGCAGTTTGAAATCTAAGCCAGCCACCTGCACTGTTTGATGGAAACAGGGGGTGCTGCACGTTTATGGGAGTCGCGGTTCTCATAAATGGATTCTCATATGTTGTTGCGAAGTGAGAATGTATTTGCATTCTGAGTGAAGGTCACTTGATTTGCTTTTTTCGTTGCCAGCTCGGTAGGCCCACGCATTCCACTAAACCCATAAGGGTCAATTGTTTTTTGACCTTGAACAAAAGGGAAAGATAAGCCACATTGCAGGGAGTGAGAGTTTGCAAAAAAATACTACTTGATAAGGTTATGTTTAAAAACGTTTCTAAGGCACATGAAATATCAGTTCACGCAGAATCTTTGGTGGAAATTCATTGCTGTCTGGCTTTATCTAAAACCAATGGAGGCAGAAAATATCATGTAAGTTTACTTTTGACGACTCTACAACGGACCGACTTTAAATTTGTTATTAGCAGAATAATCATTTTGATAATCTAACTGAAGTATTATCTGACTGTGCAGTTCTCATTTTTTCTCACTTACGAAGAGTGTAGATTGTCCGCGTTTGCAGGCTATGACTAGACTTACACTTGTTCAACGCTACTATTTCTGCTTTAAAGTGTCATGTTTGACCACATCGCTTTGTGTAGCACTTTGCACGTTCTTTTGGTCTTTTTTGTAATTACGAGATGTAATTTTTTGTTACTTGGATATTACTTTTGCCTTTGTAACTGAAGTAACATCTTTCTGTGTAGGTGTCATTTTTTTTAAAACTTATGGAAAGTGCAGATTTTAGGCATTTGTAGCCTGTCACTAGATTTGGCCATGTTCAATGCTAATATTTCATTAAAATGTCCTGTATGACCACTTCGATTTGTGTATTAGTTTCCACATTATGGTCTTCTGTTTTGAAATTGTTTGGTGAAGGCTGGGTATTGATACGTTCTTTCTCTTACGTTTTCCAACCAGCTATATCCTGCCTCACTGTGTGTGTCATGAATTCCAGATGCCGAGTAGTGGTTTCTTTGGGCGCCAGATGCAACTGATCGTCAGCGGCTGCCTGTCGGTCACTATTTTGTGGGATGATGGCCCCGGACCCTTTTGTCCGTACGCTGAAGTCGCCAAACAGAGTAACATTACATTTTTTATGGTGGTGTAGGCGAAAGGTCATGGCGATGTCTTGGAAATCACTGTGCGAAGAAAGCAATTGCTTTATTAAAAACATACACTTTGTGTATGCGAAAAAACCCCTGTGTGACTCACCATTAACATTTTCGGTGACGCACATAGAAACAATGTTACAATTTAAATGAAAATGGGTATAGTCCAATAGTCTCAGAAAGTTTCTTGTGAAATAAAACTACTTTACAAATTCTAAAATGGTAATGTTTTATTTTAAAAACCAATGTATTATTTCAAAATGTAACGTGCTATGTTGTACGTCGCTGTATGTTCATTTTCAGGTTGTGCGTCACGGCATGTAGTTTTGCTTTTTGCAGGCTGCCATAGAAAGCGAACAGGGCCCATGTTTGGAAGAACCGCCTTCCCTTTCTATGGTGGCCATCTTGGATACTGCTTTGCAAATCTAGATTGTTAATGGCAAATACTATTACGTCTATTCTATGTCCTTTACTGAGAAATATAAAGTAGATGGTGTATGCCATTTTATTTTCCACTGTAAGGTGGTTCTTAAAAGAACATTTACTTTGTTTACGGACAGGGTTTTTTTCCGGTAGGACAGCTAATAAGGAAATTTGCCAATGGCAATGAGGAAAGAGGCATCAAACAGTAATTAACTGGGGTAGTAAGTGCTAAAAATGTTGTGCGTTTGTTATTTGAAAGGTAGGGGCAGTTTTTCTCATGCTTCTTCATTATAGCAGTGGTGCTGTTTCGTTGGGAAGGAGGGATGGCTTTAGCTGATGTCGCTTTCAGATAAGTAGACCTTTTGATAAAAGTATGTAATGTGTACTACAATGCTAATGGCTGACTACTAATACGTGATGGAGCTATGCAAGAGAAATGTTGAAGGTGGACGTTCCTACATCAATATAAAATGTATTTCCACACTATCCACGAGGCATACATCTTATTGTGAAGTGTGTACGGATTCTCTGACACGTCACCCTGCTGTACGCCAGCATATTGTCATGTGGCATTCTCCGCAAGGTTTGTAATTAAGTCACAAGTTACATTATGGCTACTTGCCACTACTAAAAATCGATGACCTTTAACAAAAAAACTTTCTTAAAGAGACGGCATGCTTAAGTTGCCCTACTAAAAACCTGTGAAATTCAATTAAAAAAAACATTGTTAAAGGGACGTTATGGTTAAGTTGCACTAATAAAAACCTATGACATTCAGTCGAAAAACATTGTTAAAAGGACGTTATGGTTACAAGTAAAATCTAAAAACCCTTGAAATTCCCCAGTTATGGCAAGCTAAGCAACCAGAACTCGCACCACCACCGTGCCCTGCTAAGACTAACACCCAGGAGATCAATGATGACATGACAAATATCAATGATGACATCACTGATGACCTCACATGTGCATTTACTTTTCATACAAAGGGTTCTGAATGTAATGTTGGCAAAAAAAATTCAGGGATATCGGGAGATGTGAAATACACTACATTATTCATCACGCAATGTAGTGTCCTAAAGAACATTCCATTGCAGTGTTCTTTCTAGTATAGGAACCTACTCATACAGAAATGTAGGAATTGACTGCAGCATACACCATAGAGGTGCTATATTTGTAATTTTGTAAAGTTATATAATAAAACGGTGAATGCTTCTGTATTAGACTTTAACGTACTTTGAAACATATACTAAGTAGCTAATAATGCATCACTTATCATATATTTGTACTGTCAGGTGTATCGACCCACGTTCAAGTTATTATGCTGCAACATTTGATGCTGTGGGCTTAGAAAATCCAAGATGGCTGAAAAGCCCACATTTGCGCCGGAATCCAGGAAAACCGCGCAGTTTTTGCGCACACCAAAATGGTCGCCTGACCTGCCACCCACCAGTGCGAGCGTGATGGGCCAGAAGCGCCATGAGTGAAACGTGGTGCCAAAGGAAAAACAGCAGTGCCTGTTAGCTCAAAACGCGCTTTGAAATCACCCTTGTTTCTCAGAATGCAAGCTCAAAATGCCTATTTCAAACATTGCAAGATATTCAAAAATCTTACTGAACACCAGCTGACGTCTCGTAGAATGAAGTCTTGTGTGCATACAAAATGTGGAAAGATGAAGAGCCTAAAATAATGTTCATAACAAAACTGGCTGGGCTGTGGATGTCAGCAGCTTAAGTGAAATGGGATAAAAGCCACTAAAATCGAAATGTTTAAAATAAATGAGTGACCTACTTTTGAGTGTCACATAGGTTGCAACTGCTTAAATGTAATGTTTTTGAACTTAGAATCAGCGTTCTAGCTGCATGTGTCAAAATTGTAAGTTTGATTTGAATGAAGAAAAATGGGAACAAAAGTGACCTTTGGCTGAAGCCTGGCTTAAGGAGATTGAATACTGCCCGGCAACTAACCGCCCCCCTCCCCCGACAGGAGTTGAAACTTGCCCAGCAACTGCATTCACAGGCCTGGCCTGTCTTCTGCTGACCCACCAAAAGGAGATTACACCTCTCCGATTGAATCAGGGGAGGGGTACCTGGGACTGCAGGAAAACAGAACAATGAACCTTTGCTAAATCAGGGGGTCATAAATGGCTTCCTCTTGGAAGGAAATGGGAGGGGCACTGCCTCTGTGAGCCAGCTGAGCATGGAGGAAGTGGACAAACCAGAACGTCCCCCATGTGCTTTGGGAAACCACACCCCTCTGGGCCAGAGCATAATTTTAGAAAGATGGATAATTCATAGTACATAATTGTCAAAATTATATCAATATCATCATTATTCCTGTGCTTTTTCTGTGCACATTTTAAGAGGTGTTAGGACTCTGTGGTATGTTCTGGGGGGTAGCAGCGGAAAATAGGGTATTACCTCAAATGTCTGTATGTTAAAAATCTGACACTTCATCTGATGCCCATATCCCTTGCGCACATTTGTGTAAATTCTGGAAAAGTTTAGAGATTGTGTTCTGGATGAAAAGGGCAGAATTCTGTCAGAAGTGAACACAACATCTTACAAAGACAGGGATCGGATGGTTTGGCGCTACAGAAAATATGTTAACTGGACATATAATATTAGAAAAAGTGTACATAGATAAATATGCATTGGAATCAAAAAATAGGTTTGTGTGCAAAGTGACAAGGGGAGTGTTCTTTCTGTATGCCATAAAAATGATGCCTGATGACACAGGATGACTCACAATTCAGTTCCCCAGTCAGGCGACAGAGAATCCTATAGCCTATCAGGATCCTCAGAGGGTTGGGGATAGAAAGTCAGCCTTCCCACCCACTTTCAAAAGACATAAAAAGAGCTACTGAGACCTAGGTAGGGACATTCACTTCCCACTTCAAACTGATTTCTTGCAAAGCACTTTGACGGACGACTTCAAATTCAGGCAATATCCAGAGACCAGAACTTAGAAAACCAGACTCCATACTTCAAATCCAGACAGATCCTGAGATCCAGAATTTAGACTCCAGAACTTAAAGCAGAGGGGCCAATCCACAAGCTGAATCCTTTTCAGCAGGCCTCAAAATCTTTTGCAACCTGATATTCAACAGCCGGGCGAGCTGTTTGATTCTGACTAGAACCCTGTGCCAGAACCCAGAAAGCAGAGCTGTATCCAGAACCGCAGACCAGACCCAGACCCGACTGCTGTGCAGTGCCAAGAACCTTTGCCAGAACCAGAGAACCAGACCCAGAGAGCAGAGCTGACCCAGATAGCTGTGGCTTCAGAACCAACCGCCGGAAGTCCAGTCCAAACCTGACCAGATCTTGACGGCCTATTTCAAATTTATAGTGCGAGTATCCAGCAAGAACTGTGCAGAACCAATCTCTTAGTTTCAAATAATCTAATTCAAACCAATTCAACCTGCCTAGAACAGCATTAGAAATTGTGTGTTCATTCTGTGATTTCAAAGCTGTGAAAGTGTCATTTGTCATTTTGAGCTTTACTTTAATTTTGAGAATCTACCTCCACTAAATCGTCCGTATCTTTTGAACCGCACAACCTAGGAGCGAGATTTAACTTTCATCTTAAAGCTAAGAACCTACGCTTTCTACTCCTTATAGTTTTTCCGTAATCGCGATCGACGCACTCGGACAAAGTGCCGCGAATTGCAATTTGACTCAATTTTCTCCACCTGTCAAAAATAGCTGTCATTTTGCTTGCAACTGCTGAACTCCGTTTTCAACCCGATAATCATTCCTGAATAATTGCTAGTGTTGACCTGAACTAATTCAAAGGAGCTGTCACCCTGAATCTCCTAGAGGGAATTAAAATCATTTTTAGCATATTTTCACTTCATTGTAAATCACATTAAAAGTATTTCTGCATGTTTGAAAAGCATACCGGTTGCTCCAAGCTTGCTAGGAGGGGGGACTAGAATTTGTATTGTATTGTAATTGTCTTCCTGAAAAATGTGTGCTCTCCTTCCATGGGGGGGGGGGGGAGTGAATTGCTACAAGGGAAAAAGTGATCATATTATCTCTTGTTGAAACCATACCAGTTTATTTCTGTGCTGCATTCTTTTCCATCATTGCATTTCCTTGAAACCATGAAAGTATTCTCTGCTACCTCATCCTTTCTATACTAACTCCTCACTGATTGAAAAGAGTGTGCAATTGTAACATTACCCATTGTTGATCAATATTATATTCATAAGTGTGCTATCAAATATTAATTTATTCATAAAAGTGTGATATATATTGTGTACTTTTTCAAATAAATCTTTTAATTTGCAAAACAAACTTACTTCTTGGCTCAGTGAGGTCAGGGGGATTCAAAGAGAGGGGCGTTATACAAGGGTTTATCATCCAGATCTATGAACTTGTCATAAAAATATATAAATAAGGGCTTCCCCTTGGGCATCCCAGACTAGGCATTGACTTAGTTGGAGTGCTGAATTGAAGTCACTTAACAGTACTAATGCATGCAAAACAAATATAGTACAATGCATACAAATATGGGGCTTATATATGGACAGTAAAGTAAGCAAAAAAGAGGCAGTATCATTTGCAACTGTGCATAATCTACATAATTGTATGCATGCACAAAAATGATTGCTGTATTTCAAGCCTGCTTATTCCCCTATATATGTATATCATAAGATGCGATAAAATTGTAAGTAAAGTAGTTTAAGAACATGTGAAAATAGCAATATCTGTAAATGTAATACCTTTTGATAAGTTTCTGACTGTCAGTAAATAAATCCACCTGGCCTAGATATGGCAGTGAACAAAAAGAAGGGGCTAGACATGTGATGTCATCAATGATATTTGTCATGTCATCATTTATGTCCTGGGTGTTAGTCTTAGCAGGGCACGGTGGTGGCGCGAGTTATGGTTGCTTAGCTTACCATAACTGGCGAATTTCAAGGGTTTTTAGATTTTACTTGTAACCATAGCGTCCTTTTAACAACGTTTTTCGACTGAATGTCATAGGTTTTTATTAGTGCAACTTAACCATAACGTCCCTTTAACAAAGTTTTTTTAATTGAATATATATATTTATTCATAATTTTCAAGCCAATCCCAGGGGGTCAACCTTTTTGATAGAGCAGTTTTTAAAAAGTAACTGAAACCCCCGCCACTGGTGTTACAGCATATCTCCCTCAGGAAATTTTCCATTTTGACTTTAAGATAATTAGTGGATTCCTTAGAGATTTCCTGATAAATGTATCTCACAGGGAGATTCCCAGGATTGTTGCTCATCCTTAAATACATTTCCACTCTTTTTCAGAACTACAGATTTTAAAGAAGATAAACCCACCTCAAGTTTAATAGTCACCATCAGTATTCAAGGTGGAAGACCTAATATTCTCCGCCAGAATTTACCCTCCACCACTTGCAACCAATTCAGATCAATAGATAGGAGTGCCTCAAGACCATAGACTAACATGGGTGCCAAGACCAGTGTGTAAAGTTGGCGGACTCCACAGAGAGTGAATCCACTGTTTTTAGCAGCAAATTGATTTTTCAAAGATGTTATTTGGGCGGCCCTAGTTTTACGCGATTCAATGCATGAGTTATATTCCCCCCACGACCCCCTCCCCTGTCTGCGCAGCGCCAGCTCTTTTCTCATGGAAGCCCAGCCGCGAATTGTTGCAAACAGAAACCGTATTCTCTCTCTTCCTCCGAGCTCATTGCCCTGTGTGTGAACGGGGCGAATCGTGACTAGTGTACTCATCCGTCTCCAAAAACCTGCTCCTTCGACCCCCCCCACCTTTAGAAATTACTGTTTTTGTTTATCTGTGAAGTGATCAAAGCAATATAAGGCACAAGCAAACTGTTTTGAAATACAATTTGAAAGGTGCATGCTAGAGATATCAAAGTATTCACAGGGGAGATTGACACACACACACACACACACACACACACACACACACACACACCCAGACAGTGGGAAGATATCGTGGCAGCAGATACACCACTCCTGCACATCTTCCAACGCCTCCTCTTGTATAGTGAGAAAATAAAAAAAAGTACTATGGCCAGTGGCTAACATATTAAGGAGGCAGGATCGTCTCAAATATGGCCAGAAGGAGGGTCCTTCGATAAGTTGGTGTTAGATCTCGTGGCAACATACTTAATGGCCAAATATAAAGGGAAGCAGCTCCAAAATAGAAGGGAAGTATTGGATCTCTGGAGGATGTTTGAAGAGACGCCTCCTGCTGTTAATAAGGAAAATGAGTCACAACCTGTAGTGGTCAAAAATTAGGAAGGATGAGGGAGAAAAACAAAAAAGCTGTACCCATTGTTGACAAAACCTGGTGAGGGATATTGAGATCCGTTATTTCTACCCCAACCAAGTGCACCCACTAAGCCGGCAGCAGCCTTTCCTCCCCTTTATGACCCCAAAGGTTCATATGGTCCAACAAGCACATCCTGAATAGGACGAATCACTCAAAATTTAGAACAGCAAATGGCCAATGCCCAAGAGGAGCTGTCCCGACTAAGATCACTGAGTGAAAGTACACTACCGCTGTCAGGGGGAGGGCAGACACCACCGCCGCCACCATTGAAAAACTCCTCTATTATATTAGAGGATGAATGGAAGTCCGGGGACTAACTCTTTCGCGTTGACAGTGCCTCGTTTAAGATAGTACGAGTAGAGTAGGAAGGTGAGCAGGTAAGTGCGGGACAAGGTAGCGTGACATCAGACAGGGAAGAAGAATGTTGGCGTGATATTGATGAGTACGAGGAAGGAGGGGGACTGCAAGGACAAAATCCGACACCACAGGTGAGAGGGGAAGAAGAAGTGGGGTAGGGAAGGCTCAGTAACAGGATAGGGAAAATGGAACCGTCAATGAAAAAAGGAACAAAGGTAAGTAAGGTCAGGGGAAGAACATATCTACAGATGCTCCTCATTCATAAGGGGGTGGGAAGGCCTCACTAAGTGCCTTGGATGCTGATGGATAAGACCAATTTGTTGAAAACTCTACCCCCACTGTCTGGGGGTGCGGGAAAATGGATATATGCCTTTGAGAAAAACACTGCAGGGGTCCCATTAGCAATAGGGGATGTCAAGAGCTTGCTGGTCTTTGCAGTGTGTGATCAAGCAGACAGGGTGTGGGGGAAGGCGGGGTTCCCGGGAGTAACAATGGACTGTGACCAGCATGATGGAGCGTCATTTAATATGAGAGCTCAGGTGTGGGATGCACTGTAGAGAACCTTCCCTGATGCCCCCTATTTAACTCGGTGATGCAATGCACAATGGGGTATGAGGATGCTGTGCAGTACATTCCTCGGGTGCAGGATATGTGGAGGGCGGAGACAGGCACGGCTTGGGACAAGTCAACCTCCCTTTTTTACTTCATTATCAAGAGAGGCCCCCCGAAGGAGGTGCAGAAGGCCCTTGATAAAATTGCTGGGATAGAAGCCAAAGGATGGCCAGAAATACAAAGCATTGTAGGAGAATCAAAGGGGAGAAAGAAATTGCACAGAGGAGATTGCAGACAAAGCCAAACTCTTACAAAATAAGCTGGTGAAGGTCGCGGCAGTAACAGCTGCACTACCCACAGAAAGGCAGGGAAACGAGGAGGAGGGGCTAACAGCGCTGCAGGCTAGGATGGCAGCCACATGGTCAGGAACAATGGGCTGGTGAAGAGCAGTACGGAGGGCCCCAGTGGCAGGGAAGGCCTGGAAGAGTTGGGTACAGGGGACAGAGAAGGGGGTACAGAGGGCAAGGGCCCAGAGGAGGAGGACAAAGAGTATGCTGGTCATGTGGGAGGTGGGACCGTTTTGCTAGGGAATGTCGTGCCCGTCATATAGCGTATTACCAGAACCCACAAAGGTTTAATAATGAACAGCAATTTGGCCATCCCCACCCAAGGAGTCCCTATGGGCTGCCTATGGAAGGTTATGAATAAGAGGAACAGACACTGACACCCGGTTCACACAAGGCCCCAGAGCGACACCACAGGGGACACAACAATGATTAACATGTCAAAATCAAATGGGGAAAATGCACAATAATCCTTTCGCCACTACAACAAATGGTGCACCAGCGCCATTTCAGGGAACAGCTATGGTTGGGGAAAACATTTTCTTTTCCAGGAACGAACACACACCCAGATTAGGACAGCTCACATAGAGCACTTTCGTGTCCAGTCCCAATCAACTACCCTGGTGGGGGCGGAGATAGGAGACAGAAAGTTCATCTTCATGGTGGACTCAGGAGCAGAAACATTGTACCTAATGGAAGGCAGATTTCCGCTCTCGGGCAAGAATTTGGAATCACATGGATTTTCATGGACTGTGGTCACGGTTCCTTACACTAAAGATTTGGATGTAAAGATAGGGGGGAAAAACAGTGCGAGCACCTCTATTGTATCACAAAGACTCGCCAGTAAATTTGCTGGGGAGAGATCTCCTTAGTAAGCTTAATTTGACAATTTCCTTTACTGAAAGGGTTATAGTATGCTCCACCTCAGCAATATGCCCACTCCGGGCAATGCTGTTGATTAACACAATAGCAAATGAAGTAGCCATCTGAGGGGTGCCCACTAATGCAGACATGTTTGTGTATGGGACACAGGTCCTAGCCAGAGTGGTGCCGAAATAACACGAAAGGAATGGAGAATACCCTCTGACTTTGTTTTCCGCCCTGTAGCTGCCCCTGAAATACTACCAGGTACCATCCTCTCATTGGATCTGCAAGGAGTACAAGTATCAGCTGGACGTATGGTGGCAATAGGGCTGAATATGCACGGATGCAAATGGGGAACAATAATGTACATAGACCCAAACACAGCGCTGCACGATCTGACAGACGAAGAGCGGTTCACTGACTCTGACAATGATTGGGAGATAATGGAAATATGCATGCCATATGTTATAATGATCCAAAACAGGTGAGTAACAAACCCCTCATTGCCACCATCAGTGCAACACTGTCATTTTTTGATGAGGATATGCAACAGGAAACAAACGTATGGAACACCAACCACCATGATGTGGGGCTCTAGCGAGAGGCGACACCAGGAAAAATTAAACTTAAAACCACTGCGAAGATGCCCCGGGTGAGACAATATCCCCAGTCAAGGAAAGCAGAGGAGGACATAAAAGAAACGATAGATGTACTGTTACAGCAGGGAATGAGTGTGCAATCAATTTCCCCTCGCAATACAGCGATTTAGCCAATAAAGAAAGTGAAGGGAGGGGCTTGGAGGATGGTGCAGGATTTACAGCCACTTAATTATGTCATACAGAAGGAGTTTCCCCTTGTCCAGAATCCTGCATCCATTTTGTGCAGCATCCCAAAGAGATCCACACATTTCACAGTGGTAGACTTGAAAAATACTTTTTTCTCTGTACCACTCATTCAAACATTGCAGATATCAAAAGATGGCAAAGAATAATCCAGGAAGACTGGTTTGCTCCAAATATCCAAGAGCACCTTGCCAACATGACAAATGAATAACTTGTCAAAAATACAACTCGGAAGACCCTCAGGACATTGCAAGGGACACTGCCCTGCCCCTATCGGACCTTTCCGTGAGCTGCACATGGACTACGCAGACATGGGAGAAAGGTGCAATGGAGCAAGATACTTGATAGTGGTGGTCTGCCACTTTTCAAGCTGGGTGGAAGCAGTGCCCTGTTCACGCACAAATGCCAAATGCGCGGCAACATTTTTGTTGGTGAAATAAGTATTCCCACGTTAGGGCATTTGTGATGTCATATGCTCCGATAATGGGATGCACTTTGTTAACGACCTCTTTAAAGAAGATCACTGCTAGGTATAAAACACAAACTATGTTCCATTTACCACCTGCAAGCGAACGGTGAGGTCTAGAAAATCAATGGCCTCCTTAAAAGCAGACTGTCAAAGTTATGCCACACCCTCAAAAAGAATTGGGTGTATTGCCTGCCCTTAGCATTATTTCAATTACAACACAGCCAAGCAAGGACTACCACTTGTACCCACAAGAAATAGTAACAGGAAGGCGCATCCAAACCCCGCTATCCCCAATGAGAAGAGCATCAGATGCTCATCGGACTGCCACAATTCTGCGGGAGAAATTTAAGGAGTATTTAACACAGCTTCCACGGGCAGTGAGGAGCATAGCTAATCAAGTGGCCCCACCCTTCACCAGGGAAAGCAAAAGTGACAACCACTGCAGCAACAGACAGCCCCATGACACAGTTAATGCCCAGGGAGTTGGTATACATGCAGAGTTTTGTGAGGAGATTGAATTCTCCAAGATTTCACGGCCCTTACAAGGTGATATATTGCACCCCTTCCGCAGTGAAGGTTAAGGCCCTGAAAAATTGGATACATCTCTCTGATGTTAGAAAAGCCCATGACAGTGTGACACCAGAAGGAGAACATACCAATTCCCAAGAAGTAACAGTTCCCTAAACAGAATAAATGGATCCAGAGGGGACATTTGAAAGTTACATAAAATGGGATACCAGTGTAAATAAAAGAATGAATAATTTCTTAATATGTACATAGAATTGAATAATGATTATGTGTTATTCTCTCTCTCTATCTCTGTCTCCATGAAATAATATGTTTTATATAAATGAAAATGTACTTAACCCATTGTATTTCACTCTCTAGGCACAAACATGGCAGAAACGAGGGCCCTCAATGACAATGCGACAGATAGTTAGCAGTAGGGGTAATGTTAGCGCCACTAGAGGGTATTTTTACGTCCATTGTATTTTGAATAATATTATTATGTTTAGGACTTTATTGGAGCGTGTCTTATTTTAGAGGGAATAAAAGAAGGCGGAGTGGGGGGGAAAAAAGGTACAAGAGGGAACATAGTTAATGTGGTACTGGATAAAATTGCTGTGGGCCCACAATATCGCCACAAATCTAACCTCACTGCACAAAAATCGCACAATGAAAGCCCCTCAGTCTGAATCCTCAACAATGAACAGTGATGAAAATGTATTGTATGTTTATAATGGAGACCAACCAATTTCTGATGTATTAATGCTGTCATATGTTCACCCACAAACGACCTTTGAACCTACCTCAAATGACGATTACATGAACTTTAGGTCTCAAACACCGACCCCACGTACCAACCTTACCACACAGTATTGGCAACAGGATTATGATCAAAATTAATAGATGAATTCAGGCATTTTTCCTATCCGTTATCAAAGAATTATGAAGCTATACAATGGTCTAGGGGGGAGGAACATAAGGAAAAGGGAAGCGGAACAGAAAAGATATGACGCATGACAGGACCTAGGGTTGGATGCAGTAGAAGACCCTCGCCACCCAGATCAGTCTAACAAATGGTACTCTGATACTAGCACCATTGGTAAGCAAGCAACAAATGAAAGTTGATATGTATGTTCCCTGATACCTCACGCATCAGGAACACCTAAGGTTCTACTACCCCAGGAAACCCCCATAGCGGATGCCCAGTGTCTCATTGATCTTGCACTTTGTAGAATTCGAAGTACCTTCTACTGTAGGTATAATGTAGGGATACACAGTAACGTTACAACTGCTCCAGAACGAGAAGACCTGCACAGCAAGCGTCAAGGAGTACTTTGAATAAAGGAACCGTTTTTTGTCATAAAGGGGACAATGTTCACAGAAAACAAATGGCAAGAGGAAACAGTGATTTGTAAGGCAGAAGCACTGCGAGGACTGTCGGAAGAAAAATTTCAATGGGTCGAAAAACATGCACTCAAACATTGTTCCAGCACATTGCCAAACTAACGTGGGTAACAGCTATCGAAAAGCCGATCAAGATCCAACGCGACGTGTAATACGAACTTAGTTTCCACGGAGAAGGAAAGGTGCACCCATGGGCTTGAACAAACATTGCAACAAAATGCTTATCCTCCCCGACATGAAAAAAGGAACCGCTGCTTTAATGGCCAATTACTGGCTATGTGGCAAGCAGGCGTACTTGCACCTCCCACTGTAGGTACTTGTGGCTGGGCTACACTGCATTCGGCCCCGATGGGGATTCTGGAGACATGCATCCAGGGAGAGAGGGTGCCCACCAGAATGTCCCTGGCACCCCAGTCAACAACCGAAGAACCCCCCACATATGACGTGCTGTCGGAAGATAAGCTACTAGACAGAGTGTCACACAAAAGAAGGGCATCAAACTACATTTCTAAAGACTCTTCCGATCTTTTGGCACAGATACCGGACCAGTTGAAGCTGTTCAACTCAGCAGAGACATTTTTTGCATCACTCATACCAAGCATCCAGGCACGAGCAAACGCCAAATGGTTAGATCGGGAGATGGGAGCAGATCCAGCTAGCAAACGACACTGAAGAAGGGTTCAATATCATGAAGGTGTAACTCAGAGCCCTGCGGTTGATGACCAAGTCTTGGACCTCCTCATAGCAATGGAAGGCGGTGTTTGCCGAAAAATCAGAAGTGCATGTTGCACATTCGTGCCTTCTGCAGATACGTACAACGGGACATTATCACATGTGATGGCTGCAGTACAAAACCTCGGAGAAAGAATGAAAAAGGAGGGCGCGTACCGTCAAGTGACTGGTTCAATACAATTTTGGATTGGGTGCCATCATGGTTCAGGGCTGCAATGAAACTACTGGTCCCCATCATAGTATTTTTGCTGCTGATTTTTTGTGTGTGCCAGATAGGGGTTTGATGCTGTGCAAAATCCATGCCTAATAGTGCAATGATGATGGCAACAGTGGGCAACCCAACAAAGGTACTTCATGATGTGAAAGCTGCGCAAGTGCAAACCGGGGATAGCCAAGAGCCCAAATACTGCATGACAGCAGTGTACAACACAGGGGACAGAGTGGATAACTTGTGGTACACAACCATCAAATAACCCCATGAACTAGAGTGGTATAAGGAGGAGAGGGTGGACCTAGCTGGGGATGTTGGGTGTGTATATATATGACCTGCACTCCCAATGAATATGCAAGAAGGGGTCTAAGTCTGAGATCTGTGTGTAGAGCTTGGATGCCAATAAAGGGAACGCCAGCCTGGGATGAATCGGTAATGGAGGCAGAGGCGCGTAGGCGCACTAATAGCCAAGGTTATTTGTTACTTTAGGAGTAACAAAAGGGGGAATGTAAGGGCAGAAGGGTCTTTTGCCCACCCTTGTACACTCTGCATGAAAGGAATTTATTATTCATCCCATTGCGCAGAGATGTCCCCCTTGTCTTTCCTCTGACGACAGCTGAAGCAAGCCATTGGATGACACAGACTCCATTTTGTGCTACCCCAAACGCCATCTTTTTACTAGGGTGCACAATGATTTCTAAAAAGCCTTCTCTCCGATCGTCCAGCACCGCGCGCAGGCAGTCACGACACCCCCACCACCTCCTCTCCTGTCTGTGCCGCGCCAGCCCTTTTCTCACAGAAGCCCAGCCGCGAATTGTTGCACACAAAAACAATATTCATCCTCTTCCTCTGAGCTAAATGCCCTGTGTGTGACAGGGGCGAATTTTGACTGGTGTACTCATCCATCTCCACATATCTGCTCCTTCGACCCCCATCTTTAGGAATTGCTGCCTGTACAACCTTTTGCCCCTCTGCTCTTCTTTCATCTAACTGTTTAAAAGACCCTTTCCCCACGGACCACCCTAAATTGCCCCCCATATACCCATTCTTGGGTGATCATATATTCTTCGTTACACCAACAACCATCAATCCGTTTGTTTGAACCATGAGGCTCCATGCAGAATGAATCACAGATCAAAACCATCCCAGGTAAGACACCTGGGAAAAAGGGCCACTACACCCCTCCCCCAAAAAGGCCAGGTTAGAATGTGTTTATGTTTGCCTACGATTTATAGGTGACCCCTCATTCTGGTACAAGTTTTATGCCCAGCATTACTCTTTTCATGCCAATAATTATTGTGTAGTTTAGATTAGCTAGAACAGTTGCATCTTATGGACCCAGCCTGACCTTCACCCTGCGAAGATGAGCCCAGCAGACCCACATGCTCACAGACAGCCCCAGCCACAGCAACCAATCGGAGTATGGCATGGTTTATTGTTACATACTGGGCCATAGGGGCCCACCAATTAACTTTTTCACTGTATGTAATGACCTCAGTCATGACGCGTTTTTGCTTTATAATGTACTGTTCATGTATTGTTTATCAGAGCGCTCCCAGAGTTGCAGAGTCCTCTGCGTGCATCTTTTACCCGATATAAACTTTGTTCAACATGCAATCGATCTCCTGGTCTCATTCCCTACTAGGGTGTGTACATTTATTCTGAATTCGGGATTTGCATCTGGGGGATGACCACCTTCAGTAGCCAGCCTTCCAGTTTGAGATGGAATCTCGGACTCAGGCTGGAAGACAAAGGGCTGCAGAGTTTTTGCCTCCTCCCTTGCTTCCTGCTTTCACAGACACTCTGTAGCCTGGGCGGGGAGTCCCCTGCCAAAGATAATCACACAAAGGAATTAACCGCCCCCTGGATGCCAGGGGAAGGAACAAGAAAGGACAAGGAACACTAAAATTGCTAAAAAAGAAGACAGCCATTTTGGTAAAATGAGCACCCATGGATGCCTTTACCGGGGCTGTGCGCACAGCCTGCGGTAAAGGTGCACCAAATTAATAAAAGGCATCACTGCCACCAGCCATTAATAGTAAATTTGTCCTTGTAACAAATGTTACATTTAAAATGTGAAAGGGGATAATCAGTATCTCCCCAGCACTCCACATATGGTGGGGGGTGCTGGTCTCACCTAATTTCAGTGTAGTGTATGCAGACAGCGCTGCTAAATGCACCTTGAGAGAACTGAATACTAGACCAGAGTCTAGAAGGAAAAGCACATAGTTTACTATATGCTATGAGGAAGTCAATTGGATTGATGTTGCATGTTTTACACCAAATTACAAATCTCTTCCATTTGTTAAAATAGTCTCTTGTCTTAAGTCTTTCATGCTTCTTTAAGGATGTTCATATACCTTTGTGGCAGGTTTAAATGTCCAAACTCCATGACTTCAGGTCAGGAACCAGGCTGCCAAGTTAAGAGTTTGAGGGTATGGATGGAACATTGTCCACTTATGTTGGGACAGCATGTTGTATGGGCACAGAAGCTGGAATGGTTTGCACATTGCTACTTTGAGTAGGTATGGAAACCATGGTTGTCGAGCCCACAATGGAGCTCTTAGGATTAGAGTGACTTGTTGCTGGTGCATCTTTGTGCACTATTATGTTGAGGAGTGGTATCAGTGGAAAAGCGTAAGCAAATTTCCCTGACCAGTTCATTCACAGGGCGTTCCCCTTGGATCCAGTTTGGGGAAACTTGGATGCGAAGTTTGGGCATTGTGCGTTTGGTATATGTCACAAATAGGTCTAGAGGTGGATGCCCCCATTGGGTGAAGAAATTGTGTAAAATATCTGCGTTTATTTGCCACTCGTGTTCTGCAGGTGGCTGCAGTTTTCTGCTTAGAGTGTCTGCTAGGGAATTGTGTTCCCCTGGAACGTGTTGACACTAGGTAAATGTTGCATTTGAGAGATCACTTCCAAACCTTTTGGGATAACCTGGACAGACTTGGAGACCATGGCCCGCTCAGTTGGTTGAGATAGAACATGGCAAGGATACGGTCTGTGAGTACTAGAACTATCTGTCCTGCCAAGTGTTGTTGAAATGCTTGTAGGGCTTTGAGTTCAAGTAGGTTGATGTGGTTTTTTGCTGTTTTGTGTCCACATGCTGTGTACAGTGTGATGAAGGTAATGTGCTCCCCACCATGAGTGTGAGGCATCTGTTTTGAGAGCTGTTTGTACTGGTGGGTTGCGAAAGGGATTCCCTTTTAACATGTTCTCTTTGGTCCACCAGCGTAGAGCCTGTACTAAGGTTTGCAAAACAACCACTAGATCGTCCTACTGACTGCTTGCCATTGTTTCGCTAACCACTCTTGTACTGGGCACATGCACAGCCACACGTGAGGAACAAGATAAATGCAAGAAGTCACCATTCCGAGCAGGCGCACTGCCTTGCGCACGGTTTTCTGACAACCAGCCACATAGTCGGGTACCTGCAACAGCATGTTTTGCACTCTCTCGTTTGAGGGGAAACCACATCCTTCATGTGTCTTTATAATTGCTCCCAGGAATTGTTTTACTTGACTGGGGACAAGTCTTGACTTTTTCCCTGTTGATGGAGAACTCCAATTGTAACAATAGATGGATTGTTGCTAAAGTGTTCTTTTGGTAAATTTGTGGTGTTTCCCCATGTTATGAGCCAGTCGTCCAGATAAGGGTACACTGGGATGGATTCCCTTTGCAGATGTGCTGCTACCATGGCTAACACTTTGGTTAACAGCCTTGGTGCTGATGAAATTCCGAAGGTGAGTGCTTTGAATTGGTACTGTGTATTCTGTAGTTGAAAGCGCAGGCATTTTCGGTGCATTGAAATAAGAATGTATGCATCTTTCATGTCCAATATTGCCATGTAATCCCCCTGTTTTAAGAGTGGAATTCCTTCTTGTAGTGTCATACACAAACCTTTTCAGTTTCACATACATGCTGTCTGGACGTAGGTCTAACACAGGGCGCATATTTAAATATTTCTTTGGCACTTGGAAGTACATTGAATAGATAGCTTGTTTACCTGGTGAGCTGGAACCAGCTCTATTGCTCCTTTTTGGAAAAGAGACTTGATTTCTTCAAGTGGTATCTTCTAATGTGGCGATATCTTCCCGTGTCTAGGTGGATGATGTTTCTTTTTCTAAAAACTCGACTGAGAACCCACTGCCACCGTAGACAACACCGACTAATTGGATGCGATTCCCCTCCCATGTGGCGTGAATTGACAAATGGGACAACCAACTTGAGTGGCATGGGAGGGAATCTGTACTGTGTCATTGTTTAGAGGCGGAGGAGCTTCTAGTAGTGGAGGCTCTTTCTCTAGCCATTCAATTGCCCCTTTCAAAATAGGATTGGTAAGGGGGCAATTGGCTTTGGGAATTACACCAGAAGGAGAACTCTCCCAGATTGTAGCGGTAACGTGGGTACCCTTGCCCGCGAAAGGAGCAGCATATATTAAACACTCCACACGTTGTATAAAGTTGTTGGTGATTTAAACCAATGACTTTAGAGTTTTGGCTTCTTTTGTACTTTTTAGTGAATCAACGACAGCTTTACTGAATAGAACAGAAGGCTCAATGGGCATGAACAACAAGGTAGCTTGTGTTTCTAACTTGAAACCGGATTGATGCAGCCAAGCGTGGCATTTTAGAAGTGTCCCTTCTGCTATAATGCAGCCAGCATTGTCTGCTGCATCCAAGTTGTTTTTTAAAATGCAGCTGGCAACCTGCTTACCTTCAGAGACCGACTTTAAAATGTGTGATTTTGGTTTGGAAACAGAGTCTAGTTGTTGTTGCACAGTGTCGAATAGATGACAATTATAACTTGCTAATAGGGTTGTAATGTTGGCGATGCGCATTTGGTACGCTGCCAATGTTGCCACCTTTCTGCCCATTGTGTTCCGTTTTACTTTCCTTGTCAGGGGGTGCCTCTGCGGATGCTAGTGGTGTACCTGCCCTTTTCCTTGTGGTTGTTACCACCAAGGAATCAGATTTTAATTGTCCTTCAATGTAGAGGGAATATGATGGAGCCGGTTTCAAAATTCTTTCAATCCTGGGATAAACGGCTCTGGTTAATATTGGAGTAGGTAAAGATGGTTGAATCCACCTTTGCACTGATTGGAGCAAGGAAATTAACTGTGTGACTCCCTTTCTATCTCCTAAAATGTAATCCAGAAAATATGTACAATGCTGGGCTGCTTTAATTAGCATCTGATTGTCTATGGGGGAAATCAGCGATGGGTTGTGTCTGGTCCTCTGGAGATGGCAAGATGAACAAGTTACTTACCAACTGTAACATTCTTTCGACTGGATGTTCCTCCCACGTATTCCCCATCTTAGATATTCACTATCTTCAGCTTAGCTGCTTCGGAAAAAAAAATTATCTAGAGGGCACTGTGCTCGAGGTAGCAGCGTCGATGTCCCTCGGAGGCAGCCGTCGAACGCCGTCATCATCCGTAGTATAAGTGGCTCGAGCTGCGCCCGTTGGCTTCATTTCTGTTTTTTCGTATATTTTTAAATGAGTAGATGAGGCGTACCCTTAGACTGTAAGCTCTCCAGGAACATTGAGTGTAAAAACACGTGAACTGTACTGCTGTGTAGGTTGGGAGGGTCGATGAGGAATACGTGGGAGGAACATCCAGTCGAAAGAACGTTACAGTTGTTAAGTTGCTTGTCCTTCGAATGGATTGTGTCCTCCCATGTATTCCTCAACTTAGAAAGGCTCCCAAAGCAGTATGAATGAGGGAGTACCAAAAATATTAATTATGGACTGTTTTAAGTACAGCTTTTGCAAAGAGCCCCTTGTGATGGTAGAATTTAGAGAGTAATACTTCACAAAAGTGTGCATAGATGACCAGGTGGCTTCTGCACAAATATCTTGCACTGGACACCCCTCTGGAGAGCTGCTGAAGTTGCCATGCCCCAGGTTGAATGAGCCATTAGCCCCTCTGGAGGATCTTTTCCAGCCAACCTATAACATTCAGTGATTGCCAAAATAATCCATCTAGACAATGTTTGCTTTGTTACCGCTAAACCCAGCTTGTGTCCAGTATATCCCACAAACAGTTGGCCAATCTGGACAGATCTGTCCAAACTTTCTTCCTCCTTACTTGCATGAGGAGGGGAAAAAGAAGGTAATATTTTTTGTGACAGATTAAAGATGAAAGTCAGACAATTTTTGGCAGAAAGGAGGGTTTTAACCCGAAGTGAAAAATGGTGCGAGGAGGCTTACTAGAAAGTGCCTGAAACTCACTCACCCTGCAGGCTGATGTAATTGCCACTAGAAGTATTGTTTTTAAAGTAAGGTGCCTTTAGTGGGCAAGAATGTAAAATTTCAAATGGAATGCATGTGAGAAATTTTAAAACTAAATTTAAATCCCACACAGGTACCTGAAAAGGGTATTGGACGGGTACACGTTAGTGAGCCCCTTCAGGAACTGCACAATTATGGGCATTTTGAAATAAGGCACTTCCTCTGAAGAGTGCTTAAAAATAGATCGCACTGCCAAGTATCCTTTTATTGTGCCAACTTGGATCCCCGAATTGGCCAAGTGTAAAAGGAAAGATGGGAATATCACATTGGAATGGATCCACATTCTTATCCCTGCACCAGTTACTGAACTTGTTCCAACGACACAGTTACAAGGATTTAGTTGCTGGCCTTGTGGCCTAAAGCAAAATCTCCATTACGTCATTCGGAAGGTCCCAATCCTTAATTCGAATGGATTGTGTTCTCCCACGTATTCCTCATCTTATGATATTCGTATCTCACCAGCTACGCAAATATTTTCTCGGCAGAGGGCACTGTGTACCAGGTCGTGGCGTCGATGTCCCTCGACGGGCTCCATACCGCGTCAACATCAGCACCAGTATAAGTAGCTCATGCAGCGCCTGTTGGCTTCAGTTCCGTTTTTCCGATTGCTTTGCTCTCTTATTAACGGCACGCTTTGAATTTTCTCAAAAATAATGTCGTCTTCTTCTACCCCTTATACTCCCAAGACGGACCATCGTACCGGCGACTGTGGCTCCTGTCAGTCGATGACTAAGAAAGCTCTTGTGAGAGAAAAGGTAAACTGGCAGTGGGGCGGGAAGCTTCCAAGACCTCTTCGAAGCCTCCTCAAAACAAAGTCAGTTGAATCGAGAGATTTGGATCAGCACAAGCATTCGAAGAGATCCCGATCACGTAGCGGATCAAGGCGTTCATCGTTAGCCTCAAAGATGATGATGAGACACAGATCTCCTTCCTCTTCGTCTGACACATCAACCGACTTGGTAAGATGTCCGACTAGGTCGGATTCCCTAAGAAAATGGGAAGAATTCAAAAAACAAATGATTAAGGTCTTTGAGAATGCAGCCCGACCCCCTCAAATAAACCTCGAAGAAGCCAGACCCTGTTCAATCCTTGGACGACGCAGGAGAGTCAGAAACTACTAAGTCCAGTAGAGTAGTAAGGCAGAAACTCAACGATCTCGAACCGACGTTAAAATGTTGAAGGCGCTCCGAGATGAGAGTGATTCCCCGGTAATGGCAAAGAAACCTAAATGGTCGAAACACTCGACTAGTTCATTGACGCAATCGGCACCAACTACCTTAACGTCGAAGCAGAAAGAAATCGGTTACTTTATCGAAGTCTTCATCGACTATTTCGAAGAATCCTTCGATTCCCTCGAGACAAATTCCTGAACAGGAAAAAAGGTATGACATGCATTACTTACCGTAAAAGCATTTCTGATGATTGTATCTGCTTAGATTCACATGTGTGCATATGGTCCGACATCCAGTGGTAACCGCAGAATATTGCATCTTGTCTTTCGGGGGACCAAAAGGGGACGTCGGCATAGGCGTGTCTGAAACACTATCCCTATCGTGACATGTGTAATACCCAAAATCCCACACGCGCCGAGGTCCCTCCGATTGTATTTTTTCTGCCATGAGGGAGTGAGTACATGAAGAGAGAAAGTAGTAAGAAGTCTATATTCCTTCCACCCCGAGTGGGGAGGCAGGGAGGGCGCATGTGAATCTAAGCAGATACAATCATCAGAAATGCTTTTACGGTAAGTAATCTGCTTAGAATCACATGCTGTGCGCATAGGCTAGCGAGCAGTACCCGGAGTTGGAGGTGGGTTGTGAGAAAGAACAGTAGAAAAAAGATGTCTTAGTACTGCTTGTCCCACCTCAGAATCAGACCTAGAATGAGTGTCTAGGCAATAGTGTTTTGAAAAGGTGTGTACAGAACTCCAGGTTGCCGCTTTGCAAATGAACTCTAGGGGAACATTTGCAACGAATGCTATGGATGCCCCAGTGCCTCGAGTAGTATGTGCTCTAGGCTTGAAGGGCAGTTCTCTCTTTGCAAGAGTGTAACAGTGTGATGCTTTTGACAATCCACCTTGATATTGCTAATTTAGAGACGGGATCCCCTTCTCTACCAGCTGCCACTGAAACAAAGAATTGTTTAGTTTTCCTCAGTGGTTTAGTTCTATCCATGTAGAACATGACTGCCCTGCGAACATCTAGTGTGTGAAGGCTTCTTTCGGCCATGTTAGTAGGTATCTGGAAGAACGTGGGTAGTTCGATTGACTGGTTCACATGGAACATCGAAATAAATTTCGGCGCAAATCTGGGATGAGTGCGCAGAACTACCTTATCTTTGTGCACTGTAACAAAGGGGTCCAAAACCAAGAGGGTCTGTAGTTCGCTAACTCTTCTGATAGAAGTGGTAGCTACTAGAAAGGCTGTATTGTAAGTAAGGTCTTTCAGACTAGCTTTCTGCATAGGCTCAAAGGGGGTCCCATGAACCTAGTTAAAACCACATTTAGATCCCACCCAGGGGCTGGGTGAGTGATGGGGGGGATACATTCTTTTAACCTCTTCCATAAAGGCTTTAATCACAGGTATTTTCCACCACGACACCTTCTGCTGTGACGTGGTGTAGGCTGACAACGCCACTAGGTGAACCTTTAAGGAATTGAAGACTAACCCAGAGTCCAACAGATGGGTTAGATATAACGCAATGTGTGAAGGCGAGTAATCGGTGGGATTGACGCCTTTGGAACTGCACCAGATGACAAAACGTTTCCATTTGCTGGCATAGCAATAACGTGTGTTAGGCTTTCTTGCCTTCTTCAGTATGTCCATGCATCTTTGGAGTTGCAGATGTCCAAACTCCATGACCTTAGGAGCCAGGCTGCTAAGTTCAGAGTTTGTGGGCATGGGTGCAGAGTCTCCCCCCTGTCCTGAGACAACATGTTGTACGGGTAGGGCAGCTTGACTGGTGGGGAGAGGGACATTTCCATCAGGTGCGCAAACCAAGGTTGGCGGGCCCACATGGGAGCCACCAGAATCATTGTGACTAGTTCCTGGTGCATCTTGTGTACTATCTTGTTCAGAAGGGGAGTCGGGGGGGAAAAGCGTAGACAAATTTCCCCGACCAAGTTATCCAGAGACCGCTCCCCTTGGATCGGTTCTGGGGGTACCTGGAGGCGTAATCTTGCCATTGGGTGTTCTCCTGAGTAGCGAACAGGTCGATCTCTGGAAACCCCCATTCTACGAAGACGTTGGATACAATGTCTTCATGCAGTCGCCATTCGTACTCTTCTGGCAGAGGAAAATCTCTGCTGAGTATGTCTGCCAGAAGATTGAGTTCCCCTGGAACATGTTGGGATATCAGGAACATCTTGTGTTTGAGAGCCCATATCCAGGTGTTTTGGGACAGCTTGGATAGCCCTGGAGAGTGAGTTCCCCCCTGTTTGTTCAGGTAATACATTGCTGTTGTGCTGTCGGTTAGGACCAGCACTGTCTTCCCTTGCAGTTGCTCCTGAAAGGCTTTCAATGCTTTGAACACTGCTAGTAGCTCCAGTAGGTTTATATGGTTGGACGCTACCTGAGGGGACCACACTCTGTGCGCTGTCTGTTGAAGCAGGTGAGCCCCCAACCCTGTGAGAGATGCGTCTGTCGTGAGAGTGGCTTCCACTGCAGGGGTGGTGAAGGTCTTCCCCTTCAAGAGGTTCTCCCTCGACCACCACTGCAGAGAGAGAGAACGAGGGCTGGCGAGACAACTAACAGATCTTCCCATTGTCCGCTGGCCTGACACCACTGGCTGTTGAGCCACTCCTGCATGGGACGCATGTGCAGCCGCGCGTGGGGAACAAAGTATATGCATGACGCCATCATCCCTAGCAAACGCATAGCTTTGCGTACCGTCACCTCTCGACTGGCTACATACTGAGGAACCTGAGAGCATGTTCTGAACTCTCTCGCTGGAAGGGAAGACTAGACCGTCTTCCGTACGAATTAGAGCCCCCAGAAACTGTTTTACTTGGCTGGGGACTAAGCTGGATTTCTTTTCGTTGATAGAAAATCCCAGGCTGAACAGTACGTCTACTGTCTTTTGGGTTTTCGAAAAACAAACGTCGAACGAGTCCCCCGTGATGAGCCAATCGTCGAGATAAGGGTAAACTGGAACTGAAAGTCTGCGCAGGTGTGCCGCTGCCACTGCCAGGATCTTGGTAAACACCCTTGGCGCAGAGGCTATGCCGAAGGGGAGTCCTTTGAACTGGTAGTGTTTGTCCTGAATCACGAACCTTAGGAATTTTCTGTGCACTGGCAGCATTGAAATATGAAAGTATGCATCTTTCATATCCAATGTTGTCATGAAGTCCCCCTGTTTTAGCAATGGGCTCACCTCTTGCAGTGTTACCATGCAAAACTTCTGGGGCTTTATGAACTTGTTCGCTGGGAGCAGGTCTAGAACAGGACGCATGGTGAGATCCTTTTTGGGTACAAGGAAGTACACTGAATAGAAACCCTTGTTTACCTGAAGAATCGGGAAGGCTTCTATGGCGTCCTTTCCCAGCAGCACTTCCACCTCTTGGATCAGGATCTGGAGATGTTCCGGTGAAAGGCGTCGATGTTTCGGCGGTCTGAACTGTGGAGGTCGGGCGAATTCCATGCAGTAACCGTGGGCGACCGTCTTTAAGACCCACTGGTCTGAAGTTATCCCCTCCCATGCCTTGAGGAAAGATGTTAATAGCCCCCCGACCGGGGAGACATGGGAGGGGACCCGAACTTGGTGGTCATGTCTGACCCGAAGTTGATGCTCCTCTGGAATTGGAGCCTCTGCCTCCATTCTTTCCGCGCTTCTGACCCCTCTGGGGGTAGTAAGTGGGGCTTGCAGCAGGTTGACTTGAGTTGAAGTTGCCCGTGCCGAAATTATTTGGAGCGGCGCGGGCTTGTCCTCGAAAGGACCGCTGAGAATTACTGCCCCTCTGTGAAGAGGGTTTTTGGGAAATCTGGTGCAGCGACTTAATAGTCTTGTGCTCCTTCTTGACTGTCTCCAACGCGTCGTCTACCGCCTTCCCGAAGAAGTTGGCCTCTTCGATGGGTTTGTTGATGATGGATGCCTGGGTCTCAGGCCTGAAGCCCGACCTGCGCAGCCACGCGTGTCTCTTTAGGAGAGTACCCTGTGCGAGAGACCTGCCTGCTGTCTCTGCGGAGTCCAGGGTATTCTTTACAACATTCTGATTGGCAAGTTTGCCCTCCGAGACAATGGCGAGAAGCTTGGCTCTGGTTGGTTCCGGAACCTCCTGAAGGCCTTCCTGGAGTAGGTTCAATTGGGCGTCGACGTAGCTTGCCAGTAACGTTGTGTTATTGGCAATCCGGACGTATAAGCCGCCGCCGTGACCCGTTTGCCTAAGGCATACAACCTTTTGGATTCCTTGTCTGGGGGTGACTCTCCCGTAGCAAGGGGAACCCCTGCTCTCTTGCGAGTGTTGGTCACCACCAGCGAGTCTGGGATTGCGTGCCCTTTGATATAAAGCGGGTCGGTGAGGGAGGGCCGGAAAAGTTTTTCGACCCTTGGGTTTACAGCCCTAGTCTGAGCGGGTGTGAGTAAGGAAGGGGCCAGCCGTCTCTTTACAGAGCTCAAGAGAGGGATAGACTGGCTTGCCGGAGGCTTGTCATTAATAATGTCCTCCGTGAAATCTTGTTCGGGCAAGGCTTCAAGCGTGGCAATTTTAAAGAATTCTGCTGCTTTTTTCAACATGTTGTTGAAAGCCATTTGATCATCCACCGGGGGAGCTTGTCGAACCAGGGTGGATGGGGGAGAGTCGAGGCAAACGATATCAGAATTGTGATCATCCTGCTGGGATTCTTCCCAGTTGTCCGTTGCGCCTTGATCTTCCCCATAATTGTCCAGAAAGGAAGCCTCCTCTTCTTCTGTATAGATGTCTCTATACGTGTCTTTCTGGACATCGTCTTGATAGTCAACATAGTGTTGGACATCTAGGTGTTGGGCAACTTGTGTTTGAGGGTTAGGGTCTAGCCGATCTTTTTTCGGCAGAGGTTGATCAGAAGCCCTGAAAAACTGCTCCAGCCGATCCATGCACCCCACGAATTGCTCCGTGGTCCACTTGGATGACCCAAATGGACCCAGCTGAGTAGGAACCGGGTCCTCCGCCCTAGGGCGTTGAGAGGATCTCCTCAGGGTGCTCGAGAGGGGTACCTGGCTTTCTTCGTAAGAGTCTTCGGGGACGTCTTCCAAATTCGTGGAAAACCTTTCAGCGGATTGGCCCATAACTGTGGGCGGAACCGATACTAGGCCCACCGCCGTAGCAATCCTATTGATGCTCTTACTGATAGTCACCGAATCTTCGGGAGACAACGCCTCGGATGATGGCTTCTCGGGTAGAGGCCTACTCGTAGTTTTCGGGCCTGCACGGGCCTTGGAAACCGTCGAAGTTTCTTGTTCAGAAGCTTCGGCGTGTGTAGTTTGGGGAGTAGCGCCCTTGTTATGTTTGTTAAGCCCAGTCATGCGCTGCTGCGGATGCGGGGAAGGCTTCGGATCAGATCGATCCGATGACGCTTTCGCCTTCTTCGACGAAGTCGTCAAGGAGGGCGCTTGGGTTGTGTGCTTTGTGCGGTGCGATTGTACGCCCCTGTCACCGGGTGTGGTCCCTGTAGCAGGACCGTAGTCGAGCCTGGAAGGGTCGGGGACGGGCGTGGCGGCTCTAGAATAGTCCGCCTCAAGGTCTATAACGTCCGCGTTGGACGTTTGGTCATCCGATGTACCCCTGTCACTTTCGGCTGGTGTCGCGGCAGGGGAGGGAGGCTCCACGCGTGACATACCGTACGTGGCCCACCACTTCAACCGGCGCTCCTTAAGGGTTTAGGTTTAGGAGTTTACACGCCAAACACCGCTTTAGTGCTCTAGGGGGAGACAAGCGTTACACGACGTGTGCTCGTCTTTCCACGGATATCTGACCCTACACACAGGGCAGAATCTAAATGGAGTCCTTTCCATAGCAGAAGGGAAGGGTGACCAGACTAAAAAGTAAAGAAGTGGAAAAGAGGAAAGACATCATAGCAGTATGGCAAACCCCGAGCCCACTCTCCCTACTGTGTAGGCCGGCCAGAAGGCCCGACCACGTGGAGGTCCGAACGCCGGATCTTAGGCGCCGGAACCCACAGCCGTAGACGATTCCCCCATAGTCTTCGTCGAAGATGTTCTTGATAGGCGAAGTGACTTAACAGGGATTAAACCGACAATTCGGTAAGATAAACAATGTCTCATGAAGAGCTCTGCTATAGGGCGACCAGTTATCTGGCCAGAAAAAAACAATCTGAGGGACCTCGGCGCGTGAGGGATTTTGGGTACTACACACGTCACGATAGGGATAGTGTTTCAGACACGACTATGCCGACGTCCCCTTTCGGGGGACCGAAAGACAAGATGCAATACTCCGCGGTTACCACTGGATGTCGGACAATATGCACAGCATGTGATTCTAAGCAGATTAACAAGCATCAGAAACACCTTTATCTAAATCAGACTTTTTAAAGTCTATGTCCTCGATATTTGAGGAAGAAAGTGTTTCAGAGGAAGAAATATGTCCTTTTGGAGTAAAGTTTGGGGCCAGAGGTATTGACTGACCTGGAGTCAAGATTGAGAGCCAGTGTGATACCCTTCACTCTGCCAGTGGCAGAGATACGTCACCAGAGTTAGAGTTTCAAAAACCTGATCCTGCAGAACATGCAGATTCAGGGTACAGGAACTTGATGAATAGAGTTGTTCAATATATGGGTTGGGTTAGGTCTTGGATCTACGTGATCCGACCGAGGCTGTTTTTCCCACGGTCGGAAAATTTGCATGTGAAATGTACAAACCACAAAATGCGAACACACGTAAAATACCCCTATATACCCCCACCCACGACACCCCCCCACCCACACCCTCAACACCCCCCCCCCAACATAAACAAACCCTACTTACCTTCTATTCACGCGGTGTCTCTGCAGCGCGAGTTCCCTTTCACTTCCATGATCAGGAACCAGCGCCGCAGGGTCCTTTTCTTTTTAAAAAAAAAGAAAAAAAAACATACATTCGGGAGCTGGAGGGGTTTCCCCCCACAACACTATACTCTAAAGTAAAGTGAGCGAGGTGTTGCAGGGGACAACCCGCAGTCGTTTCTTTTACTTTTTTTATTTCTTTCTTTTTCGGGTGTGCTGCAGGGTTGTCCCTTTCAACACCCCGCTCACTATACCACACAGTTTAGTAAGCGGGATGGTCTTGTCTTTTTTTAATACTTACCTACAATGCTACCACCAAAAGGTTCAAACTTTTGGTGTTCGAACCTTTGGTGGTAGAATTTTTCGGACTTTTTGTACGGTCAGACTTTTTTTTTTGGGTCCGATCGTACAATTCCTGGATCTTTACCAACCTTTGAACAGGATGATATGACAGACATCCTGGACCACGGGCCCCAAAAAGACCCAGTTCTTACCTTTCATAGGGCTTTCCGAATAAGAACAAGTTACTTACCAACTGGTAACGTTCTTTCAATTGGATGTTCCTCCAAAGTATTCCTCATCTTAGATGTAGCTGCTTCGGAAAAAGAAATTCGGCAGAGTGAGCCGTGCGTCGAGTCGAGGGTCCCTCGAAGGCCTCCGTCGAGGGTGACGTCATCGGGTATACAAGTAGCACACGCTGCGCCCATTGGCCTCAGTTCTTCCCCCCCTCACTCTTGTTCTACTGTGTAGATTGTGCCGGTAGTCAGGTGTTAGCCTTGCGAGAGTTGAAGTGGCAATAACCCGGAAAAATCTACAAAGGGGTAAGCTGGGAGGGCGATGAGGAATACGTTGGTGGAACATCCAATCGACAGAACGTTACCAGTTGGTAAGTAACTTGTTCTTCGAGTGGATTGTGTCTTCCAACTAATTCCTCATCTTAGATAGACTCCCAAAGCAGTAGGGACAACTCTCTGGAGGAGGGAATAGATTCTTTTTTTTACCCTTAAATGGCTGAATATAGTACAGCTTTGCCAAAAGTCTGCTCCTTAAACTGGGAAGCATCCAGACTATTGAATTTTGAAAATGTATGTAGTGAAGACCAAGTTGCTGCTTCACAAATGGATTTTATGGGAACACCTCTTTGAAGGGCTGTGGAAGAGGCGATGCCTCTGCTGGAATGGGCCCTAAGCCTTCTGGTGGGTCATTCTCTGCTAATCTATAGCATTCTGAAATGGAAAGCACAATCCAACGTGATATGGTTTGCTTGGACACCGATTGACCCAATTTCCTTCCGGTGTAGCCAATGAAAAATTGATTATCCACTCTAAGCTTGGAAAGCTTAGAAATGTAAAAGCTTAGAGCTCTATTCGGATCTAACCTGTGCAATCTTTCCTCTTCCTTACTAGGATGAGGTGGAGGATAGAATCCAGGTAGAACACTTCTGAATCAAATGAAAATCGGACACAACTTTAGGTAAAAATGAGGGTTTACCCCTTAATACCACACTGTTCCTATGGAACACGGTATAGGGTGGCCCAGAAGACCGTGCCTGCAATTCGCTCACTCTTCTTGCGGATGTTAAAGCAACTAGGAAAGCAGTTTTCCATGTCAGTAATCTTAATAGACAAGTGTGCAAGGGTTCAAAAGGGACACACATTAAGAACCAGTTTAAGATCCCAAATTGGCACTTGGAAAGGGTAAGGAGTAAACACATTGGTGAGTCCTTTTAAGAATTGTATTACTAAAGGAATTTTGAAATAGGAGCATTCTTCCGACAAGCGCTTCAAGATGGAAAGCGCTGCATGATAACCTTTGATGGTCCCAACATTTAGACCTCTATGTGCTAGGGACAAGAGGAAGGACAGTACTTCCAGGATAGAACATAGAAAAGGATCAACATTCTTTTCGCTGCACCAGTTGCAAACCTTTTTCCTACGGCAACGGTATAGAGATTTTGTTGCTGGTCTTCTTGCCGAAAGCAACACCTCCATGACGTCATCTGGAAGGTCCCAATCCTTGTATCTCAGCCTTTCAGATACCAAGCGTGAAGGTTGAGAATTTTGACCTCTGGATGGAGAACCTGACCCTCCATTTGTGAGAGAAGGAACTCTCACTGAGGAAGACGTACCGAGGGACAGATGGACATGTCTAGAAGGTCCGGGTACCACGTTCTCCTGGCCCAATCCGGGGCAATTAGGATCATGCGGTTTCCGAACCGTCTCAGTTTCCTGATGACCTGAGGAATGACGGGAATCGGAGGGAACGCGTATAATAGTGGGAAGTTCCACTCCGCCATGAACGCGTCCTCTAGGGCTCCTCTCGGGGGAAATTCCCTTGAGCAATACCTTTCGCACTTCCGGTTCATTCCAGTCGCAAATAGGTCTACCTGAGGGGTTCTCCAAAGGGCGAAGATCTCTTGAATGACTTCCTGAGCCAGTTCCCACTCGTGTGACACCGTGCTCTGCCTGCTCAGAGCATCTGCCGTCATATCCTCCTCCCCGGCTAGATGAACTGCCATTAAGGAGATTCCTTCTTGAATTGCCCAATACCAGAGCTGCATTGCCTTTCAGCACAGAGGTAGTGACCCCTACACCACCTCTTTTGTTTAGATAATGCATTGCCACTGTGTTGTCCGTCATTATCAAGACATTTCTTCCTCTGACAGATGGTAGAAAAGCCTTCAGCGCTAGTCTGATTGCTCTGAGCTCTAAAAGGTTGATGTGTAGTTTGGACTCCGATGGAGACCAGCGACAGCTGATTGTCAGATCGTTGGCATGAGCTCCCCACCCCATGAGGGAGGCGTCCGTCACTACTGTAATCTACGGCCATGGTTGCCAAAACTGCTCTCCTTTAAGGATATTCTCTGTGCAAGTCCACCATAGAAGATCCTACCGAACTTTGTTCGGAATCTAAAGAAAATACGTCATTTGACTTGAGAACTGGGACCATTGAGTCTTTAGAGCCCATTGAAGGGATATCATCCTCAGGCGTGCCTCTGGCACTAGGAAGATGCAGGATGCCATGAGGCCGAGTAATCCTAAGAAGTTGTAGGCCTGGAAATTTTGGGCATTTTGGAATTTGGAAACCATCTGAAGAATGTCTTGAGCCCTCGAATTTGGAGTCAAGCTCTTTCCCAGGGATGTGTCTAATACAGCCCCTATGTACTGGAGCTGTTGGGATGGTGTCATTTGTGACTTCTTGAAATTGAGGGAGAAACCCAGTTTGTGGAGGAAGTGGCAGGTGACTTTCCAATGATCCAGTGCTTGTTCGGCAGAACATGCCCTGATCAACCAATCGTCCAAGTAGGGGTAGACGTGAATCCCCCCTCTCCTGAGGTGCGCTGCCACTACTACCATTAACTTGGTGAAAACCCTCGGGCGGAGGTCAATCCGAATGGTAGGACTCAAAACTGATAGTGCGAGACGCCAACTACGAACCTCAGGAATTTTTTGTGCTCGAGATGAATTGGTACATGAAAATAAGCATCCTGGAGGTCCAATGACACCAACCAATCCTGAAGTTGCAGGGCCTGAAGGATCTGAGAAAGAGTAACCATCTTGAACTTGTCCTTCCTGAGGAGCTTGTTCAAGCCTCTTAAGTCCAAGATGGGTCTCAGTCCTCCATCCTTTTTTGGGATAAAAAAATAAGGGTAGTACCATCCCTGGTTTCTCTCCGCTACAGGTACTGGTTCTATAGCACCTTTCTCCAGCAGGGATAGAGCTTCCTGCTGCAGGAGCGGGTCTGAAAACTTCAAAAGGTGTCTCCCTGGTGGATTGCTTTGAGGTTGCGTTAGAAAAGGGAGGCAGTAACGTTGTGCTATTATTTCTAGAGCCCAAACATCTGAAGTAATGGCTCGCCATTCTTGCAGATGCTGCGACAGCCTGCCTCCCACTGGTGTCTTGTGATGCAAGTCCTCAAAGCGGTTTTGTGGCGGTTGCTGCAGCCGCTGATGGCAAAGAGGCTGCAACTGGAGTTGGCTTGCACATTTTTCTCATGCAACGCGAGTGGCCATTTTCTGGACCCTTTGACTGGCCATTCCTCTCGCATTTCCATATGAGGAGTAGTAACAATAGGATCGTCCCCTCCAAGATTGTCCTGGCGCATGAAAAGGCTGAGGTTGCCTAATAACCTTAAGCCATCAAATGGCATAGTGAGAAGTCTGGCCTCTACATACAGTGAAAACCCTCACTTTCTCAGCCATGCAAATCTGCGTAGCACTGCGCTAGATTCCATGGACCTACTGATACTGTGAGCAGCGTCCAGACCGGATTGAAGGCATTGCCCCATAGCCTCCTTTCCATCTCACAATCGCAAGGAGCCCTTCAGGCTCCTCACCATCAGGAATATGTTCAGCTGGCACAGTCATACAATCCCACATGGTGTATGTGAATCTTGCAAGGGTGCAAGTCACATGTGCTGATTTTAATGCCATGCTTCCCGAAGAAAATAATCTTACGAGACCATGCATCAACTTTTTTGTCATACCTATCTGCGGGAATTGTAGGGTATGCAGAATTCCTAGTGGATGTGGCTGCCTGGACCACTAGACTTTCAGGTGATGGATGCTTTATTAAATATTCAGGATCTGAAGAAGAGGGCCTGTATTTACTCGTGAATTTTTTTATTTACTGCAGGAGCCAACTCAGGGGTTTCCCATGAAGCCATCACCTTCCTTTGTAGAGCTATGTGAAAAGGAAGTATGGGATCCTGTTGAGGGTCTCCAGAAAGGATGTCCGTCATGTCATCCTTTTGGTAAATGGGGGAATTCCTGTTCCATTCCATGAATTCTGTCACTTATCAGTCTCCTGTATCCTGAGTCTGCGTGATCAGCAGGGTCAGGTCTTTCAAAATCTAACTCCGGAGATGTGTCCAGACCACTTCCTGTCTGCAGACACTCATATAGGTCAGCCATTTTAGAATGAGGGTCAATTAACTCCCCAGAAACTTCTCTTGTTCCAAACTTAACACCAGCAGGTGAAATGTCCTCCTCAGAGGATTGCTCCTCATAAATGGAGGACATGGATTTTAAAAAATCCTGTCTAGTTTCTGGATGAAACCTATTCTCCGGTAGCATAAACCTTGGCTTCGATAAAGGGGTTGATTTGGGTATCGGAATTAACGATGCCCTCGACAAAGGCGTTGATTTTATCGACACAGTCGAAGGAGCCCTCAACATCGTCGAGGGAGTACTCGATGAAAAAGTCTTCGAGTGGGCTGTCAACGCCTTCGACCCTGTTGCCTTCGATAGAGGCGCTGAGGAAGCCTTCTATATGGACTTTAATGGCGGAAGTCTATTCAGCGTCATTTTGTCAAGTATTGCATCCGGTTTATACACTGGTAGGTGTTTATGAGGCGTCGCAGAGTTGTCCCTCGATGACACCCTCGACGATTTCTCGCTGAATTTTGATCTTTTTGTCTTTGATCTCCCTATGTCACGTTTAGTATGAGCAAGGGCACGGTCTTCAGTAGATTTCTTTGAGGGGGTCTGGGCCGCATTCTCAAAGATTCTCATCATTGAGGCTCTGAAGGCCTCCCACTTTTTAGGGGAATCATATTTAGAAGGGCATAAATAGGACGCACGGCACCCGTAGCGTCAGTTTATATTTTTCCTCCAAAACGTGTAACATGCGCGTACACAACCGCTGCTTGACTGCACATAGCCTTGCAGGAACGCAAGCTGCAATAGCATAGGAAATTCTTCAGAGGGGCAGGCTGGGAGGGCGATGTGGAATACGCTGGAGGACCATCCAGTCGAAAGAACGTTACCAGTTGGTAAGTAACTTGTTATTCGAATGGATTGTGTCCTCCAACGTTTTCCACATCTTTGACAGACTCCCAAAGCAGTATCAGTGAATGGAGGAGGGAGAAGAATTTCAGATGGCAGAATAAAGCGCCGCTTTACCAAAAGCCATACCCCCGACCATGGAGAGTATCCAGGAGTAATGCTTGACAAAGGTGTGGATGGAAGAACACATTGCTGTGTCACAAATATTCTTAATAGAAACTCCCCGCTGCAGGGCTGTGGATGTAGCCACACCCCTAGTGGAGTGAGCTTGCAATCCCTCAGGAGGGCCCTTGTCCGCCAATCTAGCATTCAGTAACGGTGAGGATAAACCACCTGGACAAGGTCTGTTTGGTAACAGCCTGGCCTAATCGATATCGAGTCTACCCCAAAAAAAAATGCACTCTGACCCTGGACATCCTAGAAATATAAAAGACCAAAGCTCTCCTAGGGTCCAACCTATGGAGTCTCTCCTCTTCCTTACAGGAAGAGGGGGAGGATAGAAAGCAGGAAGCACCACTTTCTGGCTCAGAAGAACTCAGACTCTACCTTAGGTAGGAAGGATGGACGTAAACTCAGTAAAACCCTATCCTTGTGGAACACAGTAAAGGGTGGCTTAGACGACAGTGCCTGCAATTCACTCACTCTTCGATCAGATGTAACTGCAACAAAGAAAACCGTCTTGAAAGACCATAGTCTCAAAGGACAAGAGTGTAGTGGTTCAATCGGAGCCCCATCTGGAATTTCAAGCCCAAATTCAGATCCCAAACCGGCACCTGAAATGGGGACAGCAGGAACACATTTGTGAGCCCTTTTAGAAATTGAGAAATCAAAGGAATCTTAAAGTATGAACATTCTTCAGACGCACGCTTGAAAATAGACAGCGCCGCCCGGTAACCTTTAATGGTATCCACTTGAAGACCCTTGTGGGCCAAAGAAAGCAAGAAAGAACGAACCATGGAATGGAACACTGAAAAGGATTGACTATGGGTCCTCTGCAACAATCGCAAAACTTACGCCAACGGCAACGGTAGAGGGACTTGGTTGCCGGCCGCCTGGCCGAAAGCAACACGTTTATCACGTCATCCTTGAGGTACCAATCCTTAGATCTTAACCTTTCAGAAACCAAGCGTGAAGGTTGAGAGTCTTGGCCTCTGGATGGAGAACCAGACCCCCACCTCCCCCCAATCCCCAACCCCCACCTCCCCAAATCTCCCCCCCTTGGGCGAGAGAGAAGATCCTCTCTGTGGGGGAAGACTGTGTGGAGAGCAGATGGACATTGCTAGAAGGTCTGGGTACCATGCTCTCCAGGCCCAAACCTCCTTAGCACCTGAGGAATGACTGGGACCAGAGGAAACACGTACACAAGTGGGAATGACCAATCCATGACAAATGCGTCCCCTAAGGCTCCTCTCAGAGGAAATTCCCTTGAGCAAAATCTCTTGCACTTCCGGTTGGCACCGGTCGTGAACATATCCACTTGACTGGTTCCCCAAAGGGCAAAGATCTCCAGAAGGACTTCCTGAGCCAACTCCCTCTCGTGGGAGACCGTGCTCTGCCTGCTCAGAGCGTCCGCCGCCGCATTCTCTTTTCCGGCTAGATGGACTGCTGAGAGTGATATTCCTTGCTGTATCGCCCAGAACCAGAGCTGCATCGCCTCTCTGGACAGCGGGAGTGACCCTACCCACCCCCCCTTATTTGTTGAGGTAATGCACGGCCACTGTGTTGTCCGTCATGATCAGGACACTCTTCCCCCGCACAGACGGCAGAAAAGCCTTCAGGGCTAGCCTGATGGCGCTCAGCTCCAACAGGGTGATGTGGAGTTTGGACGGAGAACAACGACCGCTCGTGGTCAGACTGTCGGCATAAGCTCCCCATCCTGTGAGGGAAGCATCCGTCACCTCCGGCCACGGTTGCCAAAACGGCTCCCCCTTCATCAGATTCCCCTCGCTGGCCCACCACAGAAGATTCTGCAAGACCGAGAGTGGAATCTGAACGGGATCCGACATCTTGCCTGAGAATTGCGACCACTCCATCTTGAAAACCCATTGAAGAGATCCCATCCTCAGTCTTGCCTCTGGCACCAGAAAAATGCATGATGACATGAGGCCGAGCAACCTTAACAATTCGAAAGCCGGAAGACTCTAGGCACGTTGAAATTTGTTGACCATTTGCACAATGTGATGAGCCCTCACCTTGGAGGCGAGCACTTCGCCCCCCCCCCCCCCCCAAGGATGTGTCCAACGCAGCCCCGATGTACTGGAGCTGTTGGGAAGGTGTCATATGCGACTTCTTGAAATTGAGGAGAAGCCCAGCTAGTGAAGGGAGCACAGGTGAGGCCGAGATGATCCAAAGCTTGTTGGGGAGAACACGCTCGGATCAACCAGTCGTCCAGGTAGGCGAAGACGTGTACCCACCCCATCGGCTGAGATACGCTGCCACCACCACCATTAGCTTGGTGAAGACACTCTGGGCGGAGGTAAATGCAAATGGCAGGACCCGAAACTGAAAGTGCGAGTTGCCAGCCGCAAACCTCAGGTATTTTATGTGCTTTGGATGAATTAGCACATGAAAATAAGCCTCCTGTAGGTCCAGAGACACCAACCAATCCTTAAGTCGAAGGGCCTGAAGGATCTGAGAAAAAGTGACCACCTTGAACTTGTCCTCCCTAAGGAACTTGTTCAACCAACGCAAGTCCAAGATGGTTCTCAGTCCCCAGTCTTTCTTTGGAATAAAACAATATGGGGAATACCATCCCTGGTTCCTCTCCACCACAGACACTATTTCTATAGCGCCTTTCTCCAGCAGGGTCAAGATTTCCTGCACAAGGAGTAGATCTGTAAGCTTCAAAGAGATTCCCTGGTGGATTGTCGTGAGGCCGCTTTAGGGAGGGAAGGCAGTAGCCGTAGGCTATTGAATCCAGAACCCACGCATCCGAAGTAATAGCTCGCCATTCTTCAAGATGCTGAGACAATCTGCCCCAACCAGCGAACAATGGAACATGGCCTCATAGGTGCTTTGTAGCGTCTTTGGCAGTGCCTGAAGGCAAAGAGGCAACTGCCTGATCGGCTTTGGCACCTCTATTTCCCCGTCCACCACGGGTACCTTTACAGTGGCCCCTTTGATTAGCGGCTCCTCTCGTTCTACCAAAAGAGGAGTAGTAACAAAAGGACAAATCGCTTGTCGTCCCTATCAGGAGGGATGGTAGGGTAAGCCGCCTGCCTCGAAGTGGCTGTAGCCGTCTGAACCACCAAACTCTTGGGAGTGGGTGAGTGGCTAGGTATGTGGGGTCGCTACTGGATGGGCGGTATTTCTAAGTTAACGACTTGTTGATCGTCAGAAGAGCCTCTGGGGTCTGCCAAGTAGCCGCCACCCTTTTTTGCAATGCCAAATAAAAAGGCAACACTGGGTCAGTGGACGGACCCTGATCCAAAATATCAGTCAGGTCATCCTGATCGAATGCAACCGAGGACCGGACCACCCGAGATATTCTGTAACTCTAGACATCAACCTCCTATAGGAGGATTCAGCATGAGGCCCTGCCCTACCAAACTCCACCTCAGGAGCCGTGTCAAGGCCACTGGCATCACCCAACGACTGACGCAACTCCTCCAACTGTCTTCAGAAAAGACCATGTCAGGAGCCTCATGAGTTTCAACAGGCTCAAACTCCATATCTGACATCTCCTCATAAATATCATGCAGAGAATAAAAGTACTCCTTCCTAGGGATAGGAGAGGCCCAGGAGTCCACAACAGGCCTCACCGTCTTGGACAAAGCCATTCTTGGAGGATCCACAGTACCCAGGGCCTCCACCGTCAAATTCCGGCCAAATTGCCCCGAAAGCGTTGACGGCTCCGAGTGCTGGATCGAAGGCAAAGCCCCGACAGCCGTTCGACGGACACAGCGCAGACAATATCGATGTCAACCTCGAGCCCTTGCCAGATTTCTGCAGTTTCACTGGGGACGAAGACCGAGACCTGGCATGTCTCTGGCAATCCACCGGAGCCTTGTCCGAACAGGACCGCAACGGTTCCCGATGTTTATCGTGCGAGTGCCCTGGCCCGAACGCGCGCAAGCATCAGACCGAGACCGTTCCCTGCCGGCTTCTTCCAAAGGCGCAGGCGGAACTGTGCCCTTGGATTGAAAAATCGCCAGCATTTGCTCCCTGAATGCCTCCCATTCCTCAGGGCTCGAGGATTTAGTGGGACAAGCCACTTTCCCCACGGAGCCATCATCCGACGAGGACGGGGAAGGCGACCGGTGACGCCTCTTCCGGGAGTGCCGAAACGAGGACGAGTGGCGGGACTCAGTCCGGGATCAAGATCCCCGAGAGTCCTTCGGACGAGGAGAGTCACCCCTCGAGTCATCGGTGGAAATACCTGCAGTTTTTTGGGATGTTCTAGATTTAGAAACCCGACCTACCTGTAATTTTCCCTTACGCTCCCGCAACGACTGGCACTTCCAGCAGTCGTCGGTTTCATGACTTTCACCCAGACAACACAAGCAGATGCGGTGCAAGTCTGTAATCGACATTTTGGACTTAAAATCCTGGCATGTCTTAAAACCAGACCGCAGAGTCGGAGGGGTAGAATATGAAGACATTGTCTTCAAAGATCACATGAGGTGCACCGAGTTCTTGAAGCAAGCACATTTGCAGGAAAAACTAAACTGAGGCTATGGGCGTCCGATTTATAACATCCAGTGATGTCACCCTCGACGGAGGCCTTCGAGGGACATTGGTGCAACGCCATCGATGCAGAACGCCCTCTGCCGAAAAAATTTCCGAAGCAGCACAGCTGTGGACATTACATGTCAAAGATGTGGAATACGCTAGAGGATACAATCCATTCAAAGTAAAGGTTCTGGAGCATGTTGCTCCTGATCTTAAGCCTCCGTTCAAGTAGTTGTGGGAGGTGTATAATGTTTGCCCTTCTACATGATGTTGACAGGATTCGAAATATCTAAATATTTAGGCAGTTTTGTTTTTAGAGGTATTTTCGGGACGTGTTTCAAATAATTGTTGCATTTTCGACATACCGGAACCTTTCATTGAGCGTTGAATTTTCAGCACTTGTGCTTTGGCACGCAAAAGAAAAGATTATTTTTTTAGGAACAGTGTCGGTAATGGTCTTAGTCGGCGTATCTGGTTAAAGATCTTGTTGTGCGGTGATCACGAGTGCACAAACCCAGAGGACAAAGGATGCTTGGAGGTATAAAGGGCTTCCCTGCTTTCTTTCGACTCACATGGCTGCATTTATCAGATGATCTCTCCTTTCTTTTTACTCCCCATCTCGTTTCCTCCACTCTACTAATCTTTTTAGACTCAATGTCCCACATCCCCCTTGTGCCCAATCCCGTTTTCTCTCGTTCCAGCTCCTAGCCCCTCTTCACTGGAACATGCTTCCCCAGTCTCTTCGCTCCATTACTTCCTATCCTCTGTTCCGTTCCTCTCTAATTACCCACCTCCTACAGTCCTCTAATTGATTTAATCTGCTTATGAACACCGATTCACTTACTCTTATGTACTCTAATTGATTGTTACTATTTATGAACACAGTTTGAATGTTACTGTTTCTGAAGGCTAATTTGCATTAGCACCATGGTCCATGCCGGATTCCGCCATGGTGGATGGTGGAATTACCGCCCCATTCCAAGGTGAGTGGGGCGGTAATTCCCCATTCACCATTTGCCCTTCCCCATTCCCATTTTCGCCCCATAGGGCATAATGGGGATGGGGAAGGCGCCAATTAAGGCACCGTAAATTAAGGTGCCGTAATTAGCACCAAGGTCGCTTAGCGCCTTGGACTTTAACGCCTGCAAAAAGCAGGCGTTAAAGTGTGAATCAGGCGTTAAGGGTTTAACGGCGCCGACGCTCTTTACGGCGCCGTTAACCCCTTAACGCCTGACTTGTAATGAGGGCCATTATCTTGTTGACTGTTCTATTTAAAGCGCTTTGGACAAAGGCGATATATAAAACATAATAAATACAAATGATGTAGTCAGCATACGGCTAGGGGTTGTGTGCTTAAATGTGATGGCCATGGGTGCTTTTGTAACAGAGTGTGGTCTCCATCATAGAGCAGCCGGCCTGCTTACCGGAGGCAAGGACTAGCACGTGGGAACAAACTCAACCCCGATCATCTTCGGCATCACTACTTGCACCGTAGCTGCCTTGAACGCTGTCTGACTTCGGTCTTGCCACGTCAATGGATGTTTCGGCCTGCATGGTGTGAGTGACCCAACTTTTAGTGTGGCGGTCCCTCAATGTTTTGGGTTTGAAGAGCTAACACCATTTACAGTGTTTCTCAGCATGGTCTCTAGGGAGACAATGATTGCACACACAGTGTGCGTCTTTCAAAGGATATTTACAGTTACAGGACGGGCACAATTTAAAAAGGGGTATTTTCCATGTTTAATGTAAAAGGCAGCGGAACGAAAAATGGAAAGTGGAGAAAGAGTAAAAAGGCATTCTCTAAGTGCAAGAGTAAATTACCACCCCTCACTCTTCCTATTGCAACAGACCAGAGCATGGTGAAGGCCTGGTATAGGACAAATCAAACAGTTGTAGCTGAAGCCATCCATCAAAAGCCACTAAAGACTGGTTGTTGAAGCAATGGGCGAATGAAGATTTGAGCGGCTATTACAACTTTATAACTTTTTTTTATAATAAATGGTGTTAGCCAGGAACTCCGCAAAAAGCAACAGACTATGATGGCGGAAAGAAACAATCTAAGGGACCGCAACACGTGAAGGACAACTGGCACAAAATGGACGTCACACAAGGGATAGTATCACCAACACGCCCAGTCAAGGTCCCTTTTCAAATTTCGAAAACAAGTCTTGCAATACTCTGCGACTACCACTAGATGTTGGCCTATGCATAGCAAGTGATTCTAAGCAGATCCCCAAGCCTCGGAAATACATATATATATGGGATACATTACTCACTGTAATCGTATTTCTGATGCTTGTATCTGCTTAGATTCACATGCTGTGCATAGGCCGACATCTAGTGGAAGCTGCGGAGTATTACAGTTTGTTTTTCGAAACTCGAAAATGGGCGTCGACACAGGCGTGCCAGTAATACTTATCCCTAGTGTGACGTCCACTGTACCCAAGATCCCTCACGCGTCCAGGATCCTCAGATTGTATTTTTTCTGACATGAGGAAGCATGAGGAGTAGCGCGAGTACAGATAATCCAAGCAGATAGACAGAAAGGTAAGACTACCAGCAATCATGCGCCTTCTCTCGGAGGGGAGGAAGGGTGGGTCGCATGTGAATCTAAGCAGATACAAGCATCAGAAATACGATTACGGTGAGTAATGTATCCCTTCTGAGGCTTGTGGAATCTGCTTAGATCACATGCTGTGCATAGATTAGCGAGCAGTACCAGAAGAAGGAGGTGGGATGTGAGAAGAGTCATGAGCAAACAGGTGTCTCAGAACCGCTTGTCCCACTTGTGTATCTGTCTTGGAATGAGTGTCAATGCAGTAATGCTGAGTAAAAGTGTGAATAGAGCTCCAAGTAGCTGCTTTGCAAATGGTGTCGAGGGGACCATTTGCAATGAAAGCCAGAGTGGCCCCAATGCCTCTAGTAGAGTGGGCTCTTGGCGTAAAAGGCAGAGTTTTTTCAGAAAGAGAGTAACAGCTGTATACAGTTGATAATCCACTTCGAGATAGCGCCTTTAGAGACGCAATCTCCCTCTCTGCCTGTAGCTACGGAGACAAACAGTTGATCTGTTTTCCTTAGCGGTCTGGTTTTGTTTACATAGTAGAGGACCGCCCTACGCACATCTAGGGTGTGTAGTTTCACCTCAGCCGAGCTTTGCGGGTTCTGGAAGAAAGACGGAAGCTCGATGGACTGGTTTACATGGAATTTAGATATAAATTTAGGTGAGAACCTAGGGTGTGTGCGTAAAACCAGTTTGTCTTTGTGGATAGTAAAGAAAGGATCCTGCACTGACAGAGCCTGAATTTCACTGACCCTTCTTATAGAGGTAATGGCTACTAAGAAGGCAGTTTTATAAGTCAGGTGTTTGAGACTACTTTTATGCATGGGTTCGAAAGGGGGGCCCATGAGCTTAGCTAGCACCACATTAAGGTCCCATCCTGGCGGTGGGTTAGAAATAGGAGGGTGAAGTCTCTTTACTCCTTCCATGAAGGCTTTAACTACTGGTACTTTCCACCACGACACCTTGTTATGGGATGTGGTGTAAGCCGAGAGAGCAGCCAGGTGTACTTTCAGAGAGTTAAAAACCAATCCTGCATCCAGCAGGTGGAGCATGTATGTCACAATGTTGGAAGGAGTGCAATCAACCGGGTTGATTTGTTTATTCTGGCACCAAATAACAAATCTCTTCCACTTGTCAAAGTAACAGTGCCTAGTGTTTGGTTTCCTGGATTCTTTTAGGATGTCCATACACCTCTGTGGTAAATTGAGATGTCCAAACGCTATGACCTCAGGAGCCATGCTGCCAGGTTCATTGAATTGGGTTGCTGGTGCACTGTTTGACCTTGTTGCTGGGACAGTAGGTTGTACCAGGCTGGGAGTTTGATGGGCTCGCACACCGCCATCCTGCGTAGGTGTGGAAACCATGGTTGTCTCGCCCACATGGGAGCAACTAGGATGAGCGTCATCGATTCCTTGTTCATCTTGTACACTACCTTCCTGATGAGAGGAGTTGGTGGAAAAGCGTACGCAAACATCCCTGACCAGTTCATCCACAGGGCGTTCCCTTGGGAGTCTGGCTGGGGGAACCTGGATGCAAATCCTGGGCATTGTTTGTTTTCGCTTGTGGCGAATAAGTCTATAGTGGGGAAACCCCACTGAGAGAAGAGATCTTCTACGATCTCTCTATGAAGGACCCATTCGTGTTCTTCTGGGAGGGAGTCTCTGCTTAGAGCATCCGCTAGGGAATTGAGCTCCCCTGGAACATGTTGCGATGACAGGAAGATGTTCCGTCTGAGTGCCCATACCCAGATTTTCTGGGCAAGCTTGGACAGATTTGGCGAACGAGTCCCTCCTTGCTTGTTCAGATAGAACATGGCTGTCATGCTGTCCGTCCGGATCTGCACCGACAAGTTTATTAGATGGGGCTCGAACGCCCGAAGCGCTCTGAATACTGCCAGAAGCTCTAGCAGGTTGATGTGGTTCTTGGCTACTGAGTGAGACCAGAGACCCTGAGCTGTGTGGTGGAGATGGTGAGCTCCCCACCCAGTCAGGCATGCATCTGTAGTCACCACTGCCTGCAGTTCGGGATCGTAAAAGGGTTTTCCCCTTGCGAGATTCTCTCTTGTCCACCAGTGTAGGTTCTGTACAAGTGTTGGCGAAACGACCACTAGATCGTCCCACTGACCACTTGCCTGAGACCACTGCATAGGACGCATGCGCAGTCGCGCGTGGGGGACCAGGTAAATGCATGACGCCATCATGCCCAGTAACCGCATTGCTTTGCGTACCGTTATTTGTTGACCGGACTGATAATGTGGAATTTGCAGTAGTATATTCCGAATTCTCTCTTCCGAAGGGAAGCTCAACCCTTTCTGAGTATCTAGGATTGCTCCTAGGAACTGTTTTGAGGTGCTTGGCACTAGGCTTGACTTCTTCTCGTTGATTGAGAAGCCTAATTCGTGGAGGAGGTCGATAGTCCTTTGAATGTTTGTCCTGCAAATTCCGGGGGTTTCCCCCGTTATGAGCCAGTCGTCCAGATAAGGGTACACTGGGATTGCCTCCCTGCGTAGGTGTGCAGCAGCCACCGCCAGTACCTTGGTGAATACCCTGGGTGCTGAAGCTATCCCGAAGGGCAGTACTTTGAATTGGTAGTGGCGACTGTCCACCTTGAAGCGCAAGTACTTTCTGTGCGCCGGGAGCATGGAAATATGAAAATAAGCATCTTTCATATCCAAGGTTGCCATGTAATCCCCCTTTTTTAGGAGGGGGATTACCTCTTGTAGCGTGGTCATATGGAATTTTTGGGGCTTGACATACTTGTTGGCAGGCCGTAAGTCCAGTACTGGGCGCATTGTCAAATCTTTCTTTGGCACAAGGAAGTAAGTTGAATAGATACCCTTGTTTACCTGGTGTCCTGGGACGAGTTCTATCGCGTCCTTTTCTAGCAGAATGGCAATCTCCTCGAGAAGGATCTTCTGATGTTCTAAGGAGTGTACTCTTTGTTGTGGAGGATGGTTCCGGGGACGCTGCAGTAATTCTATACAATATCCTGTGGACACTGTTGACAGCACCCATCTGTCTGAGGTGATCCCTTCCCAAGCCTGGGTGAAGTTGGAAATGCGTCCCCCTACTGGGGTTGCGTGAGAAGGGACCCTGAACTGAGCGTCACTGCTTAGGTGGGGGCGTGCCACCTCCCTTGTTGGGGCTGCCTCTGCCTCTTCCACGCCCTCTCTTGTTACCCCTGCCGTAACTTTGGGTAGACTGCTGGCTGTTGTTCCACTGTGTACCCTGTACCTGGGCATAGTTGCCTCTTTGTGAATTTTGGCCGCGTGGGCGACGAAAATTACTATTCCCCCTCTGGTTAGGGGGTTTGTTGGTTAGTTGGCCAAGGGATTTCAGTGTTTCGTATTCGTCCTTAGCGTTTTTAAGTGCGTCTTCGACCGCTTTCCCAAACAATAGATCGGGTTCCACCGGCTTGTCTATTAATGAAGCCTGAGTTTCTGTTTTGAACCCCGACTGCCGTAACCACGCATGTCTTTTGATAACAGAACCTTCTGCTATCAATCTTCCTGCGTTGTCCGCGGCGTCGAAAGTTGCTTTTAATATGCAACCAGACACGGCTCTCCCTTCTGCCGAGATCCGAGCCAATTGGCCCTTTAACGGTTCAGGAGCAGAGGCTATTTTTTTTATTTATTTATTTATTTAAATTTGTATAGCGCGCAAGCAGCCCAGGGGCATTGAGGCGCTGTTACTTGCATGAGCTTAGTTACAGGCATGGTATAAGTAAGAGGCATAATACAGATAGGAACAAGCAAGGTTATCATTACAGCTTATGCGGTTGGTCAATACAACTTAGGCAGTGGGTCATATGGTTGGTATTATGCAGCTGCGAGGGACCTTCTGAGAAGAGGGTGGTTTTCAGTGCTTTGCGGAAGGCTAGGAGGGAGGGCTCACCACGGATGGTGGGAGGTAGGGCATTCCAGTGAGTGGGTGCGAGATAGGGGAAGCTGGATCCACCTGCTCTGGATCTTTTTACTAATGGCACAGAGAGCATGTTGGTGTAGGGTGATCTTGTTGGTCTTGTAGAGGCGACGGAGTGGATTCTTTGTGAGAGGTAATCGGGGGCAGTGAAATGGATGCATTTGTGTGTCAATGTGAGCGCTTTGAAAATTATTCTTTCCTTTATTGGGAGCCAGTGGGCTAGTTTTCTGGCTTCCGAGATGTGGTCCCTTTTGGCAATACCTTGGGCTGCTCGGAGAGCACTATTCTGGATGACTTGTAGCCTCTCCAAGTTTTTTTTTGAGGTTCCTAGGAAGAGTATGTTGCAGTAGTCTAGCCTGGAGCCGGTGATGGCTCTGGCTATGTTTGTGCAGTTCTCTTTGGAGAGGAAAGGCCTGACTGCGTTGATCAGTTTAGCATGATATGCGGCTGAGGAGGCAATGGCGTTGACTTGTCTGTCCATGGAGAGGTTAGAGTCTAGATAGACTCCAAGAGTTTTGACTGAGTCTGAAACAGGTATTTTGATGGTGTCGATGGTGAAGTGACTGAATTGGGAGTCAAGTTTTTTTAGCGTTTCGGGGGAACCTACCAGTAGGAGTTCTGTCTTGTCAGAGTTGAGGCATAGTGCATTGTCTGCCATCCAGGCTTGGATGGTGTTGTAGAGGTTAAGGGTCCTGGAGTCGGTGTCGTAGTTGCCTGTGAGGGTAAGGAGGATCTGGGTATCGTCCGCGTAGTTAGTGTAGGATATACCCATAGCGTCGAGGAAGAGGGGTCGTGTGAAGATGTTGTAGTGTGTGGGGGAGAGGCATGAGCCTTGGGGCACGCCAAAGAGTATGGTAGTGGGTGAGGCAGAGGCTAGGTCGGAGAATACTTGCATGGTTCTGTCTTGTAGGAAGGATTTGATCCATGCTGTGGCGTCAGGGGAGAACTTGGCAGTGAAGGAGAGATGATGGCAAAGGACGTCATGATCTACGAGATCGAACGCTGCAGATAAGTCAAGGAGTAGGAGAAGAGCTGATTTGCCCATGTCTCAGGCATCGTCTGTGTGATCTAAGCAGATTCCACAAGCCTCAGAAATATATATATATGACAATGCATTACTTACCGTAAAAGCATTTCTGATGGTTGTATCTGCTTAGATTCACATGCTGTGCATAGGTCCGACATCCAGTGGTCACTGCGGAGTATTGCATTTTGTTTTTCGTAGTCGAAAAGGGGACGTCGACAAGGCTTGTCTGTAACACTATCCCTATAGTGACGTGCGTTGTACCCACAATCCCTCACGCGTCGAGGTCCCTCGGTTTGTATTTTTCTGCCCTGAGGGAGCCTTCTAGACGTGAGTGAGTACAGAAAAGAGAGAAATATAGAAAAGGATGACTATGTTCCTTCCATCCGAGCAGGGAGGAAGGGTGGGCGCATGTGAATCTAAGCAGATACAACCATCAGAAATGCTTTTACGGTAAGTAATGCATTGTCTTCTGATGTTTGTTAATCTGCTTAGAATCACATGCTGTGCATAGACTAGCGAGCAGTACCCGGAGTTGGCGATGGGTTATGAGAAGGAACAGTAGAGAAAAGATGTCTTAATACTGCCTGTCCCACCTGGGAGTCAGATCTAGAGTGTGCATCTAGACATTAATGTTTTGTAAAGGTGTGCACAGAACTCCAGGTAGCCGCTTTGCAGATGGACTCAAGGGGAACATTTGCAATGAACGCTATGGAAGCCCCAGTGCCTCGAGTGGAATGTGCTCTTGGCTTGAAGGGTAGTTCTCTCTTAGCAAGAGTGTAAGAGAGAGTGATGCATTGAACAATCCATCTAGATATAGTGGACTTTGAAACTGCATCTCCTTCTCTTCCTGCTGCCACAGAGACAAAGAACTGATTAGTCTTTCTCAGTGGTCTGGTTCTTTCCATGTAGAACATGACAGCTCTGCGTACATCTAGTGTATGCAGACTTTTTTCTCCCAAGCTGGAAGGGTTTTGAAAGAACGTTGGTAGTTCTATTGACTGGTTTACATGAAATTTCGAGATGAATTTTGGTGCAAACCTTGGGTGTGTGCGTAGAACCACCTTATCCTTGTGAACTGTTACGAAGGGGTCTAGTACAGAAAGAGCCTGTAGTTCACTTACTCTCCTAATGGAGGTGATAGCTATTAGGAAAGCAGTCTTAAGAGTGAGGTCTTTAAGAGTTGCCTTGTGCATGGGTTCGAAAGGAGGGCCCATGAGTCTAGAAAGTACCATATTTAAGTCCCATCCGGGAGCTGGGTTAGCTATCGGAGGGTGTATTCTCTTTACCCCCTCCATGAAGGCCTTGATAACTGGTATCTTCCACCACAACACTAAGTTGGGAAGTGGTGTATGCAGAAATTGCCGCTTGGTGGACTTTAATGGAATTGAACACTAGACCTGAATCCAGTAAATGGGTCAAGTACAGAACAATGTTAGTGGGAGAGCAGTCAACCAGGTTGATGCTCTTACCTTTACACCAGATGACAAATCTTTTCCACTTGCTAGAATAGCAGTGGCGAGTATTAGGTTTTCTGGCTTCCCTGCGGATGTCCATACATCTCTGCGGGAGTTGTAAATGTCCAAATTCTATGATCTCAGGAGCCAGGCTGCTAAGTTAATGGTCTGAGGGGATGGATGCAGTGTCCTGCCCTTGTCCTGTGACAGCATGTTGTACGGGCAGGGAAGTTTCACTGGGGGAGATAGGGACATCTCCATCAAGTGAGCGAACCATGGCTGCCGGGCCCACATTGGGGCCACTAGTATCATGGTAACCTGCTCCTGGTGCATCTTGTGCACCACTTTGTTGAGAAGGGGAGTCGGGGGAAAGGCGTAAACAAATTTCCCTGACCACTGAATCGACAGACCGTTCCCCTTGGACTGGTTCAGGGGGTACCTGGAGGCGTAACTTTGGCATTGTGAGTTCTCCATAGTTGCGAACAGGTCTATTTCCGGGAATCCCCATTGCGTGAAGACGTCTAAGACGATGTCTTCGTGCAATTGCCATTCGTACTCTTCGGGCAGGGGGAAGTCTCTGCTGAGTTTGTCTGCTAGCAGATTGAGTTCCCCTGGTACATGTTGTGATAGTAGGAACATGTTGTGTTTGAGAGCCCACTTCCATATATTCTGGGACAGCTTGGACAGTCCTGGAGAGTGAGTGCCCCCTTGCTTGTTGAGGTAGTACATGGCTGTGGTGCTGTCTGTGAGGACCATCACTGTCTTTCCTTGTAGGTGTTCCTGAAAGGCTTTCAGTGCTTTGAACATCGCTAGTAGTTCTAGCAGGTTTATATGCTTGGATGCTAAGCTCGGAGTCCACGCTCCGTGAGCAGTCTGATGGGATAGGTGAGCCCCCCCATCCTGTGAGGGATGCGTCTGTGGTTAGAGTGGCTTCCACTGCGGGTGTGGCAAAAGTTTTCCCTAATAACAGGTTTTCTTTTGTCCACCACCGTAGCGAGAGAACCAAGGCCTGAGAGACCACCACTAGATCGTCCCATTGTCCGCTGGCCTGACACCACTGGCTGTAGAGCCACTCTTGCATTGGGCGCATGCGCAGGCGCACGTGAGGTACCAAATAAATACATGACGCCATCATCCCTAGCAAGCGCATTGCTTTGCGTACCGTCACCTCTCGACCTGCCACATAATGGGGGATCTGAAACAGCATGTTTTGGACCCTCTCGTTGGAGGGGAAGACGAGGCCGTCCTTTGTTCGAATTAGAGCCCCTAGGAATTGTTTGATTTGGCTGGGGTCTAAGCTGGACTTCTTTTCGTTGATGGAGAAGCCCAGTTGGGACAAAAGGTCTACGGTCTTTTGGGTATTGGAGAAGCATGTTTCGTAAGAATCCCCTGTTAGGAGCCAGTCGTCGAGGTAAGGGTATACCGGGATGGATAACCTGCGCAGGTGGGCCGCTGCCACTGCCAGTACTTTCGTGAATACCCTTGGTGCAGATGCTATCCCGAAGGGTAGTACTCTGAAATGGTAGTGTTTGTTCTCTATCTTGAACCTGAGGTATTTTCTGTGCGCTGGCAACATTAAAATATGAAAGTATGCATCTTTCATGTCTAGTGTTGTCATGTAATCCCCTTGTGATAACAGTGGGATTACTTCCTGCAAGGTCACCATACGAAACTTTTGGGGTTTGACAAACTTGTTCGCTGGGCGCAGATCTAATACAGAGTGCATGGTTAAGTCCTTTTTGGGTACAAGGAAGTACACTGAATAAATACCTTCTGTTACCAGAGATAGGGGGACAGCCTCTATAGCTTCTTTTTTCAGTAGCTCTTCTACTTCTTGAAGAAGAATGGTGAGGTGTTCCGGTGTCATGCGTCGGTTCCGTGGGGGTCTGTACTTCGGGGAACCGTTGAATTCGATGCAGTATCCGTGGGCTATGGTGGATAAAACCCAGCGGTCTGACGATATTCCCTCCCATGCTGATAGGAACGATGTTAGCCGGCCCCCGCATGGTGATGCATGGGAGGGGACCCGAATCTTCGGGTCATTTGTTGGTATTGGGCGTGGAACCTTTGGGGCTGGAGCCGCGACCTCTTCCTCTGCCACGGCGTTGGCCTCTTTGACTGAACTGGGTGTTACCCTGGTTAGAGGGCCAGTTGGTAGCAGAGTAAAATTGCTGTTGGTTTTGCTGCTGGCGTTGGCCACGAAGGGAGCGTCTATTGCCATAGCCGCGTCTGTTAGGGGGCCTAGAAATTTGGTCAAGAGTCTTGATGGTATCAAACTCTTTCTTCGCATGTTCTAGGGCCTCATCAACTGCTTTCCCAAACAGATGTGTTTGTTCTATGGGCTTATTTATCAGGGAAGCCTGGGTTTCCGGCTTAAATCCCGAATTGCGCAGCCAGACATGGCGTTTGAGAAGTATTCCCTGAACCAGGGAACGGCCAGCCGTCTCTGCGGCATCTAAGGAGTTCTTTACGATGCCCTGGTTTACAAGAGTTCCCTCTGAGATTATAGCTAAAAGACGTGAACGCAGGGGTTCTGGTGCGTCCTCCGCTTCGCTGCGCAGCTTGCTCCACTGTGCATCTGGGTAGCTAGCTAGTAGGGAATTGTTATTTGCAATCCTAGTTGAGAAGGTGGCGGAGGTCGTGATTCTCTTCCCAAGTGCATAGAGCTTCTTGCCCTCTTTGTCAGGTGGTGCCTCACTAGTGGATAGTGGTACCCCCGCTCTTTTTCTTGTATTAGTAACTACGAGGGAGTCCGGAATAGAATGTCCTCTGATGTACAAAGGGTCAGAGGACGAAGGGCTGAAGAGCTTTTCTATCCGAGGGTTGACCCCTCTGACTAAGGCAGGATTGGAAAGGGAAGGAGTTATTCTTCTCTTTATAGAAGCCAGAAGCGGAATAGACTGACTAACAGGGGCTTTTTCTTTAATAACTTTCTCTACAAAGTCTATGTCAGGAAGAGTTTCCCCTCTGTCTATTTCAAAATGCGCTGCTGCCTTGCGCAATAGTGCATTAAGTGAAGGTTGGTCATCTATGGGAGAGGTGTTTCCAATAGGTGAATCCTTGGGAGGAGAAGGGTGAAAGACATCAGGGTCTGAGTGCACTGATGGGGATTGCCAAGGCTGCGAGGTAGCTGTATCTTCTTCAAAAGCTCCTGCACTAGTGTAAGGATCTTCTTCAAACCCCTCTTCCTCATGTTCTTCCTCTCCACCCAAACACTCCTCATCTTCCTGGAGGTATTGCTCCTCTTCAGTGAGGTCATATACGTCTGTAGAAGGGGGAAACAGCCTAGGAATCTTGACCCTAGGGTCATCCTGGGGCCATTCTCTTGGTCTTTTGTGTGTGGGTGGGTTTTGGCTTCCCAAAAACCTTTCCATTTTCTCCATACAAGAATGGAGTCTTTCAAGGGTCTCATGGGGGACCCCTGAATAGTCTAGAGGGGGGAAATCAGTGTTTTCACCTTCAAAACGCTTAGAACGCTCCCACAACGTCGAAGAAAGGTTTCCGTCGCCCTCAGAAAAGCCCTCCGGTAGTTCAGAAGTGCCCTTAGATGAAGGGGGCAGTTCCTGGCTACTCTTGTGCTTTTTCGGCGTTTCTATAGCTTTTTGTGCGGTATTCAACGTTTGTTTCGTCGTCCGCTTACGTTTGTCTTCGGAAACAATTCTCGCCAGGCTCTCGACAACGAGTTTGTCAGTAGAGGGCTCTGGTGTCGACGTTGCCTGCGTTACGCGTTGTTCCTCGACGGCCGCTCTATGGAGCGTTACGTCGGATGATTTTGAGGTAGCGCCCGTGTTTGATGAAAGCCCAATCGCTGGTCGCGGCTGCGTTTGCGGGTGGGGCTTGAGACCCTTACGGTCTGAGGTAGACACCGGAGTGCCCTGCGTCCCCTTCGGCACTGATGGATCCTTCGTCTTCGACGAAGAAGAGCCGTGGGTTGTGTGCTTAGGCCTATGGGGTCTATGTGCGTCCTTGTCGCCGGGGTGTTCATCCCCATAAGCAGGGCGTGAGCCGAGCCCGTCGGGGCCGGGGACGGACGTCGAGGAGCGCAAGCGCTCCTTCTGGGGGTTAATGACTTCCGTAACGGACGTCGAGTTATCACCCTCCTCGTCACTTTCTGTAACTGCGGCGGCGGGTGAGGAAACTGACTTCGACATAGCGTAGTCCGCCCACCTCTTAACTTTTCTTGGTTTCAAGAGCTTACAGGCCGCGCAGCTGTCCTCCTTATGATCGAGGGGCAAGCAACGATTACAGAGCTTGTGCTTATCCTTCCAAGTGTATTTGCCCCTACAGCGTGGGCAAAACTTAAAAGGTGTCCTCTCCATAGCTGAGGCAATAATAACTGGTGATAACAACCCCAAGGGAAAGATAGGGGCGAAAGAAACACATTCTCAAAGAGAAGATAAAAGTTCGAACCCCCACTCTCCCTACTGTATGTTGGCCGGCGAGGCCAGGCCACGTGTTCGGCAGCGCCGAAGGATCTCCTCCGTCTCTTCCCCTCCGTCGAAAACTTGCTCGGCGGAGAAACAGCTTCACAGCTACGTCGAGGGGAGGGATCTTTAACAATATAATAAGTATAATTAAGGACCGAGGTCCGTATTAAGTATTTTGCAATGTCTCTCTAGGAGCTCCGCGTAAGGCGACCAGAAGCTGGGCGGAAAAAAACAATCTGAGGGACCTCGACGCGTGAGGGATTGTGGGTACAACGCACGTCACCATAGGGATAGTGTTACAGACACGCCTTGTCGACGTCCCCTTTTCGACTACGAAAAACAAAATGCAATACTCTGCAGTGACCACTGGATGTCGGACCTATGCACAGCATGTGATTCTAAGCAGATTAACAAACATCAGAAATATATATACACACACACACACACATACTCATATATACATACATACATACATACATACATATATACATAAATCACACCATCTGAAAATAAATACTGTACAAACACCCACCCCTGTGGAAAGAACAGATCATTTGCAGAAAAGGGAGAATTCAGCACTCTTCGAGAGAACAGAGGGTTGAAAAGGCAATTTCAACTACCACAATGTTCTTTGTAAAAAGGATAGGCCTTGCACAAGGAGGCGTGGCCGGCGGTGACAAAGGAGACTGCTAGAGTGTGCTCCCCGACTGTCCGAGCCAAATCATACCTCATCCACCCGCCACAGAGGACCCCCTGAGAGCCAGTGGCTCTCATGATGTTGGGGCGAGCCTGGTGAACCGACCGCAGTAATGTTGGAGTACTGATGCGTGGAGGCTGTGCACCCTGGAGCGGCCTGCAGCTGCCCACTGGAGAGGCAGACGCGTGGATGAGAGGAGCCGAGCTGTGGAACTCCCCTGTGAGCCAGCCCTACAGGAGAGGCGGAGGCCGAAGAGCAGCGCCCCCGAGCAGATGAGTGGGGTCCAACCGTAGAGGCGTAAGAAAAGTCCAGCCGTGCATAGAGCTGGGCTCCCTGCTCCTGCCCTCCGTAGCAAGAACCCATCACATTGAGGAAGTGGTACGTTGGTGAGCCAGACATACGAGACTGAATGATACAGGAGTCTCCTGGGACCTGGCCGTGAAGCAGAGGGTTGCAGTGTCGGGAAGTCACTTCTCCAGAGCTTGGAGGGCAGGTGCAGGAGATTCCAGTCTGTGAGCAATTGGTCCTAAAAAGCAGGCAGGGGCTACTCTGTTCCCTGCTGTAACAACAAAGTGGCCTGGTGCCCCCATAGGTGCCAATATGGTGCCCCCCCTTGGTGCCAATATCTGCCTTGTATGGAAAGCAGACAGTGGTTGAGCATTTCCTCAGAGGTACTGAGTGTGCAAGACTTCTTGCCCCGGTTTTGGCCACCTTTATGTTGCGGCGAAAGGCGAAGGGGAAGCCCATTACATCCTTGTGGTCCCAGAGGCCAGCTGGCAGTGAGAGCGATTCAGGAAGGAGTTCAATGGGGCCCAGAATGCCACAGCAGAGCCTGAGTGACTCTGGGGCAGGCCCTCTCATGAAGCAAGAAATCCTGGATTGCATGGCCAACCTAAAGGAGGATATGTTGCAAGCAGTGAAGATCGAAATACTGAGTGCCACTAAAGACATCCAGAAATCATTGGCAAATCGCTCCAGGGACATTAGGCAAGTTACTAAATGGGTTGGAGACACAAGGAAGCAATTGAAGCCCTGCAGGAAGATGTCATACACCTTCAGGGAGAACTGTCTGGGTTTAAGAGGAGTATGGCCGACCTGCTCATCACCATTAAGGACCTTGAGAACATGCCTAAGAGGGAGAACCTGAGAGTAAGAGGCTTGGAGGAAGAAGCAATCGACTTCTGGAACAGACTAACCTCAAGCGAACAGGTTGTGAGGCACTGCTTGGCCGACTCTGGATCCTCCCTGGAATCCCTGTTGATGCAGTAGAATCTTGTGAAGGTTTGCGTGGACCTCCACGTAGGCGCCCTACAGATGTCCAGCAGGGGTACACCAGACAGGAACGCTGTTGTTGCAGCCATAGCTCTGGTGGAGTGGGCTCTTGGCCAGCCGGCCAGCAGTCGGTTCGCCAACTGATGACAGTGCATGATGCAGCCGGAGAGCCACCTTGAGATGGAAGCCTTGGACAAGGCCTTCGAATGGTTCACAGAACCAAAGTTCACGAACAGTTGAGAAGTCTTCCGAAAACTCTTGATGTGTGTCACGTAGAACTGCAGGGCACGAGCAACGTCCAGCGAGTGCAAGGACCTTTCAGCCAGTGGCGAAGGCTTCTGCGGGAAAAAATAAAAAAAAAAGAAGAGGTAACAAAGGGTCGTTGAGGGGGAATTGCGATGGAACCTTCAGCATGAAAGAGGGGTGCGTCTGCAGCACCACCCTCGATTCAAGGAAAGTCAGATACGGCTGTTTGCATGGCAGGGCCTGGATCTCACCTCCTGGCAGAGGTGATGGCCACAAGGAAAGCCGTTTTCCATGAGAAGTACTTGAGCAGGGCCCGATGCATAGGCTCAAAGGGGGCCCCCATAAACTCTTTCAGCACCACGTTAACTCCCATGCCAGGGCAGGGGCCTTCACCTGTGGGAAAGATCGAAATAGTCCTTTGAGTAACTCCTTGACGAGTCAGTGACACCAAAGTAAAGATGTACCGTGATGGAGGCATAGCAAAATGCTTCGACTTGTGACCGTAGCACTACAAAGTCAACAACACCCTGGCCTTGGCAAGGACCTCCCTTACAGTTTGATGGCAACTCATATCCTCCAAACTCTAGGCTGGAGGAGCCAAGCCCTCAGTTTCAGCGACGCTGGGTCGTGGTGAAGGCTTGCGCCTCCTTCTCTGGTGAGAAGATCCGGAACCACTGGCAGCTTGACCAGAGGCAACACTGACAGGCTGAGAAGGTCCGGGTACCAAATCTGCCTCGGCCTGAGGGGGTCGGAGCCGGGCTCAGAGATGGCATTCTCTTCTCTGGGATGCCAGCAGACTTTGGCAAAGTCACCGCAGCGGTTTCTCGCCTCAGAGCCAGGGACACCTGAGCTGTGGGGGTTACCTTTACCGGGTCAGACCCTTTTGCCTTCGTGAGAGCAGCCCCCATCAGCTTCATCGTCGACGAAGACTCTCCTGATCCGATTGGGGCGTCTTCTCCTCCGTCCCTGGCTTCTCGGGCTTCTCACGCAGCTTAGCTGGGTTGGACAATTTCCTTTTCAAGTAGAAGCTCAATCGCTGGCTGGCGATGGAGGAAGATGGTGATGTTGATCGCGCCCTGTCCATCGTGGGACGCGCTTGTGCGGCAACTGTGATGCTAGAAATGCATTGGAGGGACAGGGCCTCCATGTCCTTGTCCTGTACTCCCTTATATGTGTTCTGTGTTTTCTGCACAGAAGTCCATGTGGGGCTCCTGGCAGTGAAGATCGTCCTCTTTTGCGTTGTAGTAAACAGACCCTTGGGATCCCCTTATGGCACCCATGGGTGGGGGTACAACCCGGTACCCATAGTGTATGTTTTTGGGCACCTGTGTGTGGCCCACAGAGCAGGGTATGGGCTGGTGGCAGCTCCATGCTCAATTTGACAGGTGCTCCGAGTATCCTTCATTTTGGAATACCCAGGCCCTGCCATTGGAATCGGTGGATTCCTGATAGGAGACAAGATGGCCCCTGTGGCTTCTTGCTTTCTATTGCCGGTTACCTTGGTTTTCCCAAAGTCCTGGGAAGCCCTGACTCTGTCCCTTCCCCTGACTGGTTGTTGGGTGGAAGTTCCATATACGGTATTGTGGGGAGGTCCAGACTGGCTGGAGCCTTCCCAATGACTGTATGTTGTGGGTACACCCTTGGGGTGGGAACTGGGTGAATGGAGTGTGACCAATATACATTTCATGTTGTGTGTCTGGTTTCTGGTGTGAGACACAATGAATGAGACAGCCCTGCCCGAAATTGGTTTGACTGCAATGTGGTATGCTGAAAGGCGGGGTGCTTCCCCCAATACACGTTCCTTGTTGTGAGTGTCTAGATGGTGAAGAATGGCCTGAATGCACTGTGAGCCTGATTGGCTGCCTGTCTGCTGAATGCCCTTCTGAATGATTGGCTGCCTGAGTCTGGCGTAGCAGTGTGAGTAAGAGACAGAACAGTATATCTGGGGACCTCTCACTTACCAGAATTGTTCAGAAGCTGAAGTCGGAACTTGATGCTAAACCTTGAAGCACAGCTGGAACAAGGCTCTGCTGCTGCTTTCCTTAGATACAATCCGAAAGCTGTCGTGTCTCCAAAAAACGGATCCAAGAGAGGACCTGGCTAGGAGACCTCTTCCCGAGCTGAGGGAACATTGTGCAAAAGCTAATCATCTTCAAGACGCCCTGGAAGTCAGTCCTCAAAAAGCTGCCGACCGGTGACAGGGTCCACCGAGAAACATTGAAATAAGCGTACCTTCAACGACCATCACCGTCGACCGAGGTTCGGAGGACCGCTGAAACCTTGTTGACTGGAGCCGCAACGCTCTATTGCCTAACACACTTTGAAATCAAGAACTCCCTTGCCATCACCGTCGACCGATTTGTCCCGCCGGAGAAAGTTAAGGTCGCAGACGAATCAAGGAGAATCCGCCAGTGGATTTCCCCGCCATCCAAAGTCCACAAAGATGCTGACGACCCAACGCCGTTGCTGGGCCTACGTTCTTCATCACTCTGCTTTGCAGCAATGAACTCTCGTCATCGAGGTGTACCACAGGCCTCATCTTCACAGGACGTCTACGACCGATCGTCGACGAGCAGCACAAAGGTCTAAGCTGCTCCCTCGACAACAGTGTTCACATTTCTTCGTAGGAATCTCAACGACCCATGGCTCCAGCTTTAAAGGGAGCCCACTGAAGAAGTACCCGTCGACGAACCATCGAAAGAACTTTGCCAAACTCTGGTACATTGGGGTAGTAGAACATTTGAGCAGGAAAAAAGACCATCTTAAACTTGTATGGACTGGGCATGTTAATGTACTTTATTTACAGGTTGACTGGAGAAATCCTAGGGGACAGGACATCCATTGCCCAAGCTATGCTCTTTTTAAAATCTATCCAACGCAGAATTGATCCCTCTCTGGTAACCAACAGTCAATCCACGAGTAGAAAAATTATTTGGGCCCGCTCTCTCCGATCCCTTATACATAAGAGGTCAGTTACACCCGACTCATTGGTAGTAACAACCACCAGAAAGAGGGCGAGCACACCAGTAGCTTCTTCAGAAGCACCCCATGACAAAGAGCAAGAAAATATATGCTCTGGGGAGGAAGGTGGCATCCACGTCAGCTTAACAAGCACGGGTTGCCAACACCACCACTCTGTTAGCAAGCTACAATTGCAACCAATGGGAACAAGTAGCTGCCCTAACAGCCTCTGCACCAAACCACTAAAGGGCCAGTTGGCCCAAATTGCATCAGACGGAAGATCTGTGTCTGGATGCATCCTTAAGGCAAACTTTGATGCAGCAGATAATGCAGGGAGACTAATAGCAGAAGGCACAGTTATAAAATGCCATGCTTGGCTAAGGCAATCCGGGTTCAATCCCGAGACCTAAGCCACCCTCATAGACATGCTGGTAGAGCCGAACGTCCTATTTGGGAAAGCAGTGGAGGAAGCACTTAAGACGGCTAAGGACGAATACGAGACCTTAAAATCCCTCGGTCAACTGAAAAATAAGCCCTCAGGTCAAAGGGGAAATAATAATTTTCATCGCTTTAGCTGCCAAAGCTCCCAGAGGGGATCCAACTACTATCAGAACCAAGGAACCTCATGGGGCAGCAATCAATCCCAGGCTACTCAGGGTTTCACCAGAGGTCAGCGCAGGGGCCGCGCTAGGGGCAGCCCCGGTAGAGGTGGAACGCCACCAAATAAACAGTGATGTCCCACTCCGGGTCCCTTCCCATACATCCACAGTAAGGGGTTAGGGGGGGGGCGCATTTCCACCTTCACCCACGCATGGGAAGTGATCACTTCGGACAGATGGGTGCTGTCCACAGTGTCCGCAGGCTACTGTATAGAGCTACTAGAACGCCCCCGCCACCATCCTCCAAGACAGAAAGTACACTCCTTGGAGCACCAAAGAATCCTCCTCGAGGAGATCACCATTCTTCTTGCAAAGGACGCAATAGAACTCGTCCCGGGCAACCAGGTAAACAAGGGTATTTATTCAACCTACTTCCTTGTGCCAAAAAAAGATCCAACGATGCGCCCAGTATTAGACTTACGCCCTGCAAACAAGTTTGTCAAGCCACAAAAATTCTGCATGACTACACCCCAAGAGGTAATCCCCCTACTAAAAAATGGGGATTACATGGCAACACTGGATATGAAAGATGCCTATTTTCATATTTCCATGTTCCCAGCGCACAGAAGATTCTTGCGTTTCAAAATAGACAGCCAGCACTACCAGTTCAAGGTGCTGCCCTTCGGAATAGCCTCGGCTCCAAGGGTATTCACCAAGGTACTGGCGGTGGTGGCAGCGCACCTACGCAGGGAGGCAATCCCGGTGTACCCTTACCTGGACTGGCTCATCACAGGGGAAACCTCTGTAATTTGCAGATTGAACATTCAAAGAACAATCAACCTCCTCTTCCAATTGGGCTTCTCTATCAACGAGAAAAAAACCAGTTCCTAGGAGCTGTCCTAAACACCCAAGAGGGGTTGGCCTTTCCATCAGAGGAAAGCATTCGAAATATGTTGCTGCAAATTACTATCCGTCCGGTCGCGAAATAAGGGTATGCAAAGCGATGTGTTTGCTAGGCATGATGGCATCGTGCATTTTACCTGGTTCCCCACGCAAGCCTGCACATGCGACCCATGCAGGAGTGGTTGGCGAAACAGTGGTCTCAGGCAAGTGATCAGTGGGAGGATTTAGTGGTTGTTTCGCCAACACTAGTACAAAGTCTTCGCTGGTGGACAAGAGAGAATCTTACAAAGGGGAAACCCTTTTACGATCCAGAGACACCAGCCGTCGTCACAACAGACACCTCCCTGGCAGGGTGGGGAGCTCACTACCTTCACCACACAGCTCAGGGTCTCTGGTCTCACACAGTGGCTCAGAATCACATCAATCTGCTAGAACTTCTGGCAGTCTTCAAAGCGCTTCATGCATTTGAACCCCTCCTTATCCAACCTGGTAGTGCAGATCCTAACAGACAGCACGACGCAATGTTTTACTTAAACAAGGGGACACTCGTTCGCCAAATCTGTCCAAGCTTGCCCAGAAAATTTTGAAATGGGCACTCAGACGGAACAGTTACCTGTCATCCCAACATGTTCCAGGGGATCTTAATTTACTAGCGGACGCTCTAAGAAGAGATCCCATCCCAGAGGAACACGAATGGCGACCACACAAAGAAGTCGTAGAAGATCTCTTCTCTCAGTGGGGTTTCCCCACTATAGACCTATTCGCCACAGGCAAAAACAGACAATGCGCAGACTTCGCATCCAGGTTCCCCCAGCCAGGCTCCAAGGGGAGCGCTCTATGGATGAATTGGTCAAGGATGTTTGCCTACGCTTTTCCACCAACCCCTCTGATGAGGAAGGAGGTCAACAAGATACACAGGGAATCGATGACGCTCATTCTAGTTACTCCTATGTGGGCAAGGCAACCATGGTTTCCACACCTACGCAAACTGGCGGTGTGCAACCCCATCAAGCTCCCGTGCTGGTACAATCTACTCTCCCAGCACAAAGGACAAACAGTGCATCCTCAACCCAACTTGATGAACTTGGCATCATGGCTCCTGAATTCATAGATTTCGGCCATCTCAATTTACCCCAGAGATGTATAGACATCTTAAAAGAGTCTAGAAAACCTAACACAAGGCACTGTTACTTTGATAAGTGGAAAAGATTTGTTAATTGGTGCCAGAATAAACAATTCAACCGAATTGATTGTACGCCTTCCAATATTGTCACCTATATGCTCCACCTACTGGATGCAGGGTTAGTATTTAATTCACTCAAGGTACACCTGACGGCGCTGTCAGTCTACACCACCTCCCCTAACAAGGTGTCATGGTGGAAAGTACCAGTGGTCAAGGCCTTTATGGAAGGGGTAAAGAGACTCCACCCTCCAATTTCTAACCCACCACTAGGTTGGGACCTTAATATGGTGCTTGCTAAACTCATGGGACCTCCCTTTGAACCCAGGTATAAAGCTAGTCTCAAACACCTGATTTATAAAACTGCCTTCTTAGTAGCCATTACATCCATAAGAAGGGTCAGTGAAATTCAGGCTCTGTAAGTGCAGGATCCTTTCTTTACTGTTCATAAGGATAAACTGGTTTTACGCACTCACCCTAGGTTTTCACCTAAGTTAATTTCAAAATTCCATGTTAACCAGTCCATTGAGCTACCGGCCTTCTTCCAAGAACACAAAAGCTCTGCGGAGGTGAAACGCCACACACTAGATGTGAGGAGAGCGGTCCTCTACTACGTTGGCAAGACCAGACCGCTAAGAAAGACAGATCAACTGCTCATCTCCGTAGCTCTAGGCAGAGAAGGAGATTGCGTCTCTAAAGATGGCATCTCTAAATGGATAGTCCAATGTTTCCAACTGTCCTACTCCCTTTCAGATAAAACACTGCCTTTTACGCCGAGGGCCCACTCTACAAGAGGTACTGGGGCCACTCTGGCTTTCATTGCAAATGTACCCCTTGACACCATTTGCAAAGCAGCTACACGGAACTCTATTCACACCTTTACTCAGCACTACTGCATTGACACTCATTCCAAGACAGATACTCAAGTGGGACTAGCGGTTCTAAGACATTGGTTCGCTCATGACCCTTCTCACATCCCACCTCCTTCTATGCACAGCATGTGATCTAAGCAGATTCCAGAAGCCTCAGAAGTGATACATTACTCACCGTAAACGTATTTCTGATGCTTGTATCTGCTAAGATTCATATGCGCCCGCCCTTCCTCTCCTCTGAGAGAAGGCACATGGATGCTTGTAGTCTTATCTATCTTATCTGCTTGGATACTCTGTACTCACGCTACCTCATGTCAGAAAAAATACAATCTGAGGGTCCTACACACGTGAGGGATCATGGGTACAGTGGACGTCACACTAGGGATAGTATTACTGGCACGCCCTAGTTCGCCACTTTTCGAGTTTCGAAAAACAAACTGTAATACTCTGCAGCTTCCGCTAGATGTCGGCCTATGCACAGCATGTGAATCGAAGCAGATACAAGCATCAGAAATATATATAGCTTTGGTTGGTGTGTATGTGGAGGGTTCCGATAGCCTCCAATGGATTGAAGTATTTGAAATGGCTTGTGGAATCCATGATGTTGATAAAAGAGATTGGCCTAAGTGTTTGTTAAGTAGAGCACCTCGGACTGGTTATGACTGTATTCTGAAACAGAGTGCGGAAGAAAGGGGTTAGTATGAGTGCATGATCTCTGCTTTGATTGCCACATTTGGCAAGACACCTACCCAATAGCTTAAAAGGTTCAGATATTATATAAAGAGAGACCGTCTTGGATTGACTGGGCGAGTGCTGAATATATGAACATGATGGCATGGATACAAGGTGAAAACCTTTGTTGAACTGTACCACCTTCTGATTTTTGAGCATTTTTCTGAAGCCGGTTCACCAGAGCTACGTCAGTATGTTGCTGACCAAAATATTTTGGATCCCTTTAAGCTGGCCAGAATGGCTGACAAGTGGGTCTCCCACCGGGTGTCCCCTAAGAAACCCAGTGGGAAGGAGAGGGACAAAGAAAAGGGGGCCTCTCAAAAGTCTTAAGAAGTCCCAAAAGCAGTCACAGTCGAGTAAATCTAAACCATCCTCTCCTAAGACCCAAAAATCTAGCGGGGATGTCTTATGTGGGTGGGAGTAATTAGTGGTCCTCCTGCGGCAAGCAGGCTCCCAGTAGCTCCAGTACCATACCTCACATTCCTGAAACTTGTGACTGTGGGGCTCTGGACCACAAGAAGGGTGACCCCCAAGTGTAGCGTCCAGGCTATCAGCCTGACCTACCCTTACTTCATGCCTAAGGTGGAGGCCACTGTGCTTCCCCTCCCCTCCAGTCTTTACAACGACCCCGATGACAATGGACTTGCGCTGCTTGGCCTGGTCTTGGGCCCCCACTGATAAGGCGCTGTCTTAGGACTTGGAAGCCTGCTCCTCGGACCAGCCTGTCCTGGGTGAGGCATGACCCCCTCCTTGCTTCTGGTCCGGATGAAGACCGAGGCATTCAAGGTGCTTGTCCTCCACTAACACATTCCATAGCGCAAACCAGGCGTAGGTCTTTAAGAGGGATCTTCCTTCCTTCCTTCTCTTCCGTCATGGTCGGAGGGCGCAAAGTAGGCCTGATGGTCTTCTGAAAACTTTGACGATCTTCACCCTTGAGGGGAGCCGAACTTCACCCTTGAGGGGAGCCGAACTTCACCCTTGAGGGGAGCCGAACTTCACCCTTGAGGGGAGCTGAAATTCACTGACAACGGATACCCGCTGTCAGCAGATAGAAAGAAGAGCACACAGGCTCTTTTGGAACAAAAATAGAACCTTTTCTGCTCAAAATAACAAAAAAACGTAGAAGTATCTCGCAGAGCAAACTCAAGGACTCCCAACACTGGCTGCCAGACGAGGAGCTTAGGGAGAGGACTGTCATTGGATGGGGGCCGTATGACACAAACAACAGTGACTGGTTTAGGGGAGAAATACAGTGTGAAAGTGAAACTGTTCAAAGATTCCCAGCCTGACGACAGGGAATTTTCATGAGCATGTGAATCAATGCCAGGACCCATGCTGGAGAATACCGAGTGCCACTAAAGACATCCGAAAATCACTGGCCAATCACTCTAGGGACATGAGGCAAGTTACTTAATGGGCTAGAGACACAAGGAAGCAATTCATGCCCTGCATGAAGCGGTCATACACCTTCCGGGAGAACTGTCTGGGTTTAAGAGAAGCACAGCTGGCCTGCTCATCACCATCAACAACCTGGAGAACATGCATAAGAGGGAGAACCTGAGAGTAAGAGGCTTCAAGAAAGGCACAGAGAGCATAGACCTGAAAGCATGCATTCTCCGATTCTTCAGCAAAACCTTCGCAGGATATAGCCAAGGGGGGCATCACTCTTGACTCAGTCCATAGAGTGGGGGTGCCGAGTAGAGGGTCGCCGGTCCAGCCCTGGACATCATAATGAAGTTTCACTCATATACAGTGAAGGAGGAGATCCTGCGAGCCTTAAAAGAGATTGGGGCAAATATCCAAGGCAACCAAAAGCTTATCTGGACTTGGTAGCACTTACATTCCGGAAGAGGCAGTCTTTCCGTCCTATCACAGGAAAGCTTCAAGAGGAGCAGATTAAATATAGGTGGGCATTCTCATTCAGACTGCTGTTGTAGTTTGTTTATTTGTGTAGCGCTCCAAGCCCATAGGCATCTGGGTGCATTTCTTACATAGAAGGTTACAGAAGGTACAGTGACAGGAATAAAATTACACATGTTGCAGGGAATACGTTTTGCATGAGAAAAAAAGAACACAAATATACAGAAGTTACATAATCACAGGGTACAGTTCTTGCACATTACAAAATAATAATTTGACTGAAATCATACATTTACAGAAATACATAAAAAATTAGAGTTGCAGGCCATATGGCAAAAGAGGATCTAGGGTTCTTGAGCAAGGAGGCAAGTTTTGGCGTTCATTATGAATGGGTAGTAGGCAAGTTCAGACCTTAGTAGTAAGGATAGGGAGTTCCATAATTTGGCTGCGAGGACAGGGAAACTACTCCCTCCTACCTTTTGTAGCTTGAAGCCGGGAACTTTGAGCCAGTGTGCCTGCGCCAATCTCATAGGGCGGTCTGAAGTATTGCGTGCAAGGTTTTTGGTCAGGTATCTAGGTGCTAGGTTGGCGAGACATTTCTGGGTAAGTGAAAGGGTTCTGAAGGCTATCCTTTGTTTGACCGAAAGCCAATTCAAGTTACGTCTTACCTCAGATATATGATGGGACCTGGGAATATTCAGTGCTGCCCTAATGGCGTTATTTTGTAGAACCTGCATTTTTCTCAGGTTCTGCTGGCTGGTTCCAAGATAGAGTGCGTTACAGTAGTCTAGCTTGGAGAGTACTAACGCGCTAGTTATGGTGATGAAGTTGGGTGTAGAGAGAAACGGCCTGCAAGCCGTAATTAACTTGCATGTGTATGCTGTATAAGAGGCTGATGCATTAACCTGTCTTGATAGGTTTAGAGATGAGTCGATGTATAAGCCAAGAGTTTTCACATCGTTGGAAACCTTGATGAAGTTGCCATCAATGTTAAATGCGTCAAATGGTTTGTCTAGTTTGAGCTTGGATCCTAAAAGGAGGAGCTCCGTCTTCTCGTCATTGAGACAGAGTCCATGTTTAGTCATCTTGGCTTGAATGATACTGTAGATATCGTTAAGTACTTTGGAGTCTGTGTCATAGTCTCTGGTGACTGGTATGAGTATCTGAGTGTCATCTGCATAATTACTGTAGGTGACACCCAGATGGTCCGGATCATCGAACACAGGCAACATTATATAGGGTGGGAGACATGCAGGAGTCTTGGGGGAACACTGCATGTGACTGGCGTGAGGTTGGCTGGGGCTGATGGAGAAAAGACTCATTGATCTATTGTCTAAGAAAGATTGGATCCACGTAGTGGCTTTGTCGGAAAAGAGTGCTGCTGACTTTAGGTGCGAGCACAGGACTTTATGATGTACTAAGTCGAATGCTGCCGACAGATCTAGGAGCGGGAGGAGGGCAAGTTTACCTATGTCTTTTAACTCCTCAATTTGAGTCTTTAAGTCAATTAGGGCCGTTTCTTTACTGGGTCTCGGTCTGAAGCCTGTTTGCCTAAGGTCAAGGAGGTTGTGAATTTCTAAATGCTCCTAAATCTGTAGGTAAGCTGCTCTATCAATTTTCAGAAGAAATGGTACCGTAGTGATGGGTCTATAGTTCGTGGGGATATTAGGGCCTAGGGTTGGCTTAAGTAACGGGAGGACCCAGGCGTCTTTGAGGTTGTTTGGGACTATGCCTCAAATGACGAGTTGGTTAGGGAGGTGATGAAGGGCTCAAGTAATTTGGCTGCCTCCTTAATGATAGGCGCTGGACAGATGTCTCCCAGGCATCTTCAGGGTTTTAGCTTGGAGATTATGTCCTCTACCTTTTTGGTGGTGAGAGGGGAGAAGTTGAAAAGTTTCAAAGTTTTAGTGAAGGGCGTCGAGGTTGTGGGTTTGGAGGCGTCTAGAATTAAGAGTTTTTTGGACTCAATTTATTTTGTAACATTGTTATTTTGTTTAGTAGTGCTGACTGCATGTTAGAGCACCATGTGGCATCTTTAATGCAAGTAACTGGTGGTGGTGGTGCCGGGGATTCCAACTCGGAGTACATTAAAGAGTTCCTTAGTGTTTGATTTAGCTTGGGCGATACCGGTATTGTAAGTTTATTTTTTCTATTGAAGGATTGCTTCCTTGTAGTTGGGGGGTGAAACACGAGTTTAGATGTGCGAGTGGTTTGGCCTTGTGCAGTTTGAGTGGGGCGATATTATTTAAGGTGTTGAGTACAGTTTGGTTAAACAGGTCCTCTAAGACCGTGGGGTCTGAGTGTTTCGTATTAGTTGCATTGAAGATCGGTTGAAGTAGAAGAAGCATCTTGTCCACTGTTATATTGCGGGTGTTCCTAGTTTGAGTAGGAGGGGTGAGGTTGCGAGAGTTGTTCCGATTGCCTTCAACCTTTATCGCTAAAAATATCAAGTGATGGTCTGTCCAGGCACAAGGTGCGTTTGACAGGATGTCGATGTTGCAATTGAGGTCAGCTAGCCAATCTAGAATTCGACCTTTGTTGTGGGTGGGTTCTGAGATTCAGTGTGTGAATCCTAGTTCAGTGATTGAGCTAGCAAGGGTTGTGGCCTTAGTTTCCTTTGAGTCTTGGAACCCAAGGTTGAGGTCCCCAAGTGAGAATTTGTGAGCCAGGCTTGGTGGTGTTGAAGATGAGAAGAGTGATCTTCAAATGTGGATACAGGCCCTGGTGGTCTGTAAGCGAGGTGGAAACTAGTTTTGCCAGTTTCTCCCGTACTAGGCTTTTTACGCGTTACGTCTTTTTAAAAATGATACTGCTTTTAATGCTGAATTCTGCCTGCACTTTAGGTGCATTCTAGTATTACCTTTTTAATTGTAATAAGTATCTGCTTTTATACTTACGTTGTGTGTTCTGAATCTAAGCTCCCCGTGAGCCCTGCATGCTCTGTTAGTCACTAGAACTACAGTTCTCAACTACTTTGTAGTTCTCGGCGACCTCTATATCCCTGAAACAGGCGCGAAGTCAAGCCAGTCAGCGTCAGTCCACTCCTGGCTGCATTGTGCTATGCTGCTATAATCTTTGTACCCTGAAACTTTAGTGAACTATGGGACTCCAGGAGCTCCTTACCACTATCGAGGCAGCTAACGGTACGTTAAATAAACAGCAGACTATTACCAATCATATTAGCACAAAAACAAAATGCACTTAGAATCAGTGTTAGCTGACATAAAGAGCATGCTTACACCAGAAAATATTGTTGTTTCTTCCAATGCCGGGTATGTACATACACAAGAGTTTGTTACCATCACGCAACATAACCCCTACATTAATGCTTCAACTACCATTAATACCCATCCTAATCTGTTCCTCCCCTGGTAATAGATATTACTTCTTCACTTAATGAAGACTCAGCCTTAAAGCCTGGCCCTACCAACCCGGCCTCTTACCAAAATACTATTAAAACCTTACTTATTAACACCAGATCTCTAGTAAAACATGCGGTGGAGATTGTTACACACATTGAGGAGCATGATGTAGATATAATGCGCTATTACTGAAACGTGGGCACACATAGCAGCTTGTCCTCCTCTTAATCTAGCCATTCCATCAGGTTATGGAATGATCAGATGTGATAGAAAAGACGGCAAGGGAGGGGGCGTCGCTTTTATACACAAGCTAACTCGTAAAATTTGGGAAAGCAGGGAATTTATAATGGAGGGTGTGGATACTCTTTGCATTAAGACTAGTCTGGGCACAGAGAGCACCCTAAACATTCTCCTGTTATATAAACCACATCACAGCTGATTTCGTGAAAAATCTTTCAAGATTCTTGCTTGCTTCTCTTAAGGCAAACACGAAATATCTGCTTATGGGAGATTTTAAGTTATGGTTTAACCACAAGGATGATAAGATCGCTCATGAATTGCAAAAAACCCTGTATGAACTAGGCTTTATACAACTTATCAAAGAGTCTACACATAATATGGGTCACACTTTGGACTGGGTAGCCAGTCATGAAACTAACATCAATAATATACTGGTATCACCATGTCCCTGTTCGGACCACTTTTTTGTGAATTTTGTTATTTGGTAGTTCCTCCCATCAAACTTAAATGTCAAAATCTCACTAAAACTTTGCACCGGAACCTAACAAACATCAAGATAAATAAAGTACAATCAATACTTGATACCATGCCCACTTCTATAATTGACACTCCTGAAGATCTAGCAAAAATGATCTCTTCTAACCTAGAAAGTGTTGCAAACATTTTACCACCTATAAAAATGAAATCGATAAAACCCGAAATTAAAACACAATATATGGTTTACGTCGGCGCTTCAATCCCTGAAGTCATTAACCATTAAATCTTATCACACATGGAAGAAGTATAATACACCATTGCTTCTCAGTAAATATAAAGCTTCTGTCTCCATTTACAAAAAGGCCATTTTAAAAGCCAAATATAGTTTCTTTAATGATAGAATCCAAAATGCTCAGCACAACACAAAAGAGCTTTTCCGCATACTGAAAGAACAAGAAAGAACTAACCACGTCATTCCGGAAAGATCCATCACTGATGATGTTACTTGGTGCAACGTTATGCAGCAAGCTATGCACAAAAAACTAGATACCATCAAGGAAAACATACTAGAGAAAAGTAACTACCTAAAATGCACTAAGTCTAAGTCTGCGGATTGGTCCCATCATAGGTCACCGATCATTCCAACATTTAATTTATCCCCCATAACAGAAAAGGAATTAGAAACCATTATCAATCAAATTAAGCCCACAAAATGTAAAAATGATATTCATACTACCATGATAATTAAAACATGTGCTCCTTCTTTAATTACTTCTGTCAATTTGTTAACACTTCTATATCTACTGGCATGGTCCCTCAGGAAGTCGTCATAGATTATGCTAATTTTGAAAAAACGTGGGCTTTCAGTCGATATACCAAACAACAATCGACCTATTACCAACACAGCGTTCTTACTCAAAATCCTTGATCGTGTGACCTACATACAAATTGCAGACCATTTAAAGACTTATCCTCTCATAAATGACCATCAGTCCGGATTCTGGGTCAGCTTCGGTACCGAGACTGCGCTCCTTGAAGTTAAGTCTAAACTAATGGCCTGCATGGATAGTAAGGAAGCGTCATTACTTATGTTACTCGATTTCTCAGCAGCTTTCGACCTGGAGGACCACGATATCATGGCCACCAGGTTGTGCGAAGTAGCCAATTTCTCCCCTCTTGCATGCAAATGGGTCCTATCATTTCTTAATAATCGTGATAGTAGAGTCTTTTGGGGCACTGCTGAATCTGAGCCCGTTATAACAACTTGTGGTGTTCCCCAGGGTGCATGTACCTCCCCCTGTTTTTATAATATCTTCACGGCTCCTCTGTTCGCAATACTTGATCAAGAGAACATAATATTCACCAACTATGCGGATGACACTCAATGTGTCATCACGCTTTCTGGTTCTCACAGTTCAGACGAACTGGCCATCAACAGAGTCTTTACTTTTATTGAAACCTGGATGGTCCACAATAAACTGGCCTTGAATAAATCAAACTGAACTGCTTGTCATAGGCTGTCCACATACTATAAACAAAATTGGTTCACAATATGATAACTTCCAGATGGGAGAAGAATCTATTAAGCCCCTAAAAAAAGTGAAAACACTGGCAGTGACCTTTGACCAACATATGACTATGAAACAGCATGTCAGTAGTCTGGTATCGTCATGCGCATACTTCATTAAACTCTTAGCGCATCTAAGGCCTCATATCTCAGGATAATGCAGAGACCATTGCTAGAGCAATAGTAGGCTCAAAAATAGATTATTGCTCTAGCCTTCTCATGGGACTTAATAAGTCTGACTAATAGGTTGCAAATATGTCAAAACGGGGCTATTAGAGTGGTCATGAAACTTAAACACAGAGATCATGTTACAACGGCAAGACGAGAGCTCCACTGGTTGCCCGTAGCTTCTAGATTTCTCTTTAGAACTTTGACTGTCGTACACAAATGCAGATCTGGCAATATGCCTGGAAATTTGCAACAGCTCCTTACTACGAGAAATAATATGAGAACATTAAGGTCGAATAATCAGTACCTCTTGTCTGAGCCAAAGGGTCATACTGCCAGAGTAGCCAACTCAGCCTTCTTTTCCATTGGACCAAGGGCTTGGAATGCTCTACCACTGGATATGAGATCTATTGATTCATTAGAAATATTCAAGAAAAGTCTGAAGACCCACTGTAATGCATCGACCTTGGAACGTTTGGAACCGATGGAAGTACATCTAACATGGATGCTGGAAGCTTCATGTTGCGGCCTATGCATCATCCAAGATGGCTGCCAGCACGTATTTACGCGCAACGCACCAGTGCTCCAATGCGTTGTATCCAAGTACTTTCGTATCTTACCAGCGCTGTGTTTCTGAATCTCTCACTACCTATTATTGCTTCCCGTTTATTCTTCTCTCTTCTTCCACTATATTACACCGAGGTTTACGTACTATTTTTTGGGTAGCTTTCCTTTATACAGTTGGATCCCTGATAATCGCACTTTGAGGCTGTTCTTTAACTCCTCAGTCTCTGTATCTATCCTTCCTGCTACGTACCTTGTTTACTTTCTCCTTGCCTACCATTTCTTTTCAACTTACTCTGTTTCTTCCACCTGGAGTTTCTTCTCTCTAGTTACAGTCTAACCTTTCTAGGCTACTAATATCCAGTTGGTTGGTTCGCCGTCTTGGCGTACTTCTACCATCCGGCCATTTTCCTGTGCTCCTGATGTGCCTCAGTTCCTTCGACACCACCGGCTACTATAAACTGCCTATGGACACGAATTCTCAGTTCTCTCTATCATACTACACCGAAGAAAGTACTGGACTTACTTCAAATCTTCTATCCAACCTGAAGAAGACCATTCTCACAGGGTTTTTTCAGTTTATGGCTTTTTCCCTAGAACAGCGGGTTGGCTCCTGGGAGGCTTCTGGGATTTGGTTCCTATCCGGTCACGGTAGCCTCCGGAGAGTCACGCCCGTATTTGCATCAAAGAAGGAGTAAAGAAACCAGAAGGACACGAAGGAAAAAGAAGACGGAACTCCAAGAAGATTCCGACGGTGATTCAGGTGAGGAGGAGTTGGAAAGGAGGGGAACCAGGGTTGCACGTTTTGACACCCACCTTTTCAACTAAATTATGAGCTGCCTCTGGAATATCACTTTTTGTGGCGATGCACACTGGCTCCTCTACTCTTTTTGTTACTCGTTGTATATGTTATGTAGTGCCCTCACGCCTTCGGGTCTATGGCTGCGCTATATAAATGCATTAAAGTAAAGTAAAGTTTGTGGAGGCCAAGATAGGTAGTTTGACAGACAATAGTTCAGCTGAAGGGAGTGTTTGGTTAGAAATGGGTTTATTTGTATAGCACAGCCTGGCACTAAGGTACCTGGGTGCATTGCTTTGTTACATAGGCAATTTGATACATTGTATGCAGAGAATGGTTACAGTAACATGAATACATTTACAGATAAATACAATATGATACAATGAGTAGTTCGACATAGACAGTTATATGCATATTGGATAGTGTTGCCCTTATATGCAGAGAGGTTACAGTGTAGAATGCTTTGCAGGTAATTACGGCAATTGCAGTGAATACAGTATAATACAGTGTATGGTAAAGCATGGGCGAAAAGAGGGTGCAGGATGGTGGGTCTATGGTACTTAAGGTCTAAGGCCTAGTGCAGTTTTTGAGATAAAGGCGAAGCCTCCGCATTTGGCCTGATTAGAATCCCCATCAAGTCTAATGATTGAGTATTTTTCTGGGATGGCGAGTGAGAGAGAAGGCCCAGCTGCAGTATGAAGCCACGTTTCGGTGACTGCTAGGAAGTCGAATGATGTTATGTTATTGGAGATGTCAAGGGCGTGAGCCAGCAGAGATCTAGCATTGATCAGTGCACCCTTGATTAGAGTTATGGGATTATTAGTGGTGCTGATGATTGTGGAGGGGTAGTGTGGCTCGGTCAGAGGTTAGGTTTTTAGATGTAGGCAGAGAAGGTGCGAGTCTAGAGTCTAGCCTTTCTTTTCTCGTTTTGAGTGAGCAGGTTTGGTGTGGGGTAGGTTTTTTAGTAGTTATGTTAGGAGAGGGTTTAGCGGCTGCTAGTAGGCACTAGGGCAGATATGGGGTGGGCGGTATGCCAATTTAAGCGGGTAACCTCATCTGTGTAGCTAGCAGCATGTTGGGAATACTGAAGATGTCTCTCGATGGACGGCAGCTGGTGGTGGTACCTAGTAGCTCTGTAGGTCATGGTAGGGTGGACAAGTGAACTCTGCACAAGTGAAGGTAAGGGGTAATAATTTGGAGTATGAGCATGATTTAGTACTTGGAAGGTTGAACTGCTGCTCTAGGCATTAAGGTAGGTTGGTTCTGGATTAAGTGAGCTGCAACATTCAGGTTATCAATGAATATGGCCTGAGGTGGTAATCCTAATTTGGATAGGATTTGGTTTCACAGTGAGGTTAACGTGCAGCAATTATCATTGGTGAAGAATTCGGCAGGGCGCGGTTTTCCCGTTAGGGAGGAGAAAGTTGAGTAGGATATTAACATTAGAACGGCGTGTGGATAGTTGCGGTTACTCAATGAGGGCAGAGTTTGTTTACACTGAAATAAACACATTGGTGCAAAATTGGCGTGGTGCCATTTCCTCATTAGAGCAGAGTACAGTGAAAAGATAGCATTCGGCAGTTAACGCAACGTTATGCAAAGATAACATTCAGCAGAATGGAAGCAGAAGCTGGCAGCTTCATATCATTCAAATAACATTCAACATTAGCGTAAAGTTAGGATAGATGCAGCTTACTTAGGTGTGACAAAGTTAAGTAGGAGCTGCATGAGGCGTACGCGCGGAAACTCTGCAGTGTGGAGCAGCGATATGAGAAGTACCGCGAGCACTATAGGTGGGTTTCTGCATCCAAAGGGGACAAATTCGCGGAACAGATAGGTAGGTTTACAAATATGTATGCGACATTCGGAAATAATAATGTTAGGAGGGGGAGACTGGATCAATTAGCAAATAGGGGTGAGTGATCCAGGGGAGGAAGAACAGAAGTCAATGGTGTAGGGGTACGTTTCACCATGCGCGTTCCGTAGGGATGGTGCTGCCAGTGGTTACCAGGTTTGGTGAGCAGGAATACAGTCTGCTGAGTGCCACGTGTTGCGCTGCCCTCTTGAAGTGGGTCCTGGCAGATAAGCGGTAGTTGTGTGAGATGGGGGGAAGGGGAGGAAGAGTGAAGCAGAGGGCATCGGTACTCGAAGCTCGTTCCAGCTCGGCCAGGCTCAGTCAGGAGCCTTGTTTGCCTGCCTTTGTTGCTGGCCGGCTTCCACCCAACGATGGCCACGGATAGGCTAAATGGATTCAGGCTAGCCAATCAGGTTGTGCGGCACAATCAGTGCCTTGGGGGAGCAAGATTTGTAGTGGCGGCCATCTTAGTAGGTGCAAAACATCACCATTTGCTTGTAGATGCTGCAGTTAAAGTAAATGTCGCACAGAGTCAAATACACTTGTTGCGTGTGCGCATATAAAATGGTTATTGTGCGTATGTAGTAGCATCAGCTGCTTCGACCAGCGAGATACGTCGTGTAGTAGAGGACAAGCGCAATAATATAGCCCCCAGGCTTACCTCGTTGAAACTAAGGTTGGGTAGGGCAACATGGACATGTTCTCATGGAAAGGCAAGCAATGGAGGTGCACTACTCTGGAGAACACAGCCAAGATACTGGGAATTCCGCCAGACCCCAAGTGGGAAGAAATGGCTGGAAGAAGCTGGGGGGAGAATCCCAGACGGAGTCTCTGGAAAGAAAATGTGCACCGCCTATCGAGGCCCTTAAAATACTATGGAGCCCCTTAAAATAAGACAGCTGCTAATGCACAGCTAGGCGCCTACTTCAGACTCTTCCTCTCTCTACACAAAGCTTATAATCAAGAGCTGTGTGCAAGAGGGCGCATCAGTCTGGAGGAGTGTTGGGCAGGCATAGCTGTGGAAATGATAGTTGCAGATGTGGTTGTATTGCGCAGGGCACATGGTTCCGTTTATACTGGTTATGGATGTTCTTGGGGTACAGATCTAGGTATGCCTTTATGGTATTAAAGTAGGCAGCAAGGCGGGTGGGAGCAGATGTGGAGATGGGTCTTTGGCCAGGACTGGAGGGATTCAGAGACAGAAGTTGACCAATGGGATAGCCTTCTCCCTCCATGCAGGAGGGTGGTGCAGTGCGTTACTTTTAATGTACGGGGTCTCAACTCTCCCAGGAAAATAACACAGTTTCTCTAGAAACTAAAGAGTGGGACGGTCGATATGGCATTCTTACAGGAGACTCGCCTACTGAGATGACACCAAGAGGCTCTGATCTGGTCTCTTCCTGCACTAGTTTTTTCTCCATCTAGAGTCAGAAGAAGGGAGTGGAGATCCTTATTAGTGGAAATATCCAATTCCAAATGGATCGAATTAGAATAGATAAGGAAGGGAAGTATCTATTCCTAGCAGGGTGTTTGGGCGGAGCACAAGTTATCCTAGCTTCCGATCTGGCAACAAGGAATGAAGAGACTAACCAAGTGGTACCATAGTAGTTGCTGTAGACTTATTAAATGATAAATTAAACCTGTCTACACTAACACTAGGGGAGTTTCCCTACCTAAACTAAAGAAACTAGGGAGCTCGTCACAAAGTAAAAACAAAAAGGGATCGTCCTGGTCACAAAGTCTCACACTCGATCCTGGTCACTACAAAAAAATATCAAAGTCCAGCAACATTCGTAATACAGGAAAATGACTCCTTCTGGATGCAAAGTCAAAGCACCTCCGTTTAGTTGAGCGCAAAATGTTCGTTCAGCGCAAAAGGTCTGTTCAGCGTTCCTGTGGGGCTAGGAGAATGACTCCCTTGTCCTAGCTGCTTCGCCACTATCTCTCAGTTCTTAACAAGGTTTGTAGCTCCCTTATGGAGATTTCCACAATCTTCATGTTCTTCTGAACTCCTGATTCGCCCCCACTGGGATGGTGAAGCTGTTCCTGGAGTAACTCGTGATTCTCCTGTACCACACTTTTGTGGAACTGCCATGGGAACTGAATCACTAAATGATTTACGATTTTCTAAATTTCTTTATGTTTCACAATATTGTTAATTATTTGTCCCCTCCGAAGTAAAGTGCGTTCCCTTTACCTATTCCGGGGGAACTTTCACTGGTTTCTCCAGGGGTTCTGGGTCCACACCTCTTGGCTCAACTTCAACATTTAGTAGTCCTTTGCGTATCACCTCGGGTTGTTGTGGTCCGCTTCGGCGTAGCTGTCCGACTCCTCGGTCCCGCAGTAACAGGTTACGCCTAAACCAGTCTCTCACTCTCTCCTGGTCGTCACCTATGTGGTTTTGCTGTAGTCAACACCGTTGTCGAACTGAACGGTCCACCCACTGCAGGTCGTGCCACCACCTCTCAGTCTCTGCAACTCTATCACACCGGCACCCAAGAAACTTCTTGGGAGTCCCGTTATTTCTCTTCTCAGCTTTAGAGACAAGCGTCGTTGAAGTCTCCCGAAGCCTTACACCAGCTCTCCAGGCTTCAATGCTGCCCCCTCGGTCACCTAGTTCTCCCAGTGATCATATTACAGCTTATAGCTTGCCGGAACCACACGGGACATTGCCGGACGGGTCAGAGTATGACCAAGAACAAAGTCAGTCTTTGCTGTTCAGTTTAAACAGCGGGGACGGCCCCAGCATAACATGCTTCCAATTGACAGCAGCTGCTCTAGTCCTGCTCAAACAGAGTTTTTGAGCACTTCGTCTGAGTACTTTGGTCATCAGATGGTTTTTATAATTCACAAGAACACAGTTGTGTGGGTGATCTCAGGTTGATAAGACTTGGGCGTGGTTGTCAGCCTACGTGGTGGGATTTCACCGGGGCTGTGCCTCACAATTGCATCCTTATCCCCAGAGAGTGTCCCTCCCCCATGAGATGCTGCATGTTACCACCCCTAGGGGGACTATCAGTTGGTGGCCTCGCTCACTAGCCTAATGGAAACTGGTTCTCCTATGAGGAGTAGTGACGGCATCTGAAGGATCGTCACACCATCTATGGGAGGAACTCTGGCCAGAGCGAATTAGGGAGCGGCTTCCTTTTGCCACAGGGCATATCATTTAAGCAGGTGATTTTAACCTCCCCATGGATACTAACTGGGACACATCTAAGGGACTGTATTGGGGTGCCATGTGGCTCTCTAGTGACTTTACTAAGCAGATATCAGACGTCAAACTGATAAAACACCTGGAGACACACTCATTTCGCCGCTAGGGATTAAACGTTCTTTTCACACTCACAATGCATGTATTCTAGAATGGATTACGTTTGGGTTAGTGCTTGATCCCCATCCGTGTGGAAATGGGTAATTGGAAACACTGGTTTCTCTGAGCATGCCCCGGTAACAATGAAGGTGCAGCTGAAGCCACAAGAACCTAGACCCAAGTATTGGAAGCTCAACTCATCTCTACTATGGGACCCTGTAATATGCAGAGGTTGAAGACGAAATAGAGAGCTTTTTCGTGAATAATCCGCTGGGGTCGGTCCCTGTATTAGGCTGATTTTCTATACTCTGGCCTGGTGGACAGATGTATAGAAGGCCAACCTATATTGAGAGGAACAATTCTGGGAAGCTGTAGCCAAACCAGTTTATGTAGCAGTGACAGGCGGTCTAGGCTAAGTTCTTCACAGGGGGTGAGCTTGTTAAGGGTCTAAAATGAGGTCACACAATGGGAATCACAGATTACACTTAGACAGGATGTATAAAAACAGTTATTTATGGCCAAAACACATTATAGAAAAATTACTACAAGCAGGTAGACGTATCACACAACACTATCAAACTAAGGGATACACTACTCACCGTAATCGTATTTCTGATGCTTGTATCTGCTAAGATTCACATGCTATTCATAGGCCGACATCTAGTGGAAGCTGCAGAGTATCACAGTTGTTTTCGAAACTCATAAAGGGACGTCGACCGGGTGTGCCAGTAATACAATCCTAGTGCGACATCCACAGTACCCATGGTCTGTATGCGTCGAGGTCCCCAAGATTATTTTGTTTCTGACATAAGGTGCATGAAGTGCAGCGTGAGTACATGTGTATCCAAGCAGCTAAATATCAGAGAAGCGCATATAACATCTATGCACCTTCTCTAAGGGGAGGAAGGGGGGGCGCATGTGAATCTAAGCAGATACAAGCATCAGAAATACGATAACAGCGAGTAATTTATCCCTTCTGAGGCTTGTGGAATCTTCTTAGATCACATACTATGCATAGATTAGCGAGCAGTGTTAGGAGAAGGTGGTGGGTTGTGAAAAGGATCACCGGCAAATAGATGTTTTAGAACTGCTTGTCGCACCTGTGTATCTGTCTTGGAATGAGTGTCAATGCAGTAGTGCCGAATGAAAGTGTACTGAGCTCCATGTAGCTGCTTTGCAAATGCGGTCTAAGGGGACATTTACGATAAATGACAGGTTAGCTCCTGTGCTCTTGGTGGATTTAGTTCTTGGTGTGAAAGGCAGCATTTTGTTTGATAATAAACAGCACAGTTGTATGCATCAGACTATCCATCTGTAGATTGCATTTGTGGAAAAGCAGTCTCCTTCTCTGCCTGGTGCTACGGAGACAAAAAATTGGTCTGTTTTTCTAAGCGGTCTGATCTTGTTAACGTAGTAGAGGACCGCCCTCCTCACATCCAGTGTGTGGATTTTTCCCTCAGCTGAGCTAGATGGGTTCTGGAAGAAGGCCGGTAGCTCAATGGATTGGTTTACGTGGAATTTTGAAATGAACTTAGGAGAGAACCTAGGATGTGTATGTAAAACAATGTGTCCTTGTGTATGGCAAAGAAAAGGTCCTGCACAGACAATGCAATTGACTAACTCTTCTTATGGAAGCAATAGCCACTAAGAAGGCAGTTTTGTATGTCAGGTGTTTAAGACTTGACTTGTGCATAGGCTTGAATGGGGGTCCCATGAGCTTTACTACATTGAGATCCAAGCCCGGCAATGGCTTTGAAATTGGAGGATGGAGTCCCTTTACCCCCTCCATAAATGCCTTAATGACTGGAATTTCCCACCACGATACCTTACTTTGAGAGTTGGCGTACGCTGATACAGCTGCCAGGTGGACCTTTATGGAGTTGAATACTAACCCTGAGTCTAACAAGTGGAGCATATAATTTAGAATGAGGGAAGGAGTACATGCTATGGGGTTTATTTGTTTAGACTGGCACCAAATTACAAATCTACTCCACTTGTCGAAATAACAGTGTCTGGTGTTTGATTTGCGAGCCTCCTTGAGAATATCCATACACCTTTGTGGTAGATTACAATGTCCAAACTCTATGACCTCAGGAGCCATGCTGCCAAGTTCATTGAGTGTGGTTGAGGGTGCACTGTTATTCCCCTGTGTTGGGTCAATAGGTTGGTTTGGCACGGGAGTTTGATGGGAATCGCACATCGCCAGTTTGCGCAGATGTGGATACCATGGTTGCCTTGCCCACATGGGAGCAACTAGGCTGAGCATACTCTGTTCTTTGTGAAATTTGTTCACTACACTGCTCATTAAAGGAGTCGAGAGGGGAAAAGTGTAAGCAAATTTGCCTGACCAGCTCGTCTATAGGGCGTTCCCCCTTGGAGTCTGGTTGGGGAAACCCAGACGCGAAGCCTGGGCATTGTTCGTTTTCTCCTGTAGCAAACAAGTCTAGCGTGGGGTAACCCCACCGTGAGAAGATGTGGTCTACAACACTTGGGTTTAGTTGCCACTTGTGTTCCTCTGGTAGGGGATCTCTGCTCAGAGAATCTGCTAGAGTGTTGAGTACCCCTGGAACGTATTGGGATGATAGGAACATCCCCGTCTGAGTGCCTATCTCCACAGATTTCTTTCTTGGATATGTGATTTATTTTGTGCATTTGCCTAGGTTTTACTAGAGTATTTTAACTATGTTTTTGAATAAAAATGCAATAACACCAACTGTGTGAACCTGCAAAAGTAATGTTAAGTAGTTCTTTATAAGAGCACTTATGAGCGCCACTGTCCAGTGTGTGTAAAAGTGGGGTAGCTTCCTGTAGAATCGGTTCGTCTTTTGAATTCCTGGTCTTTCTCCACAAGCCCCCCCTTCACCAAAAACAAAAAAGGACCCACATGCTCGAAAAATCTATACCCTCACAGTACTGACAGCCTGAAGGACATATCAATTTCCCCATAACATATGAACAAAGGCCAGTTCAGTGAAGCTTAAGGCATCACTGCACTGCAGAATGTAGAGGTCAGATTAAAAAAAGAAAAGCAAAAAGTTTGGGGGTTCAATAAAGATGGAAGGAAATGTGCAGTAAAGAGAAATGTTTCGTAACACCCTGCGACTACGAGATGTGACACCATCAAAGCGTACATCAGAGGACTATTAATTTCCAAGGCACCAGTTTCTAAAGGGGCAAATCAGGTAATTTGACTCATGCAAAGCTACCTTTGGGATGGGCAAGAAAAAGCGAGAGATGTCATTACTGACAGCTGAGGCATTGGGCTGTACAGGTACACAATAAAAAGGCGGCACTCAGGCCACTCAGTTTGCGAAACAGATATTTATCCCCAATGCTTCTAGCTCGATATCTTGCCTGTATATTCCTCTGAATGCGAGACAAAATGACCCTCCTTTGTGCAGGCCTGGCACTGAACTGGTGGTGGACGGCGGGCGGGAGGCTTGTAAGGGTTTGTGTAAAGCCACCACAACCATACAGTATGCTGAGCAGAGTTTTAAGTTAATTCCGAGGGGCTATTTTACGTCTGATAGAAAGAAGTACATGCTTGTGAATAACCAGGTTACTCACCGTAGTGACCCCCTTACTCTTAGTCCATAGTCCCCTTTCCTCCATACTTATGGGACATCTCTCCGTCCGGTGGGACGGGACCGGACCACTTTGTAAAAAGCATCCAAAAATATTTTTAAAAAATGTGTCTTTCCTCTCTTTCTTGCGCGGGGCCCGGCACGCGGCCGTAACCCTGCCCACCTTGGCTCCGTCCCGCGCATTGCCCATCAGTCCTTTTCTATCGCCAGGTCAGAGACCTATTAGCAATAACAGAGGAACCTTATTAGAGGGGACGGCGGGTGGGCGTATGGAGGAAAGGGGACTATGGACTAGGGCTAAGGTGGTCACTACGGTGAGTAATCTGGTTATACTCCGTAATGCAGGCGGCGATCCACTGAGAAATAGTCACCTTAGACGCCAGCTTGCCCTGAGGGTTACCAAAGGTCACAAATAGTTAAGAACCCAATGCAGAACCCTTTCTGCCTGTGAGGTAGGGTTCGAAAAAAAAAGACCGGCAGGGAGATCGACTCGTTCAGATGGAATTTAGTTACCACCTTCGGCAGGAACGCAGGATACGTCCGTAGGACTACCTTATCCTTGTGAAAAACCAAGAAGGGATGCTCCACCGACAAGGCCTGGAGCTCACTCGCCCGCTCACTCACTCGCCCGCCTTGCTGACGTAACAGCGACCAAAAAGGACACTTTCCAGGATAGGTACTTGAGGTCCACCATGGCCATGTGTTCAAAAGGTTTATGGCACAACGCCGTCAGGACTTCATTTAGATCCCATGGCGGGTGCGGACTACGAACTGGAGGGTAGAGGCGTGTCAAGCCTGCCAAATGCCTCTTAACCACTGGATTACACAGAGAGTAAGAACATTGGTCCGTAGAAAGATAAGCGGAGACCGCTGAAAGGTAAGCGGAGACCGCTGAAAGGTAAGTTCTGCATGACAGAACATGAACACCCGACTCTGCTAGGAAGGATACGAAGGACAGCACCGTGTCAATCGTAGCCTCCCTTTGGTCCAACTGCTTTTCCAAACACCAATGACAGAACCCGAGCCATTTACTTCTGTATTGGGATCTAGTCGAGGGTTTCCTGGCCGCCTGGATAATACGCATGTTATCCGCAGACAAGTTAAGATGTTCTAAAGACTTGAACTCGGGCACCATGCTGCCAAGCTGAGCGATTGTGGGGAGGGGTGCCACATATGCTGTTCCCCCCTGGTGAAGAAGATCGGGGGTCACTGGTAACCTGATCGGCGGATACACCAACAGGTGTTGAAGTTCTGAGAACCAAAACCTGGCCGGCCACCACGGGGCTATGAGTAGAAGGGAACAGTTCACCGAGTTCTTCAGCTTCCAAATTGCTCGATGGACTAGAGGCAGAGGCGGGAAGGCGCAAGCTCTCATGTTGTGCCATGGAATTTCGAGAGCATCCAACAGAGAGGAGACTCCCAGTCCCCCTCTGGAGGCATACTGAGGAAGCTTCTTGTTTACTGCCGTAGCGAAGAGGTCCACCTCCGGTGTGCCCCAACGCAAGAAAATCCATGAGAGGACCTCTACCTTCAACTCCCACTCGTAGCTGACCTTTGTCCGCCGGCTGAGGGCATCCGCTGTGACATTCAGCTGGCCCGGGATGTGCACTGCAAGCAGCCAAACACCAGGAAGCACGGCACACTCCCAAATCTGAATGGACAGGTCCACGAGTGGGGAGATTTGGTTCCCCTTGCTTGTTGATGTAATACATAGACACCACATTGTCCGTAAGTACGCGGACCACCTTTTTGGCTATGATCGGTCTGAACGCCCTGAGCGGTAGAAAGATCGCCAGAAGCTCTAAATGATTTATGTGGCGGAGCTTGTCCTGAGGCGACCAGAGATCCGAGACCTGAAGATGTAACGTCGCACCCCACCCCAGGAGGGTGGAGTCTGTCGTGATAGTCACCGTAGGAGCTGGGTCCTGAAACCCCGCACCCACCGACAGGTTGCTGAGAGAGGACCACCATTCCAGGTCCACTCTCATGGAAGCCGGAATCATTATCAGCTTGGAATACGGGTCCAAAGCCTGACGCCAAGAACTCCGAAGAGTCATTTGGGTCTGTCTCATCTTGAGACGAGAAAGAGGAAGAGCCAACACGCACAAGGCCATGAGGCCCAGAAGCCTCTGGAACCACCAAGCCGACATGCACTCCGACTGCACAAACATCTGACACGTGGCTAACAGATCCGCCATCCTGTCCCCGGTCAGGTACACTCTGCAGTCGATCGTGTTCCAGTGAAAACCCAGGAAAATCAAGTCCTGCGAGACCGTCATGGAAGATTTCCGCCAGTTCACCGACAGCCCGAGATGGAACAGGAGCTGAAGGAGAGACGGAAGATTGCCCGCTGCTTTCAACGGACAAGGGCTGCGTAAGAGCCAGTCGTCCAAATACGGATACACATGGATACTCTGCAGATGAAGATAGGCCGCTATCACCGACATCATCTTCGTGAAGACAAGCGGCGCCAAGCTGAGGCCAAATGGAAGCACTCGAAACTGGAAGTGCTCCTCTCCCAAAGAGAAACAGAGATACCTCCTGTGTGGATTCCAAATCAGAATATGCCAGTACGCATCCTGAAGATCCACCACGCTGAGCCAATCGTCCATCTGCAAGGAAGACCGAATCTGGCTGGGCATGATCATCTTGAATTTCTCTTGGGGTAGGAAAAGATTGAACTGGGAAAGGTCCAGGATGGTGCGCAGGCCAGCCTGGTTTGGTTTGGTTTGGGCACCGTAAACAGCCGGGAGTAGAAGCCCTCCCCTCGTTCCCCGAGGGGGAACGGGTTCCACAGCTCTGAGGTCCAGAAGTTTCTGAACCTCGGCTTTGAGGGAGGGCGAGCCCGACAGCTGAAAAGGAGGGTTGAAGGGTGGGGTAGGGGTAAGCGGAAGCCCGCCCGAGCGGCTGACAAGACCCATCTGTCTTCGGTGATGGTCTGCCACGCCTCCCAATGAGAAGCAATGCGTCCTCACACCGGGCTCTCGTGCGAGCGCGGAGAACCCTCATTTTGTAGGTTTTTCGGTGGTGTTGCCACCTGAACCTGAGGAGGAGGCTGAGGAGCGGGAGAAGAACCGAGTCCGTTGTTGTCTACGGCGGTTATTCCCCAAAGGGGTATCCACTCTGCAGGATTTTTGGTCGAGGAAGCCCCTAAAGCCAGAGGAGTGGCGGCTTTGGGACAACGGTCTCTGTGTTTTGAAAGGGGTCTTAACCAGGACCGCCAAGGTCTTAGCTGTCTGAGTGCTATCCTTCGTCTTGGTGAGCTCTACATCTGTTGTCGAATGAAAGAGCTCCTTACCATCGAACGGAAGGTCCAGCACCTTGTCCTGTACTTCTTTTGAGAATTTAATGGCATGCAGCCACGCCTGCCGTGAGGTATCAGCATAAGGCCCCGAGCCGAGGTGTCTACGTGATGAGCCGCAGCCTCCAGGAGATCCTGGGCCAAGACTGTGGCGTCAGATAATACCCCCTTAAAGTTTCAAACTTCTTGACCGGGATGAACTCCTCAAACTCCGACAGACCTTTCCACTGGGACATCTAAGAAGCACATCATGTCCAGTACCTGGTCATGAAAGGCTCTAATCGAGCGGGCCAGATCCGCGTTGTCCTGATCGCCTTGCGCGTCATCCGATAGGTCAGGATCCTGCTGAGCCGCGTCGGGCGCTGCCTTGTCCACAGGGGACAATAGGGGCAAAGGCGGAAGAGTCAGGGAAAGCACCGTAGGCAAGGGAGGCGCCGGCGGAACCACCGGAACGACGGGTGGAGCCGGAGGCGCCCGCGGACATAACTCCATAAAAAGCCCTTTGAAATACTCCCTCATGGGGTCCGTACGCATGAGCGTTTGAAATTTACCGAAAAAGGCGTCCTCCGGAGACTGCTTTGGAACCCGAGGAGGCTTCTCATGAGGACGACAAATCCAGGGACGTAACAGGGAAGGGTGCCACACCGGCCCCTCCACCGACGTATCCACATAAATCAAAGGTACCGACCCAGCAGGCAACGAAACATTGTGTGGAAGAGGCATCCGGGCGTTCCAATCGTAAACTGGCCGATAAGGATGCGCACAAGGGACTCTATGTTCACCCAAGGAACCAAGCCCTACACCTGAAGCCGATGGCATAGTTGTAGGGGTAGCACCCAAAATGGCCGCCGTGGTCGTGGCGGGACCGGGCGCCATTTTGTCATCGCCTGAGGGGAACTGCGGCACGTGAGGCAGTGGTCCCCGTCGATGGATCTGGGGTCTTAACTTTAGCTTTAACATAAGGAACCTCGGCAGAGCCGGTACTATGAGGCCTGAAATGTTTCTGCGACATACCAACTGTCAAATTAGCCTTCCCATGAAGGACCTCGGCACTGCCGGTAAAAGAAGAACTTTCCTTCTTTGCCCCCTCAACAGATCTGGTGTCGCCGCAAGAGCGGGAACGGTGAGAAACAGCCTTCACCGGTAAGGCCTTGTCAGGCCTCTCAGAAATGTTGGTAACTTTAGCCTCTGAAAGAGGGACCTCGGATCCACGTCCGGTAACAGCCTTATCCACGCGGGCCTCGAACATCCGTTCGGTGACAGCAAGCCCCACCAAGGCCTCGGGGCACACCCCGGACTTATTTTTGAGGGAAGCCGACAGAGGTCTCAGAGCGAGCTCCGGTATCCCACGATTCAGTAGAACTGGGTCCACACACAGCCCCCACAGGAGGGGCCTCGGTGCGTGCTCCGGTATCCACAGGCCCCTTACGGAGACCCTCGGAGAAAACTCTGGTACAATTATTAGGACCAACGGGCACCTCAGGGCGAACACCGGTGATAGAGCGATCAAAGCTCATCTCGGCCCGAGAGGAACCTGGGAAAGGTATCCCCCGGCCGGGGTGCTCTGAAAAGTAAGGAACTTACCGGGCGTTTATTCTTCTCGTCGATGAACGCCTGAAAATGTGAAGGAGGAGTTTGTCGGAACACCTCCTCCCACCGCTCCAACTGACGTTGAAGTGCCCGGACCGAAAGGGAGTCGTATGTAAAAACAGGAGTCCCAACGGTGATCCGGACCCAAACACTCTAAACAAAGAGGATGGGGATCCACCCTCGAAGCGATGGTGACACAATGAACAATCTGGAAAGTCTAGTTTGAACGACATAGACAGACTAGTACATGATCGCTAGCAAGAGCCAGAGAGGAAAAAGAAAATCTTCTGAGGATGCAAGTGCGTCCAGTGCCCAACGAGCGGAGAAAGGACTGACGGGTGATGCGCGGGGCGAGCCAAGGTGGGCGGGGTTACCGCCGCGTGCCGGGCCCGGCGCCAGAGAGAGGAAGGACACATTTTTGAAAAACATTTTTGGATGCTTTTTACAAAGTACTCCGGTCCCATCCCACAGGACGGAGAGATGTCCCATAAGTATGGAAGAAAGGGGACGGGACGTAGGAGTATGGGGGAATGGGCAGGTGTGGTGGGGTGGATGTGGGGGAGTGGGTACATATTTGAACGTCTGGTGGCACTGCCCCAAGCTCAACTGCTACTGGTGGGAGACGATATGCTTGCTAAATGGAATGACTGGTGCTTTGATTCCATTAGAACCAAATGTTTGCATTCTGGGCATGTTCTGTGGAACTACAGCTCACATACCGCATGCAAGGGTAGCCATAAAGAGACTTATGCTTTTAATTGCTAAAGTTGCAGTAGCGACCTACTGGAAGTCAAATAGGGTTCTGTAAGGAACGCATGATGGCAACAGTAAGAGACACGTGATCACAGTTCAAGAGTGTATATTGAACAATGTTTGCACAGTGGAAAAACACCTAAACTACACCTAAAGATTTGTTTTTATTTGTTTATAGTTACATAGTAACTTTTACAAATGATTTCTTTGTGGTTTAAAAACAGCATATTTTCCTCCATACAAAATTCATATTTCCCACCTATAATTCAGTTTATACAACACTGTACAGTTAAAAGAAAAAAAGATAAAATTTGTTTACCCAAATTCTGAATGTCCCTTATAACATATCCTGATACTTTTCATTCATAAAAATTGCACTAAATGCTTGATCGCTTGCCCTGTAGAATAGGCCATTTACCCTTTATTTAAAGACAACAATAGTTCTTTAAGAACCCGACTACGGCAATCTGTAGTTTGATTCTTTTACCGTGTAACATATCGAGCCACAAAAGATCTAAATCAACACATTCTGTATTTGGTACATACATGCTAAAGTGACTAATACGTTCGTTCCTAAGTCTGTTACACCTGGTCAGTAGATGCTCCAAGGTCTCCAGATTTTCCTTTTGTTTACAAAATCTACAAAAAGGAATATCCCTTACTCTGACCACTTCTAATATCTACTATTTGTCCCGTACCTAGCACATTGAAACGAAATCTCATATACTCATGTCTTCAGGTTTTATCGGGAAATTTTAATAGATATGGTGCAAGCACCCCCATTTTTTTATATTCCGAGACCATATGGTTATATAAATGAGTCATCTTAACCTCTTGGACAGTTGAATTCCAATCGGAATGAAGCAAGAGTGTTTTTATTTTCATTGGGTTCGTAATAAGTATCTCTATGGATCCCTAGTTTGTCCAGAATTTCATTTGCTTCTTCCAACATGTCCCTAAGGTACTTTGAAGTAGGAGCGCCACTCCTAATGCCTCTGCCCATTATATCATATATAGAGTAGCATCTTTGCCAATTAACAGCTTCCTGAATAGGGCCATTCTGTGCCATTCTATGGTACTTCTAATCGAATGCAAGCCAAGCTCATATCTTAATGCTACCAAAGGCATTTTGGCAAGCAACGTACCATCTTTTTTACGATTTTGGATTCAAATGCAGTTACTTCCATCCGGCACCATAACGGTGCAAGTTCTAGTCCATGGCACAGTTGAGGCACTATTCTGTTTTTATACAGGCGAATACAGGGCAATAAAGAGAATTTACCATATTTTCCATCAACTTTACGTAGTTGAGAAACCATAGGAGTGATTTTCGATTCCAATAAAGCCCTAAAGTTTGCCTTGTTCTTGTTTCCAAAAACTGGGTAGCCTAGATATCTTATTACGTTCCTTGTCGGTAATTTTTCATGATTTAGAAATAGAGTGTTCCTTTTTTGTTTTTTCTTATTTGACAAACAATCGTCGTTTTTGAATAATTCATTTTTAGTGCATTTTTGATAAGGAAGACGGTCCATATGTCCCCCTGTTGACATTTCCGCGAGTCAACTCTTTCACCAATTTTACGACCAGACGTGTACTCATTTCTACCTTCGTCCAAGCATATTTCAGAATTATAATCCCCACACATGATTATGTGTAATTCCTCATTCATATCCTGACATTCTTGTATTACAGTGTCTATGGCATCGATTAATGCCTTTAGCATCAGATCACCTTCAGGTTGCCAGTATATATTTAAAATTAAGAGGAGTATGGGGTGCTTCCTGCAACATATTTTAACGAGGGTGGCTATACATCCTTTACTTATATTAAAACATTTTAAGGTTTTAAAGTCAATATTGATCTTCAAAGCAATTAAGAGACCCCCTGAAGGTCTCCCCTTTAGCTTTTTCTGTGCTAGTTCCTGAAATACAGTAAAACCATCTAATACTATTGGGGTAACCGCCCACGTTTCTTGTATACATAGGACATAATAGGTAGAGAGCACCGAACATGTATCATAAGAGTATAGCAAGGCTCGCGATCCCCTAGAATTCCATGATAGGAAGCTGAGTTTTGCCATACTCTAGGTCGAATCTTTCATGCCTTGAATTATGGAGATTGATTCTTGCTGAGTCAGTGCAAGCCGCCTTAACTCAGCCATCTCATTTAAATGAGTCTCTACTGTAGAGCTTCTTTCTTCTTCTCAATTTTTCCTCCCTTGCGTCTCACTGGGATATCCTCCCATCTCTCTTCCCTGTTTTTTCCCAGAGCCCTGACTGAAGTCTACTATGTCGTACCCAAATCGTTGAAGTGCCACTCCTTCCGTAAGTGCCAGTTCATATGTGGCTCTTGAGTAGAACACAATCCTAACACAATCGTATTGTGTAGGGTGTATGTAATCAATGAGCTTAAAATCACTTGATGTAATTAGGGAGAGCCAGGGTATCTCATTGAACAGGGAGAGTATCCATCCTCTGTGTAATGAGGAGGGACCTCCTATTGTGAGCATGAAATTTAATATGACACTAGGGTCATCCAAAAAAATTTCGAGACTCTCCATTCTCTTTGATCCTCTGGCCAAGCACTATATAGAGTTTGCTCTTGCTCCTCTATCCTTGAGTTTCTACTAGTTTCCCCCTCCCTATTCTTCCCTCTCTCGTTGTCCCTTTTCCCTTCCTTATCACAATTGTACTCCCTGCCTTGTTCATGGCCCTGCTTTATGTTCCACATTTTGGCTATCTCCCTAATCCGGTCTTCAAAATCCTTAGGCTCATTTCTAGATTTATTTACTATTGGCCCCCCGTCCTTACATTCCGCTCCCCGGTCCCTCCCACCTTCCTGTGTGTTTATCGGAACCGTCCCTTGTTTCTGTACGATCTCTCGTGTATCAGGACCAGCTTCATTCATTTGGGCCCTGTGTCCCTGCTCCTCCCGATTTTTATTTTCTTCCACAACTCTTTGCGAAACAAATCTCTGCTGTTGTCTCTCAAAACCTTTATGAGCAAATGACGATGGTCCAGATAGAGGAGTAGATCCCAACGTAGAGGGGGTTCTGCAGAATTTTGATAAGAGCCTCTTGTACCAATGTTGACTAGGTGTCATTTGCAGCTCACTACTATTTGTATCCTCACTACCATGCTCTCCCACTGATTTCGTCTCCTCAGACTGTTTAGAGCTAATAAGATCTTTTTGGCTATCTACTGCCTTACTGGGTATTTTCACTTCTTCAGCTTTTTCCACCTTATCGGGGGCTCTGTCTAATAAAAGCTTTTGCTTATTTTTTTACACCAAAAAATAGCTGAATGCTCCTTTCCTCCTTAATAATTTCAACTTTACTTCCGTTCTGTTTCTTTTGTATTTTTTTATTATCATTTTTTTTATTTGCCTTGGACCCTTTATTTTCAGAATTAGCTTTGCTCATTTTCCCTTTATGATTCATAGCTTCTGATAGGGTATTTGTGGCTTCTCCATATTCCTTACTGTTATTTTCTGATTGGGTACCCACAGTAGTGTCCATTTCATTCTTCCTGAAAGAAACTTGTTTATCCCGTATTTCCTTCACCTCCAAAGCTATTTTGCCTTCTTCATTTAACTGGGTGAAGTCTAATTGGCCTCCCTCTACTGTAAGAGGAGGTATTTTTCATTTTAGGAGAAGGTTGATTTTTCAATTTTTTAGACTCCATTGCAGTACTCCTTCTCACTCTTGGCTCTTCTCTTCAGGGCCCTTGCTCTCATTTTCTTTTCTCTGCGTGAAACGACATACACATACGGGGTCTCTTCTTCCTGATTCTGATCACCTCCATTTTCCTGATTTTGTACTTGCATTTGGGCATCCTCATCCTCCATCACCTTCAGTAGTGCTGTTGGACTATCCAGCATTTTTCCTACTTTCTGCTCTGTGGTCATTGCTGTATTCATTTCTGTTTTCCCCCGCAGCCTCTCGCCTTGTTGCTCCACAGTTTTAATTTTATCTTGGTTAATTAGGATCATTCTTTTCAATTCATTAGCATCTTCCCAAATTGTTTTCCCATTAAATTCATTCTCGCAAGGTTCTTTTTCTGTTTGGGAGCCTTTATTAAGCATTATCTTATTACTGGGGGGTCTGTAGATGTTTCTTTTTTACTCATATTTAAGGCATGTACAAATCCCTCCAGCCTACTCATTTTTTCTGTACACTCTACCATCATGTATCTTAACTCCTGTATCTCGCCATGAGTCCTTTCGTGGAGGTTGAGTATCCTGGTTAGGAGCGAAAAAGACTCAATTTCTGACATGATTTCACCCCCTTCTAGTTCCTTGCTGGGCTGGGTATACATCAGTTCCTCAGTCTCTTGACTCCTAGGGGGAACAGAGTTGGTCGTGCTAGAGCATTTGTTTGGAGTTGACTTGCCATCGCCCATTTCCCCACCTACAAAAATGGCCATTGTGTCACCCATTTTGTTCTCATAATGGTCATGTTTTTTTTAAATCTCGTACTCGTCCATTATTCCAATAGTGGATTTGTGTAGGTGTACATTTTCAAGTCCACCTCCCCTAGCCCTCGCAGGAGTGGAAGGGCCAGTAGACAGCCTGACCCTTCTGTCTAACTCCGCACTTACTGCTGGGGCCAGGAGGGACCTTCCGGCAGAAGTGTGGAGGGCAGGGAATCATCCATATTTAGTACCGACGGTCTTACCGGTATTTCTTGCATGCTTAAGAAACTTTTCTGTGCTCTCTGTTGAAGGAGGTCGGTCTTCTTGAAAGATTCAATTTGTGCCATTATCCGATCACTAACTACATTTGTTAGCGGCGGAAAGTCTACACCACTTAGTTCCCATTTGTCCATCTCAACCACCCCCAGGGCACCCCTAGTATCTTCATCATTCATTTTAGTGGGGAGGGGACATATCACTAAGGGATGTATTGTCTGTGTAAATACAAAAGACCCACTTGCAATGATTGTATTTTGCCTCGTCAATTTGCCTCTTGTGTTTTGCTTCTCCACTTTTTTTATGGGCCCCACACTGCGTTGGCATTGTGCCACTCCTTAGGGTTCCCACCATACTCCCCGTACAGAAACGCCCTCTCCCTGGGGCAGTTTTTTTGGAAATGTTTCTTTTTTTTTCTTCTTTTTTTTACAGTTTTTACCTTCCCGCCGTTTTCTTTTAGCCCAATTGAGTCATAAGGTATCCGCTTAATTTTGCGTGCATAAATTGGAGAATCCACACTGACAATGTCTCCCTTACCTATGTCACCCAAACAGAATTTAACAGTCAAAAATCAAAACCTTTCTGCCACCAGATTACAAATGATGTTTAGTTAGTGCCAATGTAGAATGCAACACGTTTGAAGTCCTTCACATCAAAATAGCACACTGCCCTTATTTCTCCCGGACTCAAACCTTTCCGGGGAACAAATAAAAGGTGCAATGCACCAAGAGCACCATGGTTTGCAAAATCCTCAGAGTCAATTAAATTCCCGGCCGAACCCTTTCTTGCCGGCTTTCTTTTCCGGTGCCGGAGTAACCCACATGGAGTTTACTTACTTCTTTGTACAGAAGCTGGATTTAATGGACGTGTAATGGACATGTAACGCGGCCCTTACTATCGGAAATCACTATCAAAGTGCACCTCGTTGTGCTACTGTAGCAACATATTCACCAGAGAGGACACAGGACTTTTTCTGCTACTATGCGGCAAAGTGAACAAGCCCTTCGACAGAGCCCGAGATACAGAATGATATTTCAATCGCGATACCTCTCGTTCTACCTCTATGACGAAGACCAATTACAACCTCTCTCACTCGATGCTCGTAATTACACGAACAGCATTTCGTGGCCCCGAGCCCCAGACCCCCAGGACAAACAGGCGAAACAGGCACTTCTGGGCACTTCTCGGTGCGCGCGCACTGGTGCGCGCGGCAGTGCCTATTTGTCAACGTTTCCGGGTTTGTGGGCGGGGCTTGTCTCCTTAGCAACAGAAAAAGCTTAAATCAGTCCATGAAAGTCCACATGAAAATCCACAGAAACACGGTGATCACAAGCACAGCAGGCTCTCCCCAGGCAAAACAGGCACTTCTCGGTGCGCGCGGCAGTGCCTATTTGTCAACGTTTCCGGGTTTGTGGCCGGGGCTTGTCTCCTTAGCAACAGAAAAAGCTTAAATCAGTCCATGAAAGTCCACATGAAAATCCACAGAAACACGGTGAACACAAGCACGGCAGGCACAGCAGGCTCTCCCCAGGTGAAACAGGCACTCCGGGCTCTACACCTAAATATAAGATGGGAGCAAGCGTCGACCATGAAATGAAAATACAGCAGTCCTAGTGGCGTTGTCAAAATAAAAAGGCCTATACTGAGAAACCTATTGCCAAACCTCACAGCTAATATACAAAAAAGGGTGCAGGATAGTTTAAGAAAATAAAGTGTTCTCAAATAATATGTCAGAATGCGGCAGCGTGGGTCTCCCTTCCCCATGTTTTGAGCACGGGATAAGTTAGGTGGGATCTTGGAGCACAGCACACACTCTAGCTTTCTCAGCATGAGTCGACAGTTCTGTTCCAGCTTATCAGGAGCCTCAATGGCCACATCTTGTTTCCCTAGAAAAGTCTCTTTCCTCCAAGGGCCTGACATGTTCAAATAACAAAACAAAATGTTTCTTCAACAAAATGAAAGTTTGTTTCTTGTTTCCACTTTGGGTGTGGATTTTTCACCCCTAGATCCCCCCTCTTCCGGGCACTGACCCTTCTTTACTTTCAACCTCCCTTCTCTGGGTTCACTACAGCTTTTCCTTCGCTCACAAATCGTAATGTCTTTTTAAACAGTTCCAGTGGACATCCCTCGCCCGGGTTCACTCTTAACACACTATTTCCTGGGACTTTAGACTTGCCCCCATCTCATCAGCATCCCTCCGTCAGGTTCACTCTTGCCAACTTCATGTTCACACTAGTTTGCGCGATTCACTTCCCTTGCTTTCTCAAGTTCATAGATCAAAGACTTTGACTTTGCTGGGATTTTGCTTTACCTCAATGTAATAGGGAGTACTGAAACATGGCTAACCGAATCTTCTGCTCCTTAGTTTCCACACTTCTTAGCAGATGGATTTAAGATTGTGCAGGTAGATAGAGCTGCGGCTCACCCACGGAGAGGGGTGGCCATTATCTTCAAATCTATGTTGAAAACCAGCCTGGTATCTCTGCCTCATGTACTGGAGATGGAGTCACTATTCGTTAATGTGACACTTTTTGCATCACAGTCGGTTCACCTCTTTTTGGTTTACCGTCCTCCAGGGACTTATTCCCTCTTTCTACACTCATTTTTGGAATTAGCAGCTTAATTGCAGTTAAACTATTCCAGTCTTATTGTCTTAGGTGACTTTAATATTAGAATTAATTTACCACTAGCTCCATCTCTTGAGCAGTTTTGACAGTTTTTTAGATCTTGGGTTTAAACAGCACATAACTGTACCCATCCATCAGTTGGGCGGCACCCTGGCCCTCGTCTTTTCAGCCATCCAAGGTGTAGGGGTTTCTGCTGTAATGCAACTCATCTGGAGAGACAATTTTTTGATCTCTTATGATTTCTCTTATGACTGGGTTGCTACCTCCCGCCAAGCGCTTTATTCTTAGGAGGAATTGACAGTGTGAATATGTCTCATGTTACCTCTACCGTTATGGGAAGTTGTTGCACAGAGAATACTGCTGATTTATCCACTCTGTCCCCATCTCTGTTGCAAGCTGCAGAATAATAAGCTCAGTTGGAGCCTGCAAATGTTTGTGGTCGTCTTTCTCAACCTTGGTTGTCTGATGACCTGAGAGCTGCAAAGCTTGGTGTCCGTCAGGCGGACCGCAAATACCCCTTGTCGTATAAATTGACTGAAAGTCATTTTCTTCTCTGTCTAGAAAATATCATCTGCTTATTAAGACTACTAAACAGTTGTTTTTTTGCAAACAGTACAGAAGATGCCCTTAATCAGTCGAAGGTTGTGAAATCCTTTACTTCTACCGCACGTTTTCTCCCAACTGCCTTGCCATGCCAGTCCCATTGTGATGCACTGGCAGACTTCTTTCATTCCAAAATCATGAACATTCATAATATTGAGTCTTCTCAGTTTGTGACAGCAGTGACGGACATCAGTTCCCCAACCACGGTTAGCTGGGACACCTTTCCGGTGTTCACTGATGAGACTGTCCTATCTGCCATTTCACGTATTAGATCGGCAGCACCAACGGACCTTGTTCCTTTATCTGTTTTTCAGGATCTCTTACCTAAGATTATCACTTTAGTTACCCAGGCGGTGAACCTCTCTTGCAGTTGTGGGTCCATCCCAGTTGAGCTAAAACAGGCCACTGAAATCCCTTTACTTAAAAAGCCATCCTTGGATGCCTCTGCTCTAGTTCTTTACTTCATTCTTTATGAAGCTTCTTGAAGCTCCGATTTCCCCTCTCCTTTCTTCCTTCTTGGAGTCATCTGTAATTCTTGAGCCTTTTCAGTCTGGCTTTCAGCCGGGAAGAGGTACGGAGAGTGTCCTAGTCTCAGTTATGGATTACCTCGTCAGGCTGGCTGAGAGTGGTGGAGTGGGAGCCCTGATTGTACTTGACCTGTCAGCAGAGTTTGATACAGTCGATCACCCCCTCCTCCTCTCTAGGCTGGCGGCTTTTAGGGATTTCGGGCCCTGTGCTGGCCTGGTTCACCTTGTTTCGGACCAATCGAGGCCAGTCGGTTTCTCTTCCTCCCTTTTTGTCTCCTGATCACTCTCTGTTCTGTGGGGTCACCCAGGGATCCGTCTTGTCCCTGATGTTCTTTAACATCTACATCTGTTCCCCGATTGCCCTTATCCACTACCATGGCTTTAGGTGCTATTCCTACGCAGATGACACGCAAATCCTGGTCCGCTTAGATCTGGACCGGGACGCTGTGTCGTCTCGCTTGCATGATTGCCTTTTGGCTGTGGGGCATTGGAAGGGAACCAGTTGGCTCAAGTTAAACGGGGACAAGACGGAGGTCCTGGTGGTGGGATCATCGGCCACATCTGAATCACAGTGGTCTTCCTTTTGGCCTGCTTCTCTGGGCTTTTTTCCCATTCCTGTTTCAGTGGGCAAGAACCTAGGGTTTAGCTGTCTTGGTCTCTTTCTATGGCTGCACAGGTTAGCGCAGTATGCTAGCAGTCTGGTCTTTTTGTTGTTGTAGGTTCTCTGTAAAGTCCTGCCCTTTCTTCCTGCCTGATTGCGCCCTGCCGGAGGTGGCCGCACTGGTCTAGAGTAGTATAGATTATTGTTATGCTCTTTTTTTGGCCCAGCCAGCTGGCTTGATTCACGGCCTGCAACTACTCCAGAATCTAGCCGCTCGAGTTGCTACTGGTACCCCCCTATGGTGCCCACATTAGTGCGGTACTGCCTCATCATCACTGGCTCCCAGTGCAGCAGCGGATTACGTTCAAATCTTTCTGCATTGTTCACCGGGCGGTCGACCAGAGTTCCTTCCGGATAGGGTTCTGCCTTATATCCCGAATAGGATCCTTTGCTCTAGTAGCGAGCGACTGGTGGTGGTTCCCAAGTTACGCCTTCAGAGTGGATGGCAGGGCCTTCTCTGTAGTGGCTGGTAAGCTGTGGAATAGTCTTCCCCCTAAGCTTAAGTTCACTGAGAACCATCCAGCCTTTCATTGTCTTCGAGGCCATTCTTTTTTGCCGATTTTGTTATTCGTATTCTTTTTGTGGCATTGCTATGTACTTCTCTGCACCAAGGTGCCTTCGGACATACTCTGATACTGGAAATGCATCGAAGGGACAGGGCCTCTGAATCCTTGTCCTTTATTGCTTCATCATGTATGTTCTGTCTTGTTTTCTGCGCAGGAGTTCACGTGGGACCCCTGGCGGTGCGGCTCTTCCTGTATTTGGTTTGATGAACAGACCCTTGGGATATCCTTATGGCACCCATGGGTGGGAGTACGACCCTGTACTCCTAGTGTATGTTTTTGGGCACCTGTGTGTGGCCCACAGAGCAGGACACAGGCTGGTGGCAGCTCTTTCCTGAATTGACAGGTGCCCTGCGCATCCTCCATTTTTGGATGCCCAGGCCCCATCATTGGAATCAGTAGATTCCTGATGGACAGATGGCTCCCGTGGCCTCTCAGTTAGGGAGAATTCTCTGAATAGGCTAATTTCCCAAACCTAGCGAGTCCCCCAGCAGCTTTGCTGGATTTTTGGGGTTTAATTGTTTCTCCTGCTAAGAGTGAGACTCTTTTTCTTCCACTCTTAGGCATGATTTGAGAATGTCCTTTGACTTTGTAATGTGTTTAATGGGCTATGGGGTCTTTTACTCCATAGGGCTTCATGTGTTTTTGGTAAGTGTGTTACACAGCACCCTCAGTGCAGTAACACAGGGTTGTCATAGTGGCCCCCAAACAGACTCCATACCATGGGACTGACTACTTTCTCCCAGGGCATGTAAAGTCACCATTGACTTTACTAGTCTTAAATTGTGAACAGAACCAGTACAAACCATCATATTGTGGAAGTACTGGTAGGGGTAATTCGATTGCCCCTGGGTCTGTTTTTCAAGGGGGCACTGTCCAGTCCCCCCTTGTCGAGTTTCTGGCTGGTGGCAGTGGTTACCACGCGAAATATTCCACCCAAATCTTTCCTATGGGATTTTCCCATTCATTTTAAACGCACCACTTTTTTGGTGCAATGTTAAAGATACCGCTGGGTTATTTATTTAATATTTATTCCCCCGTTGGGTCTTTTTGCCAGGACTCGGTTTTAAAATGGCGTTTGTGTTCGCCTCTGTAACTCCAACCCAAGTCGAGCCCTTTGTTCCACTTTTGGCAGGCTTCTGCACAGAAGCCTCCAAACGTGGTGCCATTCTGTCTGGATCTACAGGATGTGTGGGAGGGGGGAATAGGCACCCTGGACTGAGTTGCCTCGGCAACTCAAGTCGCACTCTTGTGTGATTGGCCCAGTGGTGAGCCGCCCGGCTCACCACTTAGCATGTTTGAGTGACAGCTAGGACTGATGAATGGGGGTTTTCTGCATAAAAGCAGGGCTTTGGGGACTGGAACTTCAGAGGTCGCCACAGGACCTAAAGAATCCAAAGAGGGAGAAGCTGAGCCGACCTGCAACGACAAAACCACCGGTGGAGCCCTGCTGAACCGAACTCACCACTTCCCAACGACAGAGAAGATCTTCTTCCAGGAGAGTCTTCTTCCTTTGAGCTGGTGGGGTTAACCAGTTCGCCTTTTTCGCCTTCCTGGATCGTCTCGTGGTCGAATCGCCCGTGCCAAGCACCCCAGCGGCCGGATAGCCACGCTTCACCACTACCGCAAATAAAAAAG